>NC_064622.1:166334177-166959177 GCF_023898315.1 Schistocerca nitens
AATTTGGAAAAGAAGACACACATTAAAAGGTTATGTTATATTTATAATGTAGTTTGCCCATGAGAAGTTAAAAAGTAGCTTTCCATTTTAAACAGAAAACAAGGGACACAGTAACTATAGTAAATAAAAAAAATTGTGTAAAAATAAATTTAATAGACTAAACTCTCCTCAGAAATATTTGGAACTACAGAAGGCAGAGAGGAAGCTTGACAGGTGGCTTCTAGAGGTGCATTGTTGCATACTAGCTTGAATGTTTGGTGATATATTTGTAACATGTCCTGTGGCAGCAGGCAGCAAGTCAGCTGTCCAAGAAATTAGAAATTAGATTACTGTACTTGTTCTTGTGATTTTTTGTAATACAAAGAATTTATCTCACCCTCAACATTTCAGTGTTAACTTGAGAATAGCCTTTATGATGACACACCACAGAAGCGGTGCCCTTCTGAATTATTCCATCATCTATGACTCTATGACTTATCATGTTGCTAATGGTCCACAGCAACCCTAGCTCTGGTGATCACTTCTTGCTGCCATTGCAAATATTCCAGCAGTTCTCCCCAGTTCCTCATTACTGTACTTACTGTTATGTTGTTCCTAAGTCTTGTGTGGCTGTGTTGTTGGTAACAAGCATGTTCTCAAAAACTAAATCTGTCACTTGCAGTTTTTCTGACTACAGAGAATAGGACATCTATATGTTTGATACTTCCTGTCATGCTTGGCTTGATCTCTAAAAACCCTTGACGATTTCCTCTTTGGTGAGAGGTAGAGAATGGAAGGGAAAAATTTTAAAAACTGTATAACCTGAGAGAGAGAGAGAGAGAGAGAGAGAGAGAGAGAGAGAGAGAGAGGGGACAAGGTATTAAGAACTCAGGGTTGTAGGAGGGTGTCGGTAAGGCACCCCTATGTTCTTGTTCCATGCCCCTCTCTCTCAGCCAAGTGTTTTCCATTTTGTATCCTTCCTCTCCCATGTTTTACAGTTTTTAATGCATTTATGTTTCATGTTACTTTCAAAAGAAAGCAAATCAATACCAAAACAGAGAGAATTGCTTGTATTCATCTTGCACTAATTTAAAAATTTAAATTGATCCTGAAATGTTTTAATTAATTTTTGTGTATCCTTCTTTTAGCTGGAAATAATTTCTGTAAATAAAATTAAAAAAAAACATTTTCCAGTATTTTCCATATTTGATTATGCAAATATATTTAAAAAGGAAAATTATCTCAGACACAAATGTGTGTGTTCAAGGTGATAATTAACATAACATGAGAAATTCCCTATGCCTATCACCTGTAGCTGCCCCCCTCTGTAGGAACAGTACTCACAACAACACTGAAAGTGATTGTAGAAGCATTTGCACACAGTTTCATACCAGATTATATATTCTACAGAAGTGAGTCTCAGAATCAAAACAAATGATGTTTTAGGGATGAGGAGCAGAATTTTAAGGTAGTAATCAACTCTTCATCAAGACAAAGTAAACAAATTTAAAAATTCACCCAACTGTATAGAACTATAAATAAAAGTCTGAATTAAACAAACCAGCATTGAACTTCACTTCCTTCTTCTTTATATACAAACAGATTTTCTCTGTGGAGTGTATATTGTGTATGTTATCATTCACAGTTCTTTAGCGTGTGGCCTTTAAACAAAAAAAGAAAAAAAAACAAGAATCAATTTTTTTCTGATCTCTTGAGGGAACTCATGGTGGTATTATGATATCTTTACTGTTGCTATTATTTATTCCTTAAGTCCTTCATTTTAAAACAAGTTAATGTGAAGTTGCTCCTAATACTGCAATTGACACCAAGTCCCTTGTGGTAGCTATTTGTTATTGATATTGCACGACTTACACGGAGTAAATGAATAATTATTGTGCAAAGATGGAATATGATCGGTCACAGAATAAAGCTAACCTGTCTGATTTCAATGTGTGATAGCTTTGAATCTAGAGGGCATCATGAAAGTGTTTTAGAATCCGTGTCTACACAAAATCTTTGTGCTTTATGTCAGTCTGAAAAGGTTATGCAAAATATTTTGAAATATATGCTAATGCAGTTGGTACTGCTGCTGCCATTCAAACAGGAAATGTAGATCTGATGTGTAGGATGTTGTGTTTACAAGAAGAAGAGTATTTATGTTAACAAGTTTAATGCCATTTTTAAATTGTATGTGAGTTAAACTATTTTCTTTCTTTCATAAAGATTTCAAAACTGTATGCACAATTTATGGTAGACAATATTGGAGGAACATATGTATGGATAAGTTTTTTGATGACAAACACTTTGCTGTTGCTTTTATTCCATTAGTTAATATTTTCTTAATTTTTCTGTGTTAGCGCTGTACATCAACATATAACATCTACATGTTGATCTTTTAAGTGAGAACCCAGCAGTGACTGTTGCTTATTGTGATACTGAGGAAGCAAAGTTTTATCAGACAAATGGAATATTTTTTGTCTGCATTTCTTGCTATAAATTGAAAGATTATATTTTTTGTGAATATAAGGATAAGAGTTAGTTACTGTCCCCAATATAGTGTGCCAACAAAGAATCAGTATTTGAAATATAATCATTGATAATAGTTTGAAGATTATTACAATAGTGAGTGGAAAATACTGTTTTGTATGGACAAAAAAAGATCAATTTGTTCTCCACAGTCAATTTTCTGTGACTCACATATGAAATTGTGTGTGTGTGTGTGTGTGTGTGTGTGTGTTTTGTTGGAGACTAGATGACAATATGTGACTATAGTTTTAAATCCACTAAGTAATAGTAATTGTTTCCATACAGTTCTGTGACTTTGTAACATTCTGTAGTAATGGTGGTGGTGGTGGTGGTGGTGGTGGTGGTTGTTGGGATGTTTAAGGGGGACTAAACAGCTAAGGTCATCAGTCCCCCATAGTAATGTTGATTTGCTATTACACAGAGAAAGTATTTTTGACCCTGACAAATGAGAGTTGTATATGATGAGGTTATTCTTTTTTAAGCAAAATTCATGTGTGTCTGTGGAGGAATTGCCAGATTTTTACACTACTTGTGACAAAATTATGTTTTAAGTACTTGAGACTAATTTATATTTACCTTCTTTTGCAAAGTCCCAGTCTTTGCAGAAATGGTGCTGGAGTGAAAACTGAAGCAACTGTCTTGCTTGTTATATATTTTGTATTCATGACTCTTGTATTTCTCTTTCTTTCTACCATTTACTCTTGTTTCTTCTTATTTTAAAATTGCTTTCTTTCTTTCTGCAATTGTATTTTCATTCATTACTTCTCAGCTGCTGTTGATCTTTGTAACTTCTATGTCATTGTTCCTAATCTCTCCTCCTTTTAAGTAAGGGCATGTGTACAGTGAACATAAAGAAAATGGAACACTTCTCTACTATAACTGGTTTGTCTTCAGCCACAGACCTTTTGATTTATTTTCATGCTCACAGGTTCAAGAATGAATTTCATTAAACTCCATAACTTGCTGCTTTATAAAATAAATAAATAAAATTAAAAAATCAAATCCATGTTGGGATAAAATTATTTTACATTCATGGCCCAAGAGCCCCCACTAGAACTTTGGGGCAGAAAAATGACACCACACAGGCTCATTTACACTATTGTTACCGAGTGCATTATGACCATATTGACAATGCAGGCTGAAGCAAGCTGTGTGGTAAGTGATAGGTGTTAATAGTAATATTTATTTTAATATATTAGCCATTTCATGTCCTTCAAAAGTAGGTGGTGGTAGCAGTGAAGAACATTGCATTCCTTACAGTTACAATTCAGTATTTGATTTCAGTAGCTGTTAAATATGCAGCTGTCATCTTGCACATAGATTTAAAACACAGGATGTCACCTAAAGTTCAAATCTAAATGTGTAACAGAATTTGTTTTTAGCATCAGTATTAGGAAATGTAAAAAAAGCTGTTACGATTTCTCTCATGAGGCCATTATCTGCTATAAAGGAAAGATTGAAACAAGTAATTAGTTTTCCTTGGTTCATTAAAGCACATTTACTCCTACTTTTACATCAAAATATATAATTCTATCCTTCATAACTTCGTCTTCCTGGATACCCTGAAAGATGTTTGTTAGCATACCTGTTAAACTGTAGATCTCTTTCTGTGATAGGTTTATGGGATATTTTCAGGAGATGCAAGTTGCAAAAGTGGTGTCCAACTGGAAGACTTGCACCAGGCCACTGAGCCACATGACATCATCATCATCATCATCATCATCATCATCATCATCATCTCAGTTGGTAAAGTCTTATTGGTGGTTTAGGTGGATCTCTCAGTTGCAGTGTAACGCTGATGGAATATTAGTTCTGTTGTTGGACTTACAAGGGAACCTCCCCATCGCACCCCCCTCAGATTTACTTATAAGTTGGCACAGTGGATAGGCCTTGAAAAACTGAACACAGATCAATCGAGAAAACAGGAAGAAGTTGTGTGGAACTATGAAAAAATAAGCAAAATATACAAACTGAATAGTCCATGTGCATGATAGGCAACATTAAGGAGAATGTCAGATCAGCAGTGCCGTGGTCTCGTGGTTAGCGTGAGCAGCTGCGGAGCAAGAGGTCCTTGGCTCAAGTCTTCCCTCTAGTGAAAAGTTTAATTTTTTATTTTCAATTTATGTCACAAACTCTTATGTTTTCATCACTTTTTTGGGAGTGATTATCACATCCAGAAGAAAACCTAAATAGGGCAAGGTAGAAGAATCATTTTACCCATTCGCCAAGTGTACAAGTTAGGTGGGTCGACAACATATTCCTGTCATGTGACGCACATGCCGTCACCATTGTCGTGTAGAATATATCAGACGTGTTTTCCGGTGGAGGAATCAGTTGACCTATGACCTTGTGATCAAATGTTTTCGGTTCCCATTGGAGAGGCACGTCCTTTCGTCTACTAATCGCATGGTTTTGCGGTGCGGTCGCAAAACACAGACACTAAACTTATTACAGTGAACAGAGACGTCAATGAACGAACTGACAGATCATAACTTTGCGAAAATAAAGAAAATAAATTTCTCACTTGAGGGAAGACTTGAACCAATGACCTCTCGTTCCGTAGCTGCTCTCGCTAACCACGGGACCACGGCACTGCTGAGCTTACACTAACCTTGATGTTGCCTATCTTGCGCATGGACTACTCAATTTGTATATTTTCCTTATTTTTCCATAGTCCCACACAACTTCTTCCTGTTTTCTCGATTGATCTGTGTTCAGTTTTTCAAGCCCTATCCACTGTGCCAACTTACAACTAAATCTGAGTGGGGTGCGATGGGGAGGTTCCCTTGTTAGTGTCATTTTGTTGACTATACTGTCTTAAGAAACTATATCCTCCAATGATTATTCAAACTGTTACCCTGGTTGTTGTATCAGTTTAATAAGTATAGTGTCCACAGTACAAAATAAAAATAAAAAACATAAAAATAAAAAATAAAAAAATCAGTCGTAGCATAAATACAGAAACAGAAGAAATGGTAAATAATGTTCTTAAAAGTATAAGTGCTGTTTTTCCATGAATGGTCTCACCTTCAATTTTAAAAAGAGGCAAGTTATTCAATTCTGCACGTGTGGTAAGTGTAAGACATGGTGAGGAAATAATAAATAGGATGGAGACTTCTGAATTCTTAGGTGTCCATATTGATGAGAATTAAAACTGGAAAAAGCACATTTTGGAACTCCTGAAACAACTTATTTCAGTCACGATTGTACGTAGAATCATTGTAAATTTTGGGGAGAGACAAATCAGTAAGCTGACATATTTTGCATAGTTTCATTAAATAATGTCCTATGGAATAACATTCTGGGAAACTCATCTCTAAGAAAGAATGTTCTTGTTGCTCAAAAATGTGCTGTAAGAGTAATATGTGGTGCTCAGCCACAATCGTCTTGTCCACATCTGTTTAAGGATTTGGTCATTTTGACTATCACAGTAATTTTTCCTTCATGAAGTTTATTGTAAATTATCCACCATGGTTAAAAAACCATGTTGTACGTAATTACAATATGAAAAAGAAAAATGGCAATCATTACTCTGAGTTAAGGTTGTCTTAAGCACAAAAAGGGGTGCACAATATTGCAACAAAAATTTGTGATTACTTACCCAGTGATATAAAAATGTCTGACAGACAGCAACATAAAATTTGAAAACAAACATAAAAATTTTCTCCTTGACAACTTCTGCTCCATAGAAGAATTTCTAGTCTTTTAATGCAAAAGAAAGAAAAAAAACCCCACACCTTATAAATGTTGAGCATGTAACCAAATGTACAAATTAATTTAAGATGGAATGTAAAATGACTTGTGCCACCATTACAATTTATCATGCAAAATGATCCATGGAACATGAAACTAAGTAAGTAACTCACAACTCACTCACTCATAGCCTCTAATGTCCTTGTCAATGAGACTAAACGCCCTACATTTTTCCATTTTCCCCACCTCCCATGCCCAGACACTCTCTCACCTCTGCCCTCATCTTTGTGTTCTCTCCAGCTATTAATCTCATTTCATTCAGTTTCTTTCTTCATTCGCCTTTTCTTCGAGACCTACCTACAACAGATGGTTCAGAACCCCACTCATGATGGAAATGCATTAGATCAAATGGCATCAATGGCAACATCTTCAGGCTGTCGCCATTGAAACTACTATCGGTGAGCAGTTGTAGCAACAATGATTAACAAAGTACAAAGGGCAACTAAAAAAGTTCCAACTAGATAAAAAACAGTAGTGAAACATCTCAGTGAGGAACTTAACTTTGAGCTCATGATAGGAGCATGTAGAGCACTGGTTCTCAAACTTTTTTCCTCTGAGACCGCTCTTCAGGAGGAAAAATATCACCGCCCACTCCCCCAACGTATTTTATTAATAAAGATAGTTGTATTTCTATATTTTCTTTTCTGTCTTCTCAATTTTACCAAATTCAATTTAGAAGGACTTTACACAACAGAAACCAAAACTACATGGATTATTATAATGAAAGTATAGAACAAAGTGATTATCACATTTTCATTTATTCAAAAAACTGTGACATGAGCAGTATTTACAATTTAGCAAACAAGGATTACAAGAGCATTAAAAATTTTAATTACAAATTTCACTGTGATGGACGAGCTTGCTTCGAGAAGAATGTTTCTCAAGGAGTGATGTAATACATAAACAGCCACTCGGAATTCTTTGCTTCCATTTAGCTTTGAACAGTAGTTCAACTTCATAGCTGCTAAAGCTGAAAAGCCAGTCTTGCACAAGTGCACAAGAATTTTGCTGCAAAAGAAATCATGATCTTCATTGAATTTTGTCTCTGTGTTGGGAATTCCTTGCTAATATAAATCCAAAACTCCAACAAAGAAATGTCATTAAATTTACTCTTCAGTGAAGTATCACAAGTGAGATCAATAAATTCTTATTGCTCCTTTATATTCAGACATGATGGTCCACAAGCATTTTTGAATGGATTTTTAATCCAATTAAATTTGTCAAAATTATCACTGAAATAATTTTCAAAGTGAACTTTCAGTATTGCAACGTGATGAAGTAGGCAGGCTTTTATCTCCATTGGAAATCCTGGATTATCTGTGTCCTCTAACAGTTATTCTAGGGTATAGAACATATCTAGCATGCCATATTTCATTTGATTTTGCCACAGCTCTAATTTCTTTATGAACACCTTCACTTTTCCTTTCCAAGATAGTACATTTGCCTGATTACCTTGAAGTGAATTGTTAAGATACTTAGTTTCTCAGAAATGTCAGTGAGGTAAGTCATATTAAATAGAAAATCTCTGTTGCTGAAACACACTTTTCTCTTTTAAGAAACAAAATACCTCATTTCTCAGTTTAAACATTCTTTTTAATACTTTCCCCTTGAAAGCCATTGAGCATTAGTAAAAAAGAGCAGTTGAGTGAGTTCATCACCCATGTCCTCACATAGCACTCCAGTTTATAGATTTTGCCTTAATACTATTATCTCTTTCCAGAACCATGTGCAACAGTTCATGAGAGGGTTGGTGAAGTTGTTTAGTGGCTGAAGTTTCCCAGTGTATCATGCAGTGAGTCCAAAGTGTATCAGGAACTACACCTTTAACTTTTGCTAGCAGTCCACCATTAATTACATAGAGCAAGTGCCATTTGTGCATACTGCATTGCACCTGTTCTATGATATCCTGTTTTGATTAAAAAGGTATTGATCATGTCAAAAAAGCTTTGAAATGTAGCTGCTTTCAGTACTGGCTCACAGAAAAGCAGTTCCTCTCAAATGTTAAACTCATCACTGAAACAAATATTAGCAATCAAATGAGCATGTCCATGAATATCAGTGTCTTCATCCACTTCATCCATTATGCAGTTTATCAATAAACTGCTCACGTAAATTTCCAGAAAAGTCTAAATTTTTCCAGACCCTATATCATTAGAGATAGCAATACTTTTCAGCTTTTGAGAAAATAGATCACCAAACAATGTTGATAATAAATCAATTGCTGCTGGTAAAACCAGAGTTTCTGCATCTGTGTGTGGTTTCTTGCACAATCATGTGAAAAATCTGATAAGAGGCTAAAAGGACATTAGAAATCACATTTGTCATTTCACAAAGTGCTTCTGGGTAAAATAAAACAGTTTTCTGACAAAAAATTCTTTTGATTGTACATGTTAATTCATGATGTTTAGTTTCAGAATGTCTCTCTAACTTCATAGGATTTAAGCTATCAGCAGTTGTTGTTGTTGTTGTTGTTGTTGTTGTTGTTGTTGTGGTCTTCAGTCCTGAGACTGGTTTGATGCAGCTCTCAGCAGTTAAAATGGTTAAATTATGCACTGTGGATGTTCTTCACCTTTGATAGGAGTTTTTGAGAAGCCAAGCAATATATTGTTCTCACCATAACTTTTCATTTTTGCCTTTGGAGTATCTCTCTCCCCTCTGTCAGTTGATGGACCACTGGTGTCTTCAACTCTGTCACTAATCAGGAACCACTTCATACTGTTGTCGAGTCATCCTCATAAAGTCTGAAAGACTGTAAGGAAGCATCGAGATACGCGAGCTAGAGCTTGCACTGCACTTGATGATGATAGTTACGGGTACAGTCACAGTGCAGCCGACAATGGATGATTCCACTGACATACCCAGCCTTATCATTTCAAAAAATGCTAAAAATATGACCATAGTTTCATTTTGTTGACCACGTGTGTCATAATGCAGACTTCAGGAAAATTCAATCCAGATCAATGGCAGAACCCCTGCCCCCTCATCTCCACCCCCATCTCCCTCTCCCCCAGTTACATGCCACACAATTTGAGAACCACTGATGTAGAAGGACTATGGCTCAAGTTTAAAAGAATGATTGAACATACACTGATAGATATGTACCTAGTAGATGATGGGAGGGATACTTCATAGTATACAGTCACTGTAAAGATACAGAGACTCCAGCATAATAAGTTTAAAGCAATGCAAAGGGTTATAGATAGAGAGATATTGCTGTCAAGAAATGTGCATGAAGCCTTCAATAACTGTTGTTGTTGTGTTCTTCAGTCCAGAGACTGGTTTGCTGCAGCTCTCAGTATATTATTGAAATGTCTTCCACAAAATCCAAAGAATGCTGGGTGTATGTAAATGCTTTTAGCGGCATGAAAGTTCATGTCCAGTCACTCACAGATGAGACAGGAACTGAAAGTAAAGGTGGCAAAGCAGAAGCAGACATGCTTTATTCAGTTTCAAATGTTCCTTCACAAAGCAAAATACAGGAGTATTGCCCCTGTTTAATTCTATACCACTGAAAAGTTAAACAAATATTAGTTTTCAGTGGCATTGAGAAACAGCTGAAATTGTTAAAACTGAACAACGTCCCAGGACCTGGTGGAATCCCTATCAAATTGGCCTATTTAACTACAATCTGCCGTAGATCCCGCAAACAAAAAACCATGCCCAGTAGTTGGAAAAAAGCACAGGTCACACCTGTTTATAAGAAAAGTAGCAGAAGTGATCCAAAAAAACTACTGTCCAATATCCTTTTGACATCCATTTGTTGTACCATCTTAGCTCAAATACAATAAGGTATCTTAAACAGAATGGTCTGCTGCATGCCAACTAGAATGGATCCGAAAATGTCAGTCATGTGAAACCCAACTCACAATTTTCTCACATGACATTCTGAAAGCCATGACTCAAGACAGTCAGATAGATGCAGTATTTCTTAACTTCTGAAAAGCATTTGCTGCAGTACCACAGCTACGCTTATCATCAAAAGTGTTGTATATGGTATCAAGTGAAATTTGTGACTGTATTGAGGATTTTTTGGTAAGGAGAAAGTTATCTTGGATTGAGAGTCATCAACAGATGTAGAAATAATTGTGGGTGTGATCCAGGGAAATGTACTGGGACCCCATGCTGCTCATGTTGTGTATTAATTGTCTGATGGATAATATTAATAGAAACATCAGACTGTTTGCAGACGATGCAGTTATCTACAATGAAGTACTGCCTGAAGAAGTTGTGCAAAATTAATATGATTTCAGAGTAGTGCAAATATTGGCAGTATGTTTTATTTTTCCAGAAATGTAGTATTAACATGCAGTATCGTATAACTGTAATATAAATGAGTCACTGTTGGAATTGTTCAACTTGTATAGCTACCTGGGTCTACTGCTCTGTAGAGATATGAAATAGAATGAGCACATAGTTTCAATCATGGGCAAAGCAGGTGGGTGACTGGGATCCATTGGTAAAGTACTTGGGAAATGCAATCAGTGTACAAAAGAGACTGCATACAAAACACTCATGTGACCCATCCTAGAATATTGCTCAATGTGTGGAACCTATACCAAATATGTCTAACAGAGATAATGAATGAATAGAAAGGGGGGACAGCATGGGTGGTCACAGGTTTATTCAACCCATGGGGGAGAGCATCATGAAGATGCTGAAAGAACTGAACTGACAGGCAGTTTAAGATAGACAAAAACTATCCTGTGAAAACCTACTTACCGAGTTTCTAAATGAACTTTAAGGGAAGAATCTAGGAATACATTACAACCCCTTATGTATCACTTAACTGAAGTTTAAAAGAATAGTCCAGAAAAGCCAGTGTGTAAGGAAGTGGGATTCCGAAGTACTGAGGAATGATGAGACACATTTGAAGTTCACTAAAGACTTAGATACTGTGATAAGGAATACCACAGTAGACAGTTCAGTTCAAGATGAGTGGATGTCTCCAAAAAGAGCAGTTACAGACAGACAGGCAGATATATGTACGATGTGGGAGGTTGGCGAGGAGGAGATAGTGGCATCATCAGTTAACATTGGAAAATACCCTATTCTTGACACACTCACTCATGATATGATTGTGGTTTTTATGCTTTTGTGTCTTCTTAAACTTTTCTTTTATTGTTTGCATTCTTTTCGACAATGTATAGAAAGAAGAGCAGTACAAGAACTCACCGAATTGGGTGACTCGCTGAAAAATGTCACTCTGAGGTGCTGAAAAACCTGAACTGGAGACACTTGAAGATAACACACCAGCAAAATCTTGCTGGTGAAGTATAAGAAACAATATTAAGTGAGGAACCCAGAAATATACTTCAGCACCCTAATTATCACTTCCAAAGAGAATATAGAGACGAATTCAGTTCAAAGTTTTGATTTCAATGGCAGCTTTCATACTGATGGGCTAGAACTGGATACCAACATCAAGGATTCTTGAGGAGGAAGTTGTGACATTGACGAAAATATATATAAATATCATCTGCTTAACCTCAAAAGTTAGCCTACAGTATTCATGTTGCATTCAATCTTGCTGTAGTAGTTTTGTCTCTAATTTTTATTTTATTGTTTTTGCAGTAATTTGAGAAGGTTCTACTAGGACTTCAATATTTTTCACATGATTATCATCTACATCTATATTCTGCAAACCAGTGTGACGTGTGGCAGAGGGTGCTTCCCGTTGTATCACTTATTAGGGCTTCTTCCTGTTCCATTCATATGCGGAACATGGGAAAAATGATTGATTAGCTGCGTCAGTACCTGTAGTACTCAGTCTAATCTTGTCTTTGTAATTCCTATAGAACTGATATGTAGGGGGTTGTTGTATATTCCTAGATCCCTTGCTTAAAGTAGGTTCCTGAGATTTTTTAAGTTGGCTTTTGCTGGTTAGTTGCATATGTCTTAAAGCATCTACCAGCCCAAAGTTTTCAGCAAAATCACTGTAATGGACACCTGCGGGTCACACAAACAGCTGACATCCAGAGTAAGAGAAAAAAAAACTCAAGTCGAAAAATGTTAAAAAATTCATACTTCTACATAAATTGGAACATAAATTGATGGAACGATTTTCGTTAAAAGTATGTCTTACAAATTGTGAGGAAGTCAACTTTGTTGAAGGACAGAAATAAATTTTTATCACGGTACTTGGTGGGACTTACATAGAAAGAAAACAAAATCCAAAGATAAAAGGGCTCTCTCCGTATATTGTCCTCAGAATATTGTTTGATGTACACATTCACTCGAGCAAAGAAAAGTTGATGTTTTGAAACGTTTGGCTCTGTTCTATTCTTTCACATCATAGCAGCATGGAAAATTTACAGTAAAACAGTTTTCACCAACTTCCATGACGGGTTTTGGTTTGGCCATAAATAAACTCTTTCGTTGCTAGTTCTCTAATTCTAATTCTTCGTATAACGGATTGTATTTTATTACCCAACCTTCACCGTTTGGTACTGAGTTAATCGAAGTGGCGTGTTGTTCTCTTTATATGTTATAACACGGCCATTTGACGGTCAAGTTTCCTTCCGTTCCTTTTGACGTCCGATCTGATTCGACCTTGGTTTGATTTCGAAAGCTTCATCATATGTCTGGAAGTAGTGCAGCTGAATTGGGTACCGGTGACACACGTGCAGCACTTCAGTTTACAATTGCAGTAATAAGACCGCTAATAAAGTAAGACAAAGTTAATAATATCAGTTAAACTGTTCGCTTATTTCATCTGAGTATCCATAACGAAAGTCGACCTGTTCTTGAGGTAATACACTTGTCATATCTTTACGCGACTCGCTTTGAGCGAGCGAATATGATGTGTAGTGTATATATATGAGCGGAGGGGCGTAGTGAGGAGAGGACGTAATGTCATCCGTTTGGTGAACCCGGAGTCACTATGCAATGATTCTTAAGTGGAATGATGGCAAGTGAAAATTAATAGGATGCAAGCCGTATTAGTGTTCTGCCAAGAATTGAGCACTGTAGTCCATTTGTTGTGGTTTGTAAGGTTATGTAACTAATTTGACAGTACTTGTAACATTGTTTCCTAATAACCAGCACAAAGGAAAGAATAAATGCGAAAGTTTGCTGTATGTGAAATCACTGTGGGTTTTAAACTACTGTGAGCATATTATCATAAAAATAGCAAGAAGTTTTGAATTTGACAGTTGTAGAAATGTCATTCATTTAATTTGTTGTATATGCGGCAAACGTTTCTTTTGTCGCTCATTAATAGCGTGCATAACGAGTGCTGAGACTTACCGGAACAGTGAATCCCGACATAGAAAGACACCAGGTAAATGTATTGTAGTTCTAAAATTACTTCTGACAGTTGGGTAACACATCCTTATACGACTAAGCCGTCCATATAGCCATTTTATTGACCGCAAGAGCGAAACTGGCAGAAGTAAGCGTTACTGTGGTCGGTGAAATACGTGGATGGTTAAAGTTTAGTAGATTGCCGGTTATAATTCTGGCTGTATTACAATTGACATGCCCCGCCCCATATCTTTGCAATTACATTTCTGCAAAGCTGTGTGTGTGTAGAGTTTATTGGTTATTTCAAACATGCTCTAAGAAAATCAGCCAGCCAATCACAAACAAAAAATTCTTTTGCTTCAACATTTCCTATGATCTCACCCTACAAGACTTAACAAAAGAAAATCGTGCATTTCCTTGGGCATGCTGTACAATTGTTCACCAGTTATCAGTGATTTTGTTGGGTTCCCTTTGTTCCTAAGTGGATAAACAAGTGACACAACTGAATATTACCGATGTAGCAATCTTGGCAGTAACTCATTTTGCTGCACTTCAGGGTTTTCACTCATGTGGACACACACACACACACTTGTGTGTAATGCAAAAGTGAAATAGTCCATTAAGTTAGTGTAATGCTACAGTTGTTCACAAATATATACTGACAAGTGTCCTCCCTTAAATAAACATAAGATAAGTTATTGGAATTTTGTGGTTAAATATAATTTCATACCACACCACTCTACAACAAAGAAATCTGAATTTCTTGTAACTTTCTTGCCATATGTCCATAATTGTCTCAAAAACAGCTCTTTAGCAGACCCATGTTCACTATAATGTTTGTGCTGCTGTTATTATATACTTACACCAATGTCAGTTTTCACTGGTAGGCTAATTACAGTAGATGCTGTATACACATTTTGCACATGGGTCACCTCTGCTGCCTTCCTTAGTGCAGCCTGTGGTCACATGGGCCTTAAACTGACCCTAGTTAGTAAGGACGATAAAGAGATTGAAAAATGTCTTGTACAGTTTTGAAGGTAATCTAAACCATTCTTCCTGCAAGATAGTGGCAAATTCAGGTAGTGATGATTGCATACCCTACTATCTAAAGTGGACTACAAAGGCTCAATAATATTGCGATCTGGTGACTGGTGGCGAAGGGAGATGTCAGTTCATCCTCATGCTTACAAAACCAGCCATGGGCAGTGCAGACTGTGTGAACAGGGGCCCTGGCATTTTGGAACACAGCATTGCCATTGTGAAGTGAAACAGTGTACCATGGGAATGATGATCTGACTTTGCACTGCAAGATTTGTGTTGTTAGTAGTGTTAGTGTCATGACTTGCTGACAGGTACTGGTACTGGTATGATGACAAAGGGTGGATATACAAGCACCAGTCTGCATTAAAGTTGCAGACCATCAACATTGGTCTGGACAAGGTGAACAGGGCTTTGCTTGTAAAGCTGTTTTATTAAAACAACAGTTGTAGTGGTGCTGGGCTTCATGAGTATTGACCCATTGTAGGGCTATGGAGAGGTCCACTTTCTGCACTGGAATTGAAGAACATAGTTCAGAAGTTCTAATTAGCTGGTAATTTGGGAATTGCTCCAGAGAGAGTGTGTTGGCCAATAGTGCCACAAATTATTGAAGTTACTGTTGCCATGGCTGACAAAGCTGATAGCAATATACAAACTTAAAGCAGTGTGCTAGCTGTGTCATGATGGGTGACCATTCCATCATCCACTGTTTGAAAAGTGCTTTGTGCATTTTGTAAATGGTATATTTAGGGTGGCTTCAGGCTGTTGTGGATGCAGATGATCGTCACACAGAGCAACGTAAATGTGGTACAAAATTAACAAATGTTACCTTCTCATGCGGAAATTCTTTCAGTGGTTTGTTATTTTTCTTCCACATGTTTTTACAAATGTTTCCACAAAGTTTTGTTGTCTTATGTTCACGTGTTTTTCAAGGGGGCCTTCTCAAGTAGCAAAAGTTTAATTATAACTACCACATATGCAACTTCATGCAAATTCTGGGATGTAATTTTGTTTTACAAAGAGTTCTGTATAGTATTGACTCCTGACTTGCATTTATCACAATCTCTTTTTCATCCCAAAGTGACTGGAAAAAAGTGCAGGTGACTTGTGTATATAAGAATGGTAGGACAGGCTTGCAAAATTACAAACACCCCTAACATTGGTTTGCTACAGAATCATCCGTGAGCATATTCTCAGTTTGAGTATACTAAAATTTCTTGAGACTGAGAAGCTTATGTGCATGAATCAGCATGGTTTTAGAAAGCATTGCTTGTACGAAACTCGGCTTGCCCTATTCTCACATGATATAGTGTAAACTATGGATGAAGGGCAGTAGGTGTATTCCATATTTCTAGATTTCTTGAGAGCATTTGATACAGTGCTCCATTGTTAAGTGCCTCAAAGACTTCGTGTGTTATAGCACCCAGTATGTTGTCCTCAATGGCGAGTGTTCATCAGAAACGAGGGTACTGTTGGGAGTGCCCCAGGGAAGTGTTGTTATTTGCTATATTCATAAATTATTTGGCAGGCAGGAAGGGCAGCAATCTGCGATTGTTTACTGGTGCTTGGTGTACAGGAAGGTGTTGAAGTTGAGTTACTGTAGGGGGATAAAAGATGGCTTAGACAAAATTTCTAGTTGGTGTAGAAAAATGTAAGTTAATGTGGATGAGTAGGGAAACAAACCAATAATGCTCAGATACAGCATTAATAGTGCCCTGCTTAAAAAACCAATAATGTTCAGAAACAGCCCTGCTTGATGCAGTACTGTCGTTTAAATATCTGGGCATAATGTTGCAAAGTGATATGAAATAGAACAAGCATGTGAATATGTAGTAGGGAAGGCAAATGGTCGACTATAGAGTTTGTTGATAAAGCTTTGAGAAAATGTGGTTCATTTGTAAAGGAGGTGGCATATGAGACACAAGTGTGACCTGTTCTTGAGTACTTGGGATCCGTACTCAGTTGCATTAAAAGACGACATCGAAGCAATTCAGAGGTGATTGTTAACAGTAGGTTCAAACAATACATCAGTGTTACAGAGATGCTTCAGAAACTCAAGTGGCAATCCTTGGAGGGATGGTGATATTCTTTATGGAGGAACATTACTGAGAAAATTTAGAGAGCCGTATTTGAATCTGTCTGCAAAACTGTTCTACTGCCTCCAAATACATCTTGTGTAAGGATTACGAAGATGAGATATGAGGCATTAGGGCTATAAGGAGGCATATGGCCATTAATTTTTCTCGTGCTCTGTTTGCGACTGGAACAGGAAGGGAAATTACTATCAGTGGTACAGGCTACCATCTGACATTCATCATATGGAGTATGTATTTAGGTGTAGATTGTTCCTTCTGTTAAGCCTTGGCTGGCTACCTTTCCTGTCCTCATAAAAACATCCTTATATATTCTGTGTGTCTGTGTACTGAACTAATTATTTTCATTGTTTTATAATGACCAATCCTACGCCATTATCGGATGATCCCTGGCTGAATAAATGAATAGTTCAATTGACACACTTGTAACTCTTATTCTTTTTTTGTCTGCTTTTCTGTGAAATAACTTGACACTGTGTTTGTCTTTCTGGGAAAGTACCTCTGATTTCAATGTAGCTACTTGAACATTTATTTTTAAGAGAGCTTATAATACTAAAAACTTCTTTTGGATATCTAAAATGAAGTTTAATTTTATCAAACCCGTTTTGGGAGGCTTTTCTTTGAAACTGTATAGGCTGTTTGTTAAAGAGTATTTCAAATCTAAGTTGTCTTTTGTAAGACAGAAAACAGGTTCAATTAACTGAAGTGTTAGATACATTATCGACTCACAGCCAAATGGTCAATCTCCAGACTAACCTAGACCTGATGTTACACTACAAATCAGTCACCAAAACTACATTATAAAAAAATTACATTTTTAGTGTTCTGTTCTCTCTCTGTTAGTGCTCACCTGACATCACATGCCGCATCAATATTGTGTTACAGTATCCACCAGTTCAACTGAAGCAACATTTTCTGCAGGTTTGAGGCTGTCTTTGGTCACTTTGTTAAAAATCTTTAAAGAAGTTTCTTTCTTATTTTATTCATTTCCTTGATTTGTTTTTGTGGTTTTATTTTTCTTACTATGATGCAAATACTTCTCGACTTGTTGCTGGAAGAGGTTCTCCCCCCCCCCCCCCCCCCCCCCTTGAAAGTGCACACATTTTGGCTCTGATGACATTTCTTGACTTCAACAGTACAGTCTGTATTGTTATTCAACTCTCTTATCATCCATGTCATTTGATGTCAAGTAATCTTTTATTTTCAGAAGGTGGTGCCCCACAGCTTTTAAATATTTGAGGAATGTCTTGATTAGTGCCAGGGGCTGCTGACAAAATTTCTTTATTTAACAGCTGGTTTTGGTCCATTGGCCAGCATCAGGTTCATAATAGCATTTAAATCGTAATACTAGGTGTTATAAAATCATTGGCATTTTGTAGTAATATAAATTAAATCATCAACAGAGACATTCCTAGTGTTAATGCTGACTATTGATTAACATGAAAAAGTTCACTGTCTGTGACACTATTTATGACTAACGATGTAATTCATACTACTTTGTGATAACAGTAACAAATTCATGGATTTTATTACCTGATGGCGGTGGTTTTATAATGCCTAATATTATGGTGTGAATGCTTTAATGAACCTGTTGATGGTCTGTGAATCAAAACAGGATGTTAATTAAAAAAATAATTAGCAGCTCCTTCCAGTAATCCTGCACTTCAAGTAATCTTTTCTCTCAGTTTTGCAAGATATTGTTGTTTCATTTGTGACCCAGGGCTTACGCACTTTTAACCACCTCTACCAATTAATTTCTTAGGAAAACAGTAGTGCACAACTTCTTACACAATATATGTATTTCTCAATATGTTTATTTGCTAGATTTTGTGGGACTGTGCTACTTGGTCCTCAAACGAGTCAGTACATACCTCACAGAACACTGATCAGAAAAATTATAAACTAAATATTTAAAGTACTGGTAAGAACCCACAATTTGCAATGGAATGTGTGAATAAATGACACATTCTGGAGAAAAGTTTTGACTATTGAAGGAACTCTGTACAAAATAAGTGTGTGCCATAAGGAAACTTTCAAAATGGATTTCAACACTTGGGGTTCATCGCTCATATTTTCCAGTTCTGCTGAAAGCGTATTGTAAATGAGAATAAATTATGAGACAACATTGCTGGCCTTTCTTTACCATCAGGAGGCAATAGGTGTAGTTCCGTCAGAAGACACATATAAAAGTGACACAGTTATCCTAGTTTCTGAAACTGGTGATTCCTACCTAGGAGAGGGGAGAGGAATAGGTTGTGGAAGGTAAAAAATGAAATGTATGTCACTTTGACTCCAGGATTCAGATTCTTTATTCACCATTGACCACCTGAGGTGGAATAGGCAATTTACATGGATATCATATAACATTTTCCTTGACTAGTACCTTAAAGCTAAATGAACATTGCAAATAGTGCCCATAGTTGATAACATACACCATAACATATGATAAATACATTCAGTGACATCACATAATGAAATCCTTAAAAATTAATGTTGTTTGATTTTTATATTCATAAATTCTGTTATATTGTAAAAAGGATTGATTAGTAACCAGTTTAGTAGCTTGCTCCTGAAGCTACTTATGTGAGCCGACCGAGAAGAAAATGGAAGTTTATTAAGTATTTTTAGACTATTGATTAGATGGGAATTCCCTGTTCTTGTCAGCCTGTGCCTAGGTATGTCTAATTTTGTTTTGTCTCTGGTATTATGATGGTGTGTGTTTTCCTTCATTCCAAAATCTGCTATATTGTTTTTTGCATACAATGCTGAGGCATATATATAAAGATTAATAACTGTTAATATTTTCAGCTGAATGAACAGTGGCCGGCAGTGCTCTGATCTACCAGAATTGCTCGTTGCCCTTATCACTTTCTTCTGAATTTTTAGAACTTCAGTGATGTGAAGTATGTGTCCCCATATCAGCAGTCCATACCCTATATGTGACTGAAAGAGTCCAAAATAAATAACTCTTAAATATTCTTTTGTCACCAGGCTCCTCAGTTTCCACATTAAATACATAACTTGAGACAATTTTGTGCAGGTATGGTTGATGTGTGTTTCCCATGTTAACTTAGTCTACATGAATTCTAGAATTTTAACTGCTTTCACATCTACCTCTTTTGACAATCCTAGTATAATCTGTTGGTTTTTATCAGGATTGCAAAGCAGTGTATTTGATGAGAACCAGTTTAGTGCTGCTAGTTGTGTCATCAGCATAACAAATAACAGTATTGGGATACCGAAATTATAAAAAAGAAGGGCCCAAGGACAGAACCTTGTGGGACTCCTGTCTTAACTTCTAGCAATTGTGAGTCTCTGTTTCTGACAGAGGCAAGCGCTTCCTATTGTTTAGGTATGATTCAATTACTGCCAATGCAGAGTCTTGTATGCCATATAATTTGAGTTTAGCAAGTAAGATATGAGAAATGCAGTCAAATGACTTACTTAAATCACATAAAAGATGTGAGGCTTTATTTTTATTCTCAAAGGCTGTTATTACTTCATTCACAATTGAAAGAACAGCAGTGGTGGTATTTCTTCCCTTGCGGAAGCCAAATTGACTATTAGAGAGTAAGTTATGAGACTCAGAGTAGTAGTTTAGTTGGTTATAAAGAAGAGATTCAAATATTTTCGAGAAAATGGGAACTATTGAAACTAGTCGGTAATTTTTGAGATAATGTTTGTCCCCTTTTTTGTACACTGGGATAACTTTTGATATTTTTAGAGTTGTTGGATAGACTCGAAACTCTAGACACCTATTGAACAGAAAGGCCAATGGTTCACTAATTATATGCACTGTTTTTTTAATTTTGTAATTGGACAACCAAGAGTAGTCCATGCTCTTGGAGTTTGAGAACTTTGCCACTACTTTTGTAATCTCAGTGGGTGCGATTGTCCTCCATTTAAAGGTATTGTTTGCAGGTTGTTGTTCCTTAAGTAGATCACTTGCATTAGTGGTTGTTGTTTTCAATTTTGTTCCTAATATCACTTACAGAGTCCATGAAAAAACGATTAACTTTATCTGGGTCAAGAGCTATGCTATGTTCATCATTCCTGCACTGCTATTGTGCAACAACATTCCATGCAGCTTTGCACTTATTAAGAGCCCCTTCAATGTATCTTTCGCATGCTGTTCTTTTTGCCATTATAAGCTTAGTTCTGTAGGTTCTCTTACATTCAAGATATGCTTTGTACAATTCATCTTTCTGCTCCGTTCCATATTTAAGCGAGTTTTTATACATGTGGTACAACGGTAACATATTTTGCCTTGTATTGGTAAGTTCATCTGTGTACCACCTAATGTTTTTCTTTATAGGGTGGCTTTTATGATTGATTTTTGTAAGAGGAGAACAAGAATACCACAAATCTAAATAAATTTTAATGAAGTTTTCAAAAGCAGTTTCAGGATGAGAAGACACTCCAGACAAATACTTTCAAGAAAGACAGTTTGCCCAAAAATTAAGATTCATTTTAATGAATCATGTTTAATATAGAAAATGTATATTGGATACAACAAGGACACACGAGATATTTGAAATCATTAAAATTCATGGCCACCCTGCAAGTCAGCACAGAGAGACTGTTTTCACCAAGGCTCAGTTGATAGTTGATCAGGAGTGATGCTGTTAATCGCCTCCACAGTCCTATCACAAGGCTGACAACACGGGTACTGATAGCAACCCTGTACACATTGAAATTGATGTAATCACATGGGGAGAAGTCAAAGGGGCTAAGACCAGGTGACCTCAAGAGCATTCATATGTAATGAGTCTCTACTAATCTATTGTCAAGGAATATGAATTTGAGGAAATCTCAAAGAATGAGAGAAAAATGAGGAGAAGCTAATTCTGTTAGTGCACAACTGAATTCAGAATTCCATAAAACTCCACTTGAGGTTCCAGGAAAAGCTCAAGCATGTCAAGGTAACTGTGACCTGTTACTGTTTGTCTGCAAAGAAGAATAGGCCGTAAAAGCTGGCCATGGTCATCCCTAGCCATACATACAGTTTTGATGATGTTTTTTTCCCATTCTTGCATCTCGTGAAGATGGTTATCGGCCCATATCCAGCAGTTGTGATGGTTCGCAAAACCAAATGTGTCAAACGTCACCCTGTGTGAACAAAGGAAGTTGTCTAACATGTTTCCGAAATCTGTTTTCTCCAAAAGTCGGCATGCATTTCCCTATGGGTATCATAATCCTCCTCCTCCAGGTGGTGTATTACCTGTATATGATACACTATCTTCTCGTCAGTGTAAATTGAAGAGTATACTAGTGTTGCTCAAGTCATCGCTCAACCGATGAAGAGAAGCACATGGGCTCCTTACAATTGCATCCTCAATGCTCCAAATGTGTCATCAGATGTTAATGTTTGCTCGGGACATTCCTCACTAAGCACACTTTCTCCTTGTGTGAATTTGTTGACAAAAAACTTGATATTTGCCCTTGTTGGTGGCTCTGTTCTGAACTTTCTGCGGACAGTTCATGGTGTTCCTCAAATGTTTTATCACCTAGTTTCCAGACAGACATGCCAGGGGAGTGCATGGAGGTAGCAGTCAGCACTGACCAAGGCAGTGCTGCCACTGCAGTAGTACTGATTATTCTTCATGTTTTACTGTCCCTAATAATACATATTGATAAAATAAATATAATAATAGATTAATTTAGGACTACTCTATTGAATGGGTACATAAACTTCCACTTTAAAAATAATTTTGTTTCTAACATGAAACAAACCTATGCTTTGTCAACACTTGGCATCACATCAAAGATGTGATGAGTAGTATTTGTTTGGGGTGATTCCAGCTACAGAGTACAAAAACAATATTGTATTGCATAACACTGGTTTGATGCAGCTCTCCATACTACTCTATCCTGTGCGAACTTGTTCATCTCCGAGTAACTACTGCAACCGGGTCATTCCATATCAAATCACATAATAAAAAATAAATTTTACACCCACCTCCTTAGATTTTCATGAAATTTGGCTCAAATGGTTCTAATACCATCCTGACAACACCTGCAAATTTTTTTTGCTGTATCTCTCATAGTTTTTTTGTATAAATTTTTAAAATTTTTATGTTTTGCGTTTTCCGAACCTTCGGAATGGTAAATTTAATTTATATTCAAAACTTTAAAATTGCTTATCTTAAAAACTCTTTTAGATAACATCATGAATTTTTTCAGCAAGTTTATTTATTATACATATTTGAAGATAAAAATGATACTATTAAAATATATTAATATTTTGTATGAAAAAAAAATATTTTTTTAACGGATGTTTTGTTTTATAAGAATTGCAATATCTAGAGTCTCAGACCTGATAGAATGCTCAAATTTATTTTAATTTACTCTTAAACATATAGGCTACTTGATAAAACAAAAATAATGATGGCTTTTTAACATGTTTAATAATTATAGTAGATTACATTAGAATTATGTACAAAGATAGTGTACTTACGACACTTATGTATAACCCAACTGATTGCTTGAATGCTGATTCGAACTGTTTTTTCACTTCATCCAAGAGCTTTCAGTTCTTTTGATACAGTCTTTTTTGAAGTAATACATTCTTCCAGTGCCACTTGATTGAGGTGCGTCTACTACGCAGACTATGTGCTCCAAAGGCACTATGCAAGAATCTTCTCTTTCAGGCCAATAAAATGATGCAGCTGGTCCTGAAGGATGTAGAAATAGAATTTCTGCATCTTCTTCATCATTGAATATTGTTTTTACCAGTCCAAAGTACCAGTTACCATCATAATTTGCAGCCACAAAGCTATTTATGGATGGTTCAACACGAACCCAATCAGAAGAAGAATGGAAAGAAAAGACTAAGTAGGGTTTAACACTATCTGTAGTCCTAATTTCAAGGTTGGTTGTTGGAAGTGGTTTGAAGTTATGAAAACTTCTTGTTCCAGGAATGGTTCAGGTTGCTGAAAAACGTTTTTCTAGTTTTAACCGTAGCAAATCAGCTTCTTTTTTGTCAATAAAGTGAAAATGAATGTTTTCAATGTTTCTTTCACAAAACTTGTACACATTGATTGCTGTCATTATTTGTTCTTTGTCTGAAAGCTGTAGACTGGCTTTCCTTAAAATTCTTTTAATAGTTCCTCCTAGGCCATCACAAATTGACTTCCCATGACTTGTTGCAAAAAAAGAGTGTTGGGCCTTCAAATTAAAGTCTCTCAAGCGTTCAGTCAAATTTTTAAAACTGTTTCTATTTTTGTACTGCCCAGCACAACCATCTGTAAAGTAGTGAACTGAGTCAATGTCAGTATGATGTAATGACAGCCACTTTGTAATTTCTTTGTACAAAAAGTTAACAAAACCAGTGTCATATTCTTGGTCATCACTAATAAAACAGTGGTTGGAAACAAAAACATTATTTTCCTCATTTCTTAGAAAAACTCCAACTGGGTGTAGAGTACAACTACCTCTATTCCAGTGGTAACTTTGGATCTCATTTTTTATAACAAAGGAATAATTTTCACTGAAATCCATCACAATAATTGCTGTTTGGGTGGTGGGTCTTCATTCAATCTTTTAAAGGCTGCTGATTGGGATTTTGCTATAAACGAGTGCGGGGTGAGCTTTTCCAATGACCTAACCAATAAAGAAATGTAGTCTTCAACACTGATAGACTGTTTGATCAATTCTGCCCTGTCTGTGTCAACCGACTGACTGATTACAATTTCTTCTTCTAAATCATAATCTTCACTTAGATTTTCAGTAAAGTACTCAGTTAGTGCAGTATTTGCAGGACAGCTGTCGCAACGATGTAGCATGCAGTTTTGGTTTTCCATGTTGCACACGAGCATCTTAGT
The DNA here is from genome assembly GCF_023898315.1 of Schistocerca nitens. Classification (NCBI taxonomy): domain Eukaryota; kingdom Metazoa; phylum Arthropoda; class Insecta; order Orthoptera; family Acrididae; genus Schistocerca; species Schistocerca nitens. The sequence goes on from NC_064622.1 coordinate 166,358,632, forward strand.
TAGATCTTTATAAGATTCTTCAATTTTCACACCATCCAGTAATAGTTTAACATTCTGGTGGATACTGCATACACATAAAGTGTGTGTGCCAGCAGCACCAGCAAAGATACACCATTTAGGTCTCAAGAAACAAAATTTTGAAAATCCTACTTCTACCTCGGGATTCTCCCATTTGAAAGAATAATAGAGTTCTCTCAAGTTACACAAAACGAGTCTTTTTTTGCATGTACACATTTTTTTGAACACTTACTTTGTCTTTTGTTCCAGGTAGCACTCTGGAACTTTCATCCTTTTCATAAAAATCTGTTACAAGTCTTACTGTATTTTCAGAAAGAGTTTTACCTTTTTTTGGACCAGGAGTTTCTAAAATACCCTTTCAGATTTTAGCTTTCTATCTTGTCGCACCATGTACTCACTTACATTAAATTCTTTCATCACTTTATTTCGACTCCAAGAATCTGGAGACAAGGTTAGAATCTGGATTTTTCTAGACCTCCCAACAGATGAAATCTTCTCTTTCATAAGAGAAATCATTACATCAAAATCCTTTGCTTTCTCAACCACACTAGTATCTTCTTCGTCATCATCAGAACTTGGTGCATCATATTTTAATGCTTTTGAAACCGCCGTTTTTGCAGTCTTTTCAATACTGCTAACCTTCCTTTTAAAATAAGACCCTTTACTTTGTTCTGACAAGCCATGAAGCTTTATCGGTGTTAAACCTAAATTATAAAGAGCAATGTTTGCTTGTATGAGGAATTCATTTCTGGATTCCAGTGATTCTAATTCAACCATGACTTCATCATCTGTTTCACTTTCATTGACTTCAACTCATAATTTCCCCTCACAAAAGTTACGGCATGTTGAGCAAAGCCTTTTGTCCAGGTTTTATGCTAATATTTTTTGTCAGTAATTGTTTAGAAAGATCCAAGCCTACACTTCTCAACGATTTTTTGATGGGCTTTTTGTGTTTTTTTAGTGGGTCTACACATGTTGTTTGATACTTTTCAAAAACATTTAAAAAGTAGTAGCTGTGGTGTGAACATATATTCTTAAATTCACACAGATTAATTCCAGATCGTAAGTGGATCAAATCTTTTTCTTCCTCACTCAATTCAGATACCGGTTGTAACTTTTTTTGAAGGTGTGTAGGTTGTTTGGAAACAGTCAGATTTTTTAAAGAACCCTACGCTACAGGTTTGAATAGCTGACATACTGATTTCACTTTTGGTCTGATTACTGTTCTGGTTACTTTTATAGGATATTGGGAAAGAATCTCTGTAAACTAAGTAACGCCGAGAAAGTCTCAAATCACATTTAAGTAACAGTACTTACTGAAAGTTCGAATAAACTTAATAAAATACTATCCAAGCACTATTTAACACTGTAATAATTTTTTACTTCAAAACACAGGAGTAACAAAACAAAATCCAAGCGTACATTGTTACTCCAAGAAGACAAAAACTTATTTTCGCTGTATGTCACTTGGTACTTTTTTATTTTAAAAATATAATTAATATTATTATTCAGATAGTGAAGGGAGACGAAAATTTAATAGTCATGGGTGACTGGAATTCGAGTGTAGGAAAAGGGAGAGAAGGAAACATAGTAGGTGAATATGGATTGGGGCTAAGAAATGAAAGAGGAGGCCGCCTGGTAGAATTTTGCACAGAGCATAACTTAATCACAGCTAACACTTGGTTTAAGAATCATGAAAGAAGGTTGTATACATGGAAGAACCCTGGAGATACTAAAAGGTATCAGATAGATTATATAATGGTAAGACAGAGATTTAGGAACCAGGTATTAAATTGTAAGACATTTCCAGGGGCAGATGTGGACTCTGACCACAATCTATTGGTTATGACCTGTAGATTAAAACTGAAGAAATTACAAAAAGGTGGGAATTTAATGAGATGGGACCTGGATAAACTGAAAGAACCAGAGGTTGTACAGAGTTTCAGGGAGAGCATAAGGGAACAATTGACAGGAATGGGGGAAAGAAGTACAGTAGAAGAAGAATGGGTAGCTCTGAGGGATGAAGTACAGGGCTATTACAAATGATTGAAGCGATTTCATAAATTCACTGTAGCTCCATTCATTGACATATGGTCATGACACACTACAGATACGTAGAAAAACTCATAAAGTTTTGTTCGGCTGAAGCCGCACTACAGGTTTCTGCCGCCAGACAGCTCGAGAGCGCAGTGAGAGAAAATGGCGACAGGAGCCGAGAAAGCGTATGTCGTGCTTGAAATGCACTCGCATCAGTCAGTCATAACAGTGCAACGACACTTCAGGACGAAGTTCAACAAAGATCCACCAACTGCTAACTCTATTCGGCGATGGTATGCGCAGTTTAAAGCTTCTGGATGCCTCTGTAAGGGGAAATCAATGGGTCGGCCTGCAGTGAGCGAAGAAACGGTTGAACGCGTGCGTGCAAGTTTCACGCGTAGCCCGCGGACATGCTGGAAAATTGGCTCATGCCACAACTGGAGACCGACAGCGCCGACTTCATCTTTCAACAGGATGGTGCTCCACCGCACTTCCATCATGATGTTCGGCATTTCTTAAACAGGAGATTGGAAAATCGATGGGTCGGTCGTGGTGGAGATCATGATCAGCAATTCATGTCATGGCCTCCACGCTCTCCCGACTTAACCCCATGCGATTTCTTTCTGTGGGGTTATGTGAAAGATTCAGTGTTTAAACCTCCTCTACCAAGAAACGTGCCAGAACTGCGAGCTCGCATCAACGTTGCTTTCGAACTCATTGATGGGGACATGCTGCGCCGAGTGTGGGAGGAACTTGATTATCGGCTTGATGTCTGCCGAATCACTAAAGGGGCACATATCGAACATTTGTGAATGCCTAAAAAAACTTTTTGAGTTTTTGTATGTGTGCAAAGCATTGTGAAAATGTCTCAAATAATAAAGTTATTGTAGAGCTGTGAAATCGCTTCAATCATTTGTAATAACCCTGTAGTGAAGGCAGCAGAGGATCAAGTAGGTAAAAAGACGAGGTCTAGTAGAAATCCTTGGGTAACAGAAGAAATATTGAATTTAATTGATGAAAGGAGAAAATATAAAAATGCAGTAACTGAAGCAGGCAAAAAGGAATACAAACGTCTCAAAAATGAGATCGACAGGAAGTGCAAAATGGCTAAGCAGGCATGGCTAGAGGACAAATGTAAGGATGTAGAGGTGCTTATCAGTAGGGGTAAGATAAATACTGCCTACAGAGACCTTTGGAGAAAAGAGAACCACTTGTATGAATATCAAGAGCTCAGATGGAAACCCAGTTCTAAGCAAGGAAGGGAAAGCAGAAAGGTGGAAGGAGTATATAGAGGGTCTATACAAGGGCGATGTACTTGAGGACAATATTATGGAAATGGAAGAGCATGTAGATGAAGATGAAATGGGAGATACGATACTGCGTGAAGAGTTTGACAGAGCACTGAAAGACCTGAGTCGATTAGTCGAAACAAGGCCCCGGGAGTAGACAACATTCCATTGGAACTACTGACGGTCTTGGGAGAGCCAGTCCTGATAAAACTCTACCATCTGGTGAGCAAGATGTATGAAACAGGCGAAATACCCTCAGACTTCAAGAAGAACATAATAATTCCAATCCCAAAGAAAGCAGGTGTTGACAGATGTGAAAATTACCGAACCATCAGTTTAATAAGTCACAGCTGCAAAATACTAACACGAATTCTTTACAGATGAATGGAAAAACTAATAGAAGCCAACCTCGGGGAAGATCAGTTTGGATTCCATAGAAACACTGGAACACGTGAGGCAATACTGACCTTACGACTTATCTTAGAAGAAAGATTAAGGAAAGGCAAACCTACGTTTCTAGCATTTGTAGACTCAGAGAAAGCTTTTGACAATGTTGACTGGAATACTCTCTTTCAAATTCTAAAGGTGGCAGGGGTAAAATACAGGGAGCGAAAAGCTATTTACAATTTTTACAGAAACCAGATGGCAGTAATAAGAGTCGAGAGACATGAAAGGGAAGCAGTGGTTGGAAAGGGAGTGAGACAGGGTTGTAGCCTCTCCCCGATGTTATTCAATCTGTATATTGAGCAAGCAGTAAAGGAAACAAAAGAAAAATTCAGAGTAGGTATTAAAATCCATGGAGAAGAAATAAAAACTTTGAGGTTCGCCGATGACATTGTAATTCTGTCAGAGACAGCAAAGGACTTTGAAGAGCAGTTGAACGGAATGGACAGTGTCTTGAAAGGAGGATATAAGATGAACATCAACAAAAGCAAAACGAGGATAATGAAATGTAGTCGAATTAAGTCGGGTGATGTTGAGGGAATTAGATTAGGAAATGAGACACTTAAAGTAGTAAAGGAGTTTTGCTGTTTGGGGAGCAAAATAACTGATGATGGTTGAAGTAGAGAGGATATAAAATATAGACTGGCAATGGCAAGGAAAGTGTTTCTGAAGAAGAGAAATTTGTTAACATCAAGTATAGATTTAAGTGTCAGGAAGTCGTTTCTGAAAGTATTTGTATGGAGTGTAGCCATGTATGGAAGTGAAACATGGACGATAAATAGTTTGGACAAGAAGAGAATAGAAGCTTTTGAAATGTGGTGCTACAGAAGAATGCTGAAGATTAGATGGGTAGATCACATAACTAATGAGGAAGTACTGAATAGGATTGGGGAGAAGAGAAGTTTGTGGCACAACTTGACCAGAAGAAGGGATCGGTTGGTAGGACATGTTCTGAGGCATCAAGGGATCACCAATTTAGTATTGGAGGGCAGTGTGGAGGGTAAAAATCGCAGAGGGAGACCAAGAGATGAATAAACTAAGCAGATTCAGAAGGATGTAGGTTGCAGTAGGTACTGGGAGATGAAGCAGCTTGCACAGGATAGAGTAGCATGGAGAGCTGCATCAAACCAGTCTCAGGACTGAAGACCACAACAACAATTAATATTATTTTAAAAATTAGATAACTGTTAAACAGGTTAAAAAAGCCAACATAATTTTTCTTTTATCTAATATCCTATACAATTAAGAGTATTTTAAAACAAATTTGAGCTTTCTATCAGGTCTGAGACTCTAGATATTGCAGTTTTCGTAAAACTAAACATCCATTAGCTTAAATGCAAATTTTTTTTCATTTGAAAGATTTTAATATATCTTTATGGTAATTTTTTTTAACATTTAGATATAATACACAAACTTATTCCAAAATTTCATAGTCATATCTTGAGTATTCTTTAATATACAAATTTTTGTTGTTGTGAGGACACGTTTAAGTTAAGATATCCGACTGCTGAAACAAGGCCAAATCTAAAAACTTCAAAAATTTATTAAAAAAACTATAAGAGATAGAGAAAAAAAATTTACAAGTGCTTTCAGGGTGATAAAAGAAGTAATTGTACAAAGTTTCATCAAAATCTGACATGGTTGGTATCAAGGCCTGGGTGACTTGACATGGAATGACCCAGCCTACATCCTTCTCAATCTGCTTACTGTGTTCATGTCTTGGTCTCTATGATTTTTACACTCCACACTGCTTCCCTCCAGTACTAAATTGGTAATCCCTTGACACCTCAGAACGCTTCCTATCAAACGATCCCTTCTTCTAGTCAAATTGTTCTGCAAATTCCTCTTCTCCCCAATTGTATTCAGTACCTCCTCAATAGTTAGGTGATCTACAAGCTAATCTTCAACGTTCTTCTGTAGCACCACATTTCGAAAGCTTCTATTCTCTTCTTGTCTAAACTATTTAGCGTTCAAGTTTCACTTCCATACATAGCTACACTCCATACAAATACTTTCAGAAACAACTTCCTGACACTTGAATCTATACTCGATGTTAACAAGTTTCTCTTCTTCAGAAACACTTTCCTGTCAAAATTTTACGAGGGTAGGAACTTTATTAGTGGCAACTATTTATTTACAACTTGTACAAAATAGATATGTGTTTCAAAGTTTTACTGACCTTCAGAGTAGTCACCAGCATTGTGTATAACCTGTTGCCAGTGATGTGGAAGTCGTAGGATACTCTTAGCAGTGCCAGATGTGTTGACAGTTAGAGCGGCACGCCCTATAGCCCGACGAATTTGTAGCAGTTCTGAAGCGGATGCTGTGAAGTGTGTCCTTCAGTTTAGAAATTGAGTTCAACTTACGAGGGCTTAAGTCAGGGGAGTGTAGTAGGTGGTATAGCACTTAGCAGCCCCATCAGTCAAACATCAGTAACAGCTCTCCCCTTAAAATAAGCAATTCAAGGCAATATGGATAGTGTCTTTGTACAAGAGTCCATGAGCTACCCTTATCAAAGTCGTGCCACTGTTCATAATGTTATTACTAAGGTAAATAATATGAGTTAAGGTAACAGCTTATAGAATAGTAGAGCCATTGAGACATTGACAGGCATGTAAACAAGACTGAAAACTTTCCTAGCTTCGAGACGAATCCTATTTTGAACTAGATGACACACTAAATACACAATGACAGGACTACTGTTCTGCAGTAGACTGGCGAGATGGATTGTATTGTTTCGAGTGGGCGAAGGGAGAAGATGGGGAACAGAAGGAAGGGTATGGGAATGGTGGATGCAGCTTGGAGGAAGACAGCGAGTATATGGGATAGGGGTGAGGGAGGTTGAGGCAGCAGGTAAACTTGATAAGAATGCAACACACTGGCACCAGTAACTATGTGCCGCACACAATGATGGTGAATGTATTGGAAGGGGATTGCAGGAAGAGGAGACTGAGGAGGGAGTGAGTGAATGAGTGAGTGTGTGTGTGTGTGTGTGTGTGTGTGTGTGTGTGTGTGTGTGTGTGCAGTACGGGTGGTATTAGGGGACTGGTGATTGGTAAGGGTGGAGATCGATATAAGGCAGGTACTTGGTGGGCAGTGGGACCAGGAGAATTACGAGAATGAAGGATCTGTTACAAGGATAATTCCCACCAACATAGTTCAGAAAAGCTGGTGCCAGGGTAAGGATCCAGATGGCACAGGTTGTGAAGTAGCCATTGGATTCGAGCACATAGTGCTCATCAGTGTGTTCTGCTGGATGGTCAACTGTGCTCTTGGCAACGGTGTGATAGTGGCCATTCATTCGGGTGGACAGTTGGCTGGTGGTCATAACCACTTAAAAATAATGTGCAGAAATTGCAACAGTGATTGTATGTAATATGACTGCTTTCACAGTGGTATAGGATAAGCCTGTTATGGGGCTGGAGTAGGTCGTGTTGGGTAGGTTAATTGGTCACGTCTTGCACCATTGTTTTCCACAGGAATTTTACCCATGTGGCCATGGGTTGGGAGTGGGTATGGAATAGGAATAGACTGGGACATTGTGTAGATAAGCTGAGTGCCGAAGTCCACTTCAAGAGGGGTGGACAAGATTGTAGGTAGGATTATCGTCATTTACAGGCTTGATGATATAGTTGAAGCCCTGGCAGCAGGTATGGTTCAGTTGTTTTAATCTGGAAATTGCGGGCGATGAGGACGTTCCCTTACAGCTGGGTCTTGGACTGGTATAATTAGAGGTGTGTGAAGACAAGGTTTAGGAATTTCTGTGGACTAGGTTTGTGGGATAGTGCCCTCTGTGAAGGCATTAGTGAGACCTCCAGCATACTGGGTAAGGGACTTCTCATTTGTGTGTGTGTGTGTGTGTGTGTGTGTGTGTGTGTGTGTGTGTGTGTGTCGTCTTAACTCGAAAAAGGATTTATCTGAAAGCTAGCGAAGTTTCCAGTGTTGTTTCTATGTTTGTTGATGACCCAACAAGTTTTGAGTTGCTGCCTTTACTTCTAAATTATTTAAAATCTGTTCCAACTTTCCATATGATATTGATAAGGTAAGCTGCACTAGTCTGGCTAGTATTTTAAAATCCTTCTGTTATGAGTAGCAAAAGATATTTATTCCAAAATATGGTATTGTAATTATGGTTAACACTTTAAATGCATACATTCTTATCTAGGCTTTGAACTGAGATGTTGGTGCAACCACATACAGCCTATGGGATTAAGGCTGAAAATTAATGATAAATATTGCATGAATTTTTGGTGGTATTCAAGTTTCGTAGCCTCACACACTGAATGTGATGGTGAGATTCACAAATTAATCTTTAAAATGGGTTACTAAAATTGTTTCATATTTGATATGATATCAGACCTCAAAACTGTTCTGGTGATATTGGTAAAATTCATACTTCTTTGTAATAGTACAAGAACTAGGATTAAAATATTCAGTAAAGATAGATATTTAAAGCAATGCTGTTGGAAAAATATACACTGAAAGTAAAAAGTGGCATCCTTCATTATCAAAATCAAATACCACAGTTTTCTTATGTTGACAGGTTTCCGACACACGTCTGCCTCATTCTGACGGTCAAGACGAAGCGTCTGGTTCTAGCAGTGAGGTGGACGACACTACTGAGACCAAGGTGCTGGTTATCAGCACGGCCAACTCCACAGGCAATGGCTGTGTGGATCAAACCTCCACCACAACCACCACCATTTGCAGTGTAAGTAAATAATTCCTTAATTTGCTGTACCTATTGGCTTAGTTTTTGACATACAGACATGAGAAAATTATACCACTTACAGTGATGTACTTGACCTCTCGCAGCGCTAGTCAGTTGAAGTGTTGTTTGTGTTTCAAAATCCTTTCTACTTGTGCATCATAGTTATCATAGTTGTGAGTGTGTTCATTTTATAACATCCGTAGAGAATTAATTATAAATCAGTGTAAAACCATTGTAATCGCTATAGAATTAAATTATATGTTAAACCCAAAAGTACAAAATAGTACTTCAGTGTCTTAGGATTTTCTGTTACTTTTTGCTTCTTTTGTCTCACTGATTTGTATCTGCGAAAAGTTTTAAGTATCACTGTAGTTTGGCGTCGATGTTAGGAATAGGTCCCCCATAACTGGCTGGGTAAGTTATTTCAAAGGTTCAAGAAAGGCAAGAGAGTGCCAGTTCCAGTAGGACAATACATAGCAAAGCACTGCAGTGTTCAAACCAAAATTCAGGATGAAGACGCTTGACCTTAGTATGTCTACCCGCCATTGTATTTAATTGCAAGCAATGTGGTGTTACAAACCTACAATGCATTTCTTGATTATTGATGACAGTCCTAATGATGCAGAACATATTACAATCCACTGAACAGAGAAAGTTTTAATGTTTCTAAAGAATCCGCCTCGATTGCAAATGGAAACCAGATGTTGACCTAGGTTTCGGCGCAGGTAACCACGCCTTCTTCGGAACACACTAAAACTACAAACTGCCTAAAGAGGCATGGTCCAACATTGATACAGACCATGCCTCTTTAGGCAGTTCGTAGTTTTAGTGTGTTCCGAAGAAGGCGTGGTTATCCGTGCCGAAACCTAGGTCAACATCCGGTTTCTATTTGCAATCAAGGCAGATTCTTTATAATCATTAAATTATTCACGAATGCTGACGCGGTGCAATGTTAAAAGTTCTCAAGAGAAAGCTTTGTTCAGGATGCAGACTTCTCAGCTAACGACTACAGAAGGCTCTTCTGGGGAGGCAAAACTATAAGCTCCTTAAACTTCCAAAACAAATTGTATTCTGTTTATCTAGTGTGCAAACATGGGATGCTTACCAGTCTTAGTTTCAGGCATAATTGATTGATGCAAAATGTCAGGTTGCAGTGTGCTTTGCATATTTTTATTTGAAAGTTTTACGGTTAGTTTCAGTAAGTTGCCAGTACTGTTGTTGTATATCACCACCTAAATCTGGGTTATTTCTCCAGTATTAACAAACTATAAAGTTGCTTAGCCACTGGTTTTACAATGCTTTGCCAGGAAGTTTTGTCTTGGCATTCAATTACTCAATTACGTACCCAGTGTTTTTGCCTTCTTGGATGTTTTCAGTGAAACATAGTTCTGGGATGTCTTTCAATCTTTAGGATGTACTGTAAATTCTTAGTAGAATTTCCTCTCTTTGTGAGAGAAAAATGTGTATCCAAGCCACCTAAGTATTGTTTCTTTAGATTTTCATATGATGTCTGACTCTCTCTGTATAAAACATTATAATTCTGTATTTCTTCAATTTTTCCTTTCTCTTATGGTTTCTTCTTGAATTCCACTAAATATCTCCCTTTTAAATTTTCCATTTTAAGATTTTTTTTGTTTTCATTTTGAAATGTCACAACTGTATAGCACAACAAGAGTTTTATAGAGGTTTATCTTCGAATTTTAATTTTATTTTTATTATTTTCAGCAATGTAAAACAATAATTTACTTATTACTCTCAAATTTCATTTTTCTTTGCCTTTCTTGCTCTAGCTAAATGGCTCCAAAGCAAGTCGACAGAGTATTTGGTGTTATCAGTATTAACTTCTTGACACACACACACACACACACACACACACACACACACACACACACCTCAATGAACCATAGACCTTGCCATTGGTAGGGAGGCTTGCGTGCATCAGCGATAAAGATAGCCGTACCGTAGGTGCAACCACAATGGAGGGGTATCTATTGAGAGGCCAGACAAACGTGTGGTTCCTAAAGAGGGGCAGCAGCCTTTACAGTAGTTGCAGGGGCAACAGTCTGGATGATTGACTGATCTGGCCTTGTAACACTAACCAAAACGGCCTTGCTGTGCTGGTACTGCGAACGGCTGAAAGCAAGGGGAAAGTATGGTCATAATTTTTCCAAAGGTCATGCAGCTTTACTGTATGGTTAAATCATGATGGCGTCCTCTTGGGTAAAATATTCCGGAGGTAAAATAGTCCCCCATTCGGATCTCCGGGCGGGACTACCTAAGAGGACGTCGTTATCAGGAAAAAGAAAACTGGTGTTCTACGGATCGGAGCGTGGAATGTCAGATCCCTTAATCGGGCAGGTCGGTTAGAAAATTTAAAAAGGGAAATGGATAGGTTGAAGTTAGATATAGTGGGAATTAGTGGAGTTCGGTGGCAGGAGGAACAAGACTTCTGGTCAGGTGACTACAGGGTTACAAACACAAAGTCAAATAGGGGTAATGCAGGAGTAGGTTTAATAATGAATAGAAAAATAGGAACGCGGGTAAGCTACTACAAACAGCTTAGTGAACGCATTATTGTGGCCAAGATAGATACGAAGCCCACACCTACTACAGTAGTACAAGTTTATATGCCAACTAGCTCTGCAGATGACGAAGGAATTGAAGAAATGTATGATGAGATAAAAGAAATTATTCAGATAGTGAAGGGAGACGAAAATTTAATAGTCATGGGTGACTGGAATTCGACAGTAGGAAAAGGGAGAGAAGGAAACGTAGTAGGTGAATATGGATTGGGGCCAAGAAATGAAAGAGGAAGCCGCCTAGTAGAATTTTGCACAGAGCATAACTTAATCATAGCTAACACTTGGTTCAAGAATCATAAAAGAAGGTTGTATACGCGGAAGAATCCTGGAGATACTAACAGGTTTCGGATAGATTATATAATGGGAAGATAGAGATTTAGGAACCAGGTATTAAATTGTAAGATATTTCCAGGGGCAGTTGTGGACTCTGACCACAATCTATTGGTTATGAACTGTAGATTAAAATTGAAGAAACTGCAAAAAGGTGGGAATTTAAGGAGATGGGACCTGGATAAACTGACTAAACCAGATGTTACACAGAGTTTCAGGGAGAGCATAAGGGAACAATTGACAAGAACGGGGGAAAGAAATACAGTAGAAGAAGAATGGGTAGCTTTGAGGGATGAAGTAGTGAAGGCAGCAGAGGATCAAGTAGGTAAAAAGACAAGGGCTAATAGAAATCCTTGGGTGACAGAAGAAATATTGAATTTAATTGACGAAAGGAGAAAATATAAAAATGAAGATGCAATGGGAGATACGATACTGCATGAAGAGTTTGACAGAGCACTGAAAGACCTGAAAGACCTGAGTCGATTAGTCAAAACAAGGCCCCGGGAGTAGACAACATTCCATTGGAACTACTGACGGTCTTGGGAGAGCCAGTCCTGATAAAACTCTACCATCTGATGAGCAAGATGTATGAGACAGGCGAAATATCCTCAGACTTCAAGAAGAATATAATTATTCCAATCCCAAAGAAAGCAGTTGTTGATAAATGTGAAAATTACCGAACTATCAGTTCAATAAGCCACGGGTGCAAAATAATAACGCGAATTCTTTACAGACGAATGGAAAAACTGGTAGAAGCCGACCTCTGGGAAGATCAGTTTGGATTCCATAGAAATGTTGGAACACGTGAGGCAATACTGACCCTATGGCTTATCTTAGAAGCTTAGAAGGAGGCAAACCTACGTTTCTAGCATTTGTAGACATGGAGAAAGCTTTTGACAGTGTTGCCTGGAACACTCTTTTAAATTCTGGAGGTGGCAGGGGTAAAATACAGGGAGCGAAAGGCGATTTACAATTTGTACAGAAACCAAATGGCAGGTATAAGTCAAAGGACATGAAAGAGAGGCAGTGGTTGGGAAGTGAGTGAGACAGGGGTGTAGCCTCTCCCCTATGTTATTCAGTCTATATATTGAGCAAGCAGTAAAGGAAACTAAAGAAAAATGCAGAGTAGGTATTAAAATCCATGGCGAAGAAATAAAAACTTTAAGGTTTGCCAATGACATTGTAATTATGTCAGAGACAGCAAAGGACTTGGAAGAGCAGTTGAACGGAATGGACAGTGTCTTGAAAGGAGGATATAAGACGAACATCAACAAAAGCAAAACGAGGATAATGGAATGTAGTCGAATTCCCTCAGGTGACACTGAGGGAATTAGATTAGGAAATGAGATGAGTAGTAAAGGAGTTTTGCTATTTTTGGAGCAAAATAACTGATGATGGTCAAAGTAGAGAGGATATAAAATGTAGACTGGCAATGGCAAGGAAAGGATTTCTGAAGAAGAGAAGTTTGTTAACATAGAGTATAGATTTAAGCGTCAGGAAGTCGTTTCTGAAAGTATTTGTATGGAGTGTAGCCCTGTATGGAAGTGAAACATGGACGATAAATAGTTTGGACGAGAAGAGAATAGAAGCTTTTGAAATGTGGTGCTACAGAAGAATGCTGAAGATTAGATGGGTAGATCACATAACTAATGAGGGGGTACTGAATAGGATTGGGGAGAAGAGGAATCGTGGCACAACTTGACTAGAAGTAGGGATCAGTTGGTAGGTGTCAAGGGATCACCAATTTAGTATTGGAGGGCAACGTGGAGGGTAAAAATCGTAGAGGGAGACCAAGAGATGAATACACTAAGCAGGTTCAGAAGGATGTAGGTTGCAGTACGTACTGGGAGATGAAGCAGCTTGCACGGGCTAGAGTAGCATGGAGAGCTGCATCAAACAATCTCAGGAATGAAGACAACAACAACAACAACAACAACAACAACAACAATTTCTCGTTCTGTTGCAAATAAGGTATTGTATATTATTGTGACATATAAATATTTTGGTAAAATTTTTCTCCTAAATGTACTATACCAATATGTTAAACAGGTGTAAGAGCTTTGTCACAAAATGTGATGATGATACTCCTTTTTTGCCTCCAGAAGAAACACAGAAAATTTCTTAGAGACTGCCTTGTACTTCACTGATAAACTTCGTGTACATATTTGCTTGAGAACAGTCATCTGGTGTTAGTTGTCTTCTGTTTTGCTTTTTGTTAAAAATTTAGTTGACTGAGTCATTCTTTTTCTTTCTTATTAAAGAACAAGTCTTATTTGGTTTGTCTTGCAGTGGGTTTCTTCTTGCAGTTTATATTTTGTAAGATCTTCCATTTTTTGTCATCAATGCATTCCTCATCAAGATATATGTTCTCATTGTATTTCATAATTCCAAAAACTTTTCTTTCAGTGCTGTGAAAATTTCTGGTAAATTTTGAGACCTGTTTACTGAGACACATTACATTTCAGTTGGTATGTTGTTTTTTGGCATTCAGTAAACCCCTGATTCTTTAAAGAATCAAACTTTCATGTATAAAAAAACTTCAAATGTCTATTTAATTTATGATAGAGTTAATGCATTAAATATGACATTAAGCATGTTAACTGTAAAAAGTTTAGAAAAGATTTGAAATTGCACTTAAAAGTTTGTTGGAAGTCACTAAGTGCTCTCATGAAACACCAGATGAATATAGTGTCTGCACTCTGTGCACCATTTCAAGCAAAAACAAGCTTTTCATGTATGTCCATGTTTGACATCATGTCTCCTAAACAAGTACATTGTATGTAGATATTGTCTGAAAATTTGGTGTGAGGAGAGTTAGTAGTAGTGAAGTAATAAATTAAAATGTCATGCGTGATGTCAAAGTTTTACTGCATGGTATTTTAAGCGGAATCTTTTCACGTATCTAAATGTCTATGAAGTCATATCCTGAACTAAATCTACATCCACGTGTACATCTATAGTCTGCAAACCACCATAAGAATAAGAATCTTTATTAGCCGTTCAGTATTTTCTTATACAATGGGCTTCGTCAATAAGTTCAATTACAGTATAAAGATGGTTATATTCTCTTAACAATGTATATATAAATCATGTGAAATTTAGTGTAGTACAATAGCACACTTTTGGAATTTTATATATTATTAATTTTACAATAAAAAGGAAAACATTATACAGATTTATATTAAGCAGGGAGTATTCATGTTGATGACACTATGTCATTATCATATACATGTTGATAACACTATTTCATTATCCTAAGCTATTGATACAAATTTAGGTCCTACTACAGGCAGAGGTACCTTTCTCTATGTTAAAACAGCAAATCTGCCATATTACAATCTTTAAATTCATCAACTGAGTAAAATGCTTTACCTTTGAGCCATTGACCCAATGTTGTCTTAAATTTACTTTTAGATACTGTTTGTACAATTTTAGGGAGCATATTAAACAGTTCGAGGCCTACATATTTATAACTATTATGTATAACTATTATGTATCTTAGACAGTCTAGAGTATGGCAGATCAATTGTGTGGTTTCGTCTTGTATTGTGGGTGTGGACAGATGACCTAAGGGGATATTGAGCTATGTTTTCTTTTACGTGTAGTAAGCAATAATAGATGTACAAACAAGGAACTGTCATGATGTTAAGTTTTTTGAAATGTTCCCTGCATGTATCCCTAGGAGATAAACCCACTACACATCGAAGAGCTTTTTTTTGCCATCTGAAAATTGATATTGAACTGGGAGAATTTCCCCAGAGCAGAATACCATAAGAAAGATGGGGGTGGATATAAGCAAAATATGAATGCAGCAGTAAGTTTTGGCTGACATTACTCCTAAGCTTATAAAGTAGGAACATAGCACGTGCAAGTTTAGAACAGACGTATGTGATGTGTTTATCCCAGCTAAGTTTCTGGTCAATCATCATTCCTAGCAGTTTAACGGACTTATTTTCTTTGTTTGATACCTTCAAATTAAAGAATATTTCCTCAGTTTTTGTTTCATTTATGAATAGGGAGTTTGCACTAAACCAATGAACTGATTTTTCAAATATTGTATTATTTTTTTCTCGTACAGATTCAAGAGTCTGTCCTGAATTGATAAAAGTTGTATCGTCTGCATAGAGGACTGTTTTACAGGGTAAATACTGTGGCATATCATTAACATACACTACAAACAGGAAGGGCCCAAGTATGGAGCCCTGTGGCACACCTCTTTTTATTGTTTGTGGGTTTGACAGCTGCCCATTTACACTAACAAATTGTACTCTGTTGCTTAAGTAGGATTCTAATAATTTCAGGGTGTCCTCTTCCATGCCGTAGTGTCTTAATT
Source organism: Schistocerca nitens (assembly GCF_023898315.1). Classification (NCBI taxonomy): domain Eukaryota; kingdom Metazoa; phylum Arthropoda; class Insecta; order Orthoptera; family Acrididae; genus Schistocerca; species Schistocerca nitens. The sequence continues at coordinate 166,374,376 of NC_064622.1, forward strand.
TCATGATCAAAGTACTATGAGATACAGTGTCAAATGCTTTACTCAGGTCTAGGAGAGTAGCACATGAGATTAATTTATTTTCAAAGCCATCATATATATCACTAACAATATTTTCAACTGCTTTAACTGTGGATAGTTTAGACCTGAATCCATACTGTGAGTTACTTAATAAATTATTCCTCTCAAAATAGTGATTCATTTGTTGGTGAACACAGTCTTCGATTATTTTAGATATTATTGGGATTAATGAGATAGGGCGATAGTTACTTGGATTTGATTTATCTCCTTTCTTAAATATGGGAATAGTTACTGCTATTTTCAAACAGTCGGGGAAAATCCCTTGCTGTAATACATGGTTAATGAGAGTGGTTAGAGGGGGCAGATCACCACTTGATATCTTCTTTATGACATAGTTTGACAGACCATAGAAGTCCTCTGCTCTGGAACTACTTAGTTTGCCTATTGCTTTGCTAACATCATTTTCAGTTACTGTTGCCCAGCAGAATTTATGGACTACATACTTATTTGAACCTAAAAGAGTTTTAGCATCAAGCATGGCGTTGAGGGGAGACAAATCTTGTTGTAAACTGAAGTTAACAAAGTGTGAATTTAAGATATCTGGGGCTATGGATATAGCTAGTTGAGTTGTTGGTCTATTTATTTCACTTTTAATTACTTCCCAGGCAGCTTTACAGCTGTTTCTGAATTTAAGAATATAGTTATCATTCGCCCTACATGGCATAGAGTACTTCCCATTGTACCAGTTATTTGGTTTTCTTCTCGTTCCACTCATGTTTGGAGTGTGGGAAGAATGAGTGTTGGAATGCCCCTGTGTGTGCACTAATTAATGTAATTCCCATAGGAGCAATAAAAAGTTTCGACTGGTGGAGTCAAACCCGCGATCATTGCCTTACTGTTCTCTCTCTTTCCACTATGCTATGCAGTGCTTAACTATGTGTTGTACAATGATCTAATTCAATTGTATATGTTGATACTGCCTGCAGGCTGTGTTGAGAATAGTCAGTAGTAAAGGAAGTAGTAAATTAAAATTTAATGCCTGATATTGCAGTGTTGCTGCGTGACCAGCTAAAATGTAAGCAGTAAAATTTCATTAAGATTTGAAATTGTGTGTAAAGTTTGTTGCAGAAGTCACTAAATGTCTTCATTATGATATTTGCATGACATCAGTTACGCTGGCTCGAAACAAGCACACAGTTTCTAACTGTAATACTTGGCTTGTTGTATTAAAACTTTCAACATAAGACTATACCTCTTAATGAGTAGATTATGACAGTATTTTAAATTATTATTTTCTGTCATTAATTACACAAAATAATGAAAATCAAAGTTTTGTTGCCACCGGAAGTCATTAGAAAGGCAGTTTGCAACTTTAACCCAGTTCTGGGATAGTTACTTAGTAATATAGATAAGACACACAATTTATATTAAGAATCACTCAGTCAAGATTCACACCTCAGCAATGCTTTATATCTGCTACAATTGTTAAGCAATTCCTTTGGGTTAATAAGGATCAGTTTAATTTTTTGTAATCCTGTTTGAGGGTTGCGGATTATGTACATTTTTGTGCTGGAATGTGTACCTGTTAGCAGTGTTTCTAGATGTAACAAATCCTGTTACTTTCAGCCCATTATTATTTGCGCTGTTAACCAATAAGTTGCGTGAAATGCTTAACTACCCTTCCACTTGGTTTCCATTGTTTTTCATCTTGTGAATTCTCTAAAAAATTGTGTGTGTCAACATACATGATTCCGTAATTATTAGTTAAAACTGATGATATGGGATGCTTTACAGCTGCCATTTTGACCATCAGTCAGATAAAATATTTATTATTGAGCTCATGAAAGACAGTTGGTTGTAAAAATAAATTATCTATCCTGTTGCACTATGTCGTCAACTCTTGTTGAGAATGTTGCTGTGGACATCAAGCAAAAGATGGATATCAGTATTCTGGGTGCTCAGTCAGAATTATCAGATGTGAAATCAATATCGAGATCTCCAAGCACAGATGCTTCCTAATTATTTCTGATAATTCATATTATTGCTTAATGAAGTTTAAAACATTTGCTTTTGGAGTCCTGTAAAGGATCAGAACCATTACCTGGTATGTTTCCAAGTCTGTTACGGAAGTACAGCACTTGGGTGTTCAGTACTCATTTACATATGTAGACAATAATAGTAACATATTTCCATCTAGGTGCATTTCTGTGGCTTTCAAATGAAGTTGATAATGCATCTGTAGGAATACCTTTGATTATTCAAATTCCTGCAGTGATATGAGAAACTAATATTTATTACTTAACAAGCTTCTTATGTTCTACTGGAAAAGTCTAAATTAATATGATTGCTACCCTTTTTGCTGTCAGAGTAGTCATTTTCTTGTTTCTCCACTGATTGTTGCTACTGTATCTAAAGTCACTCAGCGGGTCAGTCTTTTGGAAAGGCTTAACCCAAAACAGGCCTAGTGAAATATTTGAAATCATAGGGATTGGACAGACAGTGGTCTTTGTTAAACTGTTTCCAGAAATTAGTTGTGTAAGTAACCTCTCATCGCAGTCTACAGATGTAGACCATGCTTTGTGATGCAGAAATATGAGGGACAATGCATCACTCGTACCCCTCTAGGTAACTCCTGGAGCTCTTCGTTTATCATTTACATGATTGACAGAACACTTTGTCTTGTCAGAGTGTTCCTGAATGCCTTTGGTTATCAACATATCTTTGTCCACTGTTTCCGGAGCAGTGAAGCTGTTGGAGATTTCAAGACTACATCTAGAATATTTGCTCACATCCATGCAGAAATCTCTTGGGTGAGTTCGGAGGTTAAACCATGGTCTGGCCATCGACCCTATTCTTAACATTACTGCTACAAACTGCAGCTCTCAACTGCTGTAAATCTGCAGTGCTACTGCCAGATAAATAGGGTCTTGGGATCAACTGCTCCTTCTTTATATCACAGAGCATAAGCACGATGACTGCTGTGCCAAAGGGTAGCCAAGTCCTTGTTCAAGCTGGTTGCTTCACAGCATCCACCATGAAAGAAGTGTACTCTGTCTTCACACTTGATCATTGGTCTAGAAGGTTGTAACTATTAGCACTATTTGACACTTAATTGCCATAAACACAAGTACGTTAGCACTCCTACTGCAGATGCACCAAAACTAAATGTCTGATTAGCTAGTACTTCTGCAACTACTTTTTAATCACCAAGCTATCATATTTAGTGGCACTTCTAAGTCTGTGTGATCTTTACAGCATCAGTGTTGGCAACAGCTACTTTATGTGTGTGCACTGATTGCAGTGAGTATCTGATCAGAATTTCAATGTCTGCCACCAACGGAGGTATCCAATAGGATTCCAGTGTCCCAATACGAGCTTGTTCCTTTATTTGATTAAAATCTCTTTTTTTGTGATGATGATGATAAATTTAGTGAATATCTTATACGTTGTGGAGAGGAGGATGTGGAGGCTGCATCTATAATTTTTTTCTCTCTCTCTCTCTCTCTCTCTCTCTCTCTCTCTCTCTGTGTGTGTGTGTGTGTGTGTGTGTGTGTGTGTGTGTGTGTGTGTGTGTGTGTGTGTGTGTGTGTGTTTTAGAAAATTATAGCACCATTCCAGTAAGGGGAATAATCATTCTCTGTAGAAATTCTGCAAGTACTTTTACATATATTTATATTATTTTGCCTCCAGGTTCAACTATTTCTCCCAGTAGTCAAAAAAAGTATATGTAACTCCTTATAGAAGTCTTCTTACGTCATAGTCACAATGCGATCACATTTACACACGTTACAGAAAAACATACAGTTGATTTTCTTTGCTTTTATATTCCTGTATAATAAAACATGTTCTGAATAGAATTCCATTTGCTCTTTTTTTGCCATGTGTCTGATAATTCTACTGTATAAATAAAAAGTACTAGAAGAGATAATGTGAGAGTACAAAAGTAGCTAGGTCTTTCCAATTGCTTGAACCTAGTGAATAATGCTAAAACCTGCCAAAGCTAAGAAGCCTTATAGCAGTATAAGTGTTAGCATTAGTGCTCCTTCATCTTACAGCATGCATCAGCTGTGTCAGTTTGCATGCTGATTGTGTGGAAGCAGAACCCTGAAGTCAGCATTCAGTCTCTCTCTGTTCTGTTAGAACTAAACAAGAAATAATGCAAGGAAAATACCTGTAGATGGAGTAGCACTAAAAAATGTTATCATAAATATAATAAATTCTTAAAGGTGAAAGCTTAAAACGGTGTCTCACAAGGTTTGGAATTTTGTTCACTCCTGTTCTTGGCCTACATAAATGATTTACGAAAGATATTGGATAAGTTATAAATCAGTGATGTTTACTGACAGTAAAATAAAAATATTCTGATGAAGAGTCCAGACACATCTAGGAGAAAACTGAAACAAGCTTGCAACCAGTTAGAGATAGAAAGCTTAGCTTGCGTGCGTATATCATAGTTTTCTCAGTGCAATAAGTGTCCAATGAGTTTTCGGGTTTGCAAGATGGGTGATGTTCGTGTTGACATCTTCTCTTGTTATTTCAGTTGACAACCATGCAGCCATATTCAGGCAGATTTTGTGACTACAGATTGTCATCTTTTTCCTTCTTTCCCAGAGGGAGAAGGGTAGGATGCCTGAGGGGATATTATTTTGCCCCTGTTTGGCCGTAGGAGTTTCATATTTTGTCTTATATTTATTTATATTTCTTCTTTTTGTAAAAGAACTTTCAAATAACTCCTTGATAAATTTTAAAATTGTCTTATGCCATTTATGATACTCAACAAATTAAACCAGGGTTGTGATCAAAATAGGAGTGTAAAAAGAAAGAGCGTTTCAAGCAAAATGAAGGGATTTCAGTGAATTAGTGTTTGTTATAAGAGTGAAAAAAGGGAGAAATAGTTAAGATCTTACAAAAAGCTGTAAAAGATTTACATCTGGGAGTTGAGTGTAAAAATAGGTTTCAATATACAGTAGTTATTATTCTCACCTTTACAATTTATTTTATCAGGGTTAATTATCATGGGTGTTTAAATAAAATCAAAAGCTGTTGTTTATCTGTCTTGTAGGGGGCCAAGTAGCAAGTGATATTATTCGGTACGCAGTGATCAGTGTGTGTAGTCCTAAATTAGTTTAATCACTATGACAGTAACACCCACAGTTGAATTTTGAACTTGCATATTTAAAGTCAGTAGCCAAATCGATAAAACTGTATTTGGACGTGGCACTAAGCATGAAATTTTGTCCATTATTTAATAAGAAAATCGTGTAATGATCTTGCTGCAGTTGAATTATGTATCAGAATAATCCATGGAATATGCTGAATTGCTGGGCTGTGGAAAGACAGTATGACAATCGTGTTCCATACACCTTTAAGTATTGTATTTGGGGTCTGAGCAATGTAGACTTGACTACATTGAGTTCTAAATACTACACCTGTTACCTGCAAACCCATATCATCCTATACTGAGCCTGGAAGTGCATAAAACTACTTTAGTGTAATATTTGTAGGATTCTACTTAATTTTGTTAAAATATTGCCAACATGCTAGAACCTCCCTGTTTTTAACATTTCTTATTAAGTTACTTCCTTGTGTGTCTGTTTGGTACAAGTTTTGCAATTTATTTTAAACTAATTTCCTGATGAGCTAGGGACTTGAAACTATCAACATAGCTCAGAATTGGATGGCAGTGCAACATCAACTTGCTGTCTTGTCTGATGTGTTACAGAAGGTACTTTGTGCACCTCTGCTATGTCCCCCTTTTCATGTTCATCACGAATTTTTTTTTTTTGCCGTAAGAACAATTGCTGGTAAGACTCTGTGTGAGTTCATTTATCTGTAATACATATTTTTTAATTGGGTTACTTGCATGAAGAGAAACTAAAATAAACCAGAAATTTACCATGTCTCTTGTTACCTCATCAAAACGTTCGAAATCGATTGGAAAAATTTCACTCGCACACAAGAGTAAAGAGCAAAAATAATTATTTAAATAAAAGCCTTTTTACCACAACATGTTTTTAAAATTGATTAAAAATAATAAAATAATGTAGCCCAGCCCCATACAGATTCCTAACCCCATGCAGATAGTCCTGAAAATTTCTGCTTCTGAATTTTTAGCAATTATGGCAGTACTTGTAAAATTTTAAATGAAAAATGTGGGTCACATGCAGTAGGTAACAGGAGTGTAGAAAGTAGGTGTTGAGAAAAATTGCACATTAGTGCATATCATTTGCAGTGCAGTAAAATTGTTAGTAACTTAGTCTGTTCATTCTTCTGTGGCATGTGCTCCATGTTTTTAATTTTAAATTTTACAAGTATTGTCATAGAAGCATACATTTACAGGACTATCTGTATAGGGTTAATTACTGTGAACTGAATCCAGATGTAATCACCACAAAGCCAAGTTATTCACCACATAGAGCAGATGCTGAGTAGTAGACAGGCACAATGAAAAAAACGCTAGAAAGACATAAGCTTTAGGACAAAGTCCTTTCTTAGCAGTAGAACTCCCATACATTTATGCAACAACTCGCACACACGTGGGTACTATCTCCAACTGATAAATGTGTGTGTGTGTGTGTGTGTGTGTGTGTGTGTGTGTGTGTGTGTGTGTGTGTGTGTGTGTGTGTGTGTGTCCGAAGTGCTGCAATCTGCTGGGGTGGGTGATTGGGAGGGGAAGGGATAGCAGGATAGGGTGGGAATAATGCTAATGTTGCATTTGGTGGGTGCTTGGTGGGGACAGGATTGGGCTGCTACATGCAGCATAGGAAGGCTTTGTTGGGATGGGGGTAACGGTGGAGGGGGAAAGGGAGGGGAGAGGACTAGGGAAGAGGAAAGGATTTGTAGGTTCAATGGCAGGATAGAAGGTGTGTGCGTAATCTTAGAGAGCAGGCTAGGGAATAGGCAGGTGGAGGACAGGGACTAGCGAAGGTTGCGTTAGAGAGAATGTTACTCCATCCTGCACTTTCCGTTGTTTCAAAATAGTGTGTATCATCTACAAAGAACTAAAAAGACCTTTGGTTTAAGTTCTACCATCTCATGAGCCCTCTACTCAGTCTTCCATTAAAAAGTTTTCTACCAGAGCGGAAATGATGAAACATGACCCCATTTGGCTCTAATCAGTTAAGCACTAAATAGTAGGATTCTGTGCCTGAACACACCAGAAACCAGCTAATGTAATTTACTGAAAAATGTACATGCTTTCATAGAAAATAAAGAAATGTAATATCTGTAATAATTTTGTGTGTTTCTTGCAAATAATTTTCTGAAAAAATGTAAATCAGGGTTTGCCTTTATACAAGTAAATTGCAGCATAAAATTATGAGATATCTATCATACGATGTTATAAGAGAATTAGCCATTACAACAATTTGTTCAGAATACTCACTGTTGAATAATAAAGAAATAAGTAAATAAATAAATAAATGATGGAACACACTTTTTATTACACTGGCTTTAGGTTTACAACTGATGAGTGGCAACAAATCCATATAAGACACCAACTGAAAAGTGAGAAATCAAACATTACTATGAAATTAGGATGAACATGGAGTTTTATGTTATCATGCAAAAGTCTTTAACCGGTTGCTACCACATATCAGGCATGAAATTGGAATCCCTCAAATATTCAGAATGAAATAAAGAGCATTTTACTTCCCAGTCCGTCAATGTATCAAAATATTTTGAGTAGGGGTGTTAATTCTGATTGATACTGAAAAGTCCACACTACAAAGGTTTTAGCTGTTCCAGTATATACATGTTGAAGTCATAGTAATGTCACCACTGCCCCTGTGTTCGATGTCAGCGTACAATAACCACTCATAGATGGCAGGTGGCAGCTCTAGCAGTGGAGAGTATATAAAGTGTGTTGGTGGGGGGTCAAGGAAAACAGTGCAGTCATTGTCATAATGCAGAAATGGGGCAGGTTATCTGACATCTGAAAGGGCATGATCACAAGCGGCATATCTGTGACTACAGGCTGGTTCACATAGACCTATTACACCATCCATGCGTGATATACCTGGCGCACATGTGCAGTAGATGGTAATCATCCGCAAAACGCAAATAGAACTGTGTGATCTCTTGTAAAGTTGTTCGTTCTACCGCACCAAACAGAAAGGGGACTGTGTGACATATTGGAACGTCATTCTTCGAATTTTTTATGTGAGCTTCAAGGTTCCTATTTAATAAGAGATTGTTTTTTATCATTATTTATTAAGTAATTATTATTCTCTTATGTAGGTTACTATTGGCCTGAATTACAGACTCCACATGCCGGCCGCGGTGGTCTCGCGGTTCTAGGCGCGCAGTCCGGAACCGTGCGACCGCTACGGTGGCAGGTTCGAATCCTGCCTCGGGCATGGATGTGTGTGATGTCCTTAGGTTAGTTAGGTTTAAGTAGTTCTAAGTTCTAGGGGACTGATGACCACAGCAGTTGAGTCCCATAGTGCTCAGAGCCATTTTTTTACAGACTCCACAGTTAGTTTTAGATTAAGACACTTGGTTATACAGATATGTGTGTTTAAATTTACATTTATACAACATTTTGCATATGGGGGGGGGCCTCTTTTCTTCTTTTTCTTTTCTTTTCTTTTCTTTCTTTCTTTCTTTCAAAAAAGCTATTGCCCTGGCAGTTACAGTAAACCTTCTGATTAGGGCAGAATGATGATGGAAACAAAATGACAGATATTGTTGAGTTCAACTCTCTCTGCAAAAAAGGGATGAAGGCAGTGAATTATATTCACTGCTTATGAAAGAACTGAGGCCCAAAGATCTCTAAGAATTTCGGAACTTTTTGAGAATGGACTTGACCTGTTTTGAGAAGCTGCTCTCTGTGATAGAAGATGGAATTAGCAAGTGTGACACAGTCATGGATGCTGTATCTCATTCTCAAAAGTAAGAATTAAATCATATGTTTATATGTTATACCAACCTGGATCACGAATAAAATGCCGATAAATGCCCTGAGATGATGCAGGCTGGCTGTAACATTACGTTTCCTGGCAACTGGGGAATCTTTCATGAGTCTGGATCTTAGCCTCAGAATGGCACAACCCACCATTTCAGAAGTTGTTGTGGATGTATGCACTCGAATTTGCAACATTTTTAAAGTCCCAGCGTGCGTGTGGGGTGCGTGAACCCTCCCAACCCACCCCCACCCCACCACCACCACCACCACTCAGAATTTTGCAGGCCTCGTCTGTCTTATTGGGCCAAACTGCACAGATTTTCTCATTATCACTGCCAGTTTCTCTTTTCTGGCATGCTGAAATAAAGCAAGCGATGCAGTCGAATCAAACATGAACTTATGTACACTAAGGCATTACGATACAAATTGAAAATCATGGTTAACATTATATACATATGCATATTACTGAGAAAGAAATTATTGCTGACTGGGGAAAGGGGGGAGGGGGAATATGCATTTATTAAAAGCTACTTACTGAAAAAAATGTAAAAAATCCCAAACACGGGAATCAGAAATAAGCCACTCTCCACCTAACAATAAGCAAATAACAAACAGAAAGAACTGCCGTAGCTCCTCCTGTGCATGCGCAAGTTGTCGCTGCCTAGTGCCCATGTGCAGATTGATGGCAGTTTAGAACTACTCTGTATTCTGGCACATGGATAATGTGTCTGCTAATTTTCCTACAAGGTGTACAACTTTGCTTCCACCATTTTTTCCCCAACGTTTGAGGCTTTAATGAAACAAATTGGTTACGCATGTAACATTCAGTGTATTTTTCATCCCTGGCCACTATATTCTCCCATCTTTCGACCAGTGTACGAATCCTGTGTCAAAGACATTTTTCATCTTTTGAAGTGATCCACGAATCGATCCAATTTATGACTTCTTCATGAGATTGGAAGTGTTGGTCAGCCAGGCCATGCGCCATTGATCGAAACAGGTGATAGAGGGAGCAATGTCTGGAGAATACAGCGGGTTGGGTAGGACTTCACATTTTAACATTTCCAAGTACGTTTTGTCCTCTTTTTTGCAACGTGGGGTTGAGCGTTGTGCTGCAAGATTGCTTTATTGTACCTCTAGCTGTATTGCGGCCATTTGTCTTTTAATGCTCTGTGCAAACACATTAATTGTGTTCGATAATGAGCACCTTTGATTGTTTCACTTCGTTTTAACACCTCATAGTACATGATGCCGAGCTGGTCCCAACAAATGCAGAGCACGATCTTGGAGCCGTGAGTATTTGGTTTGGCCGTCAACGTGGAAGCGTGGGCGGGATATCACCATGATTTTTTGCATTTAGGGTTATCATAATGAACCCAATTTTTGTCCCCAGTCACAATGCGTTGCAGAAATCCCTTCCCTTTTTGCCTGTGCACCAACTGTTCACAAACACACAAATACCGTTCAATGTATCTTGGTTTCAGCTCACACGGGACCCAAGTTTGTTCTTTCTGAATCATGCCCATAGCCTTGAGATGTTTTGAAATGGCTTGCTGTGTCACTCCCACTAATCATGCCAATTCTTCTTGAGTTTGATGCGAGTCTTCACTCAGCAATGCCTCCAATTCTGCATCTTTGAAAACATTCTATCTTCCACCACTATGCTGATCTACGGCGTTAAAATCACCGTTTTTGAAGCGTTGAAACCACTTGCGTCACATTCGTTCATTAATAGCATCCTTATCATGCATACTTGAGAGCATTTGATTGAGTGCCAAATAGGAGGAACAAATTAGAACAGGTGGACGGTTTCAAGTACTTAGGATGCATGTTCTCACAGGATGGCAACATAGTGAAAGAACTGGAAGCGAGGTGTAGCAAAGCGAATGCAGTGAGTGCTCAGCTACGATCTACTCTCTTCTGCAAGAAGGAAGTCAGTACCAAGACTAAGTTATCTGTGCACCGTTCAATCTTTCGACCAACTTTGTTGTATGGGAGCGAAAGCTGGGTGGATTCAGGTTACCTTATCAACAAGGTTGAGGTTACGGATATGAAAGTAGCTAGGATGATTGCAGGTACTAGTAGATGGGAACAATGGCAGGAGGGTGTCCACAATGAGGAAATCAAAGAAAAACTGGGAATGAACTCTATAGATGTAGCAGTCAGGACGAACAGGCTTAGATGGTGGGGTCATGTTACACGCATGGGAGAAGCAAGGTTACCCAAGAGACTCATGGGTTCAACAGTAGAGGGTAGGAGGAGTCGGGGCAGACCAAGGAGAAGGTACCTGGATTCGGTTAAGAATGATTTTGAAGTAATGGGTTTAACATCAGAAGAGGCACCAATGTTAGCACTAAATAGGGGATCATGGAGGAATTTTATAAGGGGGCTATGCTCCAGACTGAACGCTGAAAGGCATAATCAGTCTTAGATGATGATGATGATGATGATAAACAATTTTATGATGCAGACACAAGTCAGCTAATGTTTGAATGAGGTTATGTTGACAGAGGTCCAAGCTAACTGCCTGATATCTGCAATCTGTTTCTTTCGACCGCTACTTACCGTTGTCGCCACCTATCGGCAAACAGCGGAAGCAAAGTTGTACACCTTATAGTTTCACCCATGCTACCGCTAGGTGGCTGTCACACTAGACCAGCACCGTTCGCGGCGTATTGTCATGTAATACTCCGTTTAGAAATAACATAATTCCCTTATAACCTCAACTCCATGAAAAAAACTAGCAAAGGAAACAAGGACTGTTCATTGTTGTGTGCGTGCATGTGCTACACAAAAATACTCTTTTAAAGAATAAGGAGTCATTTCATGATCATATGCATGTTTTTTAAGCTGGTGCAATTTTACTGGAAAAAGAAGATTGACTTTTCTCTTCCCTTCCAGGGACATGTGAGCAGCCACCAGATTGGTCTTGGGACATTACCCACCACAGGCAAGAGAAGACAGAGGAGGACACGTGTTCCAGATAAACCTAATTATCCACTGAACTTGTGGAGTATAATGAAGAATTGTATTGGCAAGGAGTTGACAAAGATTCCCCTGCCGGTGTGTACATACCATAAATTAATAGATATGGAAGTTATTTCATCATAGTACTGTGTTAAAATTCCAAAAAGTATGGAAATATGAATATGTTAAAACTGTCAAAGACCACAAAGGCATTGTTGTGTAAACAGATTCATGTTGCAATGTCTCTTTCAGTAAAGTACAAGGAAATATATTTCTACTTAGTTTCCCATTGGATTGTGTGTAGTATCTTACCTGTATATTAAGTTCAAATTGTGAATATGATTATAAATCTGTGAAAGTACTCTACTTAGTAATAATTTGATGATAAAGTGGATATTTAGTATGAACTCTGAACCTTGAAGTTTTAGATGAGTGGTTTCGTTTCTAACGTCTATGCAGGACTAGAGACAACAACAAAAAAAAAAAAAAAAACACTGGCAACAGGTATGTGTGGGGAAATTTTTGATAAGAGACCAAATTTTAACTGGTGCTGATGAATTGCCTGATGAGGGGAGTGGTAAAAGAGGTGTCTCAGGGATGGGAACAAGAGTGAATGAGGACTGTGAAAAGATAGTTACTATACTTTTCCTGCCTAAGAGTTAATGTTACAGTTTAATTGTATCCCACGTCAGTGAATTGGAGTAATACTGGGAAGCAGTTAAGCAGTCAAGTATGAACCAAAGAAATGGAGATGGGGGCAGATAACAGATACATCATGTATGTTGAGGTCCTTCTGTAAGCATTATTATATAATAAAAGTTACAGTGCCAAATTATTTATATGCTTCTATTCTAATTTATAGAGGGACATATTGGTGATGGATTTCTATGATATAATGGGTGACCTCATGGAATGTAGATGCTTGCTTGTTAGATGGCTGCCATTCCTCAGTCCATATATGAAAACAACGAGAAAAGAAAAAAAGGCATTTCATGGGTGTGACTTGCATCAACAAGAAATATGTTGACCTGGCATATTGCAAGAGAAGAATAGACGAATGGACATTCACATAATATAGCTTTAATATCATGTGGTGAACATGGTGCTTAGTTTTGGAAAAATTATTTTGAAGAATTTAAGCAAGCGTCTTAGTGTTTAACTGAATCTGCAGGGTGAATGAAAAATGGTAATGGTATAGAGTTCCATACTTGCTCTGGTTGTCTTAAGAATTGGAGTGAGAACAACAGGTGCATGCAGAGAAAAGAACCACACATGCTCAAAGAGAGCAGAATAAGAGTTTGGTTGATGTCAGAGAAATGAATTAGCACATCGGGAACTTGTGGAGGCTCAGTAGTCCTGTTGTTGGGACTTGCGTTGTGTACTAGTGAGAGAGATAATAAAACGAGGAATGTGATGTGTAGTGAATGGTATCAGTTTCCTGATAAATCTTCTTTAAACCGTTAGTTCAGATAAAATCATAGCACAGCAGCAATCAGTGTTGCTCACTTATTTGAGAGAAATGTGTGTTCCTTCTACATTGGATGAAGTAAAAGTGATGCCATGGTATGCTGAGTTATTTATTTATTTGACAGATAAGTTACTCCAATGTATAAATTGTCAAAAATTGTGCTAGTCCTTCTTGTGTTTTTTTATTCACTGGTGCTCTCATAATATATAAATTGTCTTTGGCAGGTTAACTTCTCAGAGCCACTTTCAATGCTACAAAGGCTGACAGAAGATTATGAATATGCCGAGATACTGGATAAGGCCGCAGAGTGTGCAGATGGTTGTGAGCAACTGGCGTATGTTGCAGCATTTACAGTTTCCAGTTATGCCACAACAAGTGTACGCACAGGAAAGCCATTCAATCCTCTTCTAGGAGAGACTTTTGAATGTGATCGAACAGAGGATTTGGGATGGCGTGCTGTATCGGAGCAGGTTTCTCACCACCCACCGATGGTTGCACAGTTTTGTGAAGGTCGCAAATGGAGATGCTGGCAGGAGTTCACAATAGCTTCAAAATTCCGAGGAAAATATCTGCAGATCATTCCTCTGGGAACTGCACACCTAGAGTTTGAGGGTTCAGGTACTCAACACTTATACACTAAGCAATAAAGTAATTGAATTTTTGTTGTGAACCAGTGTAAAAAACTTAGGTTTAGGAATCATATGGAGTGTCTTATTTTAATCAGTTGAAATGAAGTTAATTATGTTTTAGTCAAATTCTTTTTATTGTTTAATGTTCATCATGTAATTGCAATGGTGCATATTTTGGTTCTTGAACCCCTCGTAAAGTGTCCGTAACACAAATGATTAATAAGATAGAAGGCTTTTATAGTAGTCCTCGTGTACTAGTGATTCTCTCTTCAGCAACAACCAAAATTTAAGTTCCAGTTATTCTCTTTCATTGATACCCTACAGCTCTAACCAGATAGTTGAATAGCACCAAGGACTTTTACATTGTCTTAATCTGTATTTATACGACATGTTTTTTCTTTGTTACACATGTGTCACCATCCATGTTCTGCATTAAACAGTTGCTGACTGCTTTTCTGTCTTTGAGTGTGGCTTTGAAGTTGTTTTATACTTCCAACATACAGTTTCTGCAGCTATCCTCAGGCATCTCTAGGATTGATGTCATGCTACTAAAACACAGAAAAAGTAGTATTTGCTTAGTACTAAATTAATTTTTTCTGGTGTTTTAAGATTTACCTTTCTCTCAGTCCTACTAAACAGATAAATTATACTCTTGTTCCAAGGTGAAATTCTAATTATACATCACAGCAGTGGCTGCTATTATTATTATTATTATTATTATTATTATTATTATTATCATTATTGTGTGATCTTCAGGGCTTGATTGTGGGGATTATTTGCTTGGTGATAGTAATATATTTTGAATTTCTGTATATTACTTTCCTTCAGAGTGTTGGTCACAGGTATCGTTTCCCCTGTTCAAAGCCTGCTCTAAAACTTCAGTGCTTTTCTCTTTCCTGTTTTCAACCTTAGTTCATTGCCCTTATCAGACTATAGTTATCAATTTTGTTCATTACACATGTTTTATGTTATACTTGTAATAATAGTGTTTTGCTGTACAAAATTGCTCTTCTATATTGCAGACAAGATTGAGGGGAAGAGGGTGAGGAAAGGACTCTGGCTATGATCCCTTTCATAATGGGCCACTTACGTAACAAAACATCCCATTCACTTACTCTTGGGTAATGTTTTGACTGCTTCACTGGCTTTCCTTAATTTTATGCGGGCAGTACTTGTTTTAGCCTTACTGAGGCTGATAGTTCCAGAATAAGCCCAGAAAAAGAGCCTCACCATTGATGAACCATCCCAAAAGATAGGAACAATGAAATTTGGTGTCTTAAAAACTGATGATCATTATAGTAGCTTTTGTTTGGCATAGATCACTCTTGTATGACATTATTCATCCAGCTTCACTCAATGCATGCACCCTTCATACTGCAAGAGAATCAGCCCAAGATCTCCTATGAACACACGAGTAGCCTCTTTTTATCATAAAAGATGAAGTAAGACAAAAAGATACATATATAAGTAAAAAATTTTCCACATATCTGCTTCCCAACCTTTAGTATCCCCACCAGCACACATCGCAATGGAGGCAACTGAGCTAGTATGGTTAGTGCAACAAATTAATGCGAAAACCTGTCATGGAGGGAGCACACTATGCGTAATGTGGGCACATCCACTGACATAAGTGTTTACTTATGGCTGGCAATAAGCCGAGTGGGCCAGTGCTTATGCTGAGTTCGGTCACCACATACGTCGCCTTGCACTTCATGCCGAGTGTTGTTTTAGAGTGCTCAGTCATAAACCATCTGCTCCAGAAGCATGCCGAGTTTATTCCTGTGAACTTCTCTATTTGGTTTCAGACTGTTTTCTTCCTGCAGATTGAATTGCATGGCAAGTTCAATTTTCTCTCGTGTTTCTGCTCCCAGGTTATTATCAAGCCGCTGTCAGCCCGTGAAACACCCATGCGAACAGTATAGCGTATCAGCATTGGCTTGTCTGCACTGATACTAAAACTACATTTTCTCTTCCTGTCTACTTCATGTGCGATATTGCTTTCCACCTGTCCAATTCTTGCATTGTATCTTATCATGCTGCTCTGCATTGTCCATTTGTGTTAAAAGCCACCAATGTGCACCTAGGTTTAAATCTTTCCACATCTGGTTGCTGCCACTACATCTCAGCTCTGAAGATTATCATTCAAGAGAAGGAAAGTTGCTACTCACCATACAGCGGAGGTGCTGAGTCACGATAGGCACAACAAAAAGATTCACACAATTATAGCTTTCAGCCATTAAGGCCTTTGCCAGCAGTACACACACACACACACACACACACACACACACACACACACACTGATGCAAATGCAACTTGCACACCCATCTGCTGTCTCAGAGAACTGAAACCATATTTGGTCTAATGCATCTACCCATTCTCTTTTATTGGAGATGTAACATTATTATATCACATAGTTGAGGACTACAGTCGTGAACTTGTCTTCTCAGAAAAATGCTTTTCTGTTTATTTCTATCTTGAACAGAAATTAAAATACATCAAAGTTTTGATCATCTGGAAGGAATGGTTGCAGGGAGTGCTCAGGTAATTGTTTTTTTAGGTAACTGATAATGTACAAAAACATATACTACTGGTAATTGTATAGATATGAAACAAACACAGAACTAAACACACAACTGCACTTCTATGTTTTGTGTCACATATCTTACCAATAAGACAGAGAACTGACCCAATAGCCTAGTTAGAGTTCAAAATTGCTAAAAGCAGCATTTGGTCAGAATCACATTCTTCTTGTTATCCTAACAACCTCTTAGCTGTCTCAAGGCAATAAAAATGTTCCTCAGTGGAAGCTCCAAGTGGTGGCCTTTTTGGATGAGTTATATTCATCTGAATGAAGCATTCAAGCTTTAGTTAGTTAATGTCCTTGATAGTGGCCCAAACTTTTGCTGCCATGTACACAACACCTTTCAAGTCAATTTCTTTGCACAGTTCCTGAATTGTTTTCCCCTGTTCATTCCCGCTCAATTCCATATGCAGCAGTGCCTGTCAGTAATAGAGTTTGAAACTTGCAGTACAGCCTGGTCCCTCGGTTGGAGGACTGAAATAATATTTGAAGGCTAAAAAGGAACTTTATAAACTTTGTTTACTCTTTCAAGTTAAATGTTTGAAGAATGACTCGCGACATTATCAATCAACAAGAGAGAATTTCAATTATTTTGAGTTGCAGAATGTTGCTCTTTATCTTCGGCAATAAACACAGTGTCATATCATTCTATAAAAATGGTTGTCTTCATTCATGAATTCTTTTTGTTCTTGCAGATGAATGGGAATGCTTTTCATTCCCTTCAAG
The DNA here is from genome assembly GCF_023898315.1 of Schistocerca nitens. NCBI lineage: Eukaryota > Metazoa > Arthropoda > Insecta > Orthoptera > Acrididae > Schistocerca > Schistocerca nitens. The sequence continues at coordinate 166,391,670 of NC_064622.1, forward strand.
CACTGCTGATTTGTAGACTTTTGTATGACCATTAAAGGTAGCTTATATGTCCCGGTAACATTCCTGTTTATCACAGCAATTGTGTATGAGTTGGTTACCTTAAAACCAGGCATATATATATATATATATATATATATATATATATATATATATATATATATATATATATATAGTTGTTTGTGTGTCTGTCGACCTGCCAGCACTTTCATTTGGTAAGTCACATCATCTTTGTTTTTAGAATTATATATATATATATATATATATATATATATATATATATATATATATATATGTGTGTGTGTGTGTGTGTGTGTGTGTGTTTTTTTTTTTTTTAAAAACTGGAGATACTGTTGGCATTTTCTTTCAGTATAAACCAGTTTCATTTGCATTGTAGACATTTACTTTATGTAGCCCTACTTATCAATTTGCCAGTCATGTCTTTTAAAGACACTTCGAAATGTTTAGCTGCTTCACTGCCATGTGATGGTTTCTTGTCCTGGATATCACTTACCTAACTACATACCTAGATTTCAACCACATAAGCTAGCCGGTAGTCACTTTGAAATAAGTATTACCATTTGTTTCTTATTCATTTCAAGATATTTTTCATAAATCAAAAGATCCATTTATTGCTTGTCCTTGGATAAGTACCTGTATGTATAATGTGTTACCATCACTATCTTGATTTCCGAGGTTGTGGTACCATGGGACCTGAGAACACAGCTGTTTTTATCCAAGTACATACCAGAAGATCTGAAGAAGAGAAATTTGTTAACATAGAGTATAGATTTAAGTGTCAGGAAGTCATTTCTGAAAGTATTTGTATGGAGTGTAGCCATGTATGGAAGTGAGACATGGACGGTAAGTAGTTTGGACAAGAAGAGAATAGAAGCTTTCGAAATGTGGTGCTACAGAAGAATGCTGAAGATTAGATGGGTAGATCACATAACTAATGAGGAGGTACTGAATAGGATTGGGGAGAAGAGGAGTTTGTGGCACAACTTGACCAGAAGAAGGGATCGGTTGGTAGGACATGTTCTGAGGCATCAAGGGATCACCAATTTAGTATTGGAGGGCAGCGTGGAGGGTAAAAATCGTAGGGGGAGACCAAGAGATGAATACACTAAGCAGATTCAGAAGGATGTAGGTTGCAGTAGGTACTGGGAGATGAAGAAGCTTGCACAGGATAGAGTAGCATGGAGAGCTGCATCAAACCAGCCTCAGGACTGAAGACCACAACAACAACACAACATACCAGATTTCACTTATGTGTTGACGTGAGCCTGTGACAATGTCTCTTACTTCCAACCTTATCTGCCTGCTGTTCTCTCATTGGCTGTGAAACACCCAAGTATGTCACTGGCCCTTGCATAAAATTGTACTGTATCCTACAAAAATGTATACTACTGTCCAGTTTGAAAGTCAGCTACTAATGGATTCAGACAAATCACAGTTTAAACATCATAGATGTTCCCAAAAAAGCCAAAGTATTCAGTAAATATTCCCATGGTTGGCAGCATGATGTAATTTGCTGCTGCTCTTACTCACCTCCCTGCACTCATCTAGTTTTTAGTCAATCATTTATCCCCCTCCAACCCTTCCATAGTGCTGTGCTTGAGCAAATGTGGAAGCAAAGACTGCAATATCTTCTAGAGCACAAGTTATATGTAAGAACAGCAACTAATACATAAGTAAAAGATCACAATCACAATTAAGTCCAATTTTTGAATTTTCGCTCACCCCGCGATCTACTGACAACTCTTGGTACTATCTCCATGATGACGGGTTTTGCTTCCGTAATTTATTTCACAACAATGAATCAGTTTAATATGATTTATTTCATTTGTTAGACATTTCATTCTGGATTAATTTTCTGTCTTGTTTCATCATGTTCTAAAGCTGATTAAAAGCTGGTAACGTATTTATACAGTATTCTAATACATAAACAGTGACCTAATTTCTCATTTGCACACCACTTGGTAAATCAGTACAGTCTCTCAGTATGAGAACTGTTGTTGCAAACCTGTTCAGATACAAGAGTTTGTAACATTATAGAATTTAGTGCTATTGCCTCTAAGGTTTCACAAAATTATCAAATTTTAAGCAGAGCAATAGATTGTTGTCACAACTAGTTCATAGTTTCTAGGCTATTCCATGCACTAGGGCCGCTTGAGTCAAATGTCACTGATAGTTCGAGTAACACCAATACTGTATAGAGCGCTTTGGCATATCTGGGATACTTGAGCCTTTTTCCGAATATTGTTTTTGCTGACCCCTGCCATTCCAAATTCTTCAAAATAAATCTGTGTGAGAGGTCAATAGCCAAAGTGTCATCTGTAAATATAAGAAGACACCACTATACTCTATTAAACAACATAAAACTTTTGACCCCAGCAGCAATAGTTTAATCTGTGAATATAAGATGACCTTGTATTTTTTTAATGATTATTTTGGGAAAAAAGCCTTGTCTTATGATAAGGTGAATTCGGTAGATATTTCAGCACTCTTTCACATTTGTATCGCAATATCATATGTCATCTTCATGCACTTCCTCTTGTCTTTCTAAAATATTGTCTCCCAAGTTTGTTTCATCTATAAATTCCTTTCAACTTTCTGACAATCTACAGGCTGAGCTCTTAATATTCATACACATACTTCTGTTTTCTCCAAATGTCCCTTTAATTTCCATCCTTCCTCTAACCATGTATGCTTTTGCAACCTTGTATTTGCCCTACACACATTTCTTCTTTGCTATTTTGCACTTGCTGTGAATCTCATTTCTAGATGTCTGTATTTCCCCTCCTTTGCTTCATTTGGTGCATTTTTATATTTTCTCCTTTCTTCAGGTAATTATCTCTTGTTTTATCCAAGGTTTTTTTTATTTTTTGGACCTTGTCTTTTTGCATATTTGATCCTTTGCTGCCTTCATTGTCATCTCTCAACACTATTTGTTAGCCTTTTCTTGTAGTCTTTTCTCCTCTTGCAGTCTGTTATTGCGTAATGGTCCGTCGAAACTCTCAACAGCCTGTAGTTCCTTTAATGTATCCAAGCCTCATCGCATTAGTTTCCTACTTTTCTGCAGTTTCTTTAGTTTTAATCTTCAGTTCATAACCAGTAAATTATTGCCAGAGTCGATACCTGCCTTTGAAAATGATTAAAATCTGAATTCAGAATCTCATATAGTCTGTCACCTTTCATTTTATCTGCATGTCTTCCGTGTATGCAACCTTCTTTCTTGATTCTTAAACGAATACATGGATCTAGTAGGCATATAAACTTGTATGACTTGGCGGGTGTTGGCTTCATGTCTATTTTGGCTAATATGCGATTCACTATGCCATGCATAGTAGCTTACTTATATTCCTACTTTCTTTTTCATTATTAGACCACCACCTGCATTGTCCTTATTTGATTTTTTATATATTAATCTGACAAGAAGCCATGTTCTTACTACCACAGCACTATATATAATTATAAATAGCTTTAACACTGTAGGAAAAGACAGATTGCTACTTCCCATGGAAATCTCTTTTACAGATGAAGACTGTGGCCAAAAGCTTTATATAAGTGTCTTTTTACTTGTGCCTGTCTGCAGCATGACATATCTTCTTTACAGTAAACAGTAATTTCTCATTTCTGACATTGTTGATAATCCTACCTGGTGTTTGCATTGTTTGTAATGTAACTTCAACCAATCCATTTCCCTTTTAAAATTGTCTCACCTACTTACATGATTAAATCCAACATACCACACTGTTTCATAGAATGCAAGTTTTGTTTTTCCTGATGACAATCTATTCCTTAGTAGTCTCTGTACGGAAATACAAACAGGAGACGGTTTGTCCTCCAGAGTAATTTACCCAAGAGGGTGCCTTCATCTTTAAACCACGCAGTAGATAAATGCCCTTGCGAGAAGCAACTACTGTAGTTTCTCCTTGCTTTCAGCTGTTTGCAGTACCAACATAGCAAGGTCTTGTTGGCTAATGTCATAAAGCTTTTGGAAAAAGCTGCTACCCCCCATTTCAGGAACCTCTGTGCATATACTCCTCTGTTCTGGCTGGACCAACAGTGTGGGTTCTGCAGTATCGAGCAGGATGTATACACTCTGAGAAAACTGGGAATTTTTTAGAATTCTGGGAATTTTTCATTGTTTCGGTTTTCAGTTAAATTTTTGTAATTTTGATTGGTAAGAACTGATACTCTAACAAAGAATTTTACTTTAGCCCAGTTCTGCAGAATAACACAGCAGGAGTAAACCATAAATGAGAGAATAACACCAAAATAAAACTTCCACTGCTAAGAAAATACACTATTTACAACAACAAAACACATTCCACACAATAGCATTTGCTGATGCAGAATGTGTCAAAAGCTTTAGAATGAAGAATGAGAATTCTTTATAACAACAGACTGCTTTCAATGACTGTGATATTTCAGCTGTTTGCATTCCTAACGGGTCACAGGAAAATATTGCAAATGATGGTTTGAGAAGTGTTAATTTCCAAGTAAAAATTTCCTTTTACACAAGATGGATTATGTTACACGTGAGAATGTGCAATGAATTTCTGTAATTGCAGAGTGTTTGACTCTCTTCCAAAACTAAATATCTTGTGGACCAGCCACTTAGAGAAATTTTGGGCCTAAAAGACCAGTGATTTATGCCATTATTAAAAAATTTACTGACACATTGTTGTTTGATGTATCGTAAACATAACACATGTCCAAAAAAAAAAAGTGAGAGATGAGTTCTTGAGCAGTTTCACGTGTAACTGGTGTTTCTATGGAAAAGTCGAAGTGCTCAACACGACATGTATTTAGCCAGATAACCCAAGAAATGTTCGGTGCACAGCAATGAAATAATCCTGCTTGTGAGTAATATTGAGCTGTTGCAATTTAAACTGTGCTCTTAGGATCCTGCCAAGCCATACCATCGGAAAAACAGCAATATGTTGAAGTTTAGTTTAGCTTGTAGCTGTATTGTATGTATATTAATTTGAAACATTAACTTTTCCTGTTTGTCTGTTCGCACTACTTAAGTGATGTTGCTATTGGCTGACTACAAAATGTATTCTAAGCTCTGAATATCTGCTGTCATTAGCTTGCGAGATCACATGACTTTGAGCTATGATTGGCTGACAAAAGCGCATCATACGGCACAATCTCAATTTCAGTGCTTTGGAAGATACTATGCTGTGTTTGGTGGAATTCTTATGTATACTTCTGTACTTTGAAAATATGCAGAGTACATGTTATGATGCATCAAAGATCTTTCCAAAACAAATTGATTTTTTGCTGGGAAGTCCTACACCAGCATATGAAACCTTTTATCATTCAGAGGATTGATTAAGTTTTACAGCTCTGAGGGAAAGTTTATATTGTCACTTAACGTAGAGAAAATTTACTGTCACCTGGGGTGTAGCTTATTTTCACGTTGCACTGGATGCTGACTTCACTGTACTGGTGGGCTAAAAGTCACTACTCATCATAACCCATAGAAAACAGTGTGGTAATTTTGTTTGTTTGTGATAATTACAGGTACAAACACAAGAGTGAGTTGCTATTAAATCGAATTTCTTTAACAGAGTTAATTATTGATTCTAACCTGTTGTAAAGATGTTTTCTAATGCAGAAAGTTTTTGCTTTAAAAACTTGATACAAAGGTGATTATAATTTGATAGTAAATGAGTGGAATAAGAATTAAACATTTTCTCCTACAAGGAAGGCTGTCTACAGTTCACAGAAACATTTCGAGAAAACAGGATCTGCAGCAAATTACCACAGGTTAAGTAGGCTATCAGTACGTGATGAAACTAAGTTCAGAGTTTTACAAGTTGTTATACAGACCCCAAAAAAGTCTGTCCGTAGGCTGTCTTTTGAACAGGATATTTTTTGAACTTCTGCGCAGAGAATTTTCTTAGGCCAAATTCAAACTTAACATGCCTCATCTGATATATGGGCTATTGGAAGACTGACCCCAGTGATAGGCTTCAGTTTTGTGAGACCATGTTAAATAAATTAAGAGAATGTGATGAAATGTTTTCTAAGATAATTTGGAGTGATGAGGCAACTTTCAAACTATCAGGCCATGTCAACAGACATGAGTGTATGTATTGGTATACAGAGAAGTGTAGAATTACTTTTGAGCAGAAGTTAAATGAACCTGGTGTTACTATTTGGGATGTTATCTCATGCAGTGAAGTAATTGGCCCTTGGTTGTGTGATGGAACATTAACTGAAGGTAGCTACCTAGAAATGTTTGACAATCCGTGCCATCTCGGGACTACAAATATCCTATGATGACTTCATCTTACTTTACTTTCAGCGTGATGGAGCCCCACTGCATTACACAACAGCTGTGCAAAATTTTGCTGACAAGCTATTTGGTGGTAGAATTATTGGATGGCAATGGGAAATAGAAATGCCACCCAGATCACCTGACTTCACACCAATGGATTTTTTTCATTTGGGGTCACATTAAAGAAAGTGTATGCTACAAACCCACGAACAATTGAGAATTCGAAAGAAGTTGTTTACAGCACTTCTGAAGATACTGATAGTATAAATAACTGTGTAGTCGAGTATGTGTAAGCATATCAGATTGTCTGACTAAATGTATCAACAAAGGTGGAAAACATTTTGAGAATGACTGTTATAAATTCTTCAGTAGCTCCAATAAAGTTCAGAATTTCAATTTTTTGTTTGTTATTGAACAAGGTTACAGGGGTAGTGACTTTTGGCCCACCCTGTATGTTTGTGTACAATGTTTTTAATTTTGGTATTGCTCATGACTGGAGACTTTGTAGGCAATGTTCATTTTTATTTGTACTTCTTTCCTGGCCTTATACACTACTGGCCATTAAAATTGCTACACCAAGATGAAATGCAGATGATAAATGGGTATTCATTGGACAAATGTATTATACTAGGACTGACATGTGATTACATTTTCATGCAATCTGGGTGCATAGATCCTGAGAAATCAGTACCCAGAACAACCACTTCTGGCCATAATAACGGCCTTGATACGCCTGGGCATTGAGTCACAGAGCTTGGATGGCGTGTATAGGTACAGCTGCCCATGCAGCTTCAACGTTATACCACAGTTCATCAAGAGTAGTGACTGGCGTATTGTGACGAGCCACTTGCTCGGCCACCATTGACCAGACGTTTTCAATTGGTGAGAGATCTGGAGAATGTGCTGGCCAGGGCAGCAGTGGAACATTTTCTGTATCCAGAAAGGCCCGTACAGGACCTGCAACATGTGGTCGTGCATTATCCTGCTGAAATGTAGGGTTTTGCAGGGATTGAATGAAGGGTAGAGCCACGGGCCGTAAAACATCTGAAATGTAACGTCCACTGTTCAAAGTGCTGTCAATGCGAACAAGAGGTGACCGAGACATGTAACCAATGGCACCCCATACCATCACGCCGGGTGATACGCCAGTATGGCGATGACAAATACACGCTTCCAATGTGCGTTCACCGCGATGTCGCCAAACACGGATGCGACCATCATGATGCTGTAAACAGAACCTGGATTCATCCAAAAAAATGACGTTTTGCCATTCGTGCACCCAGATTCGTCGTTGAGTACACCATCGCAGGAACTCCTTTCTGTGATGCAGCGTCAAGGGTAACCGCAGCCATGGTCTCCGAGCTGATAGTCCATGCTGCTGCAAACGTCGTCGAACTGTTCGTGCAGATGGTTGTTGTCTTGCAAACGTCCCCATCTGTTGACTCAGGGATCGAGACGTGGCTGCACGATCCGTTACAGCCATGCAGATCAGATGCCTGTCATCTCGACTGCTAGTGATTAACCTAACCTAACCTAACCTAACCTAACCTAACCCCCGAGACCATTGGGATCCAGCACAGCATTCCGTATTACCCTCCTGAACCCACCGATTCCATATTCTGCTAACAGTCATTGGTTCTCGACCAACACGAGCAGCAATGTTGCAATACAATAAACTGCAATCACGATAGGCTACAATCCGTCCTTTATCAAAGTCGGAAACGTGATGGTACACATTTCTCCTCTTCACACGAGGCATCACGATGACGTTTTACGAGGCAATGCCGGTCAACTGCTGTTTCTGTATGAGAAATCGGTTGGAAACGTTCCTCATGTCAGCACGTTGTAGGTGTTACCACTGGCGCCAACCTCGTGTGAATGCTCTGAAAAGCTAATCATTTGCATCTCGCAGCATCTTCTTCCTGTCGGTTAAATTTCGTGTCTGTAGTATGTCATCTTCGTGGCGTAGCAATTTTAATGGCCAGTAGTGTATGATCTGCAAACTGAAATTTGTGTTTATAGATGCAGTAAATTCTATTTGTTTTTAGATTTCTTTTTTTATTTAACAACTTCGTTTTTAATGTTCACAGCTCAGATGTGTGTTTAAATTTTCACCTTTTAGAATTTTGTTATGAATCAGTTGTAAAATAGCTGAAAATGTAGGGGGGCAAGATTTCTGTGTAACATTTGTGCAAATTTCAGTACACCTATTGTTGTAGGTCTATTGATTACATTAGTTCATATGTATTTCATTTGTTGAGTACTATTGTCTCCATACTTGGTATTATTGATAGGTTTACACTGTTGCATAAATTTCTGTTACTTTTCATATGCTCTCTCTGTATGTTTCACAAAATGTCTTTCTTATAGGTAATCATTACACTTGGCGGAAGGTGACTACGACAGTTCACAATATAATAGTTGGCAAGCTATGGGTTGATCAAAGTGGTGATATGGATATTATCAACCATAAGACTGGAGCAAAATGTCATTTGAAATACATCCCATATAGTTATTTCACCAGGGATGTTCAGAGAAAGGTAAATTATGCATGTGCATATTTCAGATTTTTTTCCACAGTATGTTCAGATTAAAGTAAATAAAGACATTTAAAAAAGTTCATCATAATAATTCTAAACATCCATCCCTTCCCTTGCTACAAACCCACAGTACCGATTAGGAAGCTCTGGAACACCTTGGAAAGAGCTTCACATGGGATACCGTCCAGAATAGGAAGCACACTCTAAATGGATTAAGCATCATCAAAATGCTCTCACTTGAATTTTGGGAAGAGCTTGAAGTCTACTAGGGTCAAATCAGGTGAATACCTCTCTCTTGGCCAATATCAGCAATGGAACAACTCTTCTGTTGGCTGGAAAATGATGACAGAGAACAGACCTGCACCTTCACAGATTTTGTGTACAGAAAATAAATTGTTTTCAACCAGTTCAAAGAAATCTGCTAGTACAGGAAACTTCAGCCCAAATAATAACATAGTAGTTTGAGTAAGAGCGCAACTAGCTCTCGTGCAAAAATTTTGTCGTAGAACTTCTAGAACAGACTGTGTGTATGATACTGTATGCAAGAAACAAGCAGTTACATGCAGCTACATGCAGCTGGTTGACATTTATATGGCAATGGAAAGTTCTTAATGGGATAAATAATTGAAGGAGTAAAGATATATGGTTGATTCATCAATCGGCACATAAAGAAGACTGAGATTGTTAATTTGTAGATGAGTACTACTTCAGAGCTAAAATACACATACCTGAGTATACATAAATACATAACCTGACACCCCCACCACACACATGCGCGCGCCCACCTACTCACACACACACACACACACACACACACACACACACACACACACAGTGAGTGCTAGATCACACCTGTGCCGGGACTGTGTCCCAACTGGTGTGAGAGGTTGTTGGATGGAGTAAGAGGGGGAGAAGGCTAGTTGGGAGTGATAGAGAATATTGGGAGCTGGAGGAGGGTGATTGGCAGCTGAGAGGAAGGGGCAGCAGCCATGTGGGGTAATAATCTGCCACCAGAGAAATCATTCTGTCTTCAGGCAACACTTGTATGTAGTAAACAATGGTGTGGAGAAGGGGATAGAGGAAAGGAAATGGGAGACTGGGGAAGAGGGTGTGAATGCTGGAGAAGTGAAATTGGGTTCATGGGGCAGAGCTGGAGGTGGGTGTGGGGTAGGGGTTTGAATAAATTGAGGACAAGAGGATTCTGGGAGAACATACCATATTTTACAGACTGTAACACACCATGGAGTGTAAGATGCACTTTAATTTCTAAGCAGTTTAAAGAAAAACATTTTACCATTTTTATTATTGAGTTACAAAGCCATGCGAAAAAAATTCTTAGTTTATAAAACCAAACTGACCTTTAACATCTCTGAAAATAGTCATCTGAACTTTCTTCCTCTTCCTTTTCATTGTTGTCTTCTTCACTGCCACCAAGACTGTTACTGATGCCGTATTTCTTGAAAGATTTAACAGTAATGCCTTCTCTCACTCTTGACTATGATTCTTTTATCCACTGACTCACTGGTTTGATTGCCCGCAACATATGAATACCTTTTATTTTTTCCATTTAGAAAGTAGCTACTAACAAAAATGTTGTACTGTAACCAATAACACAGATCAATTTCAATTCAAGTTCACTGGCACCATAGATTGCAATGAAGCATTATGGGCTAGTCAGTGTCCAGGTTTGTGATGGCAGAGTGGGAGGCAGGCAGTTTCAGCAAACTGGTGAATCTCCGCAACTCATATTTGTTGCATCGGTGCGCTGCTGCTGCTGCCCGTTGAATCCAGTATTGCCAGATAGATTTTTCCCGTCGCATCAAATATATGGTTATTTTTAAGACTGGTGGGAATTTTAAATCAAACACTGGACATTTTCATATTAATTTCAAGTATAAAATGCACCTGAACTTTGAAGCTGATACGGAGGGATCCACTGGACCTGCATGGCCCACCCAGGACTGTAGTGTTGACTGCTGGATGAGCCTCGACTTGTGCTGCCCAGTCAGCCTGTCCAGCCACATTGGGGCTTGTTGGGCCAAGCAGTGCCCCACCAGAACCCAAGTGCGCCCATGCGGCTTGGCTGTTCATCAAGTCGCACACCCGCCAGGCGTCATACTGGTTCAGGCGTGAAACAAAATCTCTTCGCAAGCATTTTTTTTTACTTTTGCACAGTATTTACCGACACAGTACTTTACTTCTGGTCTTATATTAAAGTAACTGATGATTGTAACATCAGCAACAATATGGTTACTTAAATCTCCACCATTGCTTGTAAATATTAAATCAACTTACTGTTACGTGCATGTGAACAACCTGTGTACCTTACAAAGCGGTGAAAATAGTTAATTTTACTAATGGTCATCCTACTAATTTGCAAAATTTTGTAAGACTAACCTAAGTACTTAAAAATTTTTATTGACTAACACAGGTGTAAGGTGGTTATATTACAGCAGAACTGTTCTTAAATTGTATGATGATTATTTTTTTCTCACCAGGTACACCTTTCCGTAGGCAAAGTCTGGCTTCCAGCTGTAGTAGTTTATTTAAAGAAATATTGTTAAAAAATAAACTGAAATTTATTACTTCACGGACCAAATATAAACCTGTGTAATGTACAAGACTGTGTGAATCATTTAGTAAAAGCCTTGCAGTTTGGGAAATATGTCTAAATTCCAAGCAAATTGAGTGCTCGGATACCCTTCATGATTTCGTAGTAGCAATTCATCGTACTTCAGACGAAAAGTCAAGAATAAAATTTAAGAGCATGTGAAGGTATTTGGAAAAGTTTCACACTGTGTCCCTCCTCTATCTAGTAATGATGACTGTATTCACAGTCACTTGGAAAAGACAATAATTTTGGAATCTACATGATGTGTAAATTGAAATGAGCAGCTATTCGAAACTTCCATTGATTAACGGAAAATAAATCTTTGTCACCAATAAATTTCTGTTAAGTTTAAAGACTGAGCTTCCAATGCTATCAAATAAAGCAGTAACATGTTTATTACCTGTCTCATACACATACCTGTGCAAAAAGGCTTTACCTTTTACACATATATAAAAAATATAATCAGAATCAAACTTCACAGGAAAAATAATTTGCAACTGTCTTTACCTTCTATGGTTCCTGAATTCAATGTTATGTCACGTGCAAAGCAGTCATATCCTCCTCAATGAATTCTGAGGAAGGAGTGAGCTAGTTAGTTCCATAATGAAAACTTTTAGATTAACAGAAAAGTTATGTGTACAGTAAAGGAAACAAAAGAAAAATTTGGAGTAGAAATTAAAGTTCAGGGAGGAGAAATAAAAACTTTAAGGATTGCTGATGACATTGTTATCCTGTCAGAGACAGCAAAGGACTTGGAAGAGCTGCTGAACAGAATGGACAGTGTCGTGGAAGAAGGATATAAGATGAACATCAACAAAAGCAAAACCAGGATGATGAAATGTAGTTGAATTAAATTGGGTGATACTTAGGATTTAGATTAGGAAACAAGACACTTTAGTAGAGGATGAGTTTTGCTATTTGGGCAGCAAACTAACTAATGATGGCTGAAGTAAAGAGGATATAAAATGTAGACCGGAAATGGCAAGTAAAGTGTTTCTGAAGAAAGAAATTTGTTATCAAATATAGATTTTAAGTGTTTGGAAAATATTTGTCTGGAGCGTAGCCATCAATGGAAGTGAAACACGGATGATAAACCTTTTAGACAAAAAGAGAATAGCAGTTACAGAAGAATGTTGAAGATTAGGTTGGTTGGTAATGTAACTAATGAGGTGGTACTGAGCAGAATTAGGGAAATAAATTTATGGCACAACTTGACCAAAACAAAGGAAGGGATTGGTTGATGGGACAGAAGAATGTTGAAGATTAAGTCGGTCGATGATGTAACTAATAAGGTGGTAGTGAACAGGAATTGGGAGGCAAGAAGTATATGGTGCAACTTGACCAGAAGAAGGGATCGGTTGGTAGGACATATTCTGAGACATCAAGGAATTACCAATGTAGTACTCGAGTGAAGTGTGGGGCATTAATATTGTAGAGGAAGACTGAGTGACAAATACAGCAAGCAGACTCAGAATGATGTAGGTTGCAGTAGTTACTCTGAGATGAACAGGCTTTCACAGGATAGAGTAGCATGGAGAGCTACATCAAACCAGTCTTTGTATCGAAGACAAAAAGAACAACAGAAAAGTGGAAAATACTTTAATATTACATATGAGACATACCCATCGTGCAAGAGCTTCATCAGCTGTTTTCATGTGGTACAGGTGAAATGTAAAGCATTATAAAAACATTCGGGCTATTAAACTGTTTGCTTTGAATTCAATAGCTTCCATGTTCTGGTTAGTACTTTTTTTTGTTATATGAATCATTTTTCATTAAGCATCATTTTCCTTTGTAATTGATCAAGTATGCCCCATTCCTAGCATATCAGACCTTTATGATTCTTGAAGGAATGCAGATAATTCAGAAAGCAATTCTACAAGTGTGTGGCCAATTAGTCCCATCTCCCAAGCACTGCCTGTTTCCTGATGGAACCAAGCCCAGTTGGCACCTTGGCTCAGCTGTGTACATGAATGAGCCGCAGGCCTTGATAGCACATTGCGGCTCTCACACTCTGTTGCCTGTGCAGCTGAGCTAGACTACTTCCAGTGCGGGCAACGGGACGGAGCAATCGGCTGCTCCCCCGCACGCCTCTGTGTCTGCATGTGTGTGCATGCCACACATCAGTTTACATTATTTTAAATTCTTTATTTGTGTGGGCACAGTGTCCATAGTTACTGTCCAGTTATGAGAGGTATTTTAAATCTTTCTTTGTTATAGCAAAGTTCTAATAGGATATAAGTACTTTTGGATTCAAGGAGACCACTCAGAGAAAAGCAGAAGCGTTGAACCATCAGTAGGCACACACAGAAAGTTACACTCAGAAAGACAGCAGTTTTTGTTTATCTTAGTGCGTGCCTATCAATGTTTCATCATTTCTGCTTTCTGGTGATTGGTCGCCTTTAATCCAAAACAATTTAAATCTGTTTTAGCGAGTACCATAACTACATATTTTTCAATATGGCAAGAGATGGGTTTGAAATACATTACATAGATTATTATAGTATGTGTACAATGTGGATAGCTCAAATAATCTTCTGTGTGAAGACAGAACATTTCGTAGTAACTCCAGCTACAGGAAACCTAAATTCCTTTTTCAGGAACTGCAGCAGATTGATTATGTGGGAGAGGATGGGGAAAAAAATTGTCATCTTGCTCATTGCTGTATATACACTATTGCATAGGTTACACTCTTTTTCCTCCATCAATGTGATGTTCTGAATATGATGGAATGCAATCTGCATGCACTAGGCAGGAAAATACGGATATGTTTGTGATGTCAATTCTCTCCACTTTTTATGTTCTTAAAGTTCCAACCAGAAAATCCAGGTTGGAAGCAGAGTTCAACACTTGGAGTCTTCTTTGTAGCTTACTCTTATTATGTCACAGTTTGTACGAACTTGCTGTCAATTATAAATACATTGTTCATTTCACCAATAAAGGTTAAAATTCTAAAGTCAGTAATTTGCTAGTTGCTCTGAGTAGCTTCCCACCTAATTCACGCTGTTCCAAATTTGATGTTCACTGTGTGTGTTTTTCACTTATTCATTAATGCTGTTAGTGAAGATTGCATTTGTACTGGAACTGATGCTGCTGTATCACTGCTATGCCATGAAGAAGTGAAACTGGTGCGTGGAGGGGCGAGTAGAGAAGATACTCCATTCATTTTCTTTGCAGGCTTCTCTCACTTTGGTTCAAACTCTAAGTGTCAGTTGTCAGAAGTCTATATCTTTCATCTGGCAATCTATGCCATCAAACAATGCTATCTGATACGTGTATATCCCATACATTACAAGGCACTGATACGATGGATAAAATCTGAAGATATCACATTGCATTAAAGATTTTACAGACAGAAGTGTGTAATGACTTCTTTCAAATGATTTATGTCTGCAAAACGGAATGTGAAAATATTTGAAATTCTTCTTCTCTCTGAAATGTTTCTGCTTGTGCAGCTTGTTGAGAGCCTCACGCAAGCTTCTCCCACAGTCTATGATTTAGCATCTCCTCCCACAGCAGTCCTCTTTGATTCAGATCATCCTTCATCTAGTCTCTCCATCTTATTTGTGATCATCCAATTGGTCTTTTGTCCAGATTGTGTCCATTGTAGGGCTCTTATAGAAATGTCTCTGGTCCCATTCTTTTAATGTGGTCAAACCGTTTAAGCCTATTACTCTCTAAAGTTTCTTTTGGGGGCTTGATCTGCAGGGTGTTTTGTAATGTTTCATTTCTTATCCTGTCCCTTCTTGTCTTACCCAGGATCCCGCATAGGAAGTGAATCTGTTGTTTGTATTCTGTTCAGATCTTTCTTTTTAAAAAGTCTAGGTTTCTGATCCATACTTCAAAACTGGTAGAGTATGTGACGTGTACATCATGATCTTTGTTTTAGCAGGTATTTTCCAGTTTATAGTTTGTCTGATACACAATAATAAAATTTTGAACCGTTTTATATTCTCACTGTAATTTTGCTGTTGATGTTTACTTTCTTGTTTAAGTTACTTCCCAGATTCTTGAAAGCATTTACTTCTTTGATAATTTTTCCATTGCAAGTTACGTCCTTCATTTTTTCATTTCCCCTGCTGACTGTCATTACTTCACTTTTTGTTAAGCTTATTTCCATAAATGCTCCTTCAATTACTCTCAGCCAGATATTTAGTTGTTAAAATTTTTGCCCATTTTCTTCCCAAATCGTCACATCAACTGCATATGCTATGATTTTCAAGACGTCTGCTGCCGAGCCTTGGCACACTTTCATTGTGATGTTGTCCACAGCTATATTAAAAAGCTCTGATGAGAGCACACTTCCTTGCTGAACCGCTCTGCCCATTATAAACCGTTCTGATTTTGTACTGTTTATTACAAAACAATTCAAGCATTTTTGTACATGTTTCTGATTCTCAATTGCATTGATTTTGACAGCTACAGTCTATTCAGACCTTGCCATCTCTCTTCTCTTCTAACAGTGTCATAAGCCTTTTTGTACACTGTGTAATCAAAATTATCCGGACACCCTCAAAAACATACATTTTTCGTATTAGGTGCATTGTGCTGCCACTTATTGCCAAGTATTCCGTATCAGTGACCTCAGTAGTCATTAGACATCGTGATAGAGCAAAATGAGGGGCTCTGCGGAACTTGTGCACTTCGAACGTGGTCAGGTGATTGGGTGTCACTTGTCACATCTATATGCAAGATTTCCACAATCTTAAACATCCCGAAGTTTGCTGTTTCTGATGTGGTAGTGAAGTGGAAACGTGAAGGGATACGTATTGCACAAAAGCTTACAGGCCGACCTCATCTGTTGACTGAAAGAGACCGCCAACAGTCGAAGAGGGTCGTAATGTATAATAGGTAGACATCTATCCAGACCATCACCCAAGAATTCCAAACTGCATCAGGATCCACTGAAAGTATTATGACAGTTAGGCGGGTGGTGAGAACTTGGATTTCATGGTCGAGCAGCTGCTCATAAGCCACACATATCGCTGGTAAATGCCAAACGACGCCTCGCTTGTTGTAAGGAGCGTAAACATTGGATGATTGAACAGTGGAAAAACATTGTGTGGAGTGACGAATCACGGTACACATTGTGGTGATCTGATGGCAAAGTGTGGGTACTGTGAATGCCCGGTGAATGTCATCTGCCAGCGTGTTTAGTGCCAACAGTAAAATTCGGAGGCAGTGGTGTTACATTGTGGTCGTGTTTACCATGGAGGGGGCTTGCACGCCTTGTTGTTTTGCATGGCATTATCACAGCAAAGGCCTACATTGATGCTTTAAGCACCTTCTTGCTTCCCACTGTTGAAGAGCAATGCAGGGATGGCAATTGCATCTTTCAACATGATCGACCACCTGTTCATAATGCACGGCCTGTGGCGGAGTGGTTACACGACAATAACATCCCTGTAATGGACTGGCCTTCACAGAGTCCTGACCTGAATCCTATAGAACACCTTTTGGATGTTTTAGAACGCTGATTTTGTGGCGGGCCTCACCAACCAACATCGATACCTCTCCTCAGTGTAGCACTCTGTGAAGAATGGTCTGCCATTCCCCAAGAAACCTTCCAGCACCTGATTGAACATATGCATGCAAGACTAAGGATGGGCCAGGACCATATTGAATTCCAGCATTACCGATGGAATGTTCCACGAACTTTTAAGCCATTTTCAGCCAGGTGTCTGGATACTTCTGATCACGTAGTTTATATATGAATGTGACTACAGTGTCTTTCCCAACCCCCATTTCTTTCCTGCACCTTGTCTGGCTGTAAATATGGCATTTACAGTTGATCTCCCAGGTTGAAATCCTTGTTATTCTTCCCTTAGTTGTGGTTCTATCTTATTCCTGATTTTCTATAAAATTGTCATTTCATAAATCTTCATGCAGTGGAATAGTAGTGCTATTCCTCTGTGATTCTCATAAGAGCAACTTGTTACCCTTCCTAAAGATAGTTGCAATTATTGCCTTTGGCCAGTCGATGGGAATCTTTCCATATGTCCATACTATCCTCATTATTCTGTATAGCCAATGAATTCCGATAGATCTTGTGGCTTTGATAATTTCCACTGTGATTTTATCTAGCACAGGAGCACTGGCATTTTTCATTTCTAATACAGCTTTCTCCATGCCCAACAAAACAGATCATAATTTTTTATTTCCTCTGCAATGGTGGTGTAGTTTTTTAACTTTTTCTTCCTCAGACATGAATTTTCCTTCTTTATTGATGATTTTTGAAGTATTTTCTTTTCACTTGCTTCTGTTACCTAATATGTGGTGTAATAGCTTCTTGTCATCCTTAAAATTCTCTTCTTATTCTTTTGTTAATTTTGATCTTAGCCAGTGCTATCATTTACCTGCTGCACTACTTAGTCTTTTCTATTTGTCTTTTGTTATATTCCATTCTGTTTTTGAACCATTGTGCAACTATCTATTTCCAACATGGGGTTTCTTTGTGTCTTACTTTTGTTGATGTCCCTCCACATGTTTCCTCTGCTTTCTTGACTAAGGCCTGTTTGAACCTCCTCCATTCTTCTACACCCTTCCTCTTGTCTTTAGGGAGCTTTGTCTAAATCTTCTCTCTGTATATCACTTGGGTCTCAGGTTCAGTTTCCAGCACCTGACTTTAGCCCATGTGTACCTTGAATTTCTTTAGTGTCCCCAGCAATAGTTTGTGGTCTCGATCGAGATTAATGCTTGGTATCACTTTCACATCTGATTTCTTCCATTATTATTATATAGTGTATTATGGATTTCTGTTTCAAATTTCAACTGTACCTGGTAAACTTGTGACTATTTGTTTTCTTATACCAATAAATTATCCATTTATTTCTCAGACATGTGTGTAGTTATACCTCACCTTCCTCATTTTTGTTATCTTCTCTGTGGTTTCCTAAGACTTTTTCATATCCTCTTCTGTCGTTCCCAACTGTAGCATTACAGTCTCCTGCAATCACAGTGTGATTAGGTGTTACAGCAGTTTAGTGATAAATTCTTCCTTCTCGTCTGTTTTGCATCCTATTTGAGGAGCATAAACCTGGACTATATCAAAACTGTTTCCTTCCATCATTACCTTAACTGTAATTATTCTGTTTATATTTCCCACATTAAATACTTTGTTTGCCAGTTCTTGAGCAAATATTACTGTGACATGATTCCTTCTTTTGTCTCATCCTGACCACCACATCTTATATCCTTATTCCGGCACCTTACTACCAGTCCCTTTCTTACTTAGCTTGCTCCCTTTGTCAGTGTGTTCCTGTCTGTCATTGTCCATGTGATCTGAATTCTTGCATTCTTTTCTACGACACAACATTAATTGTGCCAACTCTTACATATTTCCATGGACATATTTGTATCTCATCAGGACCATGTTGACCATTACACCTGACACATCTGTTCAAAGGCTTTGTCACTTTCAGTCCTGTCATTATTCCATCCTGGATTTTCCATTGTTGAGCTCTGTCACTTTTGGCATTGATTTTGATTCAAAACTTGATTAATTATTGGAAGTGAGTGGGGTATCCACTACTGGGCTGCTGGGCCTTTTGTAGCTTCACCAGAGCCACATTGCCCATCACTTTTCATGGCTGCTGCAGAGCCTTCACAGCTGCTGTAGCAGTTTTGGGGCCCCACACAGTTACCACTGTACCTCACCTCTACAGGCAGTCCTCGTCTGTTGTAGTAAAATACACTATTACTGCCAAGTTGTTAATTATAAAGTCATTTCACTTATGATTATGTAAACATTTAAGCATTTGTTAACTCTTCATATTAGTACTTTTAACATTGATAAAAAGAAAAAAATGCAGGTATTGTGCACCCCACATTTAACTATGACAAACATGCCAGCACATTCATTGTATGCTGGGTGGCTGTTACGGATAGATTTTTGGGAGGAGGTAGAGATGAAGAAGCCAGGAGGAAAGGAAACAGAGAGGCCAGTGTTCACAACTTTGTTCTGTGGTTTTTCATTCTGAATGTTTTCCTTTTTCTGGTTTGCCTATTTTAAATTACCCATTTCTGTACATTGTCTTAACAGCACTTGAACTATTCTGCAGGTATACAGTGAGTTACCATACGTGAGTCACCACTGATTTAGTTGTTTTTTGGGGAGTCAAATACTTTTGTGAAGGAAGACAGACAACTCGGGCCTAACCTAACGTTATAGTTGCTGAATGGATTTGTGTTGGAAAGCAACAGCTCTAATCATGGAAGAAATGTTAAACACCACTAGTATATTTATGAAACTTGAGAGGGTTTTAAAAAACCTAAGTACTATGCATGTTTAGTAACTCATGATCTGACACGTGTGACCATATGGATAGTAGAGTTTAATATTGACAAGACTTTGATATCAGTCACTGACTACAATGGGAACTTTTAGATATTATTTCATGAGTGCAAATTTTTGCCTAAGACCCTTGAAATAAAAAGTTTGTGTTCCAAGTGGGCTGTTGAAACATCCTTAAGGCTTAAGTATTGCAGGTACAGGCTATGCTGAACAGTAAATTGTACCTCTGGGTAAAAGAATAAATAAGGAATTCTGTTGGGCAGCATGAATTCATTTACAAGTTCAAATACTTCCCCTGGAGTTCTTCACCTTCCCCCTCCTGCTGCACAATACTTCTCAGGTTCATTTGGCAACAATGAATCACCATTTCTTCACCAAAATGCAAATCTCAGTGTTTATCACATATATTATTCACCAGATTTGTAAGCTTTAGATGATTTTTTTTTCATTCTAAATCTGAAAGTTCATGTTTAAAGTCTATTTGGAGACTGGGGGCCACAATGGACAGTTCTGAAAGAAGACTTCACTAAGGGCATGAAGAGACTGAAATTGTTTCTAAGGAATTTTCCACCTCTCCAAGTCCTATATTGAGTAAATAAACAGTTGTTGTTGTTGTTGTTGTTGTTGTTGTTGTTGTCTTCAGTCCTCAGACTGGTTTGATGCAGCTCTCCATGCTACTCTATCCTGTGCAAGCTTCTTCATCTCCCAGTACCTACTGCAACCTACATCCTTCTGAATCTGCTTAGTGTATTCATCTCTTGGTCTCCCCCCTACAATTTTTACCCTCCACGCTGCCCTCCAATACTAAATTGGTGATCCCTCGATGTCTCAGAACATGTCCTACAAACCGATCCTTTCTTCTGGTCAAGTTGTGCCACAAACTCCTCTTCTCCCCAATCCTATTCAGTACCTCCTCATTAGTTATGTGATCTACCCATCTAATCTTCAGCATTCTTCTGTAGCACCACATTTCGAAAGCTTCTATTCTCTTCTTGTCTAAACTATTTACCGTCCATGTTTCACTTCCATACATGGCTACACTCCATACAAATACTTTCAGAAATGACTTCCTGACACTTAAATCTATACTCGATGTTAACAAATTTCTCTTCTTCAGAAATGCTTTCCTTGCCATTGCCAGTCTACATTTTATATCCTCTCTACTTCGACCATCATCAGTTATTTTACTCCCCAAATAGCAAAACTCCTTTACTACTTTAAGTGTCTCATTTCCTAATCTAATACCCTCAACATCACCCGACTTAATTAGACTACATTCCATTATCCTCGTTTTGCTTTTGTTGATGTTCATCTTATATCCTCCCTTCAAGACACCATCCATTCCGTTCAACTGCTCTTCCAAGTCCTTTGCTGTCTCTGACAGAATTACAATGTCATCGGCGAACCTCAAAGTTTTTATTTCTTCTCCATGGATTTTAATACCTACTCCGAATTTTTCTTTTGTTTCCTTTACTGCTTGCTCAATATACAGATTGAATAACATCGGGGAGAGGCTACAACCCTGTCTTACTCCCTTCCCAACCACTGCTTCCCTTTCATGTCCCTCGACTCTTATAACTGCCATCTGGTTTCTGTACAAATTGTAAATAGCCTTTCGCTCCCTGTATTTTACCCCTGCCACCTTTAGAATTTGAAAGAGAGTATTCCAGTCAACATTGTCAAAAGCTTTCTCTAAGTCTCAGTTATATCTTTCAATTTGCTATTTCTTAGGCACGTAGTGTTCACCATACAGTGTTAGTTTTCAGCAAATCATTTTCTGTGTTAGTACATCGTAACTCGTATCCTGAAATTCTCATACTAAACACATGAATAAATAAATAAATGTAACAAATCAAAGGTATATGAACAGTGTATCAGGAATTCTACAACATTGATAAGTAGTGAATAATGTTCTTAAAAAAAATTGCTTGTCTACAAAAAAAAGCAAGCAGTACTTAACTGCAATTTTTGCTTGGTGTGGTAGTGACTACTGTAGATTTGGACTTCTGCAGTACTTCTGGATACTATAATGGGATACTTTTGTGAGGGAAATAGTCTCCCTCATCTGAATCAGTGCATCATTTCTATTGTGTGCTAATGATCCTAATGTGGACACTACTTCTCTTCCTCCTAAACAGGGAAAATCAGTCTACTGACCCTTAGGAGGGTTATGAATCATTAGGCTTATTTTCTTTGCAATTTTAAAAAGGAATTTGGAATTAGACTTTGTGGGACAGCATGCAGGACAACATTACTTGGCGAAGTGAGGAAACAAATGTTTACTGAAAAGACCTGTCCCAAATGTCATTAGAGCTGGCTAGTTTTAGTTGATCAAGAAATGTAGGAAAACACAATTAAATACTGCTGAATTAAAAATTTGGAAGCTAAGGCACCAGGTTGATCTGGGAAAGCGTCTTGAAAGTAATATATTGATTGGCATTATACTTTGTCTGTGTCGAGTGATCTTGATTAGTCACCAGTGTAGTTGATAACAAAAGACATGCCTTCTATGCTGAACTGGCCTCATCTCATGTGCTGGCCCATGCCACACAATCAGTCTGTCTGCTACTGCTATGCAGCAGTGCTACTCAGCCACTGCTGGAGTTCTGTTATTCTTTGCTTTTTGCTGTCCCTATTTCTACATGTTGTTAAACAAAACATCCCAAAAGATAAATTTTGGGCCACTATCAAATGGACACATAGGTTATAAACATTTTGTTTTTAGCTGGGGATTCCTTGAAACACTTGATTAGTGATATTTGTCTCGGCCATCTCAGTTTTCGCATTGCAGAAACAATATTGTAAGATCTGCTGGAAAACCTGAGAAAATATGCTTGATGACTCTTGGAAAGAGATCTGATATATATATTAAAATTGGACTAATTTTAGGTATGAACCTACAACAGCATTTGTCTACCACTAAAATAATTTGAGTGACAACTTCATTCCACTTTGAAATTCATTGTCTCAGTACCTCTGTAGTAGAGCTAGTGAGAAAAAGTCTTATTTTGTTTTGAAGTTCCTTCCTACCCAAATCCCCATTAACAAGTTTTGTCTTCGTGTATCTTGTCTGCAAGATGCTGAGACGCCAAATTGCTGTGGTTTTAATAACTAGTGATCAGCTGATTTTCGTTTTTGTGTTGCATGATAAACATTGCTATTATTTATGTTCAGTTTGCATACCATTATACTTTCAATTTGAACATAATTCCCAGTGCTTTGGACAACATATACATACCTTTCACTTTGATTCTAGTTCATTGTAAGTACCATAATTTAGAGTCCTTTTGAATGACATTGCACCTAAAGTTCATATGAACTGGACAACAGAATGAATGCAAGTTTAATATCGTCCAGTGGTTGTTTCTTCTGCTGTTTGGCTTTTTAATTGAAGCACTTTTATACCACTGTCCAGTGTAACATGGACTGCCATTCTATTGTCTGTTATATATTACTATATATTATATAGGTACCAGTGTATAAATTGAGTTTGAACGAAATGTGTGTTACACACAAGTGAAAATTTGGACCTCCAGAACTACACTGCATTTGTACCTTAGCACTGGTGCAGAGTGGAAATTTATCAGTATTAATGGTTTACTGAAACACTTAATGGTGTTCAGGAAGCAGTTGTGTTCCAATAGGTGCTGTGTATTATTTAATGTATAGCAAACTAAATTCCAAATATAAATCAAATCATTGTAAATTTTACAAAGGGAAACCAAGATACATATTATGTAGTTCAAAGCCATGGATGGCGAGGGGATAAAGTGGGCAAGAAACATACAAAGAACTTGAAGCAAGAAAAGCAAAAATTAAAATAAATACAAAATAACATTTGGTAAAAAATTAAAATTAATTTCAGATAATTTAAACATTGTACAATTATATCCATAGCCACAGTACAAATTATCGTTGGTGATTTTGTGAATAGAGTTGCACTTCACTTGTTTGTGTTCATGAATGAGTATTAATATTATAGCAAAAAGTACTATAAGACTTCAAATTAAATATATTTTTACTGAAAGAAAGCTGTAGTTTGCTGCTGCTGTTCACAAGTTTGCCATGAAAGTTCATCTGTGATCTCAATATGCAACATAACTGCACTATTATTTGTGACAAAATTATTAATTGACAGACCCATATAAACATACCAATATCATTTGAGGAAAAATTCTTGGGATTATCGTTCCGAGTTAGTCAAGTCAGAAAATTACACCAAATTCACACACTCCAGTATCTTTGGAAACAATATGGTCTAATCCCACTTCAAAAGACTTGTCCAATCTGTTTCTTTGACCCTATCTTCTTCCAGGAACCTAATAGCTGCCTGATAACACCACCATACTTCGCATATTCAGTTTTGTGAGTTCAAACTGCTATTAGTTATTACTACAACAAAGCTACCAACATAAAATTGTCTGTCCCCGTGATAAACTGTGTCTACAAAACTCAGAAATAAAGCTCAGTTTCCCAGTCCCACTGAAGCTACCTTTCTTCTTCCAAGATTGTCTGTGACTAACACTCTTGTTTTCACAAATTCAGAGCAACTTCTGAAGTTTGTAAATAATTAGGCTTCTTAAAAAACTGGTGCTGTATAAGCAGAATGCTTGGTTTTATTTTTGCCCATGAGCATTGTCATTGATTAGCCTCTCCATATTGCTAATAGCACCCCTTCATAGACACATTATATTTGGCAAGCGAACAATCAGGAAAGGTCATTGATATCACAAAGTCGCTCTGTGGATCCATGTACAGAAAGAATTCCGTAGTGCCGTACTATGCTTGTACTTGGAGAAAAATTTTCCATTCCACTCAGGCTGCCAGTAAAGGATTATTCAATGCCTTTGAAGTTCAGAAAGCTTCCCAAAAATACACCTGAGGCTCTTGCCTGACTCAACTATTACAGCAGTCTGGCTGTGATTAAATAATTACTCACTCCAACAATACATCACTGTCAGCATGGAAAAGATACAGAACTGTGTTGGTCTTGTATGTAAAATTGAATGATGTTGCATTAAAAGAAAAATTAAGACAAAACTGCTAATAACTGAAGTGTCAGTTTCATGATCTGTATGTTTCTGCCATATAGTATTGCAATATGTATAAGCCTATAACTGCTTCATTAATCTGAGATTTTACAGAAATTTGAAATGACCATGCTTTCCAGGTAAAAGGCTGTGTCATGGATCAAGATGGCAATGTCAAATGGATTGTATCAGGTACATGGGACAATAAGATAGAAATTGCACCAGTAACTGGTTCTCAAGGTAGCCTAGAGAATCCAGTGTTCAAAACTGGTCCATATCAACTTGTCTGGAAGAGAAGGATGCCTCCGTAAGTGGATAAGTTGCAAAAATTTTGTTTTGTATGCTATGAAAGATTTGCATTGTTACTGTCATTATGTTTTTAGTTAACTTGCATTGTGTGCTTCTTAATTACAAGTGTCTTTCATGTTATAATATCATAGTAATCTGTCCCAGTCATGGTATATATTGATTGTGTAGCATCACCCACTCTTCTAATACAACTCAATATTGGCCAGATAAGTGTATGGAAAATCTGTTTGTTGGTGCAGTATAACTCTGGATCCCTAAATATTAAAAAGTGCTCATATTGACTGAATCTGATGGTCATCTCACTGGTCTGAATCAGTCTGGATAATTTCAAAGAATTTGGGACAATCCTTGTTCTAAGATTGTAATCATTTGTCTCTTTGAACGTCCCATTGTATTGAGTGAGTTCAAACAGTAAATGGAATAAAGAAGGAAAACTTCATGCTTTTTATAATGGCATGCACTCTGATACATTCCATTTGTAATTGTGGAACAATTTTTCATAGAACACAAGACACATACTGTGTCTCTCCATTAATATGGACCTCGCAGTGGATGTGCCAGATGTAAATGCCAAATGAAGAAAACTATTTCTGTTCAGATGTGGAGAACAAGACTTTTAATGAAGAAATTAAGAGTGCTTGTGTAACTACCTTACCCATTTAATGGTTGTGGTCATTTCATATGTGAAAATTAGTGAAGAGTTGAATTACTTGCCATGACTGGGTGGAAAGCAATTGTAGAGCGGGGAAAGAAATTATAAACCACTTCCATCTTGTTTGACATGTGGTTGGGTGATTTACTCAATATAATCTTAGAATACGACTTGGTGGGTAACTGTCCCAAGGACCAGGGCTCAATCTCAGATCAGACCTAAGATTTTTTCTGGCCCTTGTTGCTTCTTTCACCTCTTGTAACCATTTGTGTGTGTTAAAATGCCAAGTAGTGCCATTGTTCAGAGACTATGCCAATTGTAGGTCCCCATATAATACGCTATGTAAGTAAGTTCAAAGGTCAGAGGGGTGAAAGGGCATACCATTTCCAATGGGACCATTCCAAGTAAAGCACTGTGGTGTTCAAACTAACCTTCGGGTTGGAAGACAGCTTTAGCTTCTGTACTTAAGTGTTTGATGTAGGTCAATAAGCTAATAGGTTCCCCTCCTGTTTAAAATTGAGTGTGGGTTCTGATATCTTAGTTAATTAAACACTTAAGTTCCAAAGATAAAACACATTCTCGCAACTGTGGGCAACTCAACACTCAATACACACGAACAGATCTGAACTGGACTGTCAGTCCATCATAGAATAATTTATATTTACCTTTACACACAGCATTGTAGATTTGGACAAGTACCTCTCACTGTTACTTGTCAGTATCTTTTTCACAGATACAGTGGTGGAAATCAGTATAAAGGCAGAGTTCCAAGGAAAGTAATAGCACAGTGTCTGAGGCGTAGATGTATCGAATTTATTATGAAAGTAGTTGATACATAAGAGACAAACAATCATGATGGAATTACATAGTGTCTTTCATAACGAGTAACACAAGGTTGAAACTCATATAAAGGCACTCACTGTCCTGTTGTGTTATTGCATTGTTAGTACTTTGCCCATCCTCTGTTATTCCTAAT
This sequence comes from Schistocerca nitens, assembly GCF_023898315.1. Lineage (NCBI taxonomy): Eukaryota > Metazoa > Arthropoda > Insecta > Orthoptera > Acrididae > Schistocerca > Schistocerca nitens. The sequence continues at coordinate 166,418,376 of NC_064622.1, forward strand.
TACCTCAAAAATTCTCTTAGACATTGATTTTGTTAGGATTCGTAGTTCTTGCAGTAAAATTGATGCCCACTCTTCTCATATTGCTCTTTTCAGCTCACATAAGTTCACAAAATGTTTTCCATTGTGATAAAAATCACTTGCACGAATTCCCAAAAGGTTTTTCACAGGGTTCGAATCCAGGTTACGTGCAGGACAGGATAAGACATCAATATCTTTATCTTCAAACCACTTTTCTGCTGTAGCTATCGCATGCACAGATGGATCATTTTGTTCAAACAGTACTTACATCCCCTATGCCCTCACACATTTCAATCAGTTTTGTCTCTAGCATCTTGTTGTACATGTTGTGGTTCATTTTAGTTTCAGCCAAGTAATGTGTGATTTACTTTTAGCGCAGATATCTTCCCAAATCCTAATACTTCCACCTCCAAAATTTCTGCCCATTCTTATCTGCTGATCTGTTCTGAGATTATGCCAATAATATTGAAATCTATTTAGCCCATTTAAATGAACCTTCCATCACTGACCATTCCTTCACCGCATTCTGAAGTTCATGACATGTTTTTCAGCTAACTCTAATCCAGCCTGTTTATGTTTCGGTGTTAGAGCTGGTTCCTGTAGTTGTTTCTTGAATGCAAGATGTGTGTGTCACGTAACAAAATTTGCCATGAGTTACTTGCAACTGTAAATCGGCAACAAGCTGAGAAGAATAATGGTTTATTGCCCTTGCTTTGTGCAGAAATAACTGTTTCGGTCCCTCAGATAATTTTCTACTGTGCCGTTATTTTACATTCCATCCATACCATGCACCCAATCTAACAAAATTGTCAATCACTGTCCTTGAATGCTTCATATTCTTGGTAATTTCAGTTAGGTGGCCCCAATTCCTTGTACACATCCGTTTTTGCTTTTTCATAATGTGGCATTGTCACAGCCATGGTTTATGTACACAACACGCTCTTTCACTAATGGTGTGTGTTTCCTGTCCGCACACACACAACTCAAATACACAACTGTAGTCTCAGGCTATGGTTCCCCGAGACTGTGTGTGTGTGTGTGTGTGTGTGTGTGTGTGTGTGTGTGTGTGTGTGTGTGTGTGTGTGCGTGTGTGTGTGTGCGTGCGTGTGCAGTCCATTTTTGACAAAGGCCTTACAGGCCAAAAGCTTGATTTGTGACAGCTTTTTTGTTGTGTCTATCTGTGACGCAGCATTTTTATTGTACGGTGAGTAGCAGCTTTCCTTTTCATAATATTTCTGTGACTCCAGTACATGAAACCATGTGACAGATTGCATTTGCCTTGTTTGACATACATTTACACTACTATGAACACACTTACGGAAATGTGTAGAAAATAGTGTAAACAACAAATTAAAGTTACAAAACTCTTGAAATCAAATGAATAAGTAAAAACCATTATTACAGTATGAGTTCGTGGATGCTTCGGTTGTTTAATGATATTATATTCCACTACTTACATTTATTTGGCTGATGACTAGGGATATGCCCAGTTAGTTACAACTTCTTTTTAATTTTATGTATTTATTTTTTTCATTCCTCTTTAGTGATTTATGTGTGAATAGGCTGCTGCAAAATGTGAGTTACTGTCGCACACACTTACTTTATAAGCTTACAAAGATTTTTCTGTGTTCCTGTTTAGGGTCAGGGATTACAGTGGCATTCATTCCACATATTTCCACTCATAGAGGCAGTAATGTAGTTTTACTAAAGGAGCTGTAGTAATATTACAAATGTTTAAGTAATTTGTTTCTAAATAAAAGTAATAATCAGAATGCTTATTTTCAGTTTAATTTGCACTAACAGTGGTAGTTTTAGGCATTTATTGTAAGTTATTAAAGTTGTCTGCAGTTGTTTTGATTTGTTGAAATTAACGTACTTCATGTCTTTTTTTCAGTCCGGAATCGGAGCGTTACTACAACTTCACAGAATTGGCATGCCAACTAAATGAACCTGAGGAAGGTGTGGCACCAACTGACTCGCGTTACAGACCTGACCAACGGCTGATGGAAGAAGGACGTTGGGATGAGGCAAATGCAGAAAAATTAAGACTCGAGGAGAAGCAGAGGCATGCAATGCGGCAGCGAGAATCAGCAGCTGAGAAAGCCGCTGCAGACGGTTAGTTAGTTACTTAGATATTTCCAATGTCAGCTTACAGAAGTTTTAGTAAGAATCGTTTTCATATTAATTACCATATTTGGGACTAGATGGGTCATGTGTTGCAGATAAACCTCATTCATTTAAATGGTATCCTATTTATAGAATGATTAAGTGAAGTGCCCCAATTGTTAATAAACTAGACTTGGATTCAGGAAGACAGTGGTTAAAATCCCCATCTGCCCATCTGCCCATCTAGATGTTGATTTTCTGCGATTTCCCTACACCACACATGGCAATTGCCAGGATGTATCCTTGGAAAAGGACATGGCTGATTTCCATACCTGTTCTGAACTTTTGATTGACCTCTAATGACTTCATCATTGATGGGGTGTTAAACCCTCATTTTCTATCCCTTTTATAGAATGGTGTGGGGTAGAAAAGGTCCCTTAAAAGTTGCAATTATATCTTGAAATAATTTGTCTTTTAAAACAATCAGAGAACAGAAACTACCCTTCCGGCAGGAGGGGGGGGGGGAGGGAGGTGATGCTGCACCATTAAGGACAAGGTAATTTTATTGACAAGTGATGTGACAGGTGCATCATTGTTGGAGTATATGATAAGTTAAGACCAAATGAAATACACATGTCCCATTGCACCATGTCCCATACATGTTCAATTGGCAAGAGATATGAATGATCTTGCAAACCAGGGTATAGCAGGAACCATGTGTGATGGTGCGTTGCCCTACTGAAAACTCACATCATTTCCTGTTGAAGAAATTCCAGTAGCACAAGGATAACAGCCTATACAGTGTAGCAAGCACTGTTAATTTACTGTGGAGGAACACCAGATGTGACTGACAAATGTAACCGATGGTTCCCTGTACCATGAAGCCTGGGGTGGCACTTGTATTTTGTGGGCGAATGCACTCTGGAATAGGCTGCTCACCAGATCTATGCTGTGGACATGTATGTCCATCACGTACATACAGACAGAACCTGCTGTCATCACTGAAGAGAACAGAGTGCCATTCCACTCTCCACTGAACTCTTTTCTTGACACCAGATTAGCTGTGCTTGGTGGCATCATGGTGTCAGCAGTATCCTGGCCAGAAGGATACACACTCTTAGTCCTGCTGCAAGCAGAATATTTCCTATGGCCCTTGGTGACATAGCAGGTGCAACAGGTGCTCGGATTTCTTCTCTGAATGATGTTTGCTCAGCCACCATGTGCTCGCACAGTGCATTGATGTTGTACATCTGTACTACACGGATGTCCAGAACATGATCTATTGGTATGGGAATGATCCACAGACAACTGATGAAAGCAGCGATAAACCACGAACACGTTATGCTCATCAAATGCAGTAACCCATCGATACAGCCCTGTTCAAATGGCTGAAGTTGTTCCCCAGGAGTATGTACTCATTGGTGAGGCATTGTTGTACCCTGCAGTGAATGTTACAACACTATTCACCTCTAAACTCAGCATAGCTACTGCGTGCAGAATCAAAACGGGGCACACAGACAGGCCTTCTGAGTGCCACCTGATCAACAATGACTGTGACAAATGAATGACTAACACTGTAACCCCTCAGTATGCATATATGGTAAAACCCTGTTTTTACATTTTCAGGGGACTTAAAGTAAATGGTGTAAAATTAAAGAAAATGTAAAATAACAGAAATAACTTTTTAAGCAGTAAAATTTATATATAAGGTCAGGGTCCGCCCCTTGAATTTTTGTAGTTTATATGTATGATACGTGTACATAATAGGCATCGAAATACTCATCAGGGACTTGTTTATCATCTGATAAAGGTTATCTGTATTTTGTACTATATTTAGCAGCTGATGTAAAATTTTCTGTCATTTTGGCACAACAAATCACACTAAAAATTACGCAAAGCTAGCAAGGGCTTTGTTGATTTACATGTTTGCGAAGATAGGGTTCTGTATTTGGCAGTTTTAGTATTTACACTAGCAGCCTTTGAAAAATGCAGCTAAAATGTACACTGCATTAAAGACGTCTCCAAAACACATCATTTTTAGTGTAACTTTTCCTGCACAAGTGACGTCAGCAGATGTACGTATTGCCCAAAACTTATCTAGCCATTTTAGATTTTGTAACAGAAAGTGTGTGAAATGTTGTAAAGTACATTAAATATGGCACTACACTACAGAGCAATCTGTTACCACAGCCTTTATTTCACATTCCGTGGCTTCGCCAACTCACATCCAAATTGTCAACTGCAAATCAGCCAAGACCTCGGGCTACAATACAGATCAGTCTGTCGCCACAGCAAAGATTCCCGGGGAGGGCACCATACCACACTTTAGCGTTTTAAGCACACATTTTATAAAACATTAATAAGCAAGTTTATTTTTAAAAAAAGACCCAAAATTGTGGGTTGTTCTAATTTTTTTGGTGAACTTTTTCAATGTTGTTTTCTAGTTGATAAACACAATGGAAAGCTATGATGTCTTCATCGGCAGCAGGAAAAAATGGATAGATAAAAAAGCAGCAGCAGGGAACACGCACACAAAAAGCTTTCAACTTTTCAAGCTTTTGGAGCCAGTGGCTCCTTCTTCTGACAAAGAGTGGAAGGGGAAGAAAGAGGGACGCAGATAAAGACTGGGGGGGTTTAGTAGGAAAAGCGGTACAGTTCAGAAAAGTCACCCAGAACTGTGGATCAGGGGAGACTTAATCGACAGGATGAGAAGGAAAGACTGACTGTTGGAACTGCACCGGATGAGATTTGAAAACCTGAGAACTTGAAGGTAGAAGACAGGGTAACATGCAAGACAGAGATTACTACTAAAACATCATGCATTGGTAATCCCTGTCTTGCATATTAACCTGTCTTTCACCTTTTAGCTCTCAGGTTTTCAAATCTCGTCTGGTGCAGTCCTCAACAAACAGTCTCTTCTTCTTATCCTGTCTGGTAAGTCTCCCATGACCTGGGGTTCTGGGTAAATTTTCTGAACCATACCCCTTTCCCTAAACCTCTCAGTCCTTTTTCTTCAGCCATCTTCCTTCCCCTTCAATTCCCCTGCCAGAAGTAGTAGCCACTGGCTCCAAAAGCTTGCAAAAGTTAAACGTGTGTGTGTGTGGGGGGGGGGGGGGGGGGGGGGTTGGGTTTGGGTTTGTCTTCACTGCTGCATTTACATCTGCAGTAGAGGGAACCTCACTGTCATCATCACTGTAACTCTCACTTCCTGTACTGTTACTGTTTTCCTGTACAGGAAAGTCAGTCACATCTTCGACAGACCCTCTTTCAACAGTGACAATGTTGTTGCCATTTTGTTGGAAATCTTGTACTGGACCAAAAATTTAAAGTGTGTGTCGAAAGGAAAAACTAATGGAAACTGAAGGTGTGTATTTGTTGCAGTAGACAAGAAACTGAAATCCACAGAGACAGAAATTGAACTGTCAGTGTGTTTGGGCGATTCTCTGTATCGGGTGGGTATGAAATGGTAATTGGCTGCTTGTATCATCCACTCTCATCTCGTGATCTAACGAAAAATATTAGAGAGAACCTCAATTCGCATGTATATAAATTTCCTAATCATACAGTAATCATTGGTGGAGATTGTAATCATCCTACAGTCAGTTGAGAAAATTACAGTTCTGTTACTGGTGGGCATGACACGATGTCCTTTGGAACATTACTAAATGCCTTCTCTGAAAACTACCAAGAGTAGATAGTTCAGAACCCCACCGTGGTGGAAATACATTGAATCTAATGGCAACAAATAGACTTAACCTCTTTAAGGAGGTCCACATCGAAATTTGTATTAGTAACGATTACCAAAGTAGAAATGACAACTAAATCTAGTAGAAAGGAATATATGTTCAGTAAGGTTGATAAAAAAAGCAGTAGTGTCAAATTTGAATGAAAAACTTGACGCTTTCAGTGCAGGGCAGGGGAATGTAGGGCAACAATGGCCCAAATTTAAGAGAGTAGTTGACCTATCAGTGGATAGCTAGATAGATATGTACTCAGAACAACAGTTCATAAGGGGAGGGACCTTCTTCTGTTGTATCACTGTAAAGAAACTTTTAAACAATCAGAGATAAGGGCACAATAAGTATAAAATAAAGCATAGGACTATAGATAGATGCTGACTGAAACTTATTTGGCTGTCAAGAGAGCAATGCATGAAGCCTTCAGTGACTACTGTAGTAGACTAATGTCAAATGATATTTCACAAAATCCAAAGAAATTCTACTCGTGTGTGAATGCTATTAGTGGCACCAAACTTAGTGTCCAGACACTAGCGAACAAAATCTGAAGTGCTTAACTCCATTTTCAAATATTCTTTTACAAAAGAAAACCCAGGAGAATTGCTCCTATTTAATCCTTGTACCACAGGAAAGACGAGTAAAATAAGTTTTAGTGTCAGCTCAAGGGCCCGATGGAATTGCTGTCAGACTCCACTGAATTTGTGGCTGAGATAGCCCCTCTTCTAACTATAATCTGTTATAGTTCCCTCAAACAAAAGCCATGTTCCATAGTGACATCTGTTTACAAGAGGGGTAGTAGAAGTGATCCATAATACTACCGCCCAATGTCCTTGATGTTGATTCATTGTTGAATCTCAGAACATATTCTGAGCTCAAACATGATGAGGTATCTTGAACAGAATGCCCTCCTCCTTGACAACCAACATGGATTCTTAAAACATTGATCATGCAAAACCTACCTCTCACTTTTCTCACACGATGTAATGAAAGCTTTGGATTAAGGCAGTCAGATAGATGCAGTATTTCTTGAGTCCTCATTTTACTGAGTACCACATATACAGTCAAGAGTATGGTGTATCAGGCGAAGTTTGCGACTGGCTTGAGGACGTTCTGATAAGGACAACGCAGCATGTTTTCTTGGATGGACAATCATCTTCAGATGCAGAAGTTACTTCACATTTGCCCCCAAGTGTGTTCGGACCCTTGCTGTTTGTGTTGTATACTAATGAACTTTTAATAGTAGCCTCGGACTTTTTGCTGATGTTGCCGTTATTTATAATGAAGTATTGTCTGAAAGAAGGTGCATAGACATTCAGTCAGATTTCGATAAGATTTCAAAGTGTTGCAAAGATTGGCTATTTGCTTGAAATACTCAGTAACTTAAAATTGTACACTTTACAAAACAAAAAATGTAGTATCCTATGACTGTAATATCAACGAGTCACAATTAGAATCGGCAAACTCATACAAACACCTGGGTGTGTATCTTTGTAGATAAGAAATGGAATGATCACTTAGGGTCAGTCGTGGGTAAAGCTGTTGGTAGACTAAGATTTGTTGGTAGATTACTGGGGAAATGCAATCAGTCTACAAAGGAGATTGCTTGCAAATCACTGATTTGGCCCATTCTAGAATATTGCTCATGTGTGATACACAAATAGGACTAAGAAAGGATATTGAATGGATGCAGAGAAGGGCAGTATGAATGGTCAAAGGTTGGTTTGACCCGTGGGAGAGCGTCACTGAGACGCTGAAGAAACTGAACTAGCAGAATCTTGGAGATAGGTGTAAACTATCCCAAGAAAGCCTATTCACAAAGTTTCAAGAACTGGCTTTAACTGACAACTCTAGCAATATAGTATAACTGCCTATGTATCGCACTCATAGGGGTCATGAGGACAACATTAGATTAATTACAGTGCACACAAAGGAATCATTCTTCCGGTGCTGCATACATGAATGGAATGGGAAGAAACCCTAATAACTGTCTCATACAATGTGATCTACTGTATGCCATGCACTTCACAGTGGTGTGCAGAGTATAGATGTAGCTGTACATGAGCAAATAGAGTTTGTGTCATCATTATTACTCAGATCTGTTGTGTCAAATTCATTTCCTTCATCTGCTTGAACGAATTCCACTTTCCAAGAGCAGTTGGAGATGTTGGACTCCTTAACCCCTGTCCATGCCTTGGCGATACAGTGCAAAGCATTTAAAATGGACTTTTTAAAGGAAATTGGCTCTTTTTCTTGCTTCCCCAGCAAAATTAGTGCCTTGTGGAGAATGGCTTTTCTCTAGTGAGTTTCGGAGACATGGATACTGTCCAAATCCAAGAGCTGCAGTTTGGTTGTGCAGTTTGCTGGCAGAAACTTTAATTGCTCATTTTGTAAACCTATGTTGTGTGGATGTACAGGGCGATAATCCACAAACAAGAGAAATTTCCTGTTGTGGGTTCCCACTCTTGCATCAAGAATATGCAGTTGCTTCTCGAATAATTTCGAAGTCATCTACACTTTATTGGCACTGTAGTTCATTGGCAGTGCTTTTATATTTTTAAAACAATGTCGTTTTCTTTATTTGCCAATCACAGAAGGTTTAAATTTTTTCTGAGCGATCAGTGTTCATTCCCAGCGTTACTGTTAGGTGAAATTTGCTGTGTGCACCTCCATGGTAGTTTTCACTTTTGAAGACAAGTGTTTTGTTCGGAAGGACATTGCAAGAGACCAGTCTCACATATATTGACAATATCTTTCACTTTATATTGCTTAATAAGTTCATATAATCTGACATTGTGACATTCACTAACAGTTTTTACATATAGTTTCGTAAACCACATTTTAACGCTCCTTGAATGTATCAGGTCACTATCTCCATGTATTCGGAATAACCGGCACATGGTGGAACCCCACATATACACTATTCAAGGGACTTAAAATGGTGTAAAACGTAGGAAAATGTAAAATGTGGGAAATACCTTTTTAAGCTGTAAAAGTTATGTATAGGATACCCCCTTGCACTTTATGTATTATATATGTACATAACAGGCCTCAAAAGACTTGTCAGGGACTTGTTTATTATCTAATGAAGGTTTATTATCTAACAAAAACTGCTGATGTAACTGGAACTGATAACTGTTTGGGAAGAGGGAACGTTTGACTCAATATCATATGTTATAATCGATGTTTTTGAAAGCCAGCAGCTGTCATTCATTTTTAAATAATGAAATACTGCACTAGTTACATATTTTTTCATGCTTAGCATGAGGCGTTTGAGAATTTTTTCTTATTGTCAAGTGCAAAGTATATTGTGTGGTAATTCTTCAAGCTTTCCCAGTGAGGCATTGTCATGTTGATTGATCGGGTTTCTGCCGTTTATTCACATCTTTCCTGCATGATATTTCAACTGTGAGTCACACAGGAAAGACGTGAATCAATGGCAGAAACTCAGTTAATCAACATTGTGTGGTGGTTGAATATGTGTTATTCTGCGTCTCTTGCACTGTAGTCATCTTTTTGAGGTCATCAGGTACTGTGCCTCATCAGTCATGTAGAAAAACACACACACACACACACACACACACACACACACACACGAACTATCACTCACATTGTTTCTTTGTGTAACATCACAAAAAATACTTACGTAAATACTGCACTTGACAACGAAAATACATTCTCGAAACAAGTTTTGCTCAGCATGAATAAAATACATAACCGGCACTGTATTCAAACTAAAAACATTTGAGCAACGCAAAGCGAATGACGGTGTTGACCAATGCTCCAAGTGGCCACATGCCGCAACACACTAAATATGGTTCGACAAAGGTGTCATGATGATCACAGCAATCAAGAAATTGCATTTGCGCAGTAGAGACAGTTAGGAAATGGTTGTGATTGGTCATATCATCTTCATTTGAACGAGCCTAGTTACTCCCATCAGCCACCATGCCAAGTAGAGCTTGGCAGTGGCAGGAGATATGGCACGAATTGTTCAAACTTCTACATGTTTACCGGTTCAGATCCACTGTGTAGAGTGCCCTGGTGTCAAGAAACTTAACCACGTAATGTGTGTAAACACTACTGGGTGGCCAACATCATGCCAGTGTCATTCTTTCTCCACAGACATTTTTTCATAATGTGTAAATCGCGGGAAAACTATAAATATGTTGATGCAAAATGAGGTGCAAATTAACATTGTGGGCTTAAGAAATTTGACGGGACCGATAAAAAAACAGCAGGAAAATGTTAATTTCGGGAACGCAAAAGCGAGGTTATACTGTATTTCCCCTTCCTCCTCTATATTCTCTCCCTCCCCCCCCCCCCTCCACTGTTACACTTTCGAAAATAGTCTTTGTTTTTTATGGTAGTATGTAGCATAGACACAGATTTTCTTAAGTTCTTTGTTAATACAACATGTGTTCCACAATGAACTTAACTCTCTTGAGGATTTTAACTTTCTCTCCCATCGAAAGTGTTTTCTCATCTCTTTTGGTAACATCAGTTCTCCATCTTAAAACTGCAACAGAAAACAATCAACTACTTGAAAGAAACAACACAGTACTTAAATTACTTAACATGAGGCTATGCTACACCAGGCATGGAAAATCTTTGGTGACCTGCGGGCCCAATTTACATATGTACTTAAAGATCACTGGGCTGACTTTATCATGTGATATGACAGTAGTGTTCGCAGCATGTAAAGTGAAAACTATAGAGCCTGAGATGTTAATGTTGATGGGGTAATGTATCATCACAAATGGCGCCTCTTTCCTGTCATGACATGCCAACAAATTACACCTTGAAATTTTTTAGTTCATTCACATTCACCCCATCTTCAGATTTTTACATTTATTAATGTGTTGTGAACATTGTTTATTTACTTACGATGTTTTACAATAACCATCTTAAAAATATCCATTGTAAACTATGTAAAACCGTTAATAAATAAACAATATTCACTACACATAAATAAATGTAAACATCTGAAGGTGGGCTGCCGAGCATCTTGAAACATCGTCATGGAAAAATAAATGCCTATAAAAGCAACTGATCGTAGCTAATTTGATACAAGTTTCCAATTACCTTCAGTTTCAACAGATGCAGCCCCCTAATACATCAATGATGGACAAAAATTAGTAAATTATTTATACAAATAAAATATGGCAGTGAGACTGGCAGTCCCTGTTGCCAAGCTGTGAGGAGTAATTTTGTAGTTTTTGGCCACTGGCAGGTCGTTGGAATTTTTGAAATTAGGATGATAATATCCACAATGACTTTAAACAAGGATCTTTTAAATATTTTCCCAAAAATATTTTTGAGGACTGATCTAATGGTTATAAGTTGTTTACGTAAAACTAAACAAATTAAGGCATCATTTCTTTATTCGTTTTTAAATTTTAAAAGCATAGATCTCTTGAACTTTATGTAGACCACTTATATTATACCAAAGCAAAACTGGAAAAATGTGAACAACAGAATGTCCAGTATCCAACAATGCCTCATGACAGAGTACAATGTGAGTGCCTTGCGCTCTCTCCCACAAATTTCTTGCATAAGCCAGATTGAAACCAACTGCGGGCTGTTTATTGCCCACCCTTTGCTATACAGTACATGGAATAAACTCTTGGCATGGCAGTTTTTGAGAGACACTGTGTCAGTTGAAATCGACTCACATTGATTGTAGCAAATAACACTATGTTCATTGTGTATATAATATATAAAATGAAACAGCTGTATTTAATTAAGTTGCAAATACTGGAAAGTGGATGTCCTCTGCATATAATTGGAATAACAGGGCGAAGATAACACTGAAACAATGTGGCTGCAATAATGTTTAGATATTTCCTGGTGTGTAGCACACAGCATGAAAGGATAAGTTTGGTAGTGACAAGAAACAAATGAATGTTCATATCTTACATCCTAATTTAGGTTTCACATTATTTCCCTAAATTGATTAAGGCAAATGCTGGGAAGGTTCCTTTGAAAAGGCATGGCTGCTTTCCTTGCCCACCCTTCCCCTAATCCAAACATGTGCTCCATCTCTAATGACCTCATTGTGGACACAGTGTTAAACACTAATCTCCTCCTCCTCCTCCTCCTCCTCTTCCTCCTCCTCACATTGGTCTTTCACTGCATGAAATGTGTGGCAAATGTACGACTTTCCACACTCACATGTAATCTCATATACGCCTTGCTTCCTGAGGTTGCAGTCATCTTTGACAGAACCCAAAAAGACACATCCAGTGTTGGCTGTTAGGGGACCTCTAGTTCTTGAGGAAATACTGTAAAAGTATGGCTAGAATTATGTAATGGTAGTTGACTACATTTCTTCACTTGATTTTTGGAATAGCCGCTCCATTGAAAAAAAGTCTTAAGATATTAACACTCACTTGTTGCTTCTAGGACACCGGCAGTTTCTATGTGCCATCAGTAATCAGCAGCAAACACAAGACAATGCCGAGCAGTTTCCTCAAAGAAATATTGTGAGATTTACTCAACATGGTCCCATAGCAGACCTGAGAACCAAATAACTAATAACTGTTGCAAATAAAACAATGGAAAATCCCAGTTGGGGTATCAACAATATTGTGTAAAGGATAGATTGCTACTCACCATAAGGATGACACACACAGTTGCAGACTGCCACAACAAAAAGACTGTTACGCACTTAGCTTTCAGCCCAAGTCTTCTTCAGAAAAGGACATTCACATAAGAAGCGCACATCGAGCATACATGACCGCTCCCTACTGCTGCTGCTACCAGACTGCAGTAGAGTCATGTCGAGCAGAAACAGGAATCTGGGGTTGGTCAGCGAAGAGGGAGGGATAGCAGGGTATGGGTAGGAGTGAGAGGAATTGGTGCTGCCTTACGGAGCACACAGGGTCTAGATGGTGGCCAGACAAGGCTGACTGGTGAGGGATAAGGAGACTGGGGGAGGTGTGGGGTGGGGAATGGGGTGTGGAAAACAAGAGCAGCAGAGAGTGTAAAGACCGTTGGCCTTGGCAGAGAGTGAAGTGAAGTGCAATGAGGGTGTGGGAAGTGAATTGGGAGGACAGGGGGATGGAAACTATTGAGTGGAGGCCGTGGGGACAGGAGGTTACCTTACGTTGTGTGGGTTGAGGGGGGGTGGGGGGGGGGGCACTGATTTTGGAAGTGGAGAATGTGTTGTAAGGTTAACTCCCACCTACACAGTTCAGAAAAGCTGGTGGTGTAGGGGAGGATCCAGATTGCCCGGTTTGTGAAGCAGCCATTGAAATCTAGCATGTTATGTAGGATAGGGGTTAGATATGACCCATGAAGTTCTTCCTCGTCAACCCCGCATAGCACCCAGACTCTGCCTAGCTGACCTTTTCAACTTGCTGCATCCCCCAAAACTTCCTACTAACACTCCACCAAATCTCAAACCAAAACTAATCCCACAGAAGTTTCAGTCCTATCCAAAGCTTCACTTTCAGCCCTGCACCTGAATTTAACCATGTTCAACTTCTCAAAGACCTACTTTGCTTCTCCTGAGCCCTGCAATGGAAACAGTTCTTTGCCACAAATCCCTCCAACCAAAGTCTACCTAATTCCAACATTTAACCCTGCCTCTCCCAGTTCAAACCACAGTCCAATTACAATCCTCCCCTCCCTCTCTCCTCTGTCCCACTTAACCAACACCTGGCCACATTCCAGGAAATCTGTACTTCCAAATTGACCTCACCATCCTTCCCCAGGTCCCTTCCTAAGACCAATCACCTTTCAGCAGAAGAAAGGACAGGCACATACAACCTCAAAACAGATCCGGACCTAATCATCCTTCATACAGACAGAGGTTCCACCACTGTCATTACGAATCACAGTGGCTACCTAGAGGAAAGCCTCTGCCCGTCGTCTAACTCCTCCACCTATAAACTTTGCCAGAGTGGTCCCATCCAAGAAGTCCAACATAGCCTCAAAATTCTGCTTAAAGCCTAGTTAGTACCTTCCCAAAACTTCTCCCCGGAATCCATTTCTCTTCTCACACCTATGGCAGCCCACATGCCCATCTACATGCTCCCCAAAAGCCATAAACCCAACTATCGTAAATGACCCAGTCTAGCTGCTGATTGTGGCCCCCATTGAAAGAATTTCAGCCCTCATTGACCAAAACATCCAATCAGTTGCCCAAAATCTAGCCTCCCATTCAAAGATACCAATGACATCCTTCACCGACTCTCTGCCATCTCCACCCCATCACCTCATGGATCCCTACACATCACTGTAGACACCACTTCCCTGTGTACCAACATCACTCAAGCCCAAGGTCTTGCCACTATTAAACACTACGTCTCCCATTGTCCTTTGGAATACAAACCCTGTGGCTCATTTCTCATGCACCTCACTAACTTTTTCCTAACATGCAACTGCGTATCCTTTAAGTGAAGGTTTGCAACAAAAAAAACTGCGGCACAACTGTGGGCATATGCATCCTCGTATGCCAACCTGTTTATGGGCCATCTAGAGGAAAACTTCCTAGCCTCCCAAAACCCCAAACCAATGTGCTGGTTAGGTTCATTCATGATATCTTCATGATCTGGACACGTCGCCAAGACACCCTATCGTCACTCCCCTCACTCCTTTACAACTCCAGCACCTTCTGTCCCATCAGTTTCACCAAGTCTTCCTCAACACAGTATACCACCTTTTTGGATGCTGACCACCTTCTGTCTGCTTCCTCTGTCAACAGCTCTGTTCACATTAAACACACACTAACAACAGTACCTGCATTTCAACAGCTGCCATCCCTTCCACACCAAAAACTCTATCTCATACATCCTGATCATATGGGGATGGCATATCTGCAGTGAGAAAAACTCCCTTGCCCAGAATTTTGGAGGTCTACAAAGGCCTTTACAAACAGGCACTGTCCCCCAGACCTAGCCCACAAACAGATATCCGATGCCATATACCAACCACTCCCCAAGAACTAGCTACAAATGAGCATCCCCTTCATTATCCAGTACCAGCCCAGACTGGAAAAATTGAACCATATCCATCAGCAGGGCTTTGGTTATTTATCATCATGCTTCCTAAAGTGTGTTCCATCATCCGCCCAACCTTCACAACAACCTAGTCCACCCCTACACCGCTCAAAAACCCAACCACTTGTCACAGGGATCGTATCCATGTGGTGGCCAAAGTGCAAGAACTGCCTAATACATCCACACAGCATTACCTGCTTCAGTCCTATCACAGGCTTATCCTACCACACCAGAGGCCAGGCCACCTGTGAAAGCACCCTGATCATATATCAACTCTGCTGAAATTGTTGCACAGCTTTTTATATTGATATGACTACCATACAATGTCTACCAGGATGAGTGGCCGCCGCCAACTTCAGCCAAGAGTGAAATGTACCACCATGTGGCACAACGGACAGCCAAATGTAACATGTTTGATTTCAATGGCTGCTTCACAGCCCAGGCCATCTGGATCCTTCCCTCCACTACCAGCTTGTCTGATGGGAGTTAACCTTACAACACATTCTCTGCTCCCAATATCATCCCAGCCTCAACCTATGGTAATATACTGCCCACCCTCCACCCAACAGTTTATCCCAACTCTCTTCTCCAACCCTCATAGAACTTTGCTCACTGTCAATGCAGCTGTTCTTTCTTCCTTTCTGCTGCTCCCATTTTCTGCCCCTGTTCCCTGCCCCTCCTCCCTCATAGCCTCCCAGTGCCACACCAGAGAGACTTGTTTGGCACCATCTCATCCTTGCACGCTCTGTCAGACAGCACTGACTCCTCACCCTCCCCTCCCACTCATCCATATCACTCCAGATGACTGCTTCTACTCAACACGACACCATTGCATTCTGGCTGCATCCCAACCAACAAACTGTCTGTCCACATGAAAGGCTACTGACAAACAATGGGCAAGAGACAGCTGGTCCACTCAGTTGCTGAACATACTGCACAACACAGTATGCTTCACTTCAGAAACTGCTTCACAACCTGCACCATCTGAATCCTTCCTACCAGCAGCAGTTTTTATGCATTGCACAGGAACTCTCCCTGCAATATATATTACATACCTGTAACTCTCTGGCCTTCACCTACCTGTCCCCTTCCCTGCTTCCACTTAACGTGCGTGCGTGCGTGTGTGTTTCTAAAGAACAGGTGTTCCACATATCCACTGTTCACATGAAGACAGGCTTCAGAATATTTCCTCATCAATGCCCGTGTACTTTTAAAGTCCCAGACTTGTTTTGAGTGCATTGATGACCATCCAAAAACTTTTAAGTATCCCCACAAAAGAAAACTCAACGGGTTCATGTCATGAAATCTGGGAGCCTTTAATGGTGAGCCAAGATCAATACTCTTGTCAAAGGCACTATGTACCATTACGTAGGTTTCCAGAATGATGATAAAATCAAATGAGAGCAGTTCATCACTTTGTAATTACACCTCACTGGTGAAAATATAGCTGTACCCGTGAAACCTTTGGTTTCTGGACTTACGGTTGTTGGTGTTATTTGCTTGTTTCATTGTTCTGTATTTGCCTCTTTTTCTTGTACCTGTAATAGTCAAGTATCTCCTATAATGGCTATAGGTTCCCCTTGGCTTTCAGATGTTCACTAGCAACATAGCAAGGCTGTTTTGGCTAGTGTCAAATTATTGAAAAATTCACTACCCCTCTACAGGAACAATTTGCTGCTCTCAAGCCCATGATTTGAGGAGTTTCTCTAAAATCATTGCTAACAGTATAGTATGGATGTTATTGGCTACAAAATGCATGTATTAGGTAATCTCACATTTTGAGCTGGAATTGTCATCTGCATCTACATTTATCGCATACATGATTTTTTCTGGTCCATAATTATTTATTGATTGCATTACCCCTTATTTTAGTGTTAATAAAAAAATCTCCCCATGTGTCACACTGAAGTTGCTGATTTTTATCTATATCTTGTTTTGCACATACATTGCGCACTTCTAATTTCATAAATAGTCTTTGTATACAAATAATATTGTTCCCGTAATATAATAAACATCTAAAAGATTTTAATTTGATTGATCAGTGTGTTTTTGTTTCCTTTTGCAGGGCGTCCGTACACTCCATATGAGCCTGTGTGGTTCAAGAAAGAGAAGGAGCCATTCACTGGCAATGTTTTCCATATGTATCAAGGACAGTACTGGGCATGCAAAGATAAACAGGATTGGGCTGTGTGCCCTGATATATTCTAGCTGCCATGGTGCTGGATTATTCTTACTTCCTCAGTCTTGCAACTGTTTTCTTCCTTTACTGTAGGGAAGAGCCCTACATTGAATAGCCATCTCCTTGATGGTATAATCGCCATCCAAATTTATCATGTAAATAAATTTGTAATTTAAAGAAAAAAGTGTATTTTATTTCTATCTGTATTTTGTTCTGTCCATTTTAATTGAACCTCACTGTGTTACGTCAGAAGTAGAGCACTTTCCAGAAACATTTTGTAAAGAATGTGTGTGTGTGTGTGTGTGTGTGTGTGTGTGTGTGTGTGTGTGTGTGTGCGCACTTGCGCACATGTGCGCTAAGGGGGGGGGGGGGGGGGGGAGATTGCAGCAGAGTGTAAGTATTGTGTTATTACTATGTTATTACTATGTTATTAGTGGAAGGCTGTAGTTAATATTTTTCTTAGGTCAGAATGCACTGTAATTGTGAACTGTTAACCATGTAAAGGCTCAGCAGTAGTAAATTTTCTTCCAGTTTGTCCTGGAGGGGAGAGACGGGGATAATGAATGAATTGTGATATAATGTTCTTCTTCATGGGGTATGGAAGGGGGGCGGGTCAGGGCAGAGATTGCTGTCTTTGTAAATTGTTGGTGTAAGTTTAACTTAAAGAAGACATTTGATTACCTCTGTTAATCATGTGGTGATGACTGTGAAGGAGTGTTTTATGCTTTCTATGGCAGCTTTGTTGTTGTTGTTGTTGATCAGTTGTAATATTTGATACTCTACTGTATGATTTGGTGCAACTTTTGTACAGAGATACTTGAATCTGACTTAAACTTCATAGTTAGTGTTATTTATGCTGTGGATTGCTTCATACCATTGAGATGTTTATTTTTATAAGTTTTGTTTGTGTGATCTTTGTCATGCTGATATAGTCCCATTCTGTCACTTATGTTAAAATATTGTGCTAACATCTTTCTATTTAGTATAGATCAGACTTAGCGAGATTGTTCCTTTGTAACAAGAGTTTGGATGTTTTGTAAATCTCAGATATTATTGTCAGGTTCTTTGTTCAACTGGCTTCCATATTTAGAATAATCCAGTAAGCCATTCTGTCTGTAAAAGATTAGTTCTGTACATGTATTTTTATGATGAGTATTTACTGGGAGGGAGATAAATCCTTTCATGGTAAATTTTGTCTGTGGTAATGCAGGTGTTACTACCAACATCATTTTCACTTGAAGTGCTTCTGAAACATAACTTACATGAGAGACATGTTGTGAATATAGGACAGAAATACTATTGTTGTGTAATGTGCCTTTTATTGTGTAGGCACAATTTATTTTTACAACACAGCTGCATGTAATTTACTACAGACAGTTGCATTCTGCATTGACCCGAAGGACTGAAATATTTTCAGAGGTGTCCAAATTTTGTTTACAACAAAGCAGTCATTATATTTTTGCTTTTTCAGATGACTCATGTAGGCAGGAAATCTGCTTGGTGCAATTAGCAGTTACATCGTGAGGAAATTTTAAGTACTGTTCATAGGTGAAGAAAAAAGTCACTACCAGTGAAACCATAAAATTTGTGCTTTACTGTAAGATAATTTTGTGTATGTAATTGTCACATATTTATGGCCTCTGTTATAATATGAAAGGTAGTGTTTGTTGTGACGTAACTGTACAAATCTGGAAGCTGTGAATGAAATCCCTTAAGAAATGAAAATGATCTTTCTTTATCATTTTTCTGTTTACACAGTTATCCAGACACGTGGGTGAATTGTACGTTATGCCACAAATGCAGTCACTTAAGTGATTTCCTAATTCCTATAATTATGACATAGCAACAACATAATTGTTGACTTTGTCATGTGGTGTAATAAATAACATTGATTATTATCATAATTATCTTCTAGCCATTTCTTTTATGCTGTGTACCTTTGAATGTTCTATGAAATTCATTTTGTATTTGACAGATGCTGAGATGCCCTAATTCTTCTTCTTCTTGCCACAGTCATCAAAATATAACTTAAAATCTGTTGCTTTTACATCTCTTGTATACTGTCATTTGCCTTTGTGAGCAACGTTCATTCCTCACCAGTGTGCACTTGTGGTCTTTAATATTAGAATCCCGTAAGTGAAATGGCTTTCATCTGCGAAACTGCTGGGAAATGTGGAACTTAAACTTAACAGTGATTATCTGTCTTGAATAATTTCAGTAATAGTGTTCTGAAGCTTTGGGTAGTAAACAGAACACCGCCACTAGCACTATTTGGTCAGATTTTGTGTGAAAGAATTGCCCTGCCTGACTCACAATTGATGGGATCTTGAACAGTTTCTGTAAAGATAGAGGTTGATGGTTTCATTATGGTATTCTCATCTTTAAGTGCTTAGAGGACTTTGTCATTTGTACAATACAGAAATAAAATGTTTTAGTCCTGATTCAAAGTTTGCAAGAGAATAGTATAAAGGCACACACAAGAATATTCTGACCCAACAGAACAGTAATATATATGTATCAATTTGAATTATTGTGTTGTCTGGGGCCACTCATTTCTTGAGGAGGTAAGAAAATTACTTAGTGTTTCCATATGCGAGTTTTACACAGCTTTTGTTTTCAAAAGATTCATTTCTTGCCAACACTGACCATGTCCACCGCCTTTCAGAGCCACTTCTCTATAGGTATGTTTCGTATTAAAACTGGACAGTGGGAAGTACAGGATGGTGTAACAACAATTTTATGAAAAGAATAGATTTGCCAGGTGTAGAACTTTATCAGTGAAGAACTGTGAGCAGGGACTCATATAAATTCTGTTCATATTCTTACCCGCATTAGTGTTAGCAGTAACTCGTATCTGCATTCCATGTAGTGTTAATGCATTTTTTGTAACACACACTCTTCCGAGACATGTTTGCACACTACATCACTTGCAATTCATAAGGTGTGCTGTGGAAACATCCTGTAGTTCCTTCTTGTGATGGATGGAAGCACGTGAAAGCAATCTGATGACATACCTTCCCTTGTACTTCTTTCACACATACAACCCCTCCTCCCTGTTAACCACTGGTAAACAATTAATCCCTTAATATGGCTATTCTGCACTTAGATGTGTTACAAACATTTAATATTCGTTTTTAATCCACTTAGTTTAAAAATAAAAATTAATTTTATACCATTAGAACAACATTTCTAACAATCGGTGATTTTTCCAACCCCAGAAACATGAAAACTGTTAGTCCTAGGAAAAAATAAAACATAGGACCCTATTTGTTGGAAATTTAATTCAATTCAATTTTGTACTGGGAAACATTTTCACTAGAAACCATCATTTTAAAGTTATTTGAGAAAAAAGATAGTGACGTTTAAACTAACCTCCACCCCAATACTCACCCTCCACCTGTCAGGACTTTGTGTATTATTTAGATCACTCCCCTCTAGCACTGTGCAAAAATTTGTGACTGTGTGTTTTTTTCCCCTAATTTTCGTGTATTGACTGGACTTCTGTGGCACACTCCTAATCCGTAGAGGAGTTCCTTGCAGTAGTTGAGAACTTTTCTCTGTGATGCATTATTTATTTGTACACTGTTTTTTCATGTTTTATCATTTAATTTTTGGTTTATATATTTTCTTATCGGCATTCTTTAAACAATGTATTGACTAATGCCATTGTCAAGTAGCATTGGTTTGTGTGGCCTCATGGAACCTGATAAATAAATAACTATTAATTAGTCCTCAAATATAGAAAATTGCAGAAATGCTTGCAAATATGAAATTTAATTCTTTTATGGAATACAGAAAAGAAATAATTGTTTTTGAAGTTCTTGATTAATTCTATTAGTACAGTAATTCTCCATAAATATATACTTGTTTTACTTTCCATGTGGTTTAGTGCTTGATACAGTTAGTGCTTGATACAGTTTCAGTTGATAACATGTCTTAAGTGTCAGACGTGTAACTGCTCAGTATTAGTGGCTGCAATGGATGTGTAAAGTGTAGTGTCTTCAAGTTGCTGGTGGTGGTGGTGGTGGTGGTGGTGGTGGTATGGGGGAGGAGGGGGGGGGGGGGAGAGAAAAGTAAAAGATAAGGTTTTGATTCCAACACAACCTTCTACTCTCTAATAAGATAAAGGATGGATAGTGAGGTTATAATAACCATCCTGTATGTAGATCAGTATCTATATTGTCATGGGGTCCCACTCCACAAGGGACTGGGTAAATGACTGGTGGAGGTCAGGAATTTGACTCTCTCTCTCTCTCTCTCTCTCTCTCTCTCTCTCTCTCTCTCTCTCTCTCCTCCCCCTCCTCTTGCTGTCCTAAAATAGACAAGCTGTTTTTCTATGACCAACATATGAACAGACTACCTCCAAATCAAGCCTGACTGCAAAATATGTCTCACCAGCCTCCATTATGGAGACAGATTACAATCTGAGCTAGCTGGCATTGATCTCTGTAAATTATTTTCTGATAACAGCAACAGTTGATCTGGATGGTAATGGCAGATTTAGTGGAGTCGCTAACAACATAGTGTCGTGTGAATCGTGTAACATAACTTACAGGATGAAGTTAACTGATTCCTCCATCACTTCTTGGTAGAACAACTCCATAATTACATATGAAAAGCACAATGTTGTGTGTGTGTTCTACAGTATTAATAATATAGAACATACACAGTATTGTACGTGTCATCTCCAATTAAGACACGGAGTATTCATAAATCTGTTTCCAATTATCTGACGTGATCATATGTACTTTGATCTTGTTACTTGTCTATGTTGTACATGTCTGTCATTTATGTGGGCAGAGTGTCATGCTGAGGACAATATGTTTTATTTTGCATTTAAATTTTGTGACTTTTGTGTGTAGTTTTATCAATCCCACAGTGAAATTTTTGTTTTACTGACAATGGTAAAGGTTGCTATTTAACCACATAACTTTACTGTCATGCGCCAGTTATTCTGATTTTGGGGTGGACATCTAAATCAGCTGAACAGGTAAAAAGCCCTTTTTTTATTAAACATTTTGTAATTACTGATGGAAATGCAGGTTGTTTGTATATTCAGGTTACAAACTTCCAGTACTTACAGAGGAGATTGAGTACACAATATTTTGAGTAGGAGTGTATGTTCAAAAATATACTCTTTCCATCAAACAACCAATTCAAACCAGATGTTTAACTTCTCCATTTCTGTTAAAGGAATTTAATTACTGTGAGAAAGAGTATCATAACAACCAAACTCAATAAGGTAACAATTCCAGATCTAAATTAACAAACATATACATTTATCAATTTAACATGTTTGGCTGTAGTAAAACAAAAAAAGTTTACATTATTCCAAAGAAACAAGTGCACCATGGTTACTGTACAGTACTTACACACTGAAACAGCAGCTTGATACGGTAACTACCAATATTGATACTTACACTGCACTTGGAAATTGTGTTTTCATACACTCATCACATAAGGTGTCATGGTTGGGCAGCAACCAGAATTCATGCAAGCATATTACCCTCTCTTTCTTGCAAATCACTCTCTTCATACAAACACCCTGCACCCAAGAAGTCAACAGAGTTAAATCCAGTGACTGTGCGGTCCATGCAGTTGAACCAGGCAGATGTTTTAGACTTAATAAGCCACATGCGGAATGAATAACCTGTTGTTATGCAATAACCAACCAGCATATGTAAAGTGTGTTAACTGTAAGTTGGCTGATTGCAGAAGGGAGATTGGGGGTCCGAGAAAGCAAATTTGGACCCCCACATAGACCACCATGGAGTGAGAAGCTGTTTTTGTTTAGCTGTCACTATGCCACATGCTTTTGCGGAAAACTGTATTCTAATAAACTATTTTTGTTTCATTGCACTTAACAAAAATACAACAATAGAATTTCTTTCTTTCTTTCTCTCTCTTCTTTTTTTTTTTTTTTTTTTTTTTTTGTACGACCTTTAGTGTACACAAATTATTGCTAATCATTTAGTGAAAGATCTAGAGAATAATAGGAGCTGTGAAACAGTTTTTACATGTTACAGAAAGCAGATCATTAATAAAGTTAGGTTGTACTGTGACTGACAGAACTTCTATTGTCTTTCATGCAGTCCTAGAAAGCTTAAGATTTTACTGCAGTTAAACATACATTACACTTTTGAGGTGGATGTTCCAAATGTATTGAATAACTTTCTTTAAATGTTTTCATTTATGTGGCCATAGTGTCCGTAGCAACTACAGAACAAAAATGCCCTCAAGAACTTTCTTTTAAATTATGTTCCACATTATATGATTATTTTGCTGTGAAGTATCCTTTGCAATTACTGTTCATTAACATCAATTTCCGTAGTTCCAACTACAGAACAAAAATGCCCTCAAGAACTTTCTTTTAAATTATGTTTCACATTATATGATTATTTTGCTGTGAAGTATCCTTTGCAATTACTGTTCATTAACATCAATTTTCGTAGTTCCTAATACTAATTTGCCCAATGTTTTCTTCAACCAAACTTCCATCACGTTTTCCCCGTATAAAACGGTAGTTATCAGTGTCCATTGTTTATTGTTGCACGTGATTTCTTTCATATAAAACAGATTCATTTCTCAAGTAGATATTACAGAATATATTTTATTCTGGCACACAATCTATGTGAGATTCTTTATGATTCAGATCTGGCCTTGGCCAGTTTTAAATCATAATTACTTTGTATGGTACTTAATTATATGATTCAGAATTTGATGTGCCAAAAACTTAGCTTTGTGACTAATTATTGAATTCCTTAGACGTACATACCTGTTGGCATTATTCGAAAGATTTATTTGATCACCTGTCATCTTAATCTTTCACAGTAATAGGTTTTCTATTTCTCTTTTTTTGCCCCCCCCCCCCCCCTCACCCCTCCTCTCAATCTTTGAAAGGGTGTAGTATGTTGTACGTGAGGTCTCCTTTTTTATGTGCCATACACATTACATTTACAGTAAATATTGTATTTGCAGTAAAATATTTATAGCTTAAAAAGTAGCTCTCACATTTTGTGTATATCTGTGTGCTTAGAATTTATGGTGCTCCACTGTATGTAGCATCTGTGTTGCAGTTGTCCATCCTACATTGTGTGCATTGTGCTGCTGCATTAATATATGTTAATAAACTCTACCAGAGGAGCAGTGAATAACTGTAACCACCCATCAGTTATGTACTATAGAAGTAGCATTTATGATATGTGCACAGAGATAAGTGAATACAGGAATGACAAATCTGTTTTATCATATAAGTGTCTTAAAAGCTGTGGATGCAATATTCTTTGTATCTGTAAATTTATTTCAATTGCACATTATGCTACCGAATTTATATCACTACCAACTTCTAGGTTATCTGCAAGTCAACTTGCATGCAGTAGAACGACGATTCAGATACATGTCCTGCCATCCTTAAGGCTTCTACTGGTTTTACAGCTTATACCACAATTTGTTATATTAAACAACACTGAAGTTGGGTCGACTGGTTTCCACGTCACTGTGCCCTTTACTGAAATAGTATCGGGCTGTAGACCATGCTCCATTGAATTTAAATGACAATAGTATCAGTTTTTTTATTATACAGGGTGATTCAAAAAGAATACCACAACTTTAAAAATGTGTATTTAATGAAAGAAACGTAATATAACCTTCTGTTATACATCATTACAAAGAGTATTTAAAAAGGTTTTTTTTCACTCAAAAACAAGTTGAGAGATGTTCAATATGGCCCCCTCCAGACACTCGAGCAATATCAACCCGATACTCCAACTTGTTCCACACTCTCTGTAGCATATCAGGCGTAACAGTTTGGATAGCTGCTGTTATTTCTCGTTTCAAATCATCAATGGTGGCTGGGAGAGGTGGCCGAAACACCATATCCTTAACATACCCCCATAAGAAAAAATCGCAGGGAGTAAGATCAGGGCTTCTTGGAGGCCAGTGATGAAGTGCTCTGTCACGGGCTGCCTGGCGGCCGATCCATCGCCTCGGGTAGTTGACGTTCAGGTAGTTACGGATAAGGTTTCATAACTAACCTTTTTCGTAGGACTCTCCATACAGTTGATTGTGGAATTTGCAGCTCTCTGCTAGCTCTGCGAGTCGATTTTCCTGGGCTGCGAACAAATGCTTGCTGGATGCGTGCTACATTTTCATCACTCGTTCTCGGCCGTCCAGAACTTTTCCCTTTGCACAAACACCCATTCTCTGTAAACTGTTTATACCAACGTTTAATACACCACCTATCAGGAGGTTTAACACCATACTTCGTTCGAAATGCACGCTGAACAACTGTCGTTGATTCACTTCTGCCGTACTCAATAACACAAAAAGCTTTCTGTTGAGCGGTCGCCATCTTAGCATCAACTGACGCTGACGCCTAGTCAACAGCGCCTCAAGCGAACAAATGTACAACTAAATGAAACTTTATAGCTCCCTTAATTCGCCGACAGATAGTGCTTAGCTCTGCCTTTTGTCGTTGCAGAGTTTTAAATTCCTAAAGTTGTGGTATTCTTTTTGAATCACCCTGTACTGTCAGCTGTTAATGTCTGTTACAAAGTGATCTAACTGCATAACTTTGGTAGTGTTTCTATTTTCTGAACCACTTAATCATTTGCAGTTTCTTTTTCATTGAGTACTTGGTGCCAAGGTGAAATGAAATGTGTATTATGTGCAGATGTAATTTTAGTGGATAATGTAGAATCTGTAAGAGTGGTCTCCAAATTTTCAGACAGACATTTGATAAAACAATGTAGAACAGAAATTATTAAATTTATAATTTCACATGTATTATGCATTTTTGCACTTTTTTTAAGGAGCGCGTGGTGGACGTCAGTGTTTAGTTTGTTTTTCATATATTATTCTCCATTAATGAATGCCAGTAAACCTTCGTTTACAGTGCAATCTTTACAGTTCAAAACTTCTATCACAATACCATCTCACCTTTCTAACATATGATCAATTTATGATATTTCATCGTGTTACTGTGCAATTTATATCTACATTTTTTTTTAAATTGTCAAATAGTTAAAAGGTGTTGTATAATTAGGCATTAAAAATCAGTTTCATATAAAAATCAAACCAAGTTTGCGTCCTGTAGACATTTTTAAATTCACAAAGCTTTACATTATCATTTGTAGGAGTTTCCCTGTGCCAGTTACAAAGGCTTCCTCGAGAGTTTTGAGATCTTGCTAAGCAAAGTCAGTTGACAGCACGTCAGCTAGAGATAAGTATACACAGCCATGAGGTAGGGATGTGTTGATGACTAGTGTTCCTAAGTGAATGTGATTAATTTTAGAGACAGGCTGTAGCTTTTCCCACTCCATGTTCCTGGTATAGCCTTACACATTTACTGTGTATCTGTTATTGATTAATTTTACATTTTGCTTTACAATTGTTTAGGATGTCATTGGTGTAATAGTCTTTCCTAATACATCATAGTAAAACCGGGCGTGGCGGCGCAGTGGTTAGCACACTGGACTCGCATTCGGGAGGAAGATGGTTCAATGCTGCGTCCGGCCATTTTGATTTAGGTTTTCCGTGATTTCCCTAAAATCGCTCCAGGCAAATGCCGGGATGGTTCCTTTGAAAGGGCATGGCTGACTTCCTTTCCCATCCTTCCCTAATCCGATGAGATCGATGACCTCACAGTTTGGTCTCTTCCCCAAAACAACCCAACCCAACATCATAGTAAACATTTTCCAACCATGTAGATGATATCTTGTCCTACATAAAATTTTGTTCCTCAGCTGTTTGGTCATTTCTTTATTTTTAGGTAAATGTTTGTACTGAAACTGCATTCCAAGTAATGTATTTTATTTATAAGCTGTATGTTTCTGTGAAAGTTACTAACTCAAACTGCAGTTTTCAGCTGCTCTTGCCATTTAAAAGCTTATGAAAAATACAATGAAACTTCTTTCAAGCAAAGCTCCGTGTTCTAAAATATTGCAACCAAAACATGTATCTACTAAAAACGTGTGTAGAGGTATGTAACCCCATGAAGCTTCATATGTCCCCTCATCTTTCCCATCTGTTGTCAGCTTTCATTTGGAACACCAATTCTTTATGATTGCCTTTGGAAGCTTAGTTTATATCTTCTGTAAATGTGTTGATTGCTTTTTCTCCAGCATTAATATACACTATTTCTGGAGTAATTTATAAAGTTCTCTTTCTCAGTATCAACATAGTTCTAGACTGTAACATTAAACAATTACGAAATTTGTTTCAAGCAGTCTTTCACTTATCCGTTGGATATTTAAGATTTTGGAATACATTGTACCTCAGTGCAGATGATGCTAATACCCCAGTGCTTCTTAATTTTATATAAGTTTCTTCTTTATTACATAAGGGGACTTCAAAAAGTAAGGTCCTCACTATTATGTGAGGCCGAGAAAATTTTACTGAATGCTGCTCTACACTTCAAAACTGACAGATAAATGACACTGCTTTGTGACAGTCAGCAATTGTCAAAATGTCCCACCAGTCAGTAGTGTGTTATGCAGAAGACACGACACTGTTCAATACAGATCATGACATGACAGAACTACATCAGGCAACACAAGAAAAATTAGAACTAACAATGAATTGGTTTTCTTCCAATAAACTCCTATTTAATCCTGATAAGAGTGGAATTAATTCAGGGTTTTGCTACAGCTGTGGAAAATAAATCAGTAAAATTATTAGGGTTTTACAGTCATTCCAAATTAAACTTAGCAAGAGTATGCTATCTCGGGAGAAAACTGACAGATGCAGTTGCTGGTGAGTATCTGAAGGTGGCATATTTTGGCCTGTTCCATACACACACATTTCCTATTGCGTACTACTATGGAGACTCTTCCCATTTCAGTTAAATTCTGAAAATTAAAAAAAAAAAAATATGTAATCAGAATAATGAGAAAAATTAAACCTAAGGAATACTACCCTCCTTTCTTCATCAAGCTCCAGATATTAACTGTTGTTAATCTGTAAATCTACTCTATGATGCTTCATCTCAAAGGCAACTTAAATGAACTCAACTCCAGAGGGACTATACACCCTCACAAAGACTGCAAACTCTCATAAAATAACATGCTTACAACTTTTTAATAAACTTATATTTCTAAAAGATGTGGAATTAAATTGTGAAAATTTTTAATATACAAATTATTGTTGATTGTGTATTTAATGTTCGAACCTATTAGACAGAAAGTATTCAGTGGTGAATAAACTGAATACTGAAATCAGTTCCTCAATGACAGGAAAATGTTCTTTGGTCATGGAGCCATTCAAGAATTGCATCTTTGGTAAATCTTTCACCCCTGATATCCCTTCAGCTTGCTGAAAAGATGGAAATTGCATGGCACGAGATCTTCCTTCATTCACTCATTCTTTCCTTCCTAATAAGCTTCGTCCATGTCTCTGCAGCCATGATGAAATTGTTGGCACCATTTCACTACAGCTGGATCCCCAGAATTTTACTGTGAATCTGCAGTTTAGATGCTTTGCTCGCGAGAATTGTACTGTCCCGTGTACTTCAACTTTGGACTTGTTATCTGTAGCACAGCAGAACTCTGCGGGGAAACCTGCAACATGTACTTCCTTCCGACTATGCTCCTCTCTTGTGCAGTGATCTTAGAGCGCGCGCGTACGTGTGCATGTGTGTGTGTAACTTACTTTTTGAAGTCCTTAACTATCAAAGTTAAAATCTCTTTATCTTATATGGTTTGACTACTAACGATTCTTAAATGTCAGTGGGCATATTTAAATTTAGCATAATAGTAGTTTAACAGTTCAAACGTATGCATTTGAAACTTTGTACTTCAGTTCATTTTCACTCCATTCTCTTTTACTGGCCAAAGTTCTTAAATGTCATTTTAAAATCTTCTCATGTTTTTCATCCCCAGAAATATTTGTGGGATTAAGGCCACAAACATACCAGTTTTCTGTTGCATAGTTTAAGGAACATCTACTTCTGCTTCACAGTGTTCTCTATTTTGTAGTATCTTGATTCTTTTTTATTTTGTGAAATGAAAGAAGGGTAGGGTTCTTATTCTTTACTTGCATTCCATGTCACCATATTTATATTGTTACGAATTATCATAGTGACAAGTGCCCATGACTTTCAATGTGTACCTGCCCTACAAATAAATGTCTTATCATTGTTTCAAGCAATTGAAACTCCAAGTTGGAATATCACAATATTAGGAAAAGGACAGATTGCTAACCACTGTAAAAATGACATGTGAAATTTGCAGACAGGCACAATGAAAAACTGTTTCACATTTAGCTTTTGGCCAAAGCCTTCTTCAGATAAGAAACACACACACACACACACACACACACACACACACACAAAGCAAGCACACCTCCATCATACATGAAAACCATCTCTGGAATCGAACTAAATGTGTGACAGCCTTTCGTTGTACCTGTTTGCAACTCAGCATGTCATCTTTACATTAGTAATCTATCATATTCCTAGCATTGCTGTAGTTGTTTCTGTTCTAAAGAGAGGACTCAATATACATCTTTTATTGCAGTTTACCCTCTCTTTCTTCCTGCCAAACAAATACCTTGCAGAGCCTTCATTCACTGCACTTCCTCTTTTTTTCGCTGAATTGCCTTTTCTCTCCTCTGCATCTCAACTTTTTATCCACAAGATTTCAATGTATTTCATATTTTCTAGTTCTTGGTAAATAACTTCCATTTCAGTCTCTCTAGGAGGAGCCTATCTTAGTTCTATCAGTTTTAAATTTTTTTATTATTATATAAGGGGTGGAGCCCCTCCATATGCACACCAATGTGATGACAATTTCAAAAGATCTCCAGTCACCTCCGTATTTGTTAGTTACCAGTCACTTTACGGAATGTGGGGCTGTAATGTTATCCATATGTCTAGGTAGGATTGTCCACTGATATGGGTGCATCAAGCAGACAGATAGTGAACGAAAAGAGAATGATGTGTAGCAGTTTCAAGTTGGGTGCATCAAGCAGACAGATAGTGAACGAAAAGAGAATGATGTGCAGCAGTTTCAAGTGCGTAGGGAAAAAGTGCCAAGGCAAGCACCAAGGGGGGAAACCCTCTGTGATATTATGATTGGGTAGTAAGAGCTGTAGTGGTTTTCTTGCTATCTGCAATAGATCATCCAAGGGTGAGGTGGTTGTTAGTTTTGGGTATCGTGCAGTGCTTGGTACTGTTGTTGTAGCTTAGGTCGCCATAGAGAGTGTCAGTCCTATTGAGGAGGGCTACTGTTATGCTGGGCCCCTAAAAGTCTCCTTGGCCAGCTGCAATGTCTGTACCTGCAACAAGCCAAGATATGATGCAGTTTTAAAAGCTGACTTCTGTGTTTTTTTTTATGCCTGATGATGAAGTCTGTACACAACCATGTAGCTGACACTCATTTTAGTTTCTCTATCATTTTCACGCCATGAAGGGACCCTCTTTTCAGTGCCCTTATTTGCGCAAAATGCTATTAGAACTCCTGTGCCCTTCCTGTTATTTCCCTGTTACAGTTGGTTATCTTTTCTTCCTAATTGATCTTCTCCATCTTCCTCATTGCCAGAGTTGAATTCTTTTAAAGTACATGACCAGTCATATTCATAACACGCTTTGTAGCCCATTTGCCTTGAGCGTTTCCTCTTCTATTACTATCATTTTGTGTTGTTGTTGTTCTAATTTCTACGTTCTTCTGTCTTGCTACATTGGTACCCAAATCCATCATTTATTTTGAAAATTTAGTGTCTACATAACCTGCAAACATTCTTGGTCAGATGTTCATTCATTCTGATAAATGTTCTACAATGCTAAATTCTGTGATTATTCCCCCCCCCCCCCTCAACATGTATGCTGCAAATTAGCGCTCTAAATAATTGCTTTTTTTTGTATTTAGCGCTCAGCATTTAAAGTTCTGAATAACTTATTTTAAAGCACTTATGTATGGTGCAGTGCTGGCAACAGTATGTGTAGGCAGGCATAATCATTTACATAAGATATGAAATACTTTGCAGAGAGACAACTTGGTCACTTTATTTTTTTGTGTACATGCATTGTTATGTATCACCTTAACAATCTGTTGAAATGAGAACCTTTATATTTTTTGATTCTGAGTCATTTCTGTACTGTGTCCTAACCTGATGGTAATCATCCCAGGAATTATTAGAAACAACGTAATGAAGTTACTACATGTTATCCAAGGGACAGTAAAAAAAATTACAATGTGCCATTCTGTGAACAAGTGCTCTACTATGCTATGTGAGCTACAGTTGTCATTCACAGCTATTGTGATGTAAAAAGGTAACTATGTTAACCACTTAAAGGTTTTCAAAATATTTACAGACTACATTTATTTGTTGGTTTTTTTGTATTTATGAAACCATGTTAATAGTGTGTTCAGTCCATTTGACAGAACTTTTATTTATTGTAAAATATTGTACAGAATAGTTTAACTTCACTGTTGGCTCAGATTGTGGAGATGCACTGTACACGTGTAGATTGTATAAGAATAATTAGGCACGCATATCCTGTTAAATAATAGCTCAGTGTATAAAGAAATGTCTCATTGAAGTGTGTGTAAAAAAATATACATATATTCAGAACAATCACCCTCTGTTAAAGAAGTATCTCACTCTTAATGCTTTGTGTGAAAAAGATTTTAGTTGTTACTGAAACGCTCACTCTAGAACTCGTCCTAAAATGGCATTGTATAGCGTGCTAAGTTCTCAGGCTAGTTTTTTTTTTCTTGTAAACAGTATATATATTAAGGTTTTTGTTTTATCTTCATCCATGTCTTTCATGTTTTCTGCATATTATGTGCTGAAGTCAGTCTCTACTTAATTTCCATTTTGTTGAAAAACTGTAACAGCTTACATTTAAGTTGTTTTGTATACAATAAGCCTGTCAGCTTTGCAAGCAGTAGGTCCTTTCTAACATACATTTGTTGATGTAGACAACCATTGGGGTTGTTTCTTTCCAGAACTCCATAATAATGCTTATGGTGTTTCCTTCGGTTGCTGTGGAGTGACCTGTGTCAGTGTATAGAAAGAAACTGTATCTTCCTAAAAGAGATGATGATGGTTGTGCTTCATATCATAGTTTTTACCTTAATAATGTAAATAAAGAAAAATTCTAATTTTTAAACTGTTTTAGTCATCTTTTCTGAAAATATGGACTGTGAAATGAGAATCACTGTCATTATAAATCATCATTCAGAATCACTTTCTCACACCAAATCCTTCAAAACTGCACCTCCCAGTTTTAAAGTGGTTATCAAAATGTAATTCATATCCCAGGTTTGTTTAATATATGCATTTCAAAGTTGTGTGAAAAACTACTTAGAAAAGAACAATTAGCACTGTTTCCTTCTTTCTTTCTTTCTTTCTTCTCTTCCAGTTAAGAATTTTAAGAGCAGGGAGCAGTTTGTATCAATATTACCACACACTGTGTGTTAAAACTTCATGGTGACTAAAAACAAAAGATCTAACAGTTAAGTATTCCATGGTTGTGGTTGAAGCTCAGACAGTTCCATTTAACTTCTGTTCTTCAGAATTACTTGAAGTTTCCAAACTTGGTAAATTTTGCATTCTATTGAAATTTTTTCCACCCCTCCTCCCACATACACACACACTCTTTAATTATTTTTTTTTTTAAATTGTTAGTGAAAGATGTGTATGGAGAAAGAAGAAAGTATAATGGAAGTTCCAGATCTGGGTATGGAGACAGACAAGCTGATCTTATTTGTATTAAAGCCTGTATTGATCAAAAGTTAGATGCGGAAACTTAGTACCTCTTCTTTCAGTAATAAAGTATTAAAGAATGTTCAGCCACATACTGACATTTGATTAACATACTTTGTACTGCTTATAGTGCATTACCATCCCAGAAAATGACAGATGCCCATGTTGACAATAACATACGCACCAAACAACTTCAGAATGTCGGATTGCTGCTCAGTGAGTTAATACATATAGTTGGAATTCTGCCTTTCAGAAAGCATTTCACATTTTGCATTGCAGGGAACGAATTTGCTGACAAATTATCGAAAGAAGCACAGAAGCACCCACAGAATACATCCCTTGATATGGCTACCATCAGCCATAACAACCTGAGAGCAATCTAGGGGACCACCAGTTTGTGGCAAACTTCTCTGCAGGCCTCTCAGAAACATGCTATCATATTAAGCTGTCGAGTCATCTCACGAAAGTCCATATTCTCGCAGTGTGTACCCTGATGGCTGATCGAAAATGGGCCCTCAACCTGACTATCTCTCCATCCTAGATACTTGCAGATGAAGTGCTAATGAAGTCATATTTTTTTCTTAGGGAAAGAAGATTTTGTAATAAAATCTAACTCTTCTCAATGTTCAGTATCAGTGATGGATGTGGGACGGGACAGGAGGGTGAGCATTTCTTGCTGCAGTGTGTGCACCTTGAGTGGCCTCCAGCTACCTTCTACGTCTGCACTCTCATAAACTTTTAAAATTTTTGTGTTTTTTATTATTTTTTCTGTCACTTTAAGCTAATTGAATCTCTAGTCCACAAAGCCTTAATTTTATCATTCATTTTAGTTGTACTGACTATGATGACCCTTCTTGGTATATCCTTTGGTAGTTGACTATGCTTTTTAGATCCCTGGGTTTTGTTGCACTTTTAACCATCTGACTTAAGCTACTGTCATGCAAATTTCAATCACTACAAGATCACAAATCCTGGAGGTGCGTGTTTTGATTCTGTTACGTTGCCACTAGTAGATTTATGTTTGTTTTATGTAGGAGCATACTTGGTTGTTCTTTTGCAATATGCCTTGTATAAAACAGGTCATATTTTTATTTAGTTCATCATCTGCAGCTTTCCTTGGTCACACGCTTATTGCAAATAAAAACTGAGGCTTAAATGTGAAAACAGTGTTAATCTGACTATTGTTTGAGATATTTTTTCAAACAATATACTGTATCATGAATATTTACTATTTCTGGAAGACATATTGTAATGATGTCCGTTTTTTGCAACACATTTGTTTTGAACATGTTTTTGCCATCCTTCTCGAAAGTGTGCCTACTTTGCTGCTGGTTTTAGTGCTTGATCATCACCACACTACATCACTGGATACATGATACGCACTGCTATAACTGACTGAGGGGGCATAGTGATTAGGTCACTGTACTCGCATTCGGATGGATGACAGTTTAGTGTCCAACCATCCTGATTTAGATTTCCTGTGATTTCCCTAAATCACTTCAGACAAATGCTGGGATGATTCCTTTGAAAGGGCATGGCCAAGTTCCTTTCCCATCCTTCCCTTATCCAATGGGACCGATGGCTTCGCTGTTTGGTCCCCTCGCGTGAATCAACCAACCAACACTGCTGTGCTGTAAAATTAGACAGCAGTATACCAGAAGTTTGCCAGAAACAGCAAGTAAGAAAGAATTCTGGAGTGCTAAAGTTCAAGTAATGATTATTTATCAGTATTTTCATACGTAGGTCTTATATTGCATTGGCAAAAGGCATCATTGTTATATGCAGCCAATAAACTGTTTAAAAATATCACCTGTGGTACACAAAGCAGGCAGCAACATGCGTGACGAAATTTGGTGTTAAGTAATATCAGGGTTGCCACAACTTTTGGAAATGAGGGAATTTCAAATGTATCAGGGAAATTTGGAAAATCTCATTTTTGACTCAGTAGATGAAATGGTTTGTTTACTGAGATGTCGTGCATCGTCGCTGACTGGGCACAGCTGACTACGTTTGCTGCTTCCCTACTCCCTCGTTCTTACTGCTTCTCCCCTTCCTACCACTCCCCTCAGCTCACAGTCAGTGCTGCCAGCAGTTCTTGCTGCTAGCCTAGCAGCTGCCGATGAGAGGCAGGTAGGTGTGAGGAGTGGTAATTTAGTTGTGAGAGTGTGACTGTCTTTTCTACATGCCTGTAAGCGGCTCAGTGATCATCTTTATGGCGAGTTGCTACCTATCTTCGTTAGTATTGATTCTCAGAGTATTTGTGCAAGTTATCTGTTGCATGGATTGATCACTGCGGTCTCATTTCATCAACATGCTTTCTGTAACATGTGAATAGCTGGCCACACAAGTGCATTCCTGCGAAAGGCCAAAACCGCATACCATTTCTGCAGATATCTAACAGATCAGGCCTACCATTCTGAAGCCCAAAATGTCCAACTAATGTGCAGGCCCTGCCTGTCAGATCTTGTCTCACTGATCTGCCAGTTCTGTTTATGTGTGGCATAATACGGTGGATTTTCATGGTTTATCCATGGACGTAGGTCCAAGGTGCTCCTCAGTAAGCCAGAAACCATGGGCGATGGATTTCAGGAATTGCGACTGCCTTGCAGCAAATACTTTTTACAGTGCAGCATTTTATAGACACTTTATTTATTATAGTGCATTTTATGACTTCATAAGTAGTTTACATATTAGAAACTATTGACAATATTATGAGAAGGAAGATTGCTACTCACAGTATAGTGGAGATGTGGAGTTGCAGATTGGCTTTCAGCCAATGGACTTTGTCAACAATAGATACACATACGCACACAAACACTCACGCAAATGCAACTCACGCACACGGCTGCAATCTTGGGCAACTAAAACCACACTGTGAGCAGCAGCACCGGTGCATGATGATAGTAACTACTGGGTGGGGGAAAGAAGGCAACTGGGGCGGGGAGGGGGAGGGATAGTATGGTGGGGATGTCGGACAGTGAAGTGCTGCAGGTTGGGTGGCGGGCAGGGGAGAGGTGGGGAGGGGGGGGGAGAAAGTAGCAGAAAAGGAGAGAAATAAATAAATTTAAAAAAAAAGGACTACGTGTGGAGGTGGAAAGATGGCTCTGAAGAGTTGGAATGGGAGCAGGGAAGGGGCTGCATGGGTGAGGACAGCGACTAACGAAGGTTGAGGCCAGAAGGGTTATGGGAACGTAGGATGTATTGCAGGGGAAGTTCCCATACACGCCATTCAGAAATGCTGGTGTTGATGGTAAGGATCCAGTCATTGAAATGAAGGATATTATGTTTGGCAGCATGTTCAGCAACAGGGTGATCCACTTGTTTCTTGACCACAGTTTGTCGGTGGCCATTCATGCGGACAGACAGCTTGTTGGTTGTCATGCCTACATAGAATGCAGCACAGTGGTTGCACCTTAGCTTGTAGATCACATGACTGGTTTCACAGGTAGCCCTGCCTTTTATGGGATAGGTGATGTTAGTGACCTGACTAGAGTAGGTGGTGGTGGGAGGATGTATGGGACAGGTCTTGCATCTAGGTCCATCACAGGGTTATGAGCCATGAGGTAAAGGATTGGGTGCAGGAGTTGTGTAAGGATGGGTGAGTATATTGTGTAGGTTTGGTGGGTGACGGAATACCACTGTGGGAGGGGTGGGAAGGATAGTGGGCAGAACATTTCTCATATCAGGGTATGATGAGAGGTAATCGAAACCCTGGCGGAGAATGTAATTCAGTTGCTCCGGTCCTGGGTGGTTCTGAGTTACGAGGGGAATGCTCCTCTGTGGCCAGACGGTGAAGCCTTAGGAGGTGATGGGAGACTGGAAAGATAAGGCACGGGAGATTTATTTTTGTACAAGGTTGGGAGGATAATTACGGCCATTGAAGGCTTCAGTGAGACCATTGGTATAATTTGAGAGGGACTACTTGTCACTGCAAATGTGACAACTATGGGTGGCTAGGCTGTACAGGAGGGACTTACTGGTATGGAATGGGTGGCAGCTGTCGAAGTGGAGGTATTCCTGGTGGTTATTAGGTTTGATATGGATGGAGGTACTGATGTAGCTATCTTAGAGATGGTCAACATCTAGGAAGGTTGGGTTGAGTAGGACCAGGTGAAGCAAATGGGGAAGGTGGTGTTGAGGTTCTGGAAGAATAAGGATAGGGTGTTCTCACCTTTGATCCAGATAGCAAAGATGTCATCAATGAATGGACAGTAAGAAGTAGAAAATTGCGGCAGTCGCTGACAGTTTGTATGCTATGTACTCATATATTACTCGAGAGAAAAGTACTCAATACCTGTAAAATAATTGACATAACATAATGGATAATAACCGACAATAATGAACATACTAGAACCAACATTTTATTAGCGGTCACCTATAGTTTTGGTTTACACAACTCCCTGCCTTATACACTTCTTTCAAAAGGCCTATTTTTTCTGAAGTTTTGTTCAAAGTAGAATTCCCAGAAATATACTTACTGTTATGCATTTAAATAGAAAAACTCAAGATAGTTAATGAATGTAAGTTTTACCCAATAATTAGTGACAACGAAGTCTAAGACATCTTGGACTACAAGGTATCGCACTGAACACATGTGATTTCGCACTGTGAGGAGGGGGGGCACTTCAGATGTTTTCCGATTTCATATAGTTTTGATCCATGGTACAATGTTGTTTAAAAAAGATATATGTGTATAATTCACACCCAAAAACAATTGACCCACATGGTTTCTGCCAATCATTGAGCAATTTTGAGAGATGAAGAGAAAGTACAGGGCGCCCAAGAAGTCGCTAGCCATATCTGGAAAAGATCACTTTAACTAAAATGAAATGTTTAGATTATGAATACAACACTGAAGATGACAGTTCTTCCCAGGACTTAACAATGAGGCTATCAGCGTCCATACAAAATCAGCTGAAATGAACATGGTTTAAATTAAGAAAATGCGAGAAAAGAGGTAAAAATCGAGATAAAATCCCTCTCATTTTCACCAGTCTTGGTTTAAATTTGTGAAAGAAGGTTGTATACATGGAAAATATGTGGAGACATTGAAAGTTTCACATACATTATACAGAGTGAGTCAGGTAATACGCAGCATGTACGGTTCAGTATACCCGAATGTGGTTATCGACAAATGTTAGTACACATAAATATATCATATGTTTAATTCTCTTAAATCTTGTATCCACTGAGACAATGCAAGGTGATTTTTTGAATAATATTATGAGAAGGTCAGTTGCTACTCACCATATAGCAGAGATGCTGAGACTCAGATAGGCACAACAAAGACTGTCACAAAATGAGCTTTTGGCCAGCAAGACCTTTGTTAAAAGTGCGCAACAGACACACATACTCACATACACATTACCACAGTCTCTGGCGGCTGAAGCCAGACTACGAGCAGCAGCACATGATAGGAGAGGCAACTTGGTGGGGGTAGGAGGAGGCTGGGGTGGGGAGGGGGAGGGATTGTTTGATTCTTTTTTTAATGGCATTTGGAAGAGCATGATGAAACAATTACAGTAACATAATACATGTCGATGTTCAAACGTTCCACAAAAATATCAGAGAAGTATGCTTGAATTAAAAGGCAAGGTGGGTGGAATCACCTGTTACTGTTTGCACTCGTGGGGCTCTCGTGTCAGTGGCTCCAGATCCCCTCCCCAAGCATTTGTATGGTACTCACCTCTCTTTCTCATTTCTCTCTATGGCTCTCACTGCCAGTATTTCCACACAACCCTCTTTCTCTTCTACTGCCACACTCTCCTCTCTCTTCTACTGTCACTGTCTCTCTGCTAATCTCTTTCAGCAAAAAATAAAGCAAAGAAGGCAAAAATGAGGATTGAGGCAACTGGTTCCCCACTTTTCTGTCCGAGGAGCGTATTCACCTTTCCTGTTCCAACAGGAGCATTTTTCAACTGCTTACCTTCTTTTCCCTGTTACATCAGGGTGTACTGCTTATATAAAATGAATTCTGTAGTTTAGTAAAGTTTTGACAGTTTGTTTATATAGTTTGACATGTTTACATACTTTGACACACATATAAACAACAAATGACTAGACATAATATAATGTTAACACACAATCTTCTTCCATCCACTGCTACTTCATTTTACTCTTCTTTACTTTAAAATGCAGAACATTGTTACACTACATTTACAGTACACCAAAAAAAGGCTGTGTTTGTTTTGCAAGTACAAAAAATTTCATACAGCAAAACAGGTTTTTGTAAGGTGCTTATGCTGCCAGTTGGCATCATTGAATAATTTGTAAGTGAAGACAGTCTGTATAAGTTTTATTGGTGAAAAAATGGTGATAAATACCAAAGTTTGGTGACCTCAGCACCCTTCTCATGACCTCAGAACCCTTGCCATGTCTGGTAAAATTTATTCATTGAACAGGATATTAATGTGCATATTTTATGTGCTTAAGTTGGTTAAGTTTGATAACTTCGAACCTCCTGGATCTTGGTAATAGATAATGATATCACAATAAAGTTTAAAGTTCCCCTAAGAATGTTGTCTGAATAATATATGGTAAAAATTCCGATGATCTGCCGTGAATATAAATGATACAAGTGTCCGTCCCCACAATTGGTACTTTTTGTACCCAAAAAATAATGGTTTTCTGGGGTTTTGTCAGGAACCGTCCATGAACAAATGGTGCTTTTGCAAGCTGTCTAAGGTCCACACTAGACCACACCTAATGCAAATGGACCAACCGATTTCCGCACTTCGACTGGACTAGAGGAAGTGTGTAATGTTTAAATTTTGACCCTGTGCTGTAGGATAACTACAGTATGCCCATTCTTCCAATAGATATACATATGGTCCGTAGGCCAAGGGCTATCCAAAACACTTTTCCTCTTATGACTTTGATCGGTAGAACCTAAGATGACCCTCTGAAAAGTTGCACTTTTATGAGCAGCTTTTTGGAATGTACTGTTGCAGTGCACTGTCGTGTGTGGACCTATTACACACTTGCAATGACAGTGCAAATTGCAATTTTATATGCTATGATTTTACAGCAGTTCACATTTTACGTTATAAAAGGCTGGCAATTAATTCTTGTCCATATCCTACAATGATGTGGGATGTACATTTTTTATTTGAAACCAGAATTTAAAAATATTCCATAAATAAGTTGATGTAAGACGACTCAATGCTGTGGCTGGAATATAGTAAAAGCTTGTGACATTCCACTTTCTTGATTTAGAGTTGTAGATGGAAAAAACGTCTGATGCCAGAAATACAATTACATTAATAAATGTTTCTGCACCTTAAAGTGACTAATACGCAAGACATTCCTTTTTGAAATTTTGGCTTTCGTAGTCCTGGGAGAGTGCCCACAAGCTGCAAATAATTACATGCTTTATACCAGCCCTATCTCAAGTAGCAAAGAACTGTTATAGCCCTTAGGAACAACATTTATTTTTAAAATTTAATATAATGAATATGTATAAATAATATAATATGACGGGAGAGTGCCCACAAGCTGCAAATAATTACATGCTTTATACCAGCCCTATCTCAAGTAGCAAAGAACTGTTATAGCCCTTAGGAACAACATTTATTTTTAAAATTTAATATAATGAATATGTATAAATAATATAATATGACGGTGAGTCAAATGAAAACCTTAAATTTTTAATAACTAATCGAAATTTTGCACCGCTATCCTGTACATTGGTAAGTGTGCTACAAAAAGTGTGCAGACTGGTCTGTAGGTGGTAGCATAGTGCAGATGCACACTTACAGTGATGCATGTTTGTCACAGCAGCAAGTCTACGAATTGAGTAGGAAGTTCGCATATGTTGTGACTTCAGTGGAAGATGCTCCTCGTCCAGGTCAGGCACAATGAGTTGTGACTCCACAGAACATTGCAGCAGTTGAAGCCACAGTGAAGGAAAACCACCGAGTGACACTGAATTACATTGCAGCATGTTTACAGATTAGTCATGGGTCAGCACACCACATTTTGCATGATGTGTTCCAGTTTCACAAAGAGTCTGCAAGATGGGTACCACGGCAGTTGACTC
The DNA here is from genome assembly GCF_023898315.1 of Schistocerca nitens. NCBI lineage: Eukaryota > Metazoa > Arthropoda > Insecta > Orthoptera > Acrididae > Schistocerca > Schistocerca nitens. The sequence continues at coordinate 166,459,161 of NC_064622.1, forward strand.
CTGAAATGAGAGAGCGACGTGTTGATGCTTGTGAAGTACTTCTTCGGCACTTTGAATGAGAAGGTGATGGCTTCCTTGCAAGAATCGTTACAGGGGATGAAACCTGGTTTAACGTCCACCAACCGGAAACGAAGAGAGTGAGCAAGGAATGGTACCATTCCTCATCACCAAAACCAAAGAAGTTTCGAACAGAACCATCAGCAGGGAAGGTTAATGCTGGCACTCTTTTGGGACGAAAAAGGCATCATTTTGGACCATTACATGCCTAAAGGGACCACTGTCACCAGTGCATCATACACAGATCTGCTAAAAAATCGTCTGCGGCCTGCAATCAAATCAAAGCGACATGGATTGCTGTCAGCAGGTGTCCGTTTGCAACATTACAGTGCAAGGCTCCACACTGCCCGTATGACAGTTGCAACAATCACAGACCTTTTGAGTGTCTTCCTCATCCACCATACTCACCAGACATTGTCCCAAGTGATTTCCATATGTTTGGACCACTCAAAGACGCAATGGGAGGAAAGAAGTTCTGTTCTGATGAAGAGGTATGCCACACGGTGCATGAGTAGTTGCGCGGACTACTAAAAGAATTTTTTTCTAAAGGAATTTGTGCACTTTGTAGGCGCTGGAGGACTTGCATTGAGCATGGGGGAGATTATGTTGAAAAGTGATAAAGGTTTGTACCACTTCTGCACAATAAATAATATTTTAAAAAAATTTCAGGTTTTCATTTGACTCACCCTTATAAATATAATGAAATTGAGGACAATTAGATCAGTGTTTCAGTTAACATTTTCCTGGATCGTTTTAAACTCTTTTGTCTCCATTCTATTTTTCTACTTTAACTGAAAGAAAAGTGCACAGATTCAGCATAGTTTTGAACAGTACAAGGGAGGTAAATAAATTATTATAAATTGATGCAGATGTGTATCTTCATCCGGTTCAAATCACTTTATATGATAAGTGTTTGTCATTGATTTTGTTCTCCTCCTCCCCACCACTTGGTGGACTTGTCCCCACCAAAAAGGGAGTTCCCACTCCTTGACAACTGTTGCACAATGTCGAAGGTACGGTAACACGTGCAACCAAAAGATGTTCAGCACCATCCAGTCAGACCCATTTTAGAGAATAAAGACATCATAGTTTTAGTGATGATGTTTTTACAGTGCATTTACTTGTAGAGTTATGAAGTACAGAAGAACTTTGTGGTTGTGGACTCTTCCCATGAATATTGATAAACATTTGGGAGAGTTTTCTTTCTCCTTTCATGAAGAAATGAAATAAATAATAAAAAAAAACTTTCCTGAAAACTTTATTCGTATTAGGGAATGAATACTTTGCTTTAAAGGTAAAATTTCAAGACAGAATCTGTTTTCATAGGAGTACAACAGCAGAAGCAGAATTGTCTGTAACATTAAGGTAAGATGAATTAGCAGATAACCTTGTTTTGAAGAAAAACATTGTACTGAACTCATCTTCTCCAATTTGTTACACACAAGCTCTTGAATTTTAAGTTTTGCAGACATTTGCCTCTGAAGAGAAATAGAGTTTATTCCACTCCCAAGACTCCCCAGGATGTAATAAATATCATCTTGGACAGTGCCTAGGTGTGCATTCATCGCAGCTAATTTGTCTTTTTTGAGCTGTAAAAATTATTGTTCAGGATTTTTCCTACTACTTTTTTTCCCTTAATGATGATGTACTTGGCAGTGGTGATGGTTCATCGATTGGAGTGAATGGTGACCCCTCAGAATGGTCATCTTCTTGCGACACAGACAGATTGTAAATGCAAAAATTGTTGAGGTAATTTAATTTGGCTCAATGGTTCTATTTCAACTGACAAGGAACAGCACATAGCTCTTGGAATAAACATATGTTTTCAGAAGTTCATGTGGTGAAACCAAGGGCAAGTGGAATTGTGTTTTGGTAGACTTTTCCCGGCGTCACCTAATATCGCTTCTCGAAAATTAAGTTGTTCCCTTTAACTGTCTCCAAGATTGTGTGATGTTCGCCTGCTTTATTGTTCTTCGTTGATAATCCTCGGTGTCAACATACTGGATTTTTATACTGGCTGAAAAATGGGGGGTGGAAGTTCAACACTGACTACTATAAATGATGCAGCCGACAGTTACACAGTTGCCGTGTGGGATTAGCCTAGCAGTCTAAGGCTCTGCAGTCACGGACTGTGCGGCTGGTCCCGGTGGAGGTTTGAGTCCTCCCTTGGGCATGGGTGTGTGTGTTTGTCCTTAGGATAATTTAGGTTAAGTAATGTGTAAGCTTAGGGACTGATGGCCTTAGCATTTAAGTCCCATAAGATTTTACACACATTTGAACAAGTTACACAGTTGTGTTTCACAGTTCTTTATTCTCACTGTTCACAACTCCCAAATATGACACAGATATATGGCCAATTCACTATTGGTTAACTTTTGACAAGCCTCATTAATAGTTTGCAGGCAAATGTCAGCATACTGCTACAATCGTTTACTGTTGAAGATCTATGACCAGTAAAATCCTAACCACACAGTTCTTGAGTTCTTGCAGAATAATACACTACATGTGGCACTGTTGAACAGACACTGTCATCATTTTAACACATGGCCTATTTGTGTTACACTTATTTCCCTCTAAAGTTCAAGCATTGTTGTTGCTCTAACCAATACAGCTTCCTCGTCTGAAAATCAGCCACAGACTGACTGTCTCAAGACCAAAAATTGGGCCTTTATATATTCTCACAATAACAGGCAAAGAAATAACTTCACATCTTCATCGCTGACAGTGGAGTGGTCTCTGTTGTTTTGTTGCTTCTCTCAGATAGCACTCTTGATTGAACCGCGAAACAACTTCTGTCACAGCTAGTTCTACTTTTCTTCTGGATACTAATACATCCTTTGGCACTTCGATCAGACACTCATTTGCATTTTGAGTCATTCAAGTAGTGCATCTGGAGAGAATTGTATCAGATGCCAGTGTCTGATACACAGATATCATTCTAACAACAACAGATGGTCTCAGATCAGTATGGATAGCAGTTTTATGTCATTCTGCTTGTTCTTCTTTGGCAAGGGCACAAATAAAGACACACTAAGAATCACCCCCACCCCCCCCCCCCCCCCCCCCCAATGAACCATGGACCTTGCCGTTGGTGAGGAGGCTTGCGTGCCTCAACGATACAGATAGCCGTACCGTAGGTGCAACCACAATGGAGGGGTATCTGTTGAGAGGCCAGACAAAAGTGTGGTTCCTGAAGAGGGGCAGCAGCTTTTTCAGTAGTTGCAGGGGCAACAGTCTGGATGATTGACTGATCTGGCCCTTCGACACTAACCAAAACGGCCTTGCTGTGCTGGTACTGCGAACGGCTGAAAGCAAGGGGAAACTACAGCCGTAATTTTTCCCGAGGACATGCAGCTTTACTGTATGGTTAAATCATGATGGCGTCCTCTTGGGTAAAATATTCCAGAGGTAAAATAGTCCCCCATTCGGATCTCCGGGCGGGGACTACTCAAGAGGACGTCATTATCAGGAGAAAGAAAACTGGCGTCCTATGGATCGGAACGTGGAATGTCAGGTCCCTTAATCGGGCAGGTAGGTTAGAAAATTTAAAAAGGGAAATGGATAGGTTAAAGTTAGATATAGTGGGAATTAGTGAAGTTCGGTGGCAGGAGGAACAAGACTTTTGGTCAGGTGATTACAGGGTTATAAATACAAAATCAAATAGGGGTAATGCAGGAGTAGCTTTAATAATGAATAAAAAAATAGGAGTGTGTGTTAGCTACTACAAACAGCATAGTGAACACATTATTGTGGCCAAGATAGACACAAAGCCCATGCCTACTACAGTAGTACAAGTTTATATGCCAACTAGCTCTGCAGATGAAGAAATTGATGAAATGTATGACGAGATAAAAGAAATTATTCAGGTAGTGAAGGGAGACGAAAATTTAATAGTCATGGGTGACTGCAATTCGACAGTAGGAAAAGGAAGAGAAGGAAACGTAGTAGGTGAATATGGATTGGGGCCAAGAAATGAAAGAGGAAGCCGCCTGGTAGAATTTTGCACAGAGCATAACTTAATCATAGCTAACACTTGGTTCAAGAATCATAAAAGAAGGTTGTATACATGGAAGAACCCTGGAGATACTAGAAGGTTTCAGATAGATTATATAATGGTAAGACAGAGATTTAGGAACCAGATTTTAAATTGTAAGACATTTCCAGGGGCAGATGTGGACTCTGGCCACAATCTATTGGTTATGAACTGTAGATTAAAACTGAAGAAACTGCAAAAAGGTGGGAATTTAAGGAGATGGGACCTGGATAAACTGAAAGAACCAGAGGTTGTACAGAGTTTCAGGGAGAGCATAAGGGAACAATTGACGGGAATGGGGGGAAGAAATACAGTAGAAGAAGAATGGGTAGATTTGAGGAATGAAATAGTGAAGGCAGCAGAGGATCAAGTTGGTAAAAAGATGAGGGCTGGTAGAAATTCTTGGGTAACAGAAGAGATACTGAATTTAATTGATGAAAGGAGAAAATACAAAAATGCAGTAAGTGAAGCAGGCAAAAAGGAATAAAAATGTCTCAAAAATGAGATTGACAGGTAGTGCAAAATAGCTAAGCAGGGATGGGTAGAGGACAAATGTAAGGATGTAGAGGCTTATCTCATGAGGGGTACGATAGATACTGCTTACAGGAAAATTAAAGAGACCTTTGGAGAAAAGAGAACCACTTGCATGAATATCAAGAGCTCAGATGGAAACCCAGTTCTAAGCAAAGAAGGAAAAGCAGAAAGGTGGAAGGAGTACATAGAGGGTCTATACAGGGGTGATGTTCTTGAGGACAATATTATGGAAATGGAAGACGAGGTAGATGAAGATGAGATGGGAGATACGATACTACGTGAGGAGTTTGACAGAGCACTGAAAGACCTAAGTCGAAACAAGGCCCCGGGAGTAGACAACATTCCATTAGAACTACTGACAGCCTTGGGAGAGCCAGTCATGACAAAACTCTACCATCTGGTGAGCAAGATGTATGAGACAGGAGAAATTCCCTCAGACTTCAAGAAGAATATAATAATTCCAATCCCAAAGAAAGCAGGTGTTGACAGATGTGAAAATTACCGAACTATCAGTTTAATAAGTCACAGCTGCAAAATACTAACATGAATTCTTCACAGACAAATGTAAAAACTGGTAGAAGCCGACCTCAGGGAAGATCAGTTTACATTCCATAGAAATGTTGGAACACGTGAGGCAATACTGACCCTACGACTTATCTTAGAAGAAAGATTAAGGAAAGGCAAACCTATGTTTCTAGCATTTGTAGACTTAGAGAAAGCTTTTGACAATGTTGACTGGAATAATCTCTTTCAAATTCTGAAGGTGGCAGGGGTCAAATACAGGGAGTGAAAGGCTATTTACAATTTGTACAGAAACCAGATGGCAGTTATAAGAGTTGAGGGACATGAAAGGGAAGCAGTGGTTGGAAAGGGAGTGAGACAGGGTTGTAGCCTCTCCCCGAAGCTATTCAATCTGTATATTGAGTAAGCAGTAAAGGAAACAAAAGAAAAGTTCAGAGTAGGTATTAAAATCCATGGAGAAGAAATAAAAACTTTGAGGTTCGCCGATGACATTGTAATTCTGCAGAGACAGCAAAGGACTTGGAAGAGCAGTTGATCGGAATGGACAGTGTCTTGAAAGGAGGATATAAGATGAACATCAACAAAAGCAAAACGAGGATAATGGAATGTAGTCGAATTAAGTCGGGTGGGTGATGCTGAGGGAATTAGATTAGGAAATGAGAGACTTAAAGTAGTAAAGGAGTTTTGCTATTTGGGGAGCAAAATAACTGATGATGGTCGAAGTAGAGAGGATATAAAATGTAGACTGGCAATGGCAAGGAAAGTGTTTCTGAAGAAGAGAAATTTGTTAACATCGAGTATAGATTTAAGTGTCAGGAAGTCATTTCTGAAAGTATTTGTATGGAGTGTAGCCATGTATGGAAGTGAAACATGGACGATAAATAGTTTAGACAAGAAGAGAATAGAAGCTATCGAAATGTGGTGCTACAGAAGAATGCTGAAGATTAGATGGGTAGATCACATAACTAATGAGGAGGTATTGAATAGAATTGGGGAGAAGAGGAGCTTGTGGCACAACTTGTCTAGAAGAAGGGATCGGTTGGTAGGACATGTTCTGAGGCATCGAGGGATCACCAATTTAGTATTGGAGGGCAGCGTGGAGGGTAAAAATCATAGAGGGAGACCAAGAGATGAATACACTAAGCAGATTCAGAAGGATGTAGGCTGCAGTAGGTACTGGGATATGAAGAAGCTTGCACAGGATAGAGTAGCATGGAGAGCTGCATCAAACCAGTCTCAGGACTGAAGACCACAACAACAACAAGAATTCTCACCTTTTGGACACTTCATGTATTGCAGTCCCTCATGAGAGCTCATGCAGTGGTACAGCATTGCATAGATAGCACTCTTCATTGCCGTAGTATCTGTAGCATTGCCAACAATGGTTCTTCCATAATAACGAGTCAACTTTACAATTGCTTCTTCCTCCAAACTTCCACGTGCTTTCTCACCAAGAGTCACATTTTGTGCCCAACCCTCCTTCACCACATTTCTCAATCCTGTCCCAGGTTGTTTGACAATGTCATTCACATACTCTTCCCTCACAATTTATGTCTCTGTAGATACTCAGTTGAACTAATTATATTTTTTTCTACATTTCTCTTTCAAATTTCATAAATTCTTTCATATTAAAACAGTGCATATATGAATAAACATATTTAAGCAAACAAGATAAGGCCGAAAGATGTAAGGAATATATCAAATGGTAATATAAGGGAAACAAACTTGGTGATATTATACAAAGGGAAGAGGAAGTAGACAAAGAGTTAGAAGATGTGCTACTGCATAAAGAATTTAACAGAGGCCTAAAAGACATAAATGGAAACAATATCCATGGAATAGATGACATTCCCTCAGAATTGTTAAGTTTCTTTGGAGATCCAGCGATGAGAAAACTATTCCAAATGGTATGCAAGATATGAGACATACTTCAAGAAGAATGTAACAATATTGACTCCAAACAACGAAGGTGTTGACAAATACATTACCAAACCATCAGTTTAATAAGACAATCATTGCAAAACACTGATATGAGTACTTTACAGCAGCTGGCTGAGACACAAGCAGCAACAGGGAAGTAACCAATATTGAGACATTATACAGGAGCAAATGTAGTTTCATCTACGTGCTTTGGTAGTTTAGTTTCTTGAATTTTTGCGTGTTAATTTAATAGTCACCGTTCCTGCATTTTTGTGTGTGGCAGAAAGTAAACTGATTTTGTGACATACTACAAGTTCCTAATCAGGAGCTAATTATTTAGTCTCACCTGAATGCTTTAGTAGTTTAGTTTCTGAATCTCTGCATGTTACTTTAATTTATTATACACCCTTCTTGTATTTCTGTCATTGTCTACAGTAACGTTCCATAGTGCTTGTCAATTTGTTTGTTTGTGTATTGTAATTTTCCACGGTCTTTAGTACAGATACTGCAGATGTGAGACAAGTTGGTTGCATTTCACTCTCAGCTACAAGCTGTGATTTTTGGTTACACAGCTTGAGCCTGCAATGGGGACATCACTGTTGTGGACCAGATCCAACAGATGTCAATAACGACTGACAAGTCTACTGATCAGTCCGCACCATGGGCCAGCTCGCACTGGAGTTGAACCCTCTCCCTTGGTTGACTCGGAGGTCACCTTAGGACATGACAGTTGGGAAAAGACTTCCCAGGGGGCCAAATGTAAGGCCTCCCCAATTAGTCTGACAAACAGGTTCCAGATGCTGTCTGTGACTGACACTGTCCCACAGCCAGATGCGATCTTTTGCCCTTTTCAGAGGAAACCTCTCAGCCTGTGAGATTCAGGCAATCACAGGGGGAGGTTTATGCATAGTTGGGAGCTCCAGTGTTAAGAATGTTTTGGGGGGCCTGCTAAGGACATAGCTGCCAAGGAGGGGGAGAAAGCCAATCACACTGCATGTATACCCAGTGTAATCATGCCAGGTGTGGACTGGGTCCTTCCAGATACCATGATGAGCAGTTGGTACCAATGATGTGTGTCACTTTGGATCAGAAGAGATTATCTCTGCTTTCGAGTGGCTATCAGAAGTGGTAAAGGCTGCCAGCCTTGTTTGCAAGACGAAAGCAGAGCTCACCATTTGCAGCGTAGTTGACAGAACCAACTGTAGACCTCTGGTAAGACCCAAGTGGAGAGTCTGAATCAGAGGCTCAGACAGTTCTGCAACCATACACGCTGCAGAGTACTTGATTTTGTCACAGTGTGGTGGGGTTGCGGGTTCTACTAAATAGGCCAGCAGTCCATTACACACAGGAGGTGGCTACATGGGTAGCAGGAGCTGTGTGGTGTGAACTGGGCAGTTTTTTAGGCTATAGGGTCTTGCGGAGACAGAAAAAAGGCTTCAAGCTCAAAAGTGTGCAGGTTGGACACAGGAAGAACATTGATGTAGAAACCATCAGTATTAACAGTTGTAAATTGTCATAGCTGTGTTGGGAAAGTGTAAGAGCTCCAAGCACCAATAGAAAGCACTGATACTCAAATTGTCATAGGCACTGAAAGCTGGCTAACACCATAGATAAATTCAGCCAAAATCTGTGCAAAGGACCAAACGGTGTTCAGAAAGAATAGGCTAAGCACAGTTGGCAGTGGTGTGTTTGCTGCTGTTAGAAGTAGTTTATGTTGTAGCAAGATTGAAGTAGATGGTTCCTGTGAGTTAGTATCAGTAGAGAGCATTCTTGGAAATGAGAATAAAATAATAATTGGACCCTTTTACTGACCTCCCAATTCAGAAGACACAATTTCTGAAAGGTTCAAAGAAAACTTGAGACTAATTTCAAACATTTACCTGTCTCATACAATTATAGTTGCTGGTGACGTCGATTTATTCTTGATATGTTGCTGAAAATACATGTTTAAATTCGGAGGTATGCATAAAACATTATCCAAAACTGTGCTTAAGACACACTCTGAAAATTATTTCTTGCAGTTAGTTCACGAGCCTACTTGATTAGTAAATGTTTGTGAAAATACACTTGAACTCTCAACAGCAAATAATCCTGAGCTAATAGTGAGCATCGAAATGGGTACAGGCATTAGTGAACACTGAGCTGTCACAGCAAGACTGAATACCATGACTTGCAAGCCCTCCAAAGAAGAACAAAAAATATACATATTCAAAAAATCAAATAAAAATTCGTTTGACATCTCCCTGAGAGACAATCTCTACTCTTTCCAAATTAACAATATAAGTGGAGGCCAGATGTGTCTGGAATTCAAAGAAAGCAGCTGAGAGATTTATACCAAATAAATTAATAAAAGATGGAGCTGATTCTCCTTGGTATACAAAATGGTCGGAAAACTGTTATTTACTTTGTTAAAATTTATAATAAATGACAAAAGATTAATTGAAGCAGTGAGGCAGCAGTGTAAATTGTACGACATGAGCATAGTAAATTACTTGGCCTCTACTACATGTATAAAGTGTATTTTTATACATACTGGTACAGTATTTAATATTTTATAATGAAAAACATTGCAGTATGGCTCCAATTTGAAGTGAAAAAGTACTGTGTGTAATCAGATTGATTATTAGGTAGAATTTATTTGCATGTTGTCAGGCATTTGTGGTGTTTCATAAGGAAATTCAGAAACTGCCAGTTGTTTGTGGCAGGCTTATGTATTGTTAAGTAGCTCTCTGGACTGTGTGTGAAACACTTTCGCAAGTGTCAGTGGTCAAGATTTATATAGTTTCAATATGTAATCCCAGTACAAATAAGACACTTAAACAGTTAAAAGCCTAATACAAGATATAAAGAAAACATATAAATTTTGAAGGGAGAGTTGTTTAGGGAGATATGATTATTGCACAAAAATTTGAATTGGACCAGCAACTAAACTTAACCTTAAACAAACCAGTTTTTCATAGATGTGATGGCAGCTTGTAACACCACAGTCCTTTTAGTAATTCTGTGTGCAAACTGATGTAACAAAAAAGAAAACTGATGCTTCAACTTCCCAAAATATAAAATGAAGATTCCTCCTCTTCAAGCTCTGTGTATAGTATGTGAAATTCCACTTCTGTACCTGTTAATGACATTTTTTGTATCCAAACATTTTTTTGGTGTTGTTTTGCATTTCAGTCTTCCTCCTCTAATATACAAGCTATTGCTGCAGGCTCTAAACCATTTGAGTCCAATAAGTATAATTTTCTTACAAATGTGGATTCCAGCATCCATGTACATTAGCTACCACATTGTATATGTCCACTTTGCACATAAAAGCACTTGAAAATCATCCTGTGAACATCACAGTTCCTGCAAAAAAAAAAAAAAAAAAAAAAAAAGGTTAAGGATAGCCATGCAAGGAGAGATCACGTGACTTGAATTGACTTTCCGTGCCATGATGTGATGAACAGCGTGAATACACCTTGATGTGACGATGCCATGACGTGATGGTGCCATGACGCCCAGTGTGAATTGGCCTTAATCCACTAAATTACAAGCCCATATTGTTAACGTCAATATGCATCAGGATTTTGGAAAATATGTAGCAATTATGAATTACCTCAAAGATAATGGTCTAGTGACACGCAGTCCAATTGATTTAGAAAACATCATCCGTGTGAAATACAGCTAGCTCTTTACTCACACAAACTGTTGGGCGCTATTGACAAGGGATATCAAATTGATTCTAGATTTCCACAAGGCTTTTGACACTGTGCCTTACAAGTGGCTTGTAATAAAATTGCGTGATAATGAAATATTGTCTCAGTTATGAAACCCGATTCATGATTTCCTGTCAGATAGGTCACAGTTTGTAGCAACTGACAGAATCTCATTGAGTGTAAACGTAAGCAATTTCTGGCATTTCATGAGGTAGGGATATAGGTGCTATGCTGTTTCTTATGTGTATAAAATATTTAGGAGATGATGTGAAGAGCCGTCTTTGATTGTTTGCAGATCATGCCGTTGTCTAGTAAAGTCATCAGAAGATCAGAACAAATTGCAAAAGTTTAGAAAAGATATTTGTATAGTGCAAAAACTGGCGATTGATCCTAACAATGAAAAGTGTGAGGTCATCCACTTGAGTGCTAAAAGAATTACATTCAACTTCAGTTACGTGACAAAGCAATGGCTGTACATTCGACTAAATAACTAGGAATTACAATTACAAACAACTCAAGTTGGAAAGAACATACAGAAAGTGTGGGGAAGGTGAACCAAAGACTGTGATTTGTTGGCAGAGCACTTGGAAGATGCAACAGATCTACTCAGGAGGCTGCCTACAGTATGCTTGTCCATCCTCTTTCAGAGTACTGCTGCGCAGTGTGGGATCCTTACCAGGTAGGATTAATGGAGTACACTGAGGAGATTCAAAGAGGAGCAGCATGTTTTGTATTATCAAAAAATAGGGGAGAATGTGTCTCAGAATGTTACAGGATTTGGGGTGGACATCATTAAGACAAAGGCGTTTCTCATTGTGGTGGGATCTTCTCATGAAATTTCAATCACCAAGTTTCTCCTCTGGATGTAAAAATATTTTGTTGATGCCAACCTACATAGTGAGAAACAATAATCATAATAAAATAAGGGAAATCGGAGCTTGTGGGGAAAGATATAGTTGTTTGTTTTTTACGTGCGCTGTTCAAGAGCGAATAATAGAGAATTATTGTGAAGGTGTTTCAATGAACACCCTGCCAGGCACTTAAGTGTGATTTGCAGAGTATCCAGATGGATATATATGAAGACCAGTAGAAGTCAACCTCACCATTATGCTCAGTCAGATAATGAGTATGTGGCTGCAAATAAGAAGCCAAGCATGACATGGGTTAGAAGTCAGAAAGAGGAAAGTATTAAGTTATTCACAGACTGCCTTAGAAATACAAACTGGGACTATTCATAAATTTGATGTACATTGATCAACTGTTGAAACTCCCTTTAATAATTTCTTTAAGACCTGTATTTACTCTTCTTACCACTGAAAAGGTACAGTACTAAACCAAACAGAAAAGGTTAAATTGTACATTGATGAATTTGGTGGTATCAGGGAAAAGATGTTCTCTGTACAAATGTAGAAAAATAATTGCAAATGTGGCACAGAGTAGTATGATACTTATAACAATGCTTACCTGTAGCTACCTATAAAGATTACATAGGAGCTCTGAGAACATGCAAGGCTGCTTGGGACATTATAACAAAATAATTACTTCTGCTCAAACTCAAGACGTCCTGCTTTAGCCATAAGAGCTCAAAAATATGTTACTACTACAGCAAATGAATTAAGATAAAAAATTAACCAATCAGAGACATCAGCAACTGATATACTTGCTGATCATCTTCCTAGAGGGCATGAATTCCATTGGAATCTTGTCACACCCATAGATATAGTAGATTCTGTTTCAAAATTTTCATACTCAAAAAGTGTGGGCTGTCACTAGCTACTGACTATACAATAAAAAGAGCAACACAACTTACCCGAAAACTGCTTGCTTTTATTATGGATAAATGCCCAGAATTTGAAGTTTTCCCTGACCAGCTCCAAATTTTGAAAATTGTACCTATGGGCAAAAAGGGGCGAAAACATCTCCTGAGAATGAAATACCAGTGTCAATTTTTACAATCTTTTCCAAACATATTTGGAGCAATTTTCACCTACAACACAGTAAAACTGAAAAACATGATATTCTTTGCAACAGATAGCACAGTTTTCGACAAGTGGAAAAATACCACTTCTGCAATTCTTGCAATTGTTAATCAGACATTAATTGCATTTGAAAATAAGAATACGGTCTCTCTTGAGCTATGTAATTTGATGAAGACATTTGACTGTATCACCTTTGACATCTTACTAGCCATACAACAGTTTTATGGAACAAATAATATAGCATTAGAAATGATAAATTCTTATCTAAATAACAGGAGACAGTTGTGTCCATTCAAAATAGGCATTCTTCCGAAGTCATGTCAGGTGTCCCTCAGGATTCCTCTTTCAACCGTTCATCATCATTGTTCCAATTAATGATTTCCCACATTATGGTGGGCTTCAGTGAGTTATGTGCTATGTGGACAATACAGTTTTAATCATCAAAGACTGAGATACATCGAGATTACACCATAAATCACAAGACATACTCTCCTTAACACTAAACTGGTCATCATCTAACAAAAGACTGTGTAATCCAGGGAAAACTCAGCATCTGCAACTGGGACTAACTAAAGATGTAGAATCAAAATCTGTAAAACTGCCTGGAACACACATTGATTCCAAAATAAATTGGCAACTCCACATTAACCTTGTCAAAAAGATATCACAGGTGCCATACCTGGGACAGAAATTAGCTGATATAGTGGACTATTTAAATCTCACATATCTTATAGCTTTTGTTATGGCATCACTCAAATCATCTCAGTGATGTACTACTGATTCAGAAAAGGTGCTATGAATAATGTGTAAGGTTTGTCCAAGGGAACACTGCCATACTTTAATCACAAAGCTAAAAGTACTGACAATGATAAATCTTTGTATCTATGCATCATTGATATATGTTGAAAACAACAGAGTTTAACACCAGACAGATATACACTGTCATGACATCAGAAACAAAAAGAATAATGCTATTTTAGGCATAGGCTGATAAAAACAGGTAGCTCTCACAAAGTGAACTGCTTGGATTTTCTTCGAGAAATTGCCTCATTCTGCACTCAATACACTTCTCAATAATTTTAAAAGTATGTTGTATAATTGATTAATAGACAATCTATTCTACAGTTTAAGAGAATTCTTGGACACTAATAGTATAGAAATGGAGTATTAAGATTATGATTGTTATTCTGTACAAATGGTTAATGTAGGATAAATAATTTGCACATGTAATGTGAACATTAATCAATATAATGATTGCTATTGTATCATGTCATCAATGTAAAACCTATTTCACTACAGAAGGTCAATGGCAAATAAAGAATCCAAATCTGAATCATGGAAGATCAGTCTCGAGAAATGTAGGAACACAAGATAATGCTGACTGTACGATTCCCTTAGAAGACAGATTTGAAATAGGCAAATCTATGTTTATAGTATTTATAGATTTGCAGATAACTTTTGATGGTATTGACTGGAATACACTCAGACTGCAGTTATATGAGTCAAATGACCCAAAATAGAAACAGTAGTTGAGAAGGTGGTGAGAAAGGGTTTTAATCTTTTCCCCATGTTATTCTAACTTCATGTTAAGTCAGATGAAAACAAAGATACATTTGGAATGGGAATTGAAGTTTGGGGGGGGGGGGGGGAGAAATTAAAACTTTGAGCCATCAGTCACATTTATTTATTTTATGTTTCATTTAAATCATTGCAAAGTGTTTCAAGCATGTTTTGTTCACCATCATGTTTATGCATACAGATGTTACTTAAAGATAAAATGTCTCAGTCTAGATTAACCAAGAACTGAAAAAAAAGGAAAAGAGTTTGACTGTTTGTTAACTGAAACATATACATGAATCATTTGTAACAAATTACTCTGTGACACTCTGATTTATAGAATAACCATTGTGTAAGGACAAAGCTATACTTGGAGTTTTCACAGAGTGTTTTGCTGACTGCAGCCACACACAACTTACTCATCTTACTTTATTAATGCCTTGGTCTTCTAGGTTCATTTTCCATTGTTGACACACAAGTTCAATGTGTGTATAATACATTTTCACGTTTCCTGTTGCAAACATACACTTATCTGAACATGTTCACAATTGATTAGACTGGGCAAGGTGGCATAGTGATTAACACACTGGACTCACATTTGGGAGGATGATAGCTCAATAGCCATCCAGAGTTTGGTTTTCCGTGATTTCCCTGAATCGCTCCAGACAAATGTTAAGATGATTCCTTTGAAAAGGGCATGGCTGATTTTGTCCCTCATCCTTATCTAATCCAAGCTTGGGCTCTGTTTCTAATGACTAAACTGTTGATTGGACATTAAATTCTAATTGCCCTTCCTTGTTGTTCAAACAGCACCGGAAATTAGGCTTCTTATTTTTTTCTTTTTTCTCCAATATTGCATTATGATGCTTCAAGCAAACAATGACCATAACAAAAGATGACCATGGCCAAACATTGTTATCAAAGGTTCAGAGTTCAGAGAATGCTCCTGTGTGGATCTGGATTTGCTGATGACAGGTAATAGTAATAATGGGGTTTCCAAGGTGACTGGGAGAGGAAACGCTTATAAATTACAAAATTGTTGGCATTTAATTCATTTATCTAAACATCTGAACTCTATACAGGAAGCTATAGAACAAAGCAAATCAAAATGTGCACCATGACAAAATCAAGCACATCCACGCTGTTGTATGCACCGAGAAGAATCCTGCAACTCACAGGGAGAAACTGCAAACCTTTAGCATAGGGAAGGCAAAATCTGATACGTATTTCAAGTTTCAATAAACTATCAGCCCCCAAGATCGTATTTTCTTGACAGATGTGTTTTTCTTAAAACGTGCTTCTACACACACAGTGTGTAAAACTATCATGCTAATCTCTTCTGAGGCAGGAACTGTCATGATAATCTCTCCTGAGGCAGTAGGTAATGATGGAATTAGCATAGGTAGAATTCAGAATATTGTCAGTATTATTACTTCAATTCTCACAGGCAGCTTCAATCTCTCTCTTGTTAGTGTATCCTACTAACTGGAAGTCTGTTTTTTTCTTCTCTCTCTCTTTTTTTTTTTTTTTTTTTTTTTTTTTTTTTTTTTTTTTTTTTTTAAAAAAACAGTTCTCCAAGTATGGTCACCCAAAGTCACCAGGGAATGATGGACTGATACAGCATATTACCTAAAGTATCTAAAACCTTGGAGGACATTATTTATGAACAGCTGACACATTACTGTAAAATGTATAACATCCTTGATAAATGTCAATCACTACAACTGCATTAATCAAAGTCATTGAGGACATCAAGCTTGATATGGAAGGGCATTAAGCAGCTGTTATAACATTTATTTCAACAAGGCTTTTGATACTGTTGATTTTGATATATCAATTTTAAAAATGAAACAGCTGAATTTCTCAAACTGTACAATATTGTGAATCACCAGCTACGTCAAAAACAGATATCACAGAGCCATCTGTGGGTCATAGAAGTTGTCATGGATATTTGTGCTCACTTGAGTCCTGCAGAGTTCAGTCCTCAGTCCAGTCCTTTTCATGCTATATATTAATGATATTTCATCTGCTGCATTCTTATAACTACAACTTATAAGCTGATAAAATCCAGCTGTATCTAAGAGAAAGTCCACAGAACATTGGTGCTACTGTATCAAGTATTAAGATGACCTTTATTCAGTATCTCAATAGACACAAAACTTGTGTCTTAAAAGTAATCTTTTAAAGAAGGTACTGAAAGCTGATGCGTGGACATTTTTGCAAAACAGGTTCTTCAATACTCCTTGATTGTATCCAATTACCCACTCAAAAAAACAGTAAAGAATCTTGGTATTGTCTCAGATGAGCATCTAAATTGGGAAGAGTAAACAGTTACAGCTTGCAGAAAATCTCTCTCTAGCCTACATGCAATCTCAATACTCATATTTACAAAAACATTTCCATGTCAAATAAAACAAAAATCATTTCAGTCTTTAATACTGCCAAATTTTTAACACATGCAACTCAAACTACCCACAAATGCCTATGTACAATATGTGTGTAACATTCAGCTGTTTGATCATGTCAGTCCTTCCTATGCTCAGTTAGGGTGAATACAACCAGAAAGGTGATGTGATTTTCATGCACTGTTTTCTTCATCGATTTCTTAGTCACTCTCATCCTCAACATACCTCTCCACATATCAAATATGCATCATCATTCTATAACTGAAACTGTACACTGGATACATTCAACACCATTTCAGCAATATGACACTAGATCAAACTGACACACAAACTTCATCTTATCCAACACCACTGCACTCAAGAGGAGATTAAAGCTCTATTCATTATAATTGTATAACATCCTTGTTGGCACATCCTACCTTTTACTCATTTTGCACACCCATCCTCCTCTCCTAAGTCTCCCTCTTCCTGTGTTCTAGTTCTCCAGCCCAGTCCATCCATACTTGTCATTGTGCAGTGCATATAACACCCCCTGACTGCAGGCAGAAGGAACTAGCTGGTGCCAAATTCCTATGTTATGTGTGTGGTGCCTCTCTCTCCTATCTGCCAGGCACATTTCCCAATTCTCCCTCCCATTTTTGCGTTCTTTCTTCCTTCACCTCCACCCCCTTTTTACCCACTGCACCCAACAGAAGCCCCACACTCCTATCGAGATGCAGAGCTGGCACAACCTAGCCAGTGGTGTATTCTATAACGTGAAGAAGCATTCGTTTAAAAGCTGGCAATGTTTTTGATCTTATTGTGTATCTAGCTACAACTCAGCCCCTCAACTATTCCATGAGTTGCTATCTTTACCCCTTTAGTTATTTAAAATAGCTTAAAAATAAAGAGAAACTTGTTGAGAAATTCAGTTCACCATGTTTTGTCTTTAGATGCATTTGTCATTGCATGGACCCAAAGACAAAACTGTTGTCTTCTACTTCATGCTTCCATTCCCTATTGTCTTATGGAATTATCTTGTGGGGGAATACCCTAAAGTAAATAAGATATTTATTCAGCACTAAGAACATATTGTGAAGTCGAGTACTACACGTCATGCAGACACTGTTTTAAGGCTCATGAGATACCTATGTTCACTTCCCAGTACTTCTTAATAGTCTTTGTTAATGACCATAATATCAGTTTTACATGAAGTGTGATCTACTCAGTCACAATATAAGACACAATAACAATTTTCACATAAACTCTGCTTACATTTCTAGGGTTAAGAGCTAATTTACGTAATTTGTTGCAAATCAATAAGTTCTCATTTTAAAAAATTAAATATATATGTCATTATTCAAAGATTGAATAGTTCTGCTAGTTTCATAATAAGTAGCAGTGTTTGTCATACAGCTATATGACAAGCAGTAAGTTACTGCAAACAGAACTCTGCATAACTCTATTGTTGGAGATGTAGGTAACTATTTTCTTTGAAAACAGCAATATAATCAAATAAGTATCAAACTACTAACAGAAAATAGAAAGCAGCTATATGTTGGCACAGTTAAAAGTAGCCCACCTCCCCTTTGAACATTAATGCAATATTTCAACTTTTGAAATAGAGTACACAGCTTCAGTAATGTATTGTATTGTATTGTATTGGGGTATTGTATTGTATATTTTTTGGTCCTGTGAATCATACATTGTACAGGACAAGTCAAATAATTGCAATAAAGTTTAACAGAAAACTGTTGTATGGTTTCCAGTATACAGCAATATAAGTCTAACATATGGAAATAACATTTCACAAATACACAAATAAATTTTACACATACACATTTCTTACTTTCGGTCTTGATTATCATATACACACATATATGCAACAGACCACATATAATACACGGATTCATCTACAAGTACACATTTCTTATTTTGGCCTTACTTGTATAAACTATTTAAATTTTTCACATATTTACATTGTAGATAAAAATTCATCAAGACTATCGTAGCAATTCAGTAGCAAACAGTCACTCACTGCAGTTTTGAACTTATGCACGCCAGATAGTGCCTTAATTTTTTTAGGTAGTTTGTTATACAGTTTTTTTTTCCTGCTTGCAAGGGTCCTTTTTGTTTTAGTGTTGTATGTGAAAACTGCATATGTAAATCTTGATTGTTCCTTGTGATGTATAAATGGATTTTTTTTTTGAGCAACCTTGCTGTTTTCATCTATGATTTCCTTATAAACATTATTGTTTCTAGGACATATAGGCATGGTAATGAAAGAATATGAAGCTTTTTAAATGGGAGTTTGCATGAAAATCGAGGTGCTGTGTCTTCCATGGCTCTTATAATTCTTTTTTGTGCAATAAAACAGCTTTTGCTGGGTGGTGAATGTACACTTATATGCAACAATTGATTGTCAGCATTCCTCTGTCAGCATTTCAGTTTATTTCATTAGTGAAGTTAGACATTTCTCTTTGGAGTCTGTAAAATGACTTTCTCAATAAAAGAAAGAATTGAAATTGTGGAAGCGTATGTGAAAACGGGTTTGATTAAGGAAACTTGCAAAATTTTTGGTGTTGAGTATCTGGATAGAGGACTACCAGCAAAGAGATGAATACGGAAAAATTGGCACACCTATGGATCTGTGGAAAATGTAAAATGACAAAGAATTCCTTCAGTTCTCATACCATAAATTATTGCACACATTCACTGAAGAATTATTCACAGCCCAAAGAAGTCTACATGTAAATTGGTCCAATAGGCACATCCAAGTGGAAGGAGTTGCCAGCAGACATTGAGCAGTCTTAATTTGAAGGCATATTGTGTGATGGTTGTGCAGCAATTATGGGAGGATGAAAGTCGAAATGTGTAGATTACTGCATGTGGCTTTTGAATAACATCAAATATGGTTTCTTAGGCCTTTTCTATTACTTTATGAGTGATGAAGCATGGCTTTTTTCTTTCTGGTCATGTGAATTCGCAGAACATGAGGTACTGGGCACAGGAGAACCCCAACACTGTCTGTCAGCAATCACTCCATGATGAAAAAATCGGTGTTCGGTGTGATGTAACAGGACCACACTTTATTAGATCGATATTTCTTTACATTATCTTCAACATGGTTGCATGTATGAAAATTTTCGATACATTTAGTACTCACTTCACTGAATAAAAGACTATACTGCTTCTTCCAGCAAGACGGGGCAACATGCGACATGTCTAAGGTATTGCGACATGTCTAAGGTATCCCTGGAACGCGTCCATGATGTCTTCACTGAGGAATGAACTGTCAGTAAACGTTTATGGCCACTTTGTTTGCAGGATCTTCAAAGTGTGATTTTTTCCTGTGGGGACACTTGAAGAGCAAGGTCTATGTAACAAATTCATACACAATACAGGAATTGAAAGACAAGCATCAGCTGTGAAGTTGCCATCATCGATATCTGAACTTTACGCTGGGTGTATCTGAATATGCTTAGCCATCCACAGCTGTGTACTGATGCTGCATTGGCCACTTTTAACACCTTCTATAAATTTATTTTTCACTGTATTTTTCTTTGTAAATAAATGGTAAGTCTGTTTTAGCTCTTTGCTTCTGCAATTTCAGTGCATTTTCTTGATACTTACATGGGCTACTTTTATCAGCACCACCCTGTTTTTAACTCTTTAAGTGATGTTGGGAAATAAACGTGTATACCACTGGAACAACCATGTATAATTTTCTCTCCTGATTTATTTATTTATTTGTTGATTATTCATTGATATTTACCACCTCATATCTCATAACGGACTCAGAATAAGTAATAACTCAAGCAGTTTTATTCATTGCTATTTCCAAAGAGTGCTGAGATATATTTAATTGTTATACTACAGAAAACATTTTGTCAATTTGCGGTTAATGTAACTGACAATGCAGCAGATTGATTGGTAGTGGCTTTTTGTTTAGTTTATTACATTAAATTTTGCTGGCATTTCCATAAATACCACTACGCAGTATAGCCATGTATATAGTTAATATAGTACATAAAGTAAGTTTCCACATGTTGTTTGTCTTGTGAGACTTCCAATTTCCTGCTTGATGTCCGCCAACAATCTGTTAAGAACAATGCTGCAGAATCTAAAGCTTCATTCTGAACCATCATCAGGGATACTTATTATTGCTTATTTGTGCTCCATTCGCCAGCGTTGCTTATTATCGCTTCTTTGTGCTTCATTTGTTAGGGATGATTTATTATTGCTTATTTTTACTTCTAGTATAATGATTGTGAAATTCACAGAACATCATAAATTCACTCTTATTATTAAGCACAAATCTCATTAACCACGTAGCATTTAAAGCACAGCCCTATGAAAGGATTGTCCGTCACTATGGTTCACGCACATCAAAAGGCATTTCATCACCACCGGGATGATATAAGACTCCACAAAATATGCAATTAATGGCACTACTGGACAGTCACAAAGTCAGCAATTTTATCAGTGTTATGCAAACCTGCCTGTCTTTGGAACATACTATGACATAGCAAGTTTGGACCATCTTAATTCTTCTTATATCACTCCTGGCATCAATATTATTTTTTTCTCCTTGTCCAGTTTTATTTTGTTAATAGTACATATACAGAGTTAGCCTAAATGATTTATCAAGTTTCGAAACACTGTTTATTGACAAATATACAACATACAAAGACGGATGATATGGCAATGCTGGAGAAGAGTTTTTGCATCTTAGAATATGCCAAGTGTTTGTCAGTTAAAAATGTTCGGAATGCATTTGTAGGCAAATTCAGAAAAGCTGCACCTGGTCACCAGACCATTTTACATTAATTTCACCAGATTCATGATACTGGTTGTTTGCATAAAGGAAAAAGCATTGGGTGGCCACATGTGTCAATGGAAATTGTGGAGACAGAGCTTTGTGCGCAGCCCACAAAAACAAACAGTTTGTGGGAGCTGTGAACTGGGCATTCCAGCACAGAAAACAATGTGGAATGTTTTGCGGCATTGTTCACATTTCAAACCCCACCATTTTCAATTGTTACAATTCCTTAATCTAGATGATTATGCCACCTGATTGAAGTTTTTTAGCCAAATACAGCAAGATATGGAAGATGACGATGACTTTGTGGGGATATTGATATTCAGCAATGAGGTGACATTCGATCTGTGGGGAAACGTGAATCATCAGAATGTACAAGTATGGGATGCTGAATTGATGCATGTCCATGTGGAACTGGAAACATATTCACCAAAACTGAATGTCTTCTGTGTCATATCTAAAACAAAGGTGTACACCCTCTTCTTTTTTTCCCACCAAGCAGAGTGTGACAGGTTTTGTAAACCTGGATATGTTGCAGTTGTGGTTGTACTCACAACTGACCGCTGACTCCCTGACTTTCATTTTCCAATAGTACAGGACCCCTCCTCACTGGAGCACAACTGTCTGCAACAAATGAACACAGAACTGCCACATTGCTGGATAGGGTGTGTTGGTCTGTGTGATCCCTTTGTTACCATGACCACCCAGGTCACCAGATCTCACGCCCTGTGATTTCTTTCCGTGGGATTATGTTAAGAGTAAAGTTTGTGTACCAACAATGCCAACAACACTGCAAGAACTGCAGGAATGCATCGCTGCTGCTGCGACAGACATTGAAGGTAACACACTAGTAAACATATGGACGGAACTGGATTACCCTCTGGATGATTGCTGGTTGACCAAGGGCACATACGTTGAACATTTGTAGAATGCACCAGAGACTAGGTGAGTGTATCTACTTTTTCATATATCTTTGTACATCATATACTTGTAAATAAACAGAGCGTAGAAACCCGATGAATAATTTAGGCTGGCCCTGTACAGTAATACTCAAAATATCATGTTTTGTATTTAAGCAGGGGTACTCAAAAATTCATTATTAATGATGTAGTTTCTTAGTAACTGATGATAATATTATACTAAAATTTTCCAAATGAAATATTCATAACTAACTATATACACTATGTGATCAAAAGTAACTGGACACCAGGTTGAAAGTGACTTACAAGTTCGTGGCGTCCTCCATCAGTAACGCTGGAATTCATTATGGTGTTGGCCTGCCCTTAGCCTTGATGACAGCTTCTACTCTCATAGGCATATGTTCAATCAGGTGCTGGAAGGTTTTTTGGGGAATAGCAGCCCATTCTTCATGGAGTGCTGCTCTGAGGAGAGGTATCGATGTCGGTCAGTGAGGCCTGACACGAAGTTGACGTTACAAAACATCCCAAAGGTGTTCTGTAGAAATCAGGTCAGGACTCTGTGCAGGCCAGTACATTATGGGATGTTATTGTCATGTAACCAATTCACCACAGGCTGTACATTATGAACAGGTGCTCGATCATGTTGAAAGATGCATTCGCTATCCCCAAATTGCTCTTCAACAGTGGGAAGTAAGAAGGTGCTTAAAACATCAATGTAGGCCTGTGCTGTGATAGTGCCACACAAAACAACAAGGGGTGTAAGCCCCCTTCTTGAAAAGCATGACCGCACCATAACACTACTGCCTCCAAATTTTACTGTTGGCACTCCACAAGCCCTCAGATGACATTCGCCATACCCACATCCTGCCATTGGATCGCTACATTCTGTACCGTGATTCGTCACTCTGCACAATGTTTTTCCACTGTTCAGTCGTCCAATGTTTAAGCTCCTTACACCAAGTGAAGCGTTGTTTGGCATTTACTGGCATGATGTATGGCTTATGAGCAGCCACTTGATCATGAAATCCAAGCTTTCTCACCTCCCGCCTAACCATCATAGTACTTACAGTGGATCCTGATGCAGTCTGGAATTCCTGTGTGATGGTATGGATAGATGTCTGCCTATTACACATTACGACCCTCTTCAACTGTCAGTGGTCTCCGTCAGTCAACAGATAAGGTCGGCCTGTATGCTTTTGTGCTCTATGTGTCCCTTCACGTTTCCACTTCACTATCACATTGGAAACAGTGGACCTAGGGACATTTAGGAGTGTGGAAATCTCACGTACAGAGATATGACACAAGTGACACCCAATCACCTGACAGCATTTGAAGCCCATGAGTTCCGCAGAGTGCCCCATTCTGCTCTCTCATGATGTCTAATGACCACTGAGGTCACTGATATGGAGTACCTGGCAGTAGGTGCCAGCACAATGGACCTAATATGAAAAATGTATTTTTTGGGGGTGTCCAGATACTTTTGATCACATAGTGTATGTGAACTAGGTGAAGCTGAAATTCTCTATGCATAAATAGTTGTTTGTTTCTAAATTGGTATAGCTCATTTAATAGCTCTCATTCTCCTCTTTTCAACAAGCATTTTACTTTTTTCAAAAGCTTTATACTTTGGAAGTTATTCAAATTTAAAACTTCTGTATTATAGAATGTTTCAATTTTAAAACGTAATTCTTTCCAAATGCAGTACCATAGTTTTTCACTGAAATCACTTATTAGTTTGCTAATTATTCCAATTAGAAAATTTCACTTTCTTGAGATGTTCTGGAAAATTTCAGGAATTCCCTTTCACAGTGAACTGCTCACCTGTAAAACGGTACCAACAGTCTAACGGTTTTGTAATTATTCTGCCATTAGTTAAACAGACTTATGTCACTGCCCATTAAGTCTTTGTTCTTTTCAATTTTGCTGATGTTTGTATTACTATCTAACATTTAATAAACTTGTGTTCCAACAAAATGTAATTTTTAATATTAAGTTTGTCTATATATAACTCGCCAGGTTAGCCGAGAGTGCTAATGCGCTGCTTCCTGGACTCAAGTACATGCACCAGCTGCGGATCGAATTCACCCGGCCAATTAACAACGAGGGCCGGTCAGCCTGGACGTGGTTTTTAGACAGTTTTTCACATCCCCCTAAGTGAATACCAGGCTGGTCCCCATGTTCCGCCTTAGTTACATAACTCACAGACATTTGAAACATGATCACGCTATTTCATGATTTACACTGGATGCAGACAGTTGGGGTACCCTGATTCTGTCCTAGGGGGTATGGGGTGGCGGCAGGAAGGGCATCTGGGCACCCCTTCAAATCAACCATGCCAAATCCAATTATTACAATGCCGAACCTGCCAACATTGTGGAACAAAGGCGCAAGTGATAGATAGATAGATTTGTCTGTTTATAGGCACACAGAGTAAAATTGTAAACCTCACATATTTCTTAGTTAGTGCCACACTGTTATGCAAATATGATTATCAGAGTTGTGTAAAGTAATATGTTAGTCTGTCATGAGTGAACTTTGTGAATGTTAATTAATTAGTGTATATTACTGGTCTGGTTTAAATATTGAGACACTTGCATATTACAAAGCTGATCATCAGAAAAGGGAACATTGTCACATAATGTTAAGTTATGTGTCATTTGAAAGTCATTTGTTGTGGTGTTGTGTATGTTCTACAACAAATTTAAATCATGACCATTAATAGTAGGAGGACAATTCAATACAAGAGGTTCTGCAACTACTGAAGATGACGTTCCAGATCATGTGAGTTACAGTATGATAAAAGACAAGCTTATCCAGTGGCTACCCCCCTCTAACAAGCAATGCTTCCAACAATGTTGTGCAGAAAGAAAATTGGCAGCAGAAACCTGCCACAGTTCCTTCAATACCTTGACTGGACCCACTCCTACAGTCCATAAGGACATCTCACTTGCATGGAGATGCATTACATCTTGATCTTAGTAATGCAAGAGGTGACCTCAGGCAAGCTGGCAGAGATCGCTGACACATTAACTGAGAAGTCGCTCCGCAAGTGTTTACTACTATGCCTGGCAGAGACAGGCAGAATTACATCAACTCGTGGCTTGACAAGTTGGCAGATTGCAACCCTTGGCATATATGAACAAAAAGACCGCACGCCCTCAGATGGATGATGCAGAACATGCTCCTCACCCTCGTTGGATCAGAACGGGTGTTTTTACCTTTGAAATTTTGGTACAAGGCACGTAGGTGCAGATAAGCAAATTCCTGAGTAGTAAGTGTGAATGGCTGCCTCCTGTACCCAGCGGGCAAGTCTTCCAGCGGCACCAGGCAACTATTTACAATGTTTAATGACAACAGAGAGCATTGCTAAGATGCAGTTTCTGGTGGTTACATGTGCAAATTTCTCTGACATCTGCTGTGGCAATCACACACGAATTATGACTTGGTAGCTGCAAATGGTTTACTCATATGGGCTCACAACCCTAAATCTGAAGTTTACAAAGATCATTCGTGTGGCGATCTATCATGGCAGAAGTAACCCCCATCATTGGGGTGGATTTCTTATTACGATGTAACACCTTAATGCCTGAGAATAGTAGAACGTGATATATCAGTTTAGTAAACAACATTATACCCTTCAAACTCCATTACGCATGTTAAATGTATAGGAAGACATTTTCTTTTCTATTTACGCTATTATTCAATGTATTTATGAAAATTTCCTTAGCGGTCGGTACCTTTACACATTATTTGTAAAATAAACTATATAATTTTTGTCATATAAACAAATGTTGTAATTTTAATCTTTTATAGTAACTGAAGTGGGATAATGTCTGTAAAATAATTTAAACTGCTAAAAGGAACTTACACAAATCAAGGCAAACCTAATTATGTCAGAAATTAACAGTTTGTAGTATTAATTGTTAAAAAACTCACAGTGCAAGTTTGGGTTTGGAAAATATGTAAATTTATTAAATCTTACCACCAGAACTGCCAATTATATTTTGTGATTTGTGTCATAGTGCACTTATATAATTTTGTAAATATAATTTGTAATAGTAAGTCAATTAAAAAGTTATTTTCAATAAACTTTCTGACATTCTTAAAACAATATTCATGCTTGCTGGGCTGTCCCTGCATTGTCAGTCAGTTGGTAATATTCAGTAGTTGGAGTTGTTGATTAGCTTAGACTTTGGCTGAGATCTGCGTGGAAATTACTTTTGTAAAATAAACGGGCAAGTGAATTTATACATACTGTTGGAGTTATATTGAAAGACTTTCCATTCATGTATTGCTCAACAGTTGCTATTGCACACCAAATAGAAAAAAAATAGACTTTTTCCCTAGCAAGCAGATGTAAATTACAACATTTCTCAATGGCTTAACATTCAAAGCTACATACTGTGCTTTTTAACTGTGACCTCTCCCATTCTAAAGAAAATAGTCTTGCAAATATGATTAATCTTCCACCAGAAGCACTTTCAAGTCAATAATTCTGGATGATTCAACTTTATTATAATTTATTATCACAACAATAGTTTGAGCAGGGACGTTACACTGTTCTCCTATGACCTCATCCCGGATGTGAGGAACTCTTCCACTTTGGACTGGGTCACATCACTGAAGATTGCATGCCAGTCCACACAGCACAGCAATCTGGCAGTATACTTCCTCACCCACTACAACAGTCTAATCAGTCACATGACCTGCAAGAATGCTGTTATCATCCCATCACACAAAAATGCATCACGTCTGGACTGTGCTCGGTCCTTCTGTTTCCTGACAGTATGCACCAGACAAACTCTGCATCACAACCGCAGAATTCAGTACAATGCCCCAAGCAGGCACAACACAACCATCAGACAGCAGCTGGCTTTCTCTCATTAACACGGTACCAAAGAAATGGTGCGTCTTGTGCCACTGTGGTGACTATTGAGGCCTTGATGCTTGGACAATTGCTGACTGGTATCCTGTGCATGACATTGTAGATATGAGCCATCACATCCAATGCAAGCACTGCTGATTGCTCCAAAAAATACCTTAGGAGTACACCTCTTGTCACTCAGTACTAACCTGGCCTTGACTGTATTAATCAGCTACTTCGACAAGGCTATGAGTTCATAAAATCATGCCCTGAAATGAGGTCCATTCTACGTGACATTCTGCCCAACACACCTAAAGCAGCTGTCCCCCTCCCCCCATTCACAATCTCCGCACATCCTGGTCAGAGCCTATATTCAGTCTGCACTCATTTCCCTACCCCTGTAGTCTTCCCCACTGTAAGACCTATCCTGTGCACCCCTCCTATCATGATCTGGACCACCCGTGTAACCCAGATACTGTCAAAGGGAGAGCACCTGTAAAATGACACGTTGTTACCAGTGTGTTCGGCTTTCTACATTGACATGACTACCAAAAAGTTATCAGTTAGGATGTATGGGCATGGATGTTCACTGGCAACACACAATATCCTGCTGCTAAGTACATTCTACAACATGAGTGTCTTGACCTTGTTGCTTGTTTCACCAAAAGTGAGACCTGGATTCTCCTCCCTCAGAGATGAAAACTGGCGTTACAACATGTCCTTGGTTGTCACCACTCACCTAGTTTAAATTAACAATAATTTCTTTGGTCTCAGCATTCCTTTTTGGAAACTATTCCCTTTCTTTGCTTTCATTTAGTTTTCTATATCTGACCTGTCTATTTTTCCTGTCATCCCTCACGTCTTCATGTATAGTGCACTTAGTTTTCTGCTCTTATTAACTCTTGCACTATGATTTGTCAGTAATCTCTGTCTTACTTTTTAGCCATCTTTCACTTTTAAGCTCTCAGGTCTTCAAATGTCATCCGGTGAAGCCTCCAACAATCAGTCTTTCCTTTTCATCCTGTCCGGTAAATCTCCACTGACACATTGTTCAGGGTGACTTTCCATAACTCCCCATTTCCTAAATCTTGTTAATCCATTATCTTCATCTGTCTTCCTTTCCCTTAACTCTTCTGCCAGAAGAAGGGACGACTGGCTCCAAAAGCTTGCACATTTACGTAACTTTTATATGTGTTTTCTCCTGCCAAGCCAGAGCAGAGTTTTTAGCCATCCAATTATATTACATTTCCAAATGTTGATTATTTTCATTGCTATAATGCAGATTTTGCATACCAACTGCTGGGGCACACCACTTTCTCAGCGTTGGACCTAAGCTAATAACCAAACACTACAGCAACAGAGGACATCCATAAAACTGCAATAACCACACCTGTTGTACCATTTGAAGTGCCATACATTTGTATGGCATATGGAACACTGCACAGATTTTCAGCATTTTATCAATGAAGTTTGGTGGGATTTGGGGTCCTGCTTCACATATATTGATGATGAGTTGGTCGCATTGTTATCTTCAGAGGAAAATTATAGACATGCACACATAGTTTTTCGAAGGTTTGATGACCATGGAATACTCATGAATCTTGCTAAATGTGTAACTCGTGCTAATACAGTGAAACTCACTTGACTTCATGTTTCTGGGAACTGTATGTATTAACCAGATGAGTGCAACAGCCCACTTACAACTTACACAACCCCATAAGTTGTGCATGAAATGTGTCGGTACTGTGATTTTTTACCCTGAGCTGGTGAGGCCTAGATGCCACATCATACGATCCTTGCTGGACCCAAAGTACATTGTTCCACACGTCACTTGGACTGATGACCTACAGGCAGCACTTGAAGTGTGCCAGACAAGCCTCTCACAAGCCATCCTCCTTGTGCATCCAAAAGCCGATGCACCACTAAATTTTCTCAGATGTCTCATCCTGCACTAAAAGTGCCATGCTACAACAGAATGTGAATGGGTACTGGCAGCCTTTAGATTTTTTCTCCAAGAAGATCAGAGAGATTCATCACTCTCGGCCATTAATTTACATGGAACTTATAGTGGCTGTGAAGCAGTTAGATACATTTCATTCATGGTAGGAGCACATGCTTTCATTACACATGCAGACTGTTTGCCACTGACTTTAATGCTACCACAGCCACAATATAACTGTCCCTCAGGGCAAATCAACTAACAAGATTTTACTTTGCAATATAAAACAAACATTTTGTATGGAAATGGTTCGAAAAATGTCATTACACCTGTGGATTTTGCCAAACTGGCAGCAGCAGAAAATAATGAGTGACAGGACATGCTGAAAGGCAACTGCTTTGCATGCCACTGCCAGACACTGAAGAGTTTATACACTGCAGTGAATCAGCAGGTCGACAGCAACATACATACCTGCCCTTCTATGATGATGGCTTTTCGACTCTCTACATGGATTCACCACCCAGCAATTCATGCTATGGGGGCACTGATAATGCAACATACTGTGTTGTTTGTATAAAGCACTGCTGTAAGCAGACTTGGACAGCGTTTTCTGCCAAGAATGAAAACTCTGCTTGGAAGTTTTGACATATCAGAAGTACAATTCCATGTGTCCACCTGGATTTGATAGGACCACTCTTAATCACATGTAATTAGTGATACTGCCTCATGGTGATTGACAGATTCAGCAGATGACTGGAGGCATTCCCACTGGAAACACAAGCAGCCGAGAATGTAGTGCATGAGTTCATCTGCAGTTGGATTTAATATTTTGGCTGTCATCAAGTGATTTTTAAGCAGTGTTGGCAGTGGAAGGAAGAAATGTTTCCAAACAATGCTCTGGTTGTACATACATGACAAGGATTTCACCATATCATACCACCATAAACAGCATTATACAGTGCCTACATCATTCCTTGTAGGCTGCTGTAACGTACCATACAATGGTTTTGCAGACTGACATCCTGCCAGTAGTGGTGATGAGATTGCACCATGCATAAAAAAATAAAAAATAATTTAAAAAAAAGACCTGCAGGCCTCCACAGTGGAACTGATGTACAGTGAACCTCTGCATCTTCTGGGAGAGTTTTTAAAACAACATCCCCCCCCCCCCCCCCCAATGCTCTACTCATTTCCTTGCAGAACTCGAGGCCATGCAACTGAGTAGATATGCAAGGCACAGAAAACAGCTTACTTTTGTTTTCAAAGATCTAGCAACAACACAACATGTTTTCCTATGTCTTGTTCAACTGCCCTGCCAAAGATCATATACACTTATTAGGCAAAATTAGAACACCCACTCTTTGCATTAAAGGGGTAGGTACAGTACTGTCCATTCACCAGTTCAAGCCAGCTTACCTAAGTGCAGATCACATCACCAGAACACAGGCCATCACCAGATGCAGAATACATGCTGCGCTGCAGCTGCTGGCACCATATCAGTGGTGTGATAATAATGTGTGTGGTAGTAGTAATTTATCTTCTTGTTCTATGGACCAACAGAGAGACTTATCTTTAGTGTACCACTTACTAAGTACCTACATAGCTATTCTAAATGAAGTGCCAGTCTCTCAGCACCAAGGGAGAACCTCTGCAGAGTTTGGAACGAAATGGCGAGCGGCTCATGTTAAGATGAAACTCTGAATTGGTATCATGTATAACAATAAAACTCCTGCAACAACAATATTTTACAGTCTTTCCGGTAGCCTGTATATGACAGGGACAACTGAATGAAAACAATAGGTTCAGTCAGTCGTAGTTTTACATAACAGTAGTATTATTATTGGAAAGGAAGGACAATTTGGGATTAATGTCCTCTCAACACTGAGGTTATTACAGATCGAGCACAAGCTCAGAATGTTTCAATGATGAGGAAGGAGATAGGCCGTGCCCTTTCAAAGGAACCATTCCAGCATTTGCCTGGAGCGATTAAGGGCAATCACGGAAAATTTAAATCTGGATGACTGGACACAGATTAGAACCGTCATCCTCCTGAATGAGAGTCCAGTGTGCTAACCACTGTGCCACCTCACTTAGTGTGAATTATTATTCATTTGTTTCTTTAGGGAGATGCCTCTCTGATAGAGCAATACAATGTAAACAGTTGATAAAGTCTGTTGTAGCTTTGCTTACTGACTAAATGACCCATTATTTCTTTTTAATTGAAATCGTCAGCAATTTTCTGTTGGACAACTGGGCTATTCATTCATCCTTCTGAGTGTACTTTTACTGGTTAAACTAAAACAGTAATATGCAATTGGGATACGCATAAGCAAGGAGGTAGACGTCTCAGACGATATGCCGAATTTAAAATAAGTGTTATATATGTTAATTTAATTATGTGCTGAATAGAGAAATTCTGATTTTCATCATAACTGATTAAAATATTGCTGTGGATTAAGCTGTCTCACATGCAATTAACACGTAACTAATGAAGCTGGTGTATTTTTGCGGGTAGAAAGTTGACTGAGTTTTCTTAGGGCTGTTTGAAGAAAAAAGCTGCACTAACAAATTTTAACAACAGTTTGCAATGCATTTTATCTAAAGCTGTGATGATCTTCTTTAATTAAAAATCATTTAAATCTAGCCCTTAACTGCTTGTTCAGACATTTATTTGTGTGGAAGGTAAATATTTTGTGTAAAAAATTACACCACAAGCTACATATGTATAAATCTCATCCACATACATAAATCTATCTACATTTCATCACCGGTGAAAAGTGACAGATGTAGTGTTTTGTGAGGATGAAAACTACTATCACTTTTACACACACCCTGCTTCAGTTTCACAGTTAAAGCTATTCTGGACAACACAGTGAATAGTCTGTAACCACGTCCACATCCCTCTGGATTGCTGTGAGTGACAATCGGACTTGCCTGATCCCCGGTGCACTGAATTCTGAGTGGAAGTAAGTGACAGTTATGGTGTCGTTAAATCATTATTGTTGACTGCACTCTATTATCATTTGTCACCACTGTTATTAACGTTCTGGTATTTGCTTTTTATTTAATGTCAATAATTAACTTTTAGTTCAGTTTTACATATGTGTTTATGCAGTGTGTTTGCTTGACAGTGAACTTCACTCAGTTGCATGAGAATGGGAGAAATCATACGACTGGATAAAAAGGCAATTCTCAAAATAAATTTGATGCAGTGTACAAAATCTGCAAGGACGAACCATATGAGACAGCATTAAAGAAAATGAACAAATGATGACAAATATTTATCACAACTTCTGCAGGGGACAGTATATACACTCCTGGAAATTGAAATAAGAACACCGTGAATTCATTGTCCCAGGAAGGGGAAACTTTATTGACACATTCCTGGGGTCAGATACATCACATGATCACACTGACAGAACCACAGGCACATAGACACAGGCAACAGAGCATGCACAATGTCGGCACTAGTACAGTGTACATCCACCTTTCGTAGCAATGCAGGCTGCTATTCTCCCATGGAGACGATCGTAGAGATGCTGGATGTAGTCCTGTGGAACGGCTTGCCATGCCATTTCCACCTGGCGTCACAGTTGGACCAGCGTTCGTGCTGGACGTGCAGACCGCGTGAGACGACGCTTCATCCAGTCCCAAACATGCTCAATGGGGGACAGATCCGGAGATCTTGCTGGCCAGGGTAGTTGACTTACACCTTCTAGAGCACGTTGGGTGGCACGGGATACATGCGGACGTGCATTGTCCTGTTGGAACAGCAAGTTCCCTTGCCGGTCTAGGAATGGTAGAACGATGGGTTCGATGACGGTTTGGATGTACCGTGCACTATTCAGTGTCCCCTCGACGATCACCAGTGGTGTACGGCCAGTGTAGGAGATCGCTCCTCACACCATGATGCCGGGTGTTGGCCCTGTGTGCCTCAGTCGTATGCAGTCCTGATTGTGGCGCTCACCTGCACGGCGCCAAACACGCATACGACCATCATTGGCACCAAGGCAGAAGCGACTCTCATCGCTGAAGACGACACGTCTCCATTCGTCCCTCCATTCACGCCTGTCGCGACACCACTGGAGGCGGGCTGCACGATGTTGGGGCGTGAGCGGAAGACGGCCTAACGGTGTGCGGGACCGTAGCCCAGCTTCATGGAGACGGTTGCGAATGGTCCTCGCTGATACCCCAGGAGCAACAGTGTCCCTAATTTGCTGGGAAGTGGCGTAGGATCCTACGGTCTTGGCGTGCATCCGTGCGTCGCTGCAGTCCGGCCTCAGGTCGACGGGCACGTGCACCTTCCGCCGACCACTGACGACAACATTGATGTACTGTGGAGACCTCACGCCCCACGTGTTGAGCAATTCGGCGGTACGTCCACTCGGCCTCCCGCATGCCCACTATACGCCCTCGCTCAAAGTCCGTCAACTGCACATACGGTTCACGTCCACGCTGTCGCGGCATGCTACCAGTGTTAAAGACTGCGATGGAGCTCTGTATGCCACGGCAAACTGGCTGACACTGACGGCGGCGGTGCACAAATGCTGCGCAGCTAGCGCCATTCGACGGCCAACACCGCGGTTCCTGGTGTGTCCGCTGTGCCGTGCGTGTGATCATTGCTTGTACAGCCCTCTCGCAGTGTCCGGAGCAAGTATGGTGGGTCTGACACACCGGTGTCAATGTGTTCTTTTTTCCATTTCCAGGAGTGTACTTCAAAAGCAGGTGATTAATCACAAAACAAAGATAAAAAATTGTATCCTATGTTTTCCAAACATATCACCTCAGAATTTACCGAACGAGAACAGTCGGGACAGATACAAACTAGTGGGAAGACAGAGACAGAGCTTCAATAAATTCAAATTACAAAAGTAACTGTTCATTTACTTAAACAACAATTTACAATGTAGCAGCAATATCAGCCTTTCGAAAGCAATCAAAACCTGATATGTGATGCTAGAAGTAACTAAAATTTCAGAATCAAGTAAATAAGTAATTTTGAAAATACTTTAAATAAGAGACATTATCTGTCTCTAAAAATGTTGGCAACCCTAGTTATGGTTCAAGTGTAACCAAAAAGGCTGAAAAATATGTAAGTGAAAACACTCCTCCCAGGAGACTGAGGGAAAACATTCATGTAACTGCTATAACTGTCAGAGACTTATGTCTGTCAGTTGTCTCGCATTAAGAGAAATAACGCAGACCTAGAGAGTGAGTAAAAGACATTGATACAGCTGATGTGACAGCAGAGACACCTTCACCTACATCTGTACTCTGCAAACCACTGTGAACTACATGGCAGAGGGTAAGTCTCATTGAATCAGTTATTAGGGTTTCTTACTGTTCCATTCACATATTGAGCACGTGACAAATGATTGTTGAATGCCTCTGTGCATGCTGTAATTATTTTACCTTGTCCTCATGGTGCCTATGTGAGTGATACATCGGGGGTTGTAGTATATTCCTAGAGTAATCATTTAAAGCCTGTTCATGAAACTTGGTTAGCAGACTTTCTCAGGTTAGTTTATGTGTATCTTCAAGCGACTGAAAGTTCAGTTTATTCAGCATCTCAGTTAACACTCCCACAGCTCACACCTGTGACAACTTGTGCTGCCATTCTCTGCATATGTTCAATATCTACTGTAACCAATCTCCTTTCTACATCGATTGCACTTCCCCAGTATTCTACAAATAAACCAAAATCTACAACCTGCTTTATCCACAACTGAGCCTATGCAATCATTCCATTTCATATCCCTACAAAGCATTACACCCAGGTATTTATATGAGTCAGTTGATTCCAGCTGTGACTCATTAATATTATAGTCATAGGAAACTAAATTTTTTCATTTTGTGAAATATACAATTTTACATTTCTGGACATTTAAAGCAAGTTGCCAATCTTTGTATCATGTTGAAATCTTCTCAAGATCTGACTGAATATTTATGCAGCTTTATTTGACTGAAGAACAGCAACTGACTGGCCAATGGGTTGTCTCATTACTTCCTGTACGACATTTACAAGATAATGCATTTTAATAAAAGAATACATTGTCCATTGAAGGCTGTATTGAGCTTTTTTGAAATCGTGCTATTAGCTAATTTCTGTCACGAGCCATTATCAATCACATTTGCTTCGTCCTGTATTAGATAGAAAATGTGCTTGATACTGGCTCACGGCTGAAATTAGCTAATAGTGTGACTTTAATAAAGCACAATACAACCTACAAGACAATGTATTCCTTTTTTAAAAACTTAGACGCTATGGATCCCTATGGTAGAAAAATCTTCATAACCCATTTTAAATGCCACTTTCTGGTAACAGGTCTACTGAGACTTGTAACTAAGTTACTGAAAAATAATATTTATTACAGTCAATTGGGAAAACTTTGTAGCACTTTTTCCATTTTTTTGAAATACTGGACACAAAAAATCAATTCCACATCACAACAGACATTGTAACATTTTACATCTATAGTTACTGAGTGCCTGGGAAAGTTAAAATATATACTAAATATGTCCTTTTAGAGTAAAATTTCAAATTTAATACTGGTACAAATTACACTGCCATTTAGAGCAACTTTAGACCAGTCTTAAAAAGCATTGTACTTTCCCTATACGTAATGCTCTGGGTAATTTTAGATCATGCCAGAGGGAAATAATAAGGAGTAAAAACAGTGTTAATTCAGTACTGCAGGTTTATTTTGAAAGACCAGTGGTAACACCGGTTCTCATCTGGTCACTGAAGTTAAGTACTGTGGGGCTGGGATAGCACTTGGATGGGTGACCATCTGGACTGCAGAGCACTGTTAGCAAGTGGGGTGCATTCAGCCCTTGCGAGGCAAACTGGGGAGCTACTTGACTGAAAGTAGCGGCTCTGGTCTTCTAAACTGACATACAGCTGGAGAGTGGTTTGCCGACCACATACCCCTCCATATCCGCATCCAGTGACGCCTGTGGGCTAAGTATGACACAGTGGCAGGTCGGTACTGTTGGGCCTTCCAAGGCCTGTTCGGACGGAGTAAGATATTTGCATTGACTTTAATTGGGAAAATTACAGTTTCGTTACTGGTGGGTGTGATTAAGACATCCTGTGTAACTTTACTAAGTACCTTCTATGAAAACTACCTAGAACAGATAGTTAGGAACCCCACTCATAATGGAAATATATTGGATCCAATGGCAACAAACAGACCTGACCACTTTGAGGATGTTCACAACAAAACTGGTAACAGTGACCACAATGCGGTTGTGGCAACAATGATTACCAATGTACAAAGGACAACTAAAACAAGTAGAAATATATATATCCTTCTGTAAACTAGATAAAAAATCAGTAGTGTCATATCCCAATGAGGAACTTGAAACTTCCTGCACGGGGCAGGAGCACATAGAGGAACTCTGGCTCAAGTTTAAAAGAATAGTTGGCCATGCACTGGGTAGATATGTACCAGTAGAAGAGTTCAGAAATGGTAGAGAACCTCCGTTGTATACAGCCACTGTACAGAAACTTCTAAAGAAACAGAGATTACTGCATAATAGATGTAAAACACAGTGTAGGGCTATAGATAGAGAGATGCTGAATGAAATGTGTTTGGCTGTCAAGAGAGCAATGCATGAGGTCTTCAATGATTACCATAGCAGAATGCTGCAAGTGATCTTTCACAGAATCCGAAGAAATTCCGGTCGTAAGCAAAGGCTGTGTTAGTGGCACCAAAGTTAGGATACAATCCCTAGCAAATGTGACAGGCACTGAAATTGCAGGTAGCGAGGCAAAAACTGAAATGCCTAACTCTGTTGCCAAATGTCACTTTACAAAGGAAAACCCAAGACAATTGCCCCAATTTAATCTTCATGCCACTGAAAAGCTGAATGTAATAAGTATTAGTGTCAGTGGTGTTGAGAAACAGCTGAAATTGTTAAAACTGAACAAAGCTCCAGGCCCCGAAGGAATCCCTGTCAGATTCTACACTGAATTTGTGGCTGAGTTAGGCCCTCTCAACCTACAAGAAGGATAAAAGAAGTGCTGTGCAATATTCTTGACATTGATTTGTTGTAGAATTTTAGAACATATTCTGAGCTCAAACATAACGAGGTATCTTGAACAGAATGACATTCTCAATGCCAATCAGCTTGGATTTTGTAAACATTGATCATGTGAAACCCAACTTGCATATTTCTCATGAGATACTGAAAGTTTTGGATCATGGCAGTATTTCTTCATCTGACTCAGTACCACACGTATGCTTATTGTCAAAAGTTCGATCATATGGGGTATCAGGTGAAATTTGTGGCTGGACTGAAGACTTTTAGGTAGGGAGCATGTTATCTTGGATGGAGAGTCATTGTCAGATGAAGAAGTAACTTTGGGTGTGCCCCAGAGAAGTGTGTTGGGATCATTGCTTTTTATATTGTATATTAATGATCTTACAGGTAATGTTAATAGTAAAATCAGGCTTTTTGCAGATGATGCAGTTATCTATAATGAAGTACTATTTGAAAGAAGCTGCATAAATATTTAGTCAGATCTTGATAAGATTTCAAAGTGGTGCAGAGATTGGCAACTTGCTCCAAACGTTCAGAAATGTAAAATGTTGCACTTCACAAAACGAAAAAACATAGTATCCTATAATATCAATTAGTCACAGTTAGAATCGGCCAACTCATACAAACGTCTAGGTGTAACACTTTGTAGGGATATGAAATGGAATAAGCACATAGGCTCAGTCATACGCAAAGCAGGTGGTAGACTCTGGTTTATTGGTAGAATACTGTGGAAGTGTAATCAGTCTACAAAGGAGATTGCTTAGAAAATAAAGCAGTATCATAAGTGTATAAATGCTCTTCTACATCCAACAACATAAATGAGGAAAGTAAAATTTTCAGTCAACAAATGATATTGCAACACTGAAGCTTGGCTGCAGCAGCAGCCATGACGAATATTTAAATGGCATTACAATCCTTACCTTAGCAGACAGCCTTATCTGTGTATCACTATTTGTTTATTGAAGATAACAAGTTTCACATTTGTAATTGGAGTAGTGAGTTACACTTGTTGAAAATGACTGATATATTGTAGCTAAGAGTGAAACAGAAGGGCAGAAGCAGGACAAAGAGGGCTTATTAGAATTGTTTGAATATCTGAGCTTGCTTAAGAAACTTTTATCCAATAGAACAACTGTCAAGAGAATTATTTTTCAGATATATGGTGTTCATATTGCTTCCTTGCTATGCTAATTATTTAGGCCAACCACAACCCTGAAACTTAATTATTCCTTTTATTAAAGCATTTTTATAATACGGATGAATTCTTATGGCTCAGTTTTGCTAATGAACACTTTATTGTAGCTTCATTGTTCAAAAAACAGTACTGTAAGACGAATAGGGAGTGAAACCACTTAATGTTTGAATGTTAATGGATCCTAGGACTACGGAAGCACAACTCAATGTAGAAACCATGCTGTTATGACAGCAGATTTGCAAGTCATAAATGAAGTGTCATTGGGGGAAAAGCAAAATTTGATAGAAATGTATTTGTTAACACATGCAAGGCTTACAGTGTCATACTTCCAAAATAGTAGTTACTTAACCCAGATCGTCGCACAATCTGTGTCATCTGCTCAGAAGGGCATCATTTATGAAAGTCAAATAGTGAGGTGTTATGAAGTTACTAAGTGAAAAATCAATCTGTAACCTACTGCAGAACAGTCAAAATATTTTTAAGACCCAAATGAGTGAAGGCTATCTGTACTGTCATTGCATCTGCAGTTTTAAATAACTGTTGCTCATGCATATTCAAGTCTGCGAGGAAAGGCCTTTACTTGTGGACTCACAAGCAGCTCAAGGGCATTCCTGTAAAAGTTCAAACTAGATTTTACAACTAAACAATGGAAAGTCCCACTCTTGGTCCTCCACAATCCAATAAGTCACCTTTCCTCAATAATGTTGACCTCCACCTCGTTACATTACACATATGCTGGAAAATGCCCAGCCAGCTAAGTTAAGATCTTAAAATCTTAAGGGCTTGAAAGTATTGTTTGGATACAATGGTGATGGTGCGACCACCAGCTAGGACAGCACCAGGGAATTCCTACCCGGCAGTGGTTAGCAAGTTGATACAAAGCACTGGTCAGTGCAGATGCAAGGCACAAAGAACTAATACTTCTGGTATTTTTAAAAGTGAAGGAATATACAAACATTAAAGACTGCATAGTAATTCAACCCCTCATTGCAGAACTAAGCTAGGTACACCGCAAACACCAAGCAGTTGTAATGCTTCTATTGTACACTGATACCTGCAGTATCTCTAAATTTAAGAACATACACATTCATAAATTTTGCCTAGAACAGCTTATGGAAGCATGTACAACAGAAGTAGAATTTCACAAAAAAATCCTTCATAATAATAAGTGTATATCGAATACCTGCAAGTAACTTTAATCTGTTCATAAACCACCTTGAAGCTGTACTGGCCCATTTAACAACCAAAAACAAATAGTGGTTGCTGGTGACCTCAATGTAGATTTCCTTAAAGACTTTCCCAATAAGAACTCATATGAGTTAATAACACTATCATTCAACTTAATTCCCACAGTAAAGTTCCCAACTAGGGTAGCCAATTGCTCAGCCATTGATAATATCTTCATAGAAAAGTCCAATGAACAAAATTATATTACAAAACCAATAGTCAATGGCCTTTCATGCCATGACATGCAGTTCCTTCTGTTAAATGTTAATACTGAACAGGATATAAAATCTGAACTCAAGAGGGTAATCAATAAGCCAAAAATTGATTATTTTAGGATACTCCTCAGAGACAGTCACTGGAGTGATGTTTACAGTTCTCAAGACATGAAAGAAAAATAAAACACTTTTGTTAATAAAGTGCTTACCTTATTTGAATACTGTTTTCCCCCCAAAACTAACCAAGATTAGAGCAAAGTCTACAAAGAAGCTATGGATTACACAAGGAATAGAGGTATCTTGTAAAACAAACAGAAAATTGTACCTGTCAATCCGAAACAGTTCCGATGCTGATGCTATAGCACATTACAAGAAATACTGCAAAATATTAAAGTCTGTAATATGGACATCAAAGCAAATATATTACAAGGAAAAGATAGTCATATCAGATAACAAAATAAATACAATATGGGATATAGTGAAGGAGGAGACTGGTAGAAACAGACATGAAGCGGAGCAAATAGCATTAAGAATAAATAATACATTGGTGACAGATGTGTATAGTATTGCAGAACTTTTTAACACATATTTTATAACTGTTACTGAAAAGATGGGGCTGTCAGGTTCTGTAGATGCTGCCATGGGATACCTCAGACCAGACATTTCAAGTAACTTCCATTATATGAATTTGATCCTTACTACCCCAGCAAAGTAACGTCCATCATAAAATCTTTAAAATCAAAAACATCTAGTGGTATCAAAAGTCAATTAAAGAATGTGATTCTGAGTTAAGTAACATATTAAGCTATCTGTGTAACCAGTCATTTATCAGTGGAATATTTCCTGAATGGTTGAAATATGCTGAAGTTAAACCACTGTTTAAGAAGAGAGATAAAGAATTAGCGTCAAATTTCTGTCCAATTTCACTTTTGCCAGCATGCTCAAAAATTTTAGAAAAGGTAATGTACAATTGGCTTTACAACCATCTTATCACAAATAACATACTGCCAAAGTTGCAGTTTGGATTTCTAAAGGGTTCTGATACTGAGAAGGCTATCTACACTTACAGTGAAAATGTACTTAATTCATTAGACAAGAAACTGCAGGCAACTGGTATATTTTGTGATCTGTCAAAGGCACTTGACTCTATAAATCACAATATCCTTTTAAGTAGAATATTACGGTGTAACAGGAAATGCATCAAAATGGTTTATATCTTATATCTCTGGAAAGGAACAAAGAGTGTTATTAGGAAAGAGACATGTATTAAGTTATCAGGCAGCATCCAACTGGCAACTAATTACGTGTGGGGTCCCACAAGGTTCCATCTTAGGGCCCTTACTTTTTAAAGTGTATATCAGTGACCTTTCATCAGTAACATTACCAGATGCCAAGTTTGCCGATATACAAACATTGCAATAAATAGCAAATGAAGTGTAGTCTTAGAGAAAGAGATCAGCTAATAAAATATTTGCAGACATTAATCACTGGTTTCTAGCCAATTCTTCCTCACTAAACTTAAAAAAAAAAAAAAAAAAAAAACTACATGCGGTTCAGAATTTGGAAGGGGTGTTCCACAAGTATATGCCTAACATATGACGACAAGCAGATAGAAGTAGTGGACAATGTTAAATTCTTTGGATTACAGCTTGATATTAAATTCAAATGGGAGGAGCACACCACAGAACTGCTGAAGCATCTTAACAAATCTCTATGTGAAATGCGAATTCTGTCAGACAAAGGTGATATATAGAAATGAAAAAGCTGGCATACTATGCTTACTTTCACTCCATAATGTCATATGGGATTATTTCTTGGGTAAGTCATCAACTCAAGCTAAAGTTTTCTGGGCACAAAAACCTGCAATAAAAGTTGCATTTCATGTGAACTCAAGAACATCCTGCAGACTCCTGTTTAGGGAACTACGGATACTAACTACTGCTTCCCAATATATTTATTCCTTAATAAAATTTGTCATTAAAAATATATCACTTTTTCAAACCAACAGCCCAGTTCATGAAATCAATACTAGAAATAAGAAAAATCGTCACAAGGATTTAGTCACTTACTCTTGTACAAAAAGGTGTGCATTATTCAGGAACACGCATTTTCAGTAACTTGCCAGCAGCCATAAAAAGCTTAACAACCAATGAAATTCAGTTTAAGAGAAGCCCAAAGGATTTATTGTTGGCTAAAACTGCTTCTACTCCATTGATGAATTTATCAGTAGAACCAACAGATTTTGTGTGTGTGTGTGTGTGTTATATGCAGTTCAATCTAACTTCTGCACCATTTCAGTGCAGTAATGTGTTCATTGTAAATTGTAGTAGTACTCACTGCAGATCAATTGGAATGAAAGTAAATCTAATCTAAATAATATGTTAGTTAGCTTCGGAGTGCAAGCAAAGTAACTGAGAGTTATATAAAGTTTAATCACAAGTAAGCACTAACGCAGTCTTGACATACACTGCGCCACACGTTAGCCTTGGGCTCTAGCTGTTGGGTGTGAACACTAGACAGCCAGTATCAGTCTAGTAATAGGTTACAACTTAGATTTAGTGCATACCAGGGTCAGATCACTATGTTCTCCACACAGACACAATCAGGGAATCCAGCATGAGGCTTTCATCAGCAATTATCTGTGCATTCTACTTGTTAATTATTTCTCCGATACAGTGCTGTGCGGAAGAATATTATAAATTATTTATATGAAATTACTAGTGCAGTACAGGATGATTATAAACAGTCTGTAAAACTTGGAAGGGTATTACAGGTCAGTGCACACAGAGAAACAACTGTTAAGAAAAACTTTTGATATGCTGTGCCATTTCTGAGTTAATTGGAGTTGATGTTAGCCAATAAAAACATTTGATATGCTGCACAATTTCTGAGTTAATTAGAGTTGATGTTAGCCACTTAGGCCATTGCGCACTAAAATTCAAGCAAACCACCAGATACAATTAGTGGCTGTTGTTCTCATGGGGTATATGATAGCACATGACACTGCTCAGCCTTTGGCTCGGGTTCAACCTTTATTAATATTCCCCGGCCAAATGTTGGAAATGGTGCAATGAATCAATTTTTTTTTTCTTAAGAATTATATCTCACAAGGGAACCTCCCCATCGCACCCCCCTCAGATTTAGTTATAAGTTGGCACAGTGGATAGGCCTTGAAAAACTGAACACAGATCAATCGAGAAAACAGGAAGAAGTTGTGTGGAACTATGAAAAAAATTAGCAAAATATACAAACTGAGTAGTCCATGCCGAAGATAGGCAACATCAAGGGGAATGTGTGCTCAAGAGCGTCATGGTCCCGTGGTCAGGGTGAGCAGCTGCGGAATGAGAGGTCCTGCTATCCCTCCCTCTGCCCACTCCACACCATCTCCTTAGCCCCATCACCAACCCCAGCAATTGTCGCTCATGTCATTTATTAGTTTTTCACAGTTAGTGTATGGGAACACAAATTCATATATGTCCTTTAACATGATTATTTTTTAATAACATGACAGACTCTTTTCTTTCAGGGTTTCAAGTTTTGTACAAAGATCATTTCTTAGTAATGAAAATTTCACTTATAAAGTTATATTAAGGTTTCTCTTACGTCACAAGACTGTTT
The DNA here is from genome assembly GCF_023898315.1 of Schistocerca nitens. NCBI lineage: Eukaryota > Metazoa > Arthropoda > Insecta > Orthoptera > Acrididae > Schistocerca > Schistocerca nitens. The sequence continues at coordinate 166,502,691 of NC_064622.1, forward strand.
TGATTTTGCACAATTTTATTTTAGGAGAAAAGTAACACAAAGTGATTTTGGCACACTGATGAAGTAATCCATAATTAATTTTTCTGTATTTTCACTTTCAGAATTTAAAGCAAACTACACACTACCATTTATGAGCTGAGATGTTTTGTTGGAACAATATCCACTTTTCACTCAGATATAGGAATGTGAAATTAGTTCAACACTAGAGTCTATGTGCCCATTTATTATTGCACAAACAAGTAACTATCTCCATGCTGATCAAATGTTTCCCATGAAAGTACACTATTGCACTGCTAATTAATTCCACAGTCTTAATTTTTTTTCTTTTTACACAGCCAGTCTTCTCATTACCTGTTGTCAATGTCAATTCAATGCACCTCCTCACTTTTTTCCATTAATTTATTTTCAGTATCCATCAAGCACAATTTTTCCTATGTGTGCCTCATCTTAAAACTACTTCTCAAAGTATTGCATAGCTTACCACAAATATTAAGGCAATCTGTAATTGTTCATGCATGTACAATATGTAAAAGTTGCACTATTCACAGATCCGAGTGAGTGATTGGGATCTTAGCATTGGGAATACCAATATGCTGTTAGCTTTTTATGTATCTTAATATGATTAGAACACAGCAAACTGTATAATAGAAATTCTGGGAGTATCCTAATACACTTGGAAAGATTTTTAAAATATCTTTGACAGCTTAATATAGGCATTCAGAGGTAGTGTTTCTTACTACGTGCATTTACATGCGTCCCACTAATACGGGCCGGCCAAAGTGGCCGTGCGGTTAAAGGCGCTGCAGTCTGGAACCGCAAGACCACTACGGTCGCAGGTTCGAATCCTGCCTCGGGCATGGATGTTTGTGATGTCCTTAGGTTAGTTAGGTTTAACTAGTTCTAAGTTCTAGGGGACTAATGACCTCAGCAGTTGAGTCCCATAGTGCTCAGAGCCATTTGAGCCACTAATACGGTGTTGAATTAATTATGCAGGATTTTGACAGACACTAAGCACTTTCCCAGCTAGCCTATAATCAATGTTCTCATAAGGAAGCAAAAGTTACATTGCCTACTAAGAGTATTGTCAGTATGTAGCTGTGGTAACCATCAGCTGAGACCAACCACCCATTCGCCCACCCGCATGCATGCACGTGCACACTGAGTGATAGCAGTCCTGCAATGAAACATCCAGGTATAAGCCCTCTGGAAACCAATTGAGGCACTGAGAAACGTGACTACATCACATCAATATCAATTGTAGCCTTTATTCATGCTTCTGCCATCTTATGATGAATCAGATTTATCTGTGCTGCACACCCACACTGTGTATTTGAACATCCATGAGAACCTGTCTAATTGGTTTCCGATACTCAAATGTGAACTCTGACAGTGTGCCTTAGGCCCTTGTGGTTCTCAGCAACTCAAATATATGAGGGCGTCTGAAAAGCCTGCAAAAATAAAAACTACTTATGCGTTTGGGGTAAACCTTTATTTTTCGACATAGTGTCCTTTTAGACACACACACTTTGTCCAATGCTGTTCTAATTTGTTGATCCCTTCCAAATAATAGGAATTGGCCAAGTCTGCAAAATAGCTATTAGTTGCTGCAATCACCTCATTTGAATAAAATCTTTCTCCTGCCAGCCATTTCTTCAAATTGGGGAACAAATAGTAGTCTGAGGGAGCCAAGTCTGGCGAACAGGGGGGGGGGGGGGGGGGGGGTGAAACGAGTTGGAATCCTATTTCCAATAATTTTGCGACCACAATTGCTGAGGTGTGTGCTTGTGCATTGTCGTCCAATCGCCGGCATTTTTCTTGCAGCTCAGTTTTCAAACAGTCCAATAATGATTAATAATACACACCTGTAATAGTTTTACCCTTTTCCAGATAGTTGATGAGGATTGTCCCTTGCGAATCCCAAAAGACATTCACCACAACCTTTCCGGCCGAAGGAAGGATCGCCTTTTTTGGCGCAGATTCTCCCTTGGTAACCCATTGTTTAGAATGTTGTTTGGTCTCAGGAGTATGGTAATGCATCCATGTTTCATCCACAGTGACGAAACGAAGCTCAAAGTCCTACAGATTCTTCCTGAACAGCTGCAAACAATCCTTGCAGCACTTCACACACTTCCGTTTTTGGTCAAGCATGAGCAATCGCGGAACCCATCTTGCGGATAGTTTTCTCATGCCCAAATGTTTATGCAAAATATAGTGTACCCGTTCATTAGAGATGCCCACAGCACTAGCAATCTCGCGCACCGTAACTCTTCTGTCATCCATCACCGTATCATGGATTTCAGCAATGATTTCTGGAGTCTTAACCTCCACAGGGCATCCAGAACATTCAGCATCACTTGTGACCATATGGCCACTTGGAAAATTTTGAAACCACTTATAAACTGTTCCGATCGAATGTGCAGGGTCACTAATGTTTATCAAGCTTCTCTTTAGTCTCTGCCTTTCATAAAGTAATGTTTATCACCACACGAAATTCTTTTTTGTCCATTTTTTGACAATCACTCGACTTCCTTGGTTCACACGAATGCCAAACACAAAGAAATAGACAAATGGGGCTGAAACTGTGTGTGTTCTTCCCAAAGATGCAACTAACTAAACATGACCTCGATACGTGCCAGTGGTACCATCTTTTGGACTTTGCAAACGCCCCTCATATATAAATTATTGACCTTTGTGTAATTCCAACATTGTGTTGACACAAGGAAAAGCAACTTTATTTAATGTCACTATTTCTGACTCAGTTGCAGGGAACTAACAACAGGTCATACGTAACACCTCTGAAGTTGGTATTACACATTAAATTTTATTACAAGAGTGTGTAAGATCAAATATTTATTTCTAGAATTTTTACAAAAAATTGTGATTCAATATTTGTTGCAGGAAAGTTCTTAAAGAGTGTAAATACTTTTGGATTAAAAGTGACCACTCACTATAAAGCGGACATATTGAGTTGTTGATGGGCACACAAATAAAGAAAGGAAACTTGCTGGCTATCAGAGCAATCCCTTTTTGAGCTAGAGTAAGACGTGAGCACATGCAGCCATTGAAATTGAGCATGTTGCGGTCAGCTGGACACTACGCCACAGGGTGGTCACTTGTTCATGGTAAGAATTTAGTGGTGGCCATTCATTCCAGTAAACAGCTGGCTGATAGTCATTGTGACAAAAAGCTGTGCATCGTTTGCAGTAGAGCTGGTATTTGACATGCTAATTTTGTAGATGGCCTGGCCTCTGATAGGATGGGAAGCCTGGTGTAGAAAGTGCTGGGTGGATGTATTAGGTAGTTACTGCACCTTGGTCTACCCTGAGACACACACGGGATCGGAGGTGGCATAGGGATGGGCTAGGATGTTGCAGTATTTGGTAGGTGATGGAACGTCACTTTAGGAGGGTTTAGAAGGATCTTGGGTAGGGTGTGCCTTCATTTCGGTGAATGATGAGAGATAAAATCCACACAAAGTATATGGTTCAATTGTTCTAGTCAAAAAGAAAATCTGAATGCTTGTTGTTACACTTCAGCCTAACTTGTAAAAGATTTACTCAGTGCCAGTGCAATGTTGGAACTCCCAGAATTAGGGGCTCTGTCAGGCATTACTGGTTGCCCCTGCCTCAGTGAAGATGAACACAACTAAGACAAAAATTGAAGATATAACATTATCTGTTTTCCCTGTATTTCTTTTTACATTTCTTATTATGTCGTATTGTTAGTTCAAATTTTGTTCTGGTTTCATAACAAGCTACACAGCAGTTTTGAAGAAAGTTAAGTGTGCATTCCACATGGGAAAAATATATCTAAAAACAAAGATGATGTGACTTACCGAACGAAAGTGCTGGCAGGTCGATAGACACACAAACATACACACGAAATTCAAGCTTTCGCAACAAACGGTTGCTTCATCAGGAAAGAGGGAAAGACGAAAGGATGTGGGTTTTAAGGGATAGGGTAAGGAGTCTTTCCAATTCCGGGAGCGGAAAGACTTCCCTTAGGGGGAAAAAAAGGACAGGTATACACTCATAATCTTGACATTCAACTAATATATATATATATATAATAGAGGGAAACATTCCACGCGGGAAAAATACATCCAAAAACAAAGATGATGTGACCCACCGAACGAAAGCGCCGGCAGACACACAAACATACACACAAAATTCAAGCTTTCGCTACAAACTGTTGCTTCATCAGGAAAGACGAAAGGATGTGGGTTTTAAGGGAGAGGGTAAGGAGTCATTCCAATCCCGGGAGTGGAAAGACTTACCTTAGGGGGAAAAAGGACAGGTATACACTCCCAGGCATAAAAAACAAACACAAACACACACACACACACACACACACACACACACACACACAGACACAAGCAGACATTTGTAAAGGCAAAGAGAGAGAGAGAGAGAGAGAGAGAGTGTGTGTGTGTGTTTTTTGACCAATTTTTATGCCTGGGAGTGTATACCTGTCCTCCTTCCCCCTAAGGTAAGTCTTTCCGCTCCCAGGATTGTAATGACTCCTTACCCTCTCCCTTAAAACCCACATCCTTTCGTCTTTCCCTCTTTCCTGATGAAGCAACCGTTTGTTGCGAAAGCTTGAATTTTGTGTGTATGTTTGTGTGTCTGTCGGCCTGCCGGCACTTTCGTTCAGTGGGTCACATCATCTTTGTTTTTGGATGTATTTTTCCTGCGTGGAATGTTTCCCTCTATTATGTATATATATTAGTTGAATGTCAAGATTATGAAGGTGTTAATAAGTAGCAAGTAATAATTGCTTTTTGCAATTCAATCTGTATGGGAAGAACATCTGAAATTATGTCCACACAATGCCCCTTTCCACGTGTGCATGGGAACCTGGAGCAAAAGCCCAGGCATAAAAATTGGTCAGTCTGCTATGCATCCATTTCTATGCTCAGCAACTTGTGCTGTGTTTATAGTGATGAAATGCAAAAAAAGAAAACACTAATGAAACTACAGGTAAAACATCACCTCAATAATAGAGGTATAAGAAACCGTCAGCAAATTTCAGAAGTAAGTTACATAAAAATTTTTAATATTTTGCTTGGGAAATTGCAGCAAAGTGGCTAGCAATGACATTTTGTTAGCTGGCAACATTGTTTATTTTGCATTTGAAAAACAAAGTTTCAGTAATCAACCCTGAAACTGAGAAATACTGATGGGAAGATCTTAGTCACTCTGGCAGGTAAATTCAAGTCAAAATGTAATTTGCATTTTATTTTATAAAAAAGTTGTTTCCACAACTTCAACCAAAAGAGATTACATACAGATCAACATCTTTGTACTCAACAAATCTGTAATATCATAAACCCTACTATCCACTGAAATGGAGGATGTGTTTTCCAATTCTGTATTTTTTTGCATTGTTAAATTTCCTTCATTTAAATTTCTACTACTTTCCTGAGGAGCTCCATTTATCCCACCTTTTCTCTTTTGTTCAGATGTCACACTCAACTGCTGTCCTGTTAAGTTGCCATAATATTGAATATTAGTCCATAGTTTTCATGTGCACTTTTCTCAAATGTGTGGTCTGCTGCTTCTATTTTTCCTACTTTGTGACCGATGTCATTCTTTACAATGATACGACTTCCTTTTTAAATTTAATACTTGATTCTCAAGGAATTACATCAAACTTTTATTTTAACGATCTTTACAAATGGCATTCCATATGACTTCTCTATCTGTAACCATTTATAAATTTCAAGGCACTTCTTTGGAATCAATTGCACATAAATCACCATAAAGCATATATTCAACACGACGCACAATGAAACACACAGGTCCCAGCTGTCTCTCATTGCCTAACTGTTCATCAGATTCTTACCGAACATGGAAAGCAATGGGCTTTTATGCATGGCATCCATTAGAGGAAATTACAAATGACCATGTGTAGTTATGCTGTTTGAAATATACGCACATGTCCAAAGCTGAAAAAGAAATGCATTGCGTGGACGCATCTTAACATGTGCTACAATGTTAAGTACCACTCCAACAGACATCAGTGACAGTAGTTTATTTACCTTTTGTACATAAATAGTGAAGTGGTAAATGCGCGCAGACAATGTAATTTATTGTCTAAAGAAAAAAAAAAAATACATCACAAGAAACAAGCATGTTGACATAGAATTAAGATAACAGTTCAGCAACAAACAAGGCAGGTCCCCCCCTCCCTTGAGCCATATACACACGCTACTCAACCATTCCATTCAAATGTAAACAAGTGAAATATTGTAAAATACATATGCTTACATATAAAGTTCCACAAGTTACTTTTCAATTTCTCGAGGGGGAATTCTCACAACAAAATATTTTTTAAAAAATTTACATTGTGCTTAACATATGCTTACAAAACAAGTTAGTTGGATTAAAACTTAAAACTCAGGCCAGTACAGCTGTATTTATCATGGCAAATATATTACAATCTCTCTAGATAAGATGTCATTAATATCAAAATATTGTTTCTATCATCAATATTAAAAAGTGAAGGTATGCTGCATCTTATTTATACGCTATATTACATTTTTGTTTTTTCTACTATTTCATATTCTGGTAACAAATGGTTTCAAGTGTGGCCGTTACACAAAAGCCACTCAATCATGAAATACACAAATTATATAAAAAAGAGTGAACTATGTCCTTTACAGACATATTTTAGTATTAAAAGTTCATCTGTAATATTTTATATTACTGAAGTTGTAAAATTTTCTGCAATCATAGAAATATCCACGCGCCTTCAGGAAAAGTGTGCCTTAATAACTTTTGGATAATGATTCAATGTGAAATCTGAAAAAGAAGTAAAAACAGACTCGTGTAATGATAAAAGACACAATAAACAAGACAGTACAACACAATTAAAGCAAATACTCATTACTGGGTCTGAACTAGTACATTAGATTTATTATTTAAATCATTACTGACACAGTTGCACACTTTTCAATAACATAGCTTATGATGGATGAAAATCAAAACAATTCGGCTATCTAGTGTGAGTTACCTGAAGGGTTTTCCTACCACAGTATATTAGTTACACTGTACAGATTCCAGGAGCGAGAGATCTCTGGGATGTGGGAAGAAAGTCAAATATGTACATTTGAAAAGTGAAATTATGCAACACCTTTAAATATTATTGTATTACAGTGTTAATAATAAATTAATGTAAAACACTAACATTAAAACAGCTCGCACACACACGCACGCTTACGAATGAAAATGTGCAGAACACATTATTTTCTAGTTTTTTTAAATACACTCATGATCTGCCTGCACTCCCAAAACCTTAAATTTTTTTACTTGCTTCATTGTTCAAAGTGGACTATTTATATAGCTTTTACAGAACTTCCAATCTTTTGACAGATTGTGATAATCCCAATTGCGTTGAACCACATCAGCGTGTTTTCAAAGACTTCATTCTTGCCTTCTCAGTGACATGACTCATTACTTTAATTTTTAAAAATTGACATCTGTTACAAATGATCCAGTGGTCCCCACTTTATCATCTCAAGGTAAATGAAATTTTTCACAGATGTTCCTTATGCAATGAAATTAAACTGTACAAGACTTCTGCTTAAGGGAGGGAGGGGATTAAGAGGAATTAGGTGATGGGCTACAATGTTTAAAATTGGATAGTAGCAGCAGCAATACGGGGAATGTTTATATTCGATGCATCACTTTTTGTACTGAACATACTGGCAATAATTCTAGTCCACGTTACTCAAAAATTTCCACGCAAGTTTAAGTCAAATTTGGGGAAACCTTTTTCACGATTATTTTCCAGCCAACTGCAACAACTTTTTGATGAAGTGTATAGAGTAACCATTTAAACTTCTATTAAAATACTTCATGATTGACATTTCAATTACTCTAACAGCCGAGGCAACCTACCAGTCATCTATGGAAACACTGCCACCTACCACTGCAATCTGTTAGTCAGAAAATTATTTAAATAAAGCTACAAAGTTTGTTCGAGCAGCAATCTCCAACAGTTATACATATGCACAACGTGGCAATTGAGCAGCTGTGAAGTGAATTTAAATACATTCATAGTCACATTAGATTTGTGTGTTTCTTCTTGTGACTCACTTTAAGTCTCTGATTTGACAGTTTTGATGTCGTTAGCAAAGCAAGCATTGTTTTTCAAGAAGTGTAAGTTTTGTTGATATGACATATTTTGCTTTTATAAATCTGATTTTTCCCCATATATTTGGGTTAACTGACCAACTAAAATGGCCTACTACTTTGCTCAGATACTGTCAATTTAAAACTGAATGTATCATTCCACACTGTTGTCTAATTTCAACTGTTCAGTTAATTTCAAGTATCCATTTTAATTTCCTCTTATGCATCACATAATAGATCATGAGAGAATACTCAATGAAAATTGCATACCAGAAACTACAATCAAAACCACAATACCAGATACGCCTACTTCACTGTGAATCAAGGAATACGTATGCACGCTGTACTGGGATTACAGGTATATTTTCTACAGACTAATTTGAAACTGAAACTGCACAGAAGTACCTGACTAAACTTTAATATCTAAAAACAAGAACTAAGTGTGAAGTCAAAACTTAGAGTGCTGGTACATACTTGTGTTGGAAACTAGAATTTATCTTGTCAATCCATATTAATCTAAGCACACACTATTAAATAGAAATTTGTAAGTAATGCGTTACATTAAAGTGTAACACAGCGCAAACTCACACGGTTGGCTGGTTGGTTTAAAAGGGGAGGGGGGGAAGGAACCAAACTGCGAGGTCTTCAGTCCCTTGTTCCCAGTAAAATAATTACAAAATGGAAAGAAGAAAAGAAAGGAGACATACAGCACAAAACAAGAGAACATATGACTGTGGCTGACCAACCATGAGAATAGTAAGGGAAAGCCAACCACTCTGTGACACATTAAAACATCCACCCTAAAAGTGGAGAACACAAAGGGACAAAGGACATGCGCTAAAACATATATAGAATGATAAAGCCCACTGTCACGTATAAAACATAAAACTAAATCAGCCAATGAGGTGTTGTCAGTTAAAATTTATGGCAACAAGTCCAGTAACTGAAGAGTACATTGCAGGGCAGCCAAAGGACAGCTCACCAAGATATGGGCCACTGTCAGCCAGGCGTCACAATGACACTGAGGTGGGTCATCACGGCGCAGGAGGTAGCTGTGTGCCACCCACGCGTGGCCAATGCGGAGCCAGCACAGAACCACAGAGTCCCTGCGAGAAGCCCGCATGGAGGACTGCCACACGTTCATAGTCTCCTTAATGGAATGCAGTTTGTTGTGCATGCTGAGGCTATGCCATTTCGTCTCCCACAGTCGCAAAACCTTGCGGCATAATACTGAACACACGTCAGTTGCAGAGAAGCCAATCTCCATAAAGCGGTTTCCGCATAGCCTGTTTGGCCAGCCAGTCTGTAAGTTCGATGCCTGGGATTCCGGCGTGAGCTAAGGTACATACAAACACCACTGAACAACTGGACTGTTCCAGGGCATAGACTGATTCCTGGATGGTCACAATCAAAGGATGATGAGGGTAGCAATGGTCGACAGCTTGTAGGCTGCTCAAGGAGTCAGTGCACAGAAGAAATGCCTCCCCAGGGCATGAACGGATGTGCTCAGGAGCACGAGATATAGCCACCAGCTCGGCAGTGAAAACGATGCAGGCACCGAGCAAGGAATGCTGTTCAATAATTTCTCCATGGAAATACACGAAGCTGACTTGTCAACAATCGAGAAGAAGGGGCAGCGGAGAGCCACAGGGTTAACTGTGTCCTTAGTGCCATATGAAAGGTCCAGGCGAAGCCGCAGCCTATGTGTACACCATGGAGGTGTATGTGACTGGACCTCAAGTATAGGTGGTAAAGGCAAGGACTCCAGATCAGACAGAAGGGATCGGACACGAACTGCAATTGGAAACCCTGACCTGGGCCGCCTATGCGGGGGGTGAACCGCCAGGGGTGGAAACGGAGACGGTGATTTGGATGTGCAGAAGAACTACGAACGTGTGCTACGTAACTGACCAGCAGTTGTGCACTCCTAACCTGCAATGGAGGCACTCCGGCTTCCACAAGGACACTGGTCACTGGACTCTTCCTAAAAGCTCCTGTCGTTAGGTGAACGCCATAGTGGTGCACTGGGTCAAGCAAACGCAACACTGCGGGTGCGGCCGAACCATTAACCAGACTCCCACAGTCCAGGCAGGATTGAACACGGGAGCTGTCACAGCATTGAGTGATCTACACCCCAGTTGATGTTGCTCAGGCGGCAGAGGGCGTTGAGGTGCTGCCAGCACTTCCGCTTAGCTATTTAAAATGAGGAAGCAGAGTCAATCTGGCATTGAAAACCAGTCCTAAGAATCAATATGTCTCCACTACAGTGAGTGGATCGTCATTAAGATGAAGTTCTGTTCCAGATGAATGGTATTACACCGACAGAAGTGCATAACACATTACTTTGCGACCGAAAACTGGAAACTGCGGGGTAGAGCCCATGACTGCACCTTGTGGGTGGATTCCTGTAGGCACCGCTCAGCAACACTAGTACTGGTGGAGCAGTATGAAATGCAGAAGTCATTTGCATACACAGAAGGTGAGACGAACGGCCCTACAGCTGCTGCTAGACCATTAATGGCCACTAAAAAGAGAGAGGGACCCCATTCTGCTGGATATTGGGGGGGGGGGGGGGGGGGGGGGGGACGACGACTATTGGAGGCACCAACTTGGACACAGAGAGGATGAAGCGACAGGAAATTCTAGATTTAAAAAATCAGGAGTTGGCCATGGAGAGTTTTTGTAAATAAAAAGAAGACGGCAACCAGGTGTTGGCGTCTGGAAAAGGCTGTTCGGATGACAGACTCTAGGGACACAAAATTATCAGTAGTGGAGTGACCCTGGTGGAAGCCACCCTGACATGGAACCAGCAGGTCACCTGAGTCCAGGGTCCAGCCCAACCGCTGACACTCAATACGATCCAGCAGCTTACGAAGAACGTTGGTGAGGCTGATAGCTATCCACATCAAGTGGGTTTTTACCGGGTTTGAGCACTGGAATGATTGTGCTCTCCCACCATTGCAATGGAAAGACGCCATCGCACCAGATCCACTTGAAGATGACGAGAGAATGTCACTTTTAGTCAGATGTGAGATTTTTAATAATCTGACTGTGGATCCAGCCTGGTCCAGGAGCTGTGCTGGGGCAATGTGCAAAGCCACTGAGGAGCTTCCACTCTGTAAATCAGGCGTTACAGGATTCACTGTGGCATGTAGTGAACGAGAGGACTTTCCCTTCCAGCCGCCGACAGTGCGAAAGGCTGGGGGGGTAATTCTCGGATGCAGAGGCTCGAGCACAGTGCTCAACAAAGGGCCAAGCAACGGCGTTTGTATTGGTAGATAACATGCCATTTATGTTAACACCGGGAACACCTGTTGGGATCTGGTACCCGAAAATATGTTTGATCTTTGCCCAGACTTAGGAAGGTGACCTAGGGAACCCAATCGTCGAGACTTATCTCTCCCAGCACTCCTGCTGCCATAATTTGATAAACTGGCGAACACGAGCACAGAGCCATTTAAAGGCTATGAGGTGCTCCAGGGAAGGATGCCGCTGCAGAACTCGCCGATGCTCCTTTGCTTCAGCGACTTCCGGCTACCACCAAGGGACTCTTTCACCGGGGGCACCCTAAAGAGTGAGGGATCGTGTTATCTGCCACAGAAACGATTGTTATAGTCACTTGCTCAACCATCACATCGATTTTCCAGTGTGGGGGAGATTCTATGGTGAAAGCAGAGATGAAAGTTCCCCAGACCACCTTCTTTAAAGCCCATCTGGGCAGGCGTCCGTGGGCCTGATGCCAGTGCAGTGACACACAGGTCGCAATGTGCTCTTCGGTGGATAGAAGGGAGAGTCCTGGGCTCCAAATTGATAAATCAATGGCCGAGTAACTACCTCAAGCCACACTGAAATGTGTAGTGGCTGCAGTGTTTAAGAGGCAGAGGTCGAACTGAGACAGTAAAGTTTAGACATCTCTGCCTCAGCCAGTAAGCACGGTGCCACCCCACAAGGGGTTATGGGCATTAAAATCTCCTAAAAGAAGGAACGGTTTAGGGAGTTGATTAATCAGTGCAGTTAATACATTCAGGGATACTACACCATCTGGATGAAGATATACATTGCAGACACTAATTTCCTGTGTCTTCCTTATTCTGACAGCCATAGCTTCAAGAGGGGTTTGAAGGGGCAGAGTTTCACAATAGACAGAGTTTAGGACATAACGCAAACTCCACCGGACACTCAATACAGTCACTATATTTCCTGTAGTATCCCTTACAGCCGCAGAGAGCAGGGGTCCGCATTGCCGGGAACTGGGTTTCCTGAAGGGCAATGTAGAAAGCAGGTGTAAAGCTTAACAGTTGCCGCAGCTCAGCCAGGCAGTGGAAAAAACCGCCGCAATTCCACTGGAGGAGGATGCCATTATGAGACTGGGAACCCATGGAACATTCAATGAGGCAGTTTACACCTCAGGGTCACCTGCTGCCACCGACTTTTTGCCTGAGCAGTCTATATCCATTTTATCTGAGGGTCCGGAGAGATCTAGATTCTCAGCGGACACCAAAATCTCCATCTCATCGGCAGATGCAGAGCTTGGAGGTAGTGTTGGTGTGGGTGCCACCGTAATTCCCTTGGTCTTGGAGACCTTTTTGAATTTCTCTCTCTGTTCCTTGGGTTTCCCTGGCTGGGAGGACTTCACTGATTCAGTCTCCGGGACTGAGGATGAGCGTGAAGCCCTGCGACCAGCTGCTTTAGGGCTCTTCAGCCACTGGTGGGTGTCATCTTTGCCACTAACAGAGTCCTGGGAAGGGAGTGACCCAAGGGATCTCTTCCTAGCGAGAGCAGCCAAAGAAGTTTTACGCTTCTCCAGCTTAGAAGTGAGGGCGGACAGCCCCAATGGTTAAGAGGGCAGTTTTTTCTTGGTTTTTAGGGCGCACAACTACAGTGGTCATTAGCGCCCAGACAATTATGAATGCACTGCGAGGCACAATGTTAAAACAGCAACTAAAAAGGACAACACTATAAAAGGCACATAAACAGGCAAGGGATTAAAAGAAAACAGCATAATCAAATGTCCTTAGACAGGTTTGTCAAGTTGATAAAATGAATGCGAGCAGCTGCTCCCGGGTCATCCACTGAAATTTCATCCAGAGTACATGTGCAGTGTATTAAAATTCGAACAGGACGTTAAAATGTGGCGTACCGTCAGCAATTGCCCGCATGGGCAGAACGGCACCAGCGCAGCCACCAGCAGATGGCTGTGGCTGAACCGGCAGTGTCCAATCCATAACAGGGCCAAAATTACCTCCTCCCGCCGGGAAGGGCGTGAAGAGGTCGTCCAAGCCGTGGGTAGAGGTTTCAAGGCCCGAAGCTTGTTTTCAGTAAGTGTAGAGCAATCGGCACGCCACAGCGATAAAATGAGCTGACAAATGACCCTGCTAAAATCAGATGAAGGCACACAACAAGAAGCTGTCTGAGGCTCAGAGGTGACTGGGGTTGGTGGAGCTGATGGGTCTGTGTCTGTGTATGATGCCCAGACGATATTTATGCTCTTATGGGGCGTGATGGTTACAGAAACATCCCCCAGCTTGTTACAAGCCAGTAACGCCCATGACTGGGCAGAGGATGCTGTTTTGATCAAAACTGACCTAGATCTCATTTTGTACAAGCCTTCCACCTCTCCAAACTTGTCTCTAAATGCTCAACAAAAGACTGAGGCTTCATGGCGATGGAAGATTCCCCATCAGCTCTCTAACATACAAGGTACCAGGGCGAATAAGAGCCGCTGCCATCCTTAGCCCGACGTTCCTCCCATGGTGTGGCCAGGGAGGGGAACAATTTTGGGTCATCCTTCTGTGCATTGAATTGAGTCTGAACACTTAGAGACTGCTGGTGTTTGACCACCTGCAAGAGGTGATGTACTATGCTTCATCGTGTGTCACCCACCCTGATGCCACCCACTCCGACTAGGGGCCCTCCCCATGGGCGCCACCCAGCCGCAGCAGAGGCTACCTCGCAGGATGGCCATTGCCGGGGAGTCTCGATGCCTCAGGGGGATGCGCATCTACCCCTTGGCATACATAGGGATTTAACGGCGTAGGCATCAGCAGGGCAATCCCTGTGTGATCAGGAGGCTACAACCAACAGGTTACATAGTGGCCCCACCACAACGGACTGGCTAATGTTCTGGATACCAGGTACAACCAAGCAAACAAGTCCATTATCACCATCAGTGTAGAAAACTATACTGCACAGTTGATGGACAAATACACACCCATGATGATGACCTTGCCCAACAGTTGGAGAATGAGCAGAAGTGCTGATCCACGTCGACTAAGGATGTGATAGGTCTCGGCGCATGATGGACACAATGCAGCATGTATGGTGCCCTTCCCCAATCAGCTTGCTCTTCAGGAAAATTTTGAAAAATGGAAGTCGAACCCTACAGGGGACCATTACAAAGGCCGAAACGTGTAAGACTCCTTTTAGTCGCCTCTTACGACAGGCAAGAATACCTCGGGCCTAGGTTGGTTTGTGGGATTAAAGGGACCAGACTGGGACGGTCATCAGTCCCTTTTTCCAAAAAAAATTAAAACCACCCAAAGAGAATAAAAACGAACAACAGGAAAGACGTCAGACAACACAGGACAAGAAATACTCCGACAGAGATCAGACAAAACAAATTAAAATCACAGAGTGTGACGGTGGTTGGCCGACCATAGAAAAAAAAGGAAAAGCCAACCACCGGGAAACACATTAAAAACGCAGACTAAATCGTAGGCCAAAGGCCAGAATCAACACAAAAGGACATAACAAACACTCAGATGAGACGATAAAAACCCCCTGCCCGAATAAAACGTAAAACTAAGCCAGCCATAGCAGGGTCATCAGATAAAAGGGCAGGGAGCGTATCAGGCAGCGCAAAGGTCTGCCTGAGCACAGCTAAAAGCGGACACTCCAATAAAATGTGGACCACAGATAAAACGGAGCCGCAGCGACACAGAGCTGGGTCCTCACGGCTCAATAAGTGGCCGTGCGTCAGCCGAGTGTGCCCAATGCGCAGTCGGCAGAGGACGACAGACTCCTTGCAAGACACACACAAGGAGTGCCACACAGTCGTCGTCTCCTTGACGGTGGTCAGACCGTACCATTCAGCGTCCCAAAGCGAGGAAATGTGTCGGCAGAGGACTGCCCTCAAATCAGTCTCCGGGAGGCCAATGTCCAGAGATGGTGTACTGGTGGCCTCTTTCGCCAGGCTGTCAACATTTTCATTTCCGGGTATCCCAACATGGCCCGGGGTCCAAACAAAGACCACAGAGCGGCCGCAACGCGCAAGAGTATACAGGGACTCCTGGATAGCCATCACCAGACGAGAACGAGGACAACACTGGTCGAGAGCTCGTAAACCGCTCAGGGAATCGTTACAGATCATGAAGGACTCACCTGAGCAGGAGCGGATATACTCTAGGGTACGAAAGATGGCGACCAGCTCAGCAGTGTAAATGCTGCAGCCAGCCGGCAATGAACATCGTACGGAATGGTCCCCTAGAGTAAGCGCATAACCGACACGACCAGCAACCATCGAGCCGTCAGTGTACGCAATGCCAGAGCCCTGATACATTGCAAGGAGGGAATGAAAGTGGCGGCGGAAGGCCTCCGGAGGGACTGAGTCCTTCGGGCCCTGTGCCAATTCCAGCTGAAGGCAAGGGCGAGGCACACACCATGGGGGTGTACGCAGAGGTGCCCGGAAAGGAGGCGGAAGAGATAAAGCCCCAAGCCCGGAGAGAAGGTCTCTGACGCGGACCGCGATCGTACAACATTACCGGGGCCGACGTTCTGGCAGATGGGCGACCTATCGCGGGAACAGGAGAAGACAGTTTGGATGCCGGGGCAAGCTAAAAACATGGGCAGCATAAGCGGCCAATAAATTTTGGCGCCTAAACCGCAATGGAGGGACACCTGCCTCCGCAAGTATGCTGTCCACTGGGCTGGTCCGGAAAGCACCAGTGGCAAGGCGTATGCTGCTGTGTAGGATTGGGTTCAGTACCCACAGCGCAGATGGGGATGCTGAGAGATAAGCCAGGCTCCAATAATCCAGACGAGATTGGATTAACGCCTGGTAGAGCCGTAACAGGGTAGATCGGTCGGTGCCCCAGCGGGTGTGGCTCAAGCATCTCAGAGCATTTAGATGCCGCCAACACGCCTGTTTAAGCTGCTGAATATGAGGCAGCCAAGACAGCCGGGCATCAAAAATTACACCCAAAAACCTGTGGGTCTCCACCACAGCAAGGAGTTCGTCGGCAAGATAAAGCCGTGGCTCAGGATGGCCTGTTCGGCACCGGCAGAAATGCATAATGCGGGTCTTGGCAGCCGAAAACTGAAAACCATGCGCTACAGCCCAAGACTGCGCCTTGCGGATAGTGCCCTGTAGCTGACCAACAGCTGCAATGCCAGTAGAGCTGTAGTAAAAGCAGAAGTCGTCAGCATACAGGGAAGCGGAGACAGAATTTCCCACCGCTGCAGCGAGCCCATTTATTGCGATTAAAAACAGACAGACACTGAGGACAGATCCCTGTGGTACCCCGTTCTCCTGGACTCGGGAGGAACTATGAGAGGTCGTGACTTGCACACAGAAGGTACAATACGACAAAATTTCGGATATAGATCGGCAGAGGGCCCCGAAGACCCAATCCATGAAGCGTAGAAAGTATGTGATGACGCCATGTCGTATCGTATGCCTTCCGTATGTCGAAAAATACAGCGACCAGGTGCTGACGGCGGGCAAAGGCAGTACGGATGGCCGACTCCAGACTCACCAGATTGTCGGTGGCGGAGCGGCCTTTACGGAACCCACCCTAAGACGGAGCCAGAAGGCCCCAAGACTCCAGTACCCAATTCAAGCGCCGGCTCACTATCCGTTCAAGAAGCTTGCAAAGAACGTTGGTGAGGCTAATGGGGCAGTAGCTGTCCACCTCCAAAGGGCTCTTGCCCGGTTTCAAAACGGGGATGACAATGCTTTCCCGCCATTGCGACGGAAACTCACCCTCGACCCAGAGACGGATGTAAAGGTCGAGGAGGCGTCACTTGCAGTCTACTGAAAGGTGTTTCAGCATCTGACAGTGGATGCGATCTGGCCCAGGAGCGGTATCAGGGCAAGCGTCAAGGACACTTTGAAATTCCCACTCACTGAATGGAGCATTGTAGGATTCAGAATGGTGGGTGCGAAAAGAAAGGCTCCGACGTTCCATCCGCTCTTTAATGGAGCGGAAGGCTAGTGGGTAATTGGAAGAAGCGGAACTAAGAGCAAAATGCTCTGCCAAGCTGTTGGCAATTTCGTCGTAGTCTGTACAAACTGCTCCATTCAGTGAGAGCGCAGGGACGCTGACAGGGGTCCGATAGCCGTAGAGGCGTCGGATCTTGGCCCAGACCTAAGGTGATGAGGTGTTCAATGCAGGGATGTCACTTGTGACGCTGGAGCGCCCGCCGGCGATCTTTAATCGCTGCAGCGATCTCAGGCGACCACCAAGGCACAGTACACCGCCGAGGGGACCCAGAAGAACGGGGAATGGTAGATTTGGCGGCAGTAACGATGCCGGTGGTGACCGATTGAACCACCGCATCAATGTCATCACTAGAGAGAGGCTCAATAGCGGCAGTGGAGGAAAACAAGTCCCAGTCAGCCTTATTCATAGCCCACCTGCAAGGGCGCAGAGAAGACTGACGCTGTGGCAGTGACAGAAAGATCGGAAAGTGGTCACTACCACACAGGTCGTCATGCACTCTCCATTGGACAGACGGTAAGAGGCTAGGGCTGCAGATCGAAAGGTCGATGGCGGAGTACGCGCCATGCGCCACGCTAAAGTGTGTGGAGGAACCATCATTTAAAAGCGAAAGATCAAGCTGTGCTGCTCAATGGTGGCGCCTCGACCTGTCGCCACTGACCCACCCCTCAGAGGGTTATGGGCGTTGAAGTCGCCCAGTAACAAGAAAGGTGGCGGCAATTGGGCTATCAGAGCAACCAGGACATGCTGCGCAACAGCACCATCCGGTGGAAGGTAAAGACTGCAGACGGTAACAGCCTGTGGCGTCCACACCCGAACAGCGACAGCCTCTAAAGCTGTTTGTGAATAGAGTTAAGGACATATATGCAGACGCCACCAGACACCCTTTCATAAGCTGCCCGGTTCTTATAATAACCCTGATAGCCACGGAGGGCGGGGGTTCGCATTGCTGGAAACCAAGTTTCCTGAATAGCAATGCAGAAGAAAGGGTGAAGGCTGATAAGTTGTCGGAGCTCAGCTAGATGATGGAAGAAACCGCTACAGTTCCACTGGAGGATGGTATTGTCCATGTCTGAGGCGTGACGGGACTTTGAAGGCAGATTACGCCACTGGGTCACCTGCTGCCTCCAATTGAGCACCGGTGCTAGCGCTATCCATGGCGTCTGAGGGACCGGCAAGATCGAGGTCCTCAGCAGACGCCAGAATCTCCACCTCGTCCTCAGACGCAGAGCTGGAAGGTTGCGGTGGGGTGGATGCCACCACGAGTTCCTTGGGCTTAGAGCTCTTCTTCTTGGATTTCTCACACTGCTCCTTGGGTTTAACTGGCTGGGAGGGCTTCACCGATTTAGTCTCCGGGACTGAGGAGGATCGTGAAGCCCTACGACCAGCGGATTGTGGGCACTTACGCAACTGTCGATCGTCAACCTTCCCGCTGGTGGAAACCTGGGAGGGGAGGGACCCAAGGGACCCCTTGCGAGGGTGAAAAGCCGAAGAAGTTGGACACTTCTCCGGCTTAGAAGCGGGGACGGACGTCCCCGATGGGTGGGATGGTGTTGCTCCTGAGGTAGGTGGCGCAGGAGCAACCCGGTGGGTAGAGCCCCCCACTGGCAAGGGGGCAGGAGGAGTTTTACTACTCGTCGATCCGGCCGGAAGTCGAGAAACTGATGGGGCTAGCACAGGTGTTGTTGCAGCAGCGTAGGAAGATGTCATTCTCACAGGATGTAATCGGTCTTATTTCCTTTTGGCCTCAGTATAGGTCAGTCGGTCCAGGGTCTTATATTCCATGATTTTGCACTCTTTCTGGAAGATTCTGCAGTCTGGCGAGTAAGGTGAATGGTGCTCCCCGCAGTTGACACAGATGGGAGGCAGGGCACATAGAGTATCGGGATGAGATGGGCGTCCGCAATCTCGACATGTGAGGCTGGAAGTGCAGCGGGAAGACACATGGCCGAACTTCCAGCACCGCATCGGGGGAGGGATATAGGGCTTGACGTCACATCGGTAGACCATCACCTTGACCTTTTCCGGTAACGTATCACCCTCGAAGGCCAAGATGAAGGCACCGGTAGCAATCTGATTTTCCTTCGGACCCCAATGAACGCGCCGGACGAAATGTACACCTCGGCGCTCTAAGTTGGCGCGCAGCTCGTCATCAGACTGCAAAAGAAGGTCCTTATGGTAAATAACTCCCTGGACCATATTTAAACTCTTATGGGGTGTGATCGTAACAGCAACATCCCCCAACTTGTCACAAGCAAGTAACCGTCGTGACTTGGCAGAGGATGCCGTTTGTATCAGGACCGATCCAGAGTGCATTTTGGACAAGCCCTCCACCTCCCCAAACTTGTCCTCTAAATGCTCGACGAAGAACTGAGGCTTTGTGGAGAGAAAAAGACTCCCCATCAGCTCTCGTACAAACTAAGAATCGGGGCGAATAACTGCTACTGCCATCCTGAGACTTGCGTTCTACCCACGGTGTGGCCAGGGAGGGGAACGTTTTCGGATCGTACTTCTGAGCGTTAAATTGAGCCCGAAAACGCTTAGAGACTGCTGGCGGCTGGCCAGCAGCGAGAGACGATGTACCACGCTTCATTGCGGGTCATCCGCCCTGATGCCACCTAGTCCGACCAAGGGCCCTCCCCACGGGCGCCACCCAGCCACAGCAAAGGCCACCTGGCAGGATGGCCATTGCTGGGAGTCCCGATGCCCCAGGGAGATGGGCATCTACTCCTTGGCATACGTGGGGAGTTAACGGCGCAGGCATCAGTAGAGCGATCCCTGTGTTGTCAGGGGGCTACAACCAACAGGGTACATGGCGGCCCCACCACAACGGACTGGCTACCGTGCTGGATGTTAGGTAACATGTGGTCCATGGTCGCCGTCAGTGCAGAAAGAGGCACTGCAGAGTGCAAGGTGTAAACAGCACGAAGGAACGTAGTCATGCCCAAGAGATGGAGAGCGGGCAGGACTGCAATTGAACGGCGAATAAGCTGGCGAAAGGTCTGATCGCAAGATGGACACAATGCACCTAGCAAGGCACCCTTTCCCAATTGGCTCGCTCTTCGGAAAATTTTGAGAGATGGAGGTCAAGCCCAACAGGTGACCATCACATAACGCTGAAACGTGTGAGACTCCTTTTAGTTGCCTCATACGACAGGCAGGAATACCGCGGGCCTATTCTAACCCCAGGACCCGCAGGGGGTGCTCACACTGTACTATGTCTGATTTAGTGGTATAATACTTTTTCTGGTTCTGAGTAAGAAGCGAGCCACAATTTGTACAAAGCCAACTGACTTAGAAGACCCCATTCAAATACTGATATATTCCACATCTTAGCAAGTGCTGACATACTCTGACCAAGTCTGTAGGAAGTAACCCCAATTAATTAAATGCTCATGGGAAAGTAAAAGATTATAAAATTACTCAATATTAAAAAATACAGGGTGTATCAAAAAGCATCATACAATTTTTTAAAAAGTCAGAACTATTATGTTATTTGAGAAGTGCAAGAACAACATACTGCTAGAAAGAGCAAACACTCGAGTTTTACAGGGTTCCTGCTAGATAGCAGCAGTGTGCACCCACTCCAGTTCTATAAAATGGTGTTGGGACAACACAAAGAGTTTTGTGTTCTACATTTTGCGCAGTACAGATCAGTAGTAACTATTCAGCACGTATGGTGGGGATCCTGCTACAACACAGGGAATTAGACAAGGCCATGAACAATTCGGAGAAACAGGTGGTTTGTGTAAAGGCAAATCACTGCACTGCCCCCGAGTGTCTGACAGATGTTGAACGCATCCACCATAGTTTCACAAGGAGCCTGCAGAAATCCATCCACCTTGTAGCTCGACAGCTCAACATGAACCCCCGATGTCTGTCTGGTGTGTGTTGCATTGTCTTTTACACATGAAGCCATACAAAACTCAGCTACTACAAGCTCTTTGTGAAGGTGGCCAACAACATGTGGAGTTCTGTAATTTTGTTCTTGGCAAGATGGAGGATGACAGTTTCTTCCACACGTAAGTGTTTAGTGACGAGGCAACATTCCATTTAAATGGAAAGGTGAACTGTAAATGTGAGAATATGGGGTACAGAAAAACCACACGAAGTTATATAACATGAGAGGAACTCTCCAAAATTTAATGGGTTTTGTGCAGATTCATGGGAAAACATGTATGCTACACTTTTCTTTGCCGAGAATACTGTTACGCAAAGCACACATCTTGATATGCATGAGAACTTCCTTTTCCCACAGTTGGAGACTGATTCTAACGACTTCATTTACTAACAGGATGGGGCACTGCCACACTGGCACCTGGAAGTGCGGGAATTTTTAAATCTAATGATTACTGTTTAAATCAAAAGCTTACTGAACGATGGATTGGTCGCACTGGATCATACGATTCAGCCTTACATTACTGGCCTCCAAGGTCATTGGACCTGACTGTATGTGATTATTTCTTGTGGGGATTATAAAAGATTGTTTATTAGCCTCTGTTACCAACAATGAGTGAACTGACATCATATAACAGCAGCTGTGGAAGCTGCAATTAAAGACATTCTTGCTGCAGTGTGGGAACAATTTGAATATCGCATTTACATAAGTGGTGCATCTCGAGGGGGGTCATATTAAACACCCATTTGAGGAGATTTGGGGAGGGGGCGGGGGGGGGGGGGGGGGGAGGGAGGGACAGACACGACTGCGACCTTTTGAGTTTCCCGTTTACCAAAAAATGAAATTCACTGTGTATGTTTATTAGTTTCAGAAATACAGACATGCCAAATCTGATGGTTTTTCTTAATACAGCCTGTATAACAGGACAGAAAATAAAATCAACTCACCAAGGAATGGAAAAAAGGGGGTTGGAGAGGGAGGGGATTGGAGAGGGAGGGGGACGGGGAAATGTGCAAGGTTCCAGAGCCAGTAGCTCCTTTTTCTAACTGAATGTTTGAGAGAGAAAGAAAAAGTATGAAAGAAAAGGGTTAGTGAGTGAGGGTTAGGAAATAAGAAGAGATACAGAAAAGCTGCCTAGAATGTTGAGTCAGGAGTTAGTTACTGGACAGGATTTGAACGAGACTCGATTGCTGGAGATTGCACTGGACAAGATTTTAACAACCAATAACTTAAAGGTAGAAGCAAGGCAAAAATTACTGGGGCGGGGGGCTGTAAGAACAGAAAGCTTAACTCATATAATGGTAGACTGTCACTGGACAACTGCAGTAACACACATGCAGTTGTACCACAATTTCTGGCAACCAGGAGCCCATAGCTGCCTTCCCTGTGGACATTGTCAGGCTGCTTCAGGATTTTGAGTACATCTATTTTTTTGTGTGCACATTCATTGCTGTTTTGTCAGTTCTTATGTTTCTTGAAACACCATAGTCTGCCCTAAGTCACTAGCCTCTATCTGGTGTGATGCCATAACCAAATGTACTGCTCATGCTCTGCAACATAAGTGCTAACACACCTTCCAATTTCCCAACGCAGCAGACAATAACAATCCCTCCCATACAGTATCTCATATGCGACTGTAGTGTTTAGGCCTTTTATTGCGTCATATCAAGTTTCAAGAATCAAGAGTACTGGCAGGCAGCCATAGAGGCATACACAAGAAATAACAGTGGGCATCAAAATCCGGAATAAACATGATAACATCAACAGGGAATATTGCTACAGGCTCCTGGCTGCTGACAATCCCAGTACAATGGGTGCTTGTGATCAAATGGCAGTGGTTGGCTGAAGAAACAGTGTATAGACAACTGGTGTTATCTTTCTGCTACTAACAACAGGAAAAAAGTCCTGACCCCAAAAGCTTGCTGCTGACTCTTAGCAGGTTACCGATTACCAGCAAGCCGTGCAACCCACTATTAGTAAGTCACATATCCCCTCCCCCTCTCTCCTTATACTGTGAATAAAATGAAGTGTAATAAATGTAGCATCTGTGGTCTAGTGCTGTCAGTGATCCAAGGGAGAGTGTCACAGAGATACTGAAGGAACTGAACTGGAAAACTCCTGAGGATAAGATGTAAACTTTCCTGAGAAAGTCAGTTAACAGAGTTTCAAAGACTGGCTTTAAATGATGACTCTAGGAATAAACTACAACCCCATATGTATCACTCACATACTGATCGTCAGAATACGATTACCATAACCACTGCAAGCAAACATGCATTTAAACAATAATTCTTCCGGCACTGCAGATGTGAACTGAACAGGAAGAAACCCGAACAACTGGTACAATGGGACAAATCCACTGCCATGCACCCCTGCATAGATGTACATAGCGATACACTGTGCACCAATGCCCTACCTAATCAGCAACTACTCTGGTTTTGCTGGTGGCCCAGTCTCTGATGCGATAAGATAAGTCTGTGTCAGGACTGGAATAGGAAGTGCTGGGGAGGTGGACTGAGCAGATCTTGCACCTTGGTATTCAAGAGGAACATGATCCCCATGGGATTGGAAGTGGCGTACAGGTGGGCTAGGATGTTGTGGAGGTTGGGCGGGTGACAATACCACTCTAGGAGAGGTAGACTGTCTCTCATTTCAGGGCATGATGATAGATAAACCCCTAATGAACGATGTGATACAGTTATTCTAGGCCGAGGTGGTTGGTTGGTTTAAAGGAGGGTGGGAAGAGACCAAACTGTGTGGTCATCAGTCCCTTGTTCCCGGTACAATAATTACACAAGGGAAAGAAGAAGCGAGACGAGACATACTGTACAAGAACAGGCAGAATGACAACCAACAATACTATGGACAAAAGAGGAAAAGAAAACCGCAGATAGAAGCAAGAAAAAGGTAGAAGGGATAAAAACAAGAGAGCAGATGACCGCAGCTGGCCGACCACGAGAATAAAAAGGAGAAGCCAGGCACTCTGTGACACATTAACACATCCAGCCTAAAAGCATTAGAGTGGAGAACACAAAGGGACACAGGACATGCACTAAGACAAATAGAATGATAAAACCCACAGTCACGTATAAAACATAAAACTAAATTGGCCGATGAGGCGTTGTCAGCTAAAATTAATGGCAATGAGTCCGGCAACTGAAGAGTCCTTCGCAGGGCAGCCAAAGAAGGACACATCACCAATATATGGGCCACTGTCAGCTGGGCGCCGCACCGTCACTGAGGTGGGTCATCACGGCGCAGGAGGTAGCCGTGTGTCACCAAAACATGAACAATGCGGAGCTTCCTTAATGAAATGCAGTTTGTTGTGTGTACTGAGGTTATGCCATTCCATCTCCCAAAGCCACAAAACCTTGTGGCATAGTACTGAGCACAGGTCAGCCTGCAGAGAAGCCCATCTCCAGAAGCAGTTTCCGAGTAGCCTGTTTGGCCAGCCTGTCGGCAAGTTCGTTGCCTGGGATTCTGATGTGACCTGGGGTCCAGACAAACACCACTGAACGACTGGACCGTTCCAGGGCGTAGATGGACTCCTGGATGGTCACTACCAAAGAATAACGAGGGTAGCACTGGTTGATAGCTTGTAGGCTGCCCAAGGAGTCAGTACACAGAAGAAATGACCCCCGAGGGCATGAACGATTGTGTTCAAGAGCTCGAGACAGCCACCAGCTTGGCAGTGAAAACATTGCAGTCATAGGGCAAGAAGTGCTGTTTAGTATGTCCTCCACGGACATACGCGAAGCCGACGTGATCATCAGCCATCGAGCCGTTGGTGCAAACCACTTCATGACCTCCGTATATGTCAACAAACGAGAGGAAGTGCCAGCAGAGAGCCACAGCGTTATGCGAGTCCTTAGGGCCATCTGAAAGGTCCAGGCGAATCCGCAGCCTATGTGTACACCAAAGAGGTGTACATGAATGGACCTCAAGTATAGGTGGTAAAGGCAAAGACTACAGTTCGGAAAGAAGGAATCTGTCACGAACGGCAATTGGAAGCCCTGACCTGGGACACCAAAGTGGGAGATGAACCGCTGTGGGTGGGAAATGGAGACGGCAATTCGGATGTGCAGGAGAACTACAATGTTTGCTACATAACTGGCTAGCAGTTGAGCACGCCTAACCTGCAATGGAGGGACTTCGGCCTCCACCGGGATACTGGTCACTGAACTCGTCCTAAAAGCTCCTTTTTAGCTAGGCAAACACCACAGTGATGCATTGGGTCCTGTAAACGTAACTATGAGGGCGCCGAACCAGTAACCTGACTCCCATAGTCAAGGTGGGATTGAATAAGGGCTCTGTAGAGCTGCAGCAGCGTTGAGCGATCTACACCCCAGTTGGTGTTGCTCAGGCGGCAGAGGGCATTGAGGTGCTGCAAACACTTCCGCTTAAGCTGATGAAAGTGAGGAAGCCAAGTCAATCCGGCGTCGAAAACCAGTCCTAAGAATCACTATGTCTCCACTACAGTGAGTGGATCATCATTAAGGTAAAGCTCTGGCTCTGGATGAATGGTACGATGCTGACAGAAGTGCATAACACATGACTTTGCGACCGAAAACTGGAAACTGTGGGCTACATCCCATGACTGCACTTTATAGATGGACCCCTGTAGGTGCCGCTCAGCAACACTAGTACTGGTGGAGCAGTATGAAATACAGAAGTCGTCTGCATACACAGAAGGTGAGACAGACGGCCCTACAGCTGCTGCTACACCACTAATGGCCACAAATAAGAGAGGCACTCAATACAGAACCCTGCGGGACCCCATTCTCCTGGATATGGGGGGGATCTATGGGAGGCACCAACTTGGACACAGAAAGCACGAAGCGACAGGAAATTCTAGATAAAAATCGGGAGCAGGCCTCAGATATGCCACTTGTATAATGTGGCAAGGATATGTCGCCAGGTCCTGTCACTTGCTTTTCATAAATCATGAAATACGGCAACCAGATGCTGGCATCGAATTGGCTGTTCGGATGGCAGACTCTACGGACACAAGGTTATCAGTGGTGGAGTGACCCTGATGGAAGCCAGTAGGTCACATGACTCCAGGACCCGACACAACACAACCGCTGACACACCATACATTCCAGCAGCTTACAAAGAATGTTGGTGAGGTTCATAGGCCAATAGCTATCCACATCAAGTGGGTTCTTACCGGGTTTCGAGCACTGGAATGATGGTGCTCTCCCACCATTGTGATGGAAAGATGCCATCGCACCTGATCCACTTTAAAATGACGAGGGCATGTCACTTTTAGTCAGATGAGAGATATTTAATCATCTGACTGGATCCGATCTTGTTCATGAGGTGCATCGAGGCAACGTGCAAGGGCACTGCAGATCTCCCACTCTGTAAATGGGGCGTTATAGGATTCACTGTGGCGTGTAGTAAATGAGAGGACTTTCCTTCCCAGCTGCCATCTGAGAGTGCGAAAGGCTGGGGGTAATTCTCTGATGCAGAGGCTCGAGCATAGTGCTCGGCAACCGCAATTGCGTCAGTAGATAACATGCTGTTTATGTTAACACCTGTTGGGATCTGGTACCCAAACACGTTTGATCGTTGCTTAGACTTGAGAAGGTGACTTATGGCACCCAATGGTCTGGTGTTGGCAGAGCTGATGGGGCTAGAACTGTTGTAGCAGGGGCGTAAGATGTTCTCATACATACATACATACATGTGTTCAAATTTCCTCTTAGCTCCAGTGTAGGTCAGTCGGTCAAATGCGTTGAACTCCATGATTTTTCTTTCTTTCTGGAGATTCCTGCAGTCAGGCGAGCAAGGCGAATGGTGCTCTCCGCAGTTGACACATACGGGAGGCGAGGCACATGGAGTATTGCGATGTGACGGACGTCTGCAATCTCGACATGTGATGGCGAACGTACAGCGGGTGGTTGAACTTTCAGCATTTAAAGCACCGCATTGGGAGAGGGGTATACAGCTTTACATCACAGCGGTAGACCATCACCATGACCTTGGGTCGAAATGTCGAAAACCAAGATGAAGGCACAGGTGGCATCCTGATTATCCCTCTGATCCCAGTGGACACGGCGAACGAAATGTACACCATGCTGCTCTAAATTGGCTCACGGCTCATCGTCAGACTGCAAAAAGAAATCCCTGTGAACTATTATTGCCTGGATCATATTTAAGCTCTTATGAGTGTCATGGTTACAGAAACATCCCCCAGTTTGTCACGAGCAGGTAACACCCGTGACTGGGCAGAAGATGCTGTTTTGATCAAAACTGACCCAGATCTCATTTTGAACAAGGCCCCCACCTTCCCAAACTTGTCTCTAAATGCTCAACAAAAAACTGAGGCTTCATTGCATTGGAAGATTCCCCATCGCTCTCTAACATACAAGGTACTGGGGCAAGTAAGAGCCACTGCCATCCTTAACCTGACACTCCTCCCATGGTATGGCCAGGGAGGGAAACAATTTGGGGTCATACTTCTGTGGGTTGCATTGAGCCTGTGAACGCTTAAGAGACTGCTGGTGTTTGACCACCAGCAAGAGACAATGTACTACACTTCATTGTGTGTCATCCGCTGAGTGGCCCTCCCCATGGGTGCTGCCCAGCCGCAGCAAAGGCCACCAGTCAGGATAGCCAATGCCCCAGAGCAACGGGTATCTACTCCTGAGCATACTTGGGGCATTAATGGCGCAGGCATCAGCAGTGATCCCTGTGTGGTCAGGGGGCTACAACCAACAGGGTACATGGTGGCCCCACCACAATGGACTGGTTACCATGCTGGATATCAGTTGCAACCCAGCAAACAAGTCCATTATCTTTGTCAGCGTAGAAAATTATACTGCGCTGTTGATGGAAAAATACACACCCAGGAAGGTGACCTCACCCAACAGTTGGAGAATGAGCAAAAGTGCACATCCATGCCGACGAAGGATGCGATATTTCTCAGCGCATGATGGACACGATGCACCATGTAAGGCACCCTTCTCCAATTCGCTTGTACTTCAGGAAAATTTTGAAAAATGGAAGTCAAACTCTACCAGGGACCATCACAAAGCCCGAAACATGTGAGACTCCTTTTAGCCACATCTTACGACAGGCAGGAATACCTCGGGCCTATTCTAACCACCGGACTCGCAGGAGGTGCTCACACTGTACTATGTCTGATTTAGTGGTATAATACTTTTTCTGGTTCTGAGTAAGAAACGAGCCATGATTTGTACAAAGCCAACTGACTTATATAGAAGACCCAATTAAAATATTGATATATTTCACATCTTAGCAAGTGCTGACATACTCCGATCATCAAGTCTGTAGGAAGTAACCCCAATTAATTAAATGCTCAAGGGAAAGTAAAAGATATAAAATTTGAATTTTACATGGTTCCCGCTAGATAGCAGTAGTGTGCGCCCACTCCAGTTCTATAAAATGGTGTCAAGACAACAGAAAGAGTTTTGTGTTCTACATTTTGCACAGTGCAGGTCAGTAGGATGGACCACAGGTTTTAACACCAGAACCTACACTGGGGGAAGTGATGCAAGCCATTAAGACGTTAAATAAAGAATAAGGCACCTGGAGACAATCAGATCCAGGCCAAACTTCTCAAGTACAGTGGGGAAACGCTGTGGAAAACAATTGATAAAATAATACTGAATATCTGGCAAGAGGACAGCATGCCAAAGGAGTGGAAAACAGCTATAATGTGCCCCTTACATAAAAAAGGAGATAAATTAAACTTCCAGAACTATCGAGGAATCTCCCTACTAAATACTACACAAAGTTTTCTCCAAGATTCTAACCAGCAGGCTTACTCCATATGTGGAACAGATAGTTGGAGAATATGAGAGTGGCTTTAGAAGAAAGAGGTCAAGAACTGTCCAGATATTGACACTGTATATACTACTTGAAAAAATAACATACACCAGCTTTATATCTACTTTAAACAAGCCTATGATAGCATCTCAAGAGTGGCATTGAAGAATGTAATGGAAGAGGCTGGAATACCTAAGAAGCTCATTAAGCTTTCCATGATGACTCTCAGCGAAACCAAATGTAAAGTAAAAATACAGGGCGAAATCAACAGAGAAGTGGAAATGAAGAAGGGACTTAGACAGGGTGACAATATCTCCTCATTGCTATTCAACCTTTGCCTAGAAAAAGTCAAGGTCAGACAGAGTTAAATAAAGGAGGAACCTTCTTAAATCTTTCACTACAGTACCTAGCCTATGCTGACTATGTGGCATAACTCACACAAAACCTTGCTGTGCTAGGTAAAGCCTATCAACAACTGGAGAAAGGTGCAACGGAACTTGGCCTGACAGTCAACATCGAAAAGACCAAGTATATGGCAATAACCAACCAACAAAACCTACCAAATCTCAGGATAGCCGTCAGGGAGTTTGAAAGGGTGAGAGACTTTAAGTACCTTGGGTTGGTTATCACTGAGACAAATGACATTGGCAGTGAGGTGAAAGCCAGAACAACAGCAGGTAACAGATGCTACTTTGCCGCATTACCCATGCTTAGGAGTTCGCTTCTATCAGAAAAATCAAAAATCCTCAATTACAAAACAATTATAAGACCAGTTGTTATGTATGGTGCTGAAACATGGACCATGACTGTAAATGAGGAAAGGATCCTTAGCATATGGAAGAGAAAGGTGCTACGTAAAATATATGGCCCAGTATACGAGCAAGAAGGTTGGTGCATTCGTACAAATGCAGAACTACAACATCTTGTTGAAGAACCTGATATTGTTACTACCATTAAAAAAACTGCAGTGGGCAGGGCGTGTGGCCAGAATGGAAGAAGACAGAGCATGTAAGAGGATTTTTGATGGCAAGGCTGGAGGCAGACGGTGGAGGGGACGCCCCAGAAAGAGATGAGTGGATTGAGTTGAAGAAGACATAAAAAAGCTGGGTGTCAGAGAATGGAGACGGAAAGTCATGAATCAGATAGAATGGCAGGATATTGTGACGCAGGCCAAGGCCCTTCAAGGGCTGTAGAGCCGAGGAGTAAGTAAGTACGACAGGCAGGAATACCTCGGGCCTATTCGGGTGACAAATGCGGTACTCTTCTGTGACCAGCTCTTGGACTGGTTGTGGGAGAATTGGAGGTGTGTGGAGAATTTGCACAGAAGATGTCTGCAGACTAGGTCCAAGAGATAGTGCTTGCCTGTGAACCTTGGTGAGACCTTCAGCGTAATGGGAAAGGGAGTTCTGGTCACTGCAATTATACCATTCCCAGGTGGCAAGGATATGTAGTAGGGATTTTTGATGAAGGATAGCAGCTGTCAAAATGTAGGTACAGTTTGTGGTTTTAACATGGAAACGCTTGTGGATGGAGCCATCAGATAGGAAGAGGTCAATGCCTAGGAAGGTGGCATGCTCGGTTCAGGACAGCCAGATGAAGTGGATGGGAGAGAAGGTGTTGATATTGACCAGGAATAGGAT
Organism: Schistocerca nitens; assembly: GCF_023898315.1. Taxonomy (NCBI): domain Eukaryota; kingdom Metazoa; phylum Arthropoda; class Insecta; order Orthoptera; family Acrididae; genus Schistocerca; species Schistocerca nitens. The sequence continues at coordinate 166,533,379 of NC_064622.1, forward strand.
AGGGAGTCTTGGCCTGAGCCCAGGTCTGGACTCAGGGCCACGATACCCAAGACAGCCTCGCCACTGCCAAACTGTGGCCAAGAGCAAAGCAGACCACCCTGTGGTACAATTTCGACTTCAATGGCTTCTTCACAACCCGGCCCACCTGGATATTCCCTCCTCAACCACCAGGTTTTCTAAAATGCACAGATGGGAATCATCCTTACAACACTTCCTCCACACCCAAAATTATCCCCGCTCAACCTACAGTAATCTACTATCCCCACACCCTCCACCCAACAGTTTCCATGCTTTGCCCTTAACTGCTCTTTTTCCACTCCCCAGTCTCCCCCGCACCTCCTGAAGCCCCACCTGGCAGTCTAGTCCCTGCCCGTCCCACCAGACAGCACCCTTCTCTCCCACCATCCGTATCCTGCCGTCTCTACTCCTCCTCTCACCTTGCCACACTCCAGATCACTATTCACATGACAGTCACATTTAAGTTGGAGCTGCATGTGGTAGCCATCATGTGTGCATGCTTTCTTGTGTGGGTGTTGTTGATAAGAAGACTTCGGCCAAAATCTATAATGTGTAACAGTCTTTTCATTGTGCTTACCTGCAAGTCAATGGTCATCTGTATGGTGAATGGCAATCTATCCTTTTCCTAATACTGCTGATATTCCAACCTGGAGTTTCCAAGGTTGATTTTTATTTTATTTCTGAATAGATTATAAATCTGACACCTTCAGAATTTCTGGAATGTCTACGAGAATTTCAAACACTCCAAGTTTCCGTAACTTCAAAATTCAGATTGATTAGGCAAGTTGAAACAAGGAATACCAGTAGTGACATGGAGCCTAGCCAGAAATATTAATCTAAGGAATGCATACACATCCCTTTGAACAGAAGAAAATTTGATCCCATTTAGGTATGCAGTTTATAAATATTGTACTCTGCAGTAATTTAGTGTCAACACTGTCGTAAATACCAATGTTCACAATTGTCTTTAAGGATGTATAAACTGAACAGTAACCTTGTCATTCTATTGGTCAAAACAAAGAGGTATTATCTTAATATCTCGGTTTTGCCATAAGAACTGCAAAGACCTGTGAAATTAGCTGTTGCAGCTTCCTTAGACCTAAACCATGCCCACAGCAATTTCTTTTTCAGTCTTTAAACACAGTATTAATTGTTATAAACCACAGTAACAATGAAAACAAATTTAAAAAATATTTTTCAAACAACATTGTGGGACAACCAAATAAGAAACAAAATCCCAATTCGAAAGTATCAGATTCTATGAGGGACACTACAAAAGAAATGCACACTATTTTTGTTAAAATACAGTTTTCATTCTGAATGTGTGAAAGTTTTACAGTGTGTAGATACACCCTTCCCACTCGTTTTCAAACTTAGTTCAATCTTGTTCCCGTGAGTGGCGCCACCACGGCATGTCTTCAAGATGGCTGCTACACTTGACGTTCATCAGAAGCAACGTGCTGTCATAGAATTCCTGTGCTGTGAAAATGAGACAGTGAGAAACACCCACAAGCGGTTGAAAAAGGTGTATGGAGATGCTGCTGTCGATCGCACTACAGTTAGTCGGTGGGCAAGCAGGTTACATGATGAAAGCGGGCATGGCAATATTGAGGATTGTCCTTGCAGCGGCAGGCCTCGTACTGCACACGCTCCACACAATGTGCAGAATTAACGAATTGGTGCTGCTGACAGATGCATCACAGTGAACGAACTGTCGCGCTACGACGGGATAGGGGAAGGAAGTGTTTGCAGAATACTGAAAGTCTTGGTGTTAAAGGTTTGTGCCAGGTGGGTTCCCAGGATGTTGACAGTGGCTCACAAAGAAACAAGAAAAACGGTATGCAGCGAACTTTTGGAACAGTACGAGAATGGTGGAGATGAAAAGTTATGTCTACAGTGTTTTTCAATTCCGAAGGACTCTTGCTTGTGGACATCATGCCAAGTGGAACCACCATAAATTCTGATGCACATGTGACGACACTGAAGAAACTTCAAGCCCGACTTGAGTTGTGTTCGACCACATCGTCAAAAGCAGGAGGTTTTGCTGTTGCACGACAATACACGGCCACATGTCAGTAAAAAAACTATGGAAGCGATCACAAAACTCGGATGGACAACACAAACACCGGCCTTACAGTCCTGACCTGGCTCCATGTGACTATCATCTCTTTGGGAAACTGGGAAGACTATCTTCGTGGAACAAGGTTTGAAGATGATGACTCCCTTGTGCACGCTGCCAAACAGTGGCTCCACAACAGGTTGGTCCAGAATTTTATTAAGCGCATATACAGGTGCTGATTCCATGATGGTGTAAGGCAGTTGAGAGGGATGGAAATTATGTGGAGAAATGAAAATATTGTTCCTAAAGGATGTATCTACACACTGAAAAACTTTCAAACATGTAGAATAAAAGATTGAGTTTTTTAAAAAAATAGTGTGAATTTTTTTTTAGTAACCCTCGTACCTGTCTGCTTTCACCTGTTGTGTCATCAAGATGTTGGACACCCCTAATTCCAGCACACACACAGTGAACAAATATTTGAACAACAATGAGGAATATTTCCCTCCAGCAATAAAATTAAACTGATGGGACAACTGTGGGAAGTGTGGGGGGAGGGGGTTGTTGTTGTTGTTGTTGTTAAAGTGCAGGCATATTAAGTATACAACAGTAAGAGTGACATCACTATTCCAAAACAAACAAAACTGAAAAGAAACATATGAAATCCTCAAGAATAAACTGAACAAAAACCACACAACTGGAATCTAATACTTCATTTGACCTACGTAGCCGATACGAAAGCAGCAATACCCGACACCCACTACCCCCACATAGAACCATAAATACCGATATCATTTCACTCAACTATGTAGCTCAAACCGAGACAGCAATAATACCACCCACCCAACTCAACCATAAAAACAAGTGTTATAAGTTCACTTGATGTATATAGATCCAAGGAAGTCCCCAGTATCATGGACCCACAAATAGCAGAACTTTTGAGTTAATGATTACTGATTATTAATATTGTCACCAATCACAAATTTTCATTTTTTTAATTGCATCCAAAGTGTTTCTGAACTACAACACAAAGATTATATGGCTATAATGGGCATTTCATCTGCTTCTATTTTCACCCAATAGTAACAAAGCTACACAGTTGTTAAGATTTCAGCAGACTATGCCTAATGTGGGATTAATGAGAAAATGATAGTTTGAATTTACTATTATTACCATTTACATGGTACGGTAGCAAACCCATTACTCCATACTATCACTGTAACACAAGTCATATCATACACATGTTGAATACAGTAGTCTGAAAATGTGAAAGTTCTTCAGCAATGCAGAAAACAATAGTTGTGGCCAAACTTAGATAAAGACTTAGGGCCTTCTTAACTTTATTTCTCACTGTCCTTTAGCATTTCCTGATTAAACCCACCTGAGGTATGGTTTATAACAACAGTGTCATTTTGTTACTATTAGGTGAAGACTGAAGCATATATTGATGTCCATTAAAGCCATACAGTCCTTGAATATGTAGCTCCAAACCCCGTTGGACAGCAATGAAAAAATAAAAATTTGTTGTTGATGATGGGATTTTATTAATCAATAAACCTTAACCTAGAAGTTTACAGTCACGGGCACTCCTCAACTTAATGACTATTAAGAAGATACTTCTATCATCAAAACCTAATGAGAACAAAATAACTGCAACGTAGCAGACACCTACAAACTACCAAATTGGAACTTCAATAACCAACACAAACCACAAAATCATAAAAAAACTACTCCAACACAAACTTCGATACCCACGTAGCAAGAAAAATTATGTACACAGACGCTGCTCAGTTTATTTATAAATTCTGCACAGTGCCGACATTTCACACATTCCGCAAAGAGGCCTTATAAGTGGAGAAATTTAATTGTAGACACTATATTGTCACCTACAGCAGCAACCATCAAATTACTAGTAAATTAATTAAAAAAACACATGCATAATTAACAGGACAAACCAACAATATTAAAATAAAAAACAAATCAGTACTCAATAACTAATGACATGAAAATTCACTACCCACTAATTTTGCATTACCATGCTGTGTTTTGGGAGAAAAGATTATACTGGTTCCCTTGTGTCCAAAGTAACAATTTTTCTCCAAAATTCTTTTCTGCTGCATTGGTTAGTTAACTTACAGATAATAGGTTACTCTGTTTCAATCCTGACACTAACCACTAACTTCAATCCTGACACTAACCACCAAATTTCACATTCATTTCATGACAGACTAAAACAGATTTTGATTTATACACAAAATGTTAAGAGCGTCACTGTGTGCCATCTGTCTTAAAATCATCATAACTTCAAAGACATTTAATACAATTACTTACCTCAGTAATGTGAACAAATAAATGAAGTTACACTCAACTCCCAGATTGCTTGGAAAACGTTATATAGAATGACATATACAGCACAATAAAGTTATTCCATGCATACTTCCAAAATAATTTCTGAATTCTCATGGATGAGGTGGCGATACAGACAATTAATCTAAATCGAGTAGGCCTATGTGATGGAAAGAAGATTCTACAGTCTGACTGACACCACTAGTCACAATGATTGTATTGAACACGCATATTTACACTGCTGACAGAACTGAAAAGGCTAACCTGAAGTATCTTCCTTTACTTTCCAGAAAGACAACAAATACTACACTACTTTGTAAAATTCACTTCACTGTTGTACCCTAATTCCACTCAAACATGAGCAGTGTTCACCATAGATGATAAAATAGCCATGGAAAAAGGGAGTGGGGTGTCAGGTGAGAGATTTTCAGAATAGGTGAGAGTATCACCCAACAAATTTGCAGTTGGGGAGGGGGGACAGCATCTCCAATCCCTCTACCAATGACAACAATGTATCATCTGATACAGTTTAATTGTAACAAATCTGTCTTCTAACAACTATGGACATGGCACATAATTCACAACTACCCCCAAAACTGTTATATCTATCATTTCTATTGCATTACCTGTATTATATGTCCATTTCTGATATGAAGAACTGCTTCATTACCACAAATAACTACACTGTAATATTGAAAATATTTTCAGCCACTCTTTCTCGGCAGCTACTGCAAATATATTTACCACATACATAAAATAAATTCCATTTGCAAAAGATGGAATTTTTTACTTATCTATGTGGTTAAATATTATTAAAATCCAACATTTATCTATTACATTCTGACAGTTTTCAGTACAATGCAGCAAGCAAGCTCCACTTATCAGCCACCAACACATTTACAGTTGCAGAGTGAGTGGCAGTGTAGGTGGGACAAGCTTTCACCATGTGGTGTTGGCACAACATAGATGCTTACTTCTTTGGCACAGTGACAAGATGACAATCACTTCATAATAACTACCATATTAACAGGTACTGTACTTATTATAACTTGGTAACATCAGTAGCAGACACCACAAAAAAGTCTACAGATTGTGCTGATCCAGAGTTGTCAGGACGTCACAAATAAATAGTGCTTAACCCCAGGGCATCTATCGTGACAATAAAATTGTTCCCTGAAGTTCACTTTCCAGAGTCCACTTCTCTCCTAACCCCAAAACTTTCATGCACTCATTCACACTAAGTACAATGCATTTAATATCCTGTCCCTGTCACTCATTGTTAGCACTCCATATACACAGAGGACATCCAAAACTACAGACTGAAACAGTTGCAAAAGTTTAAATGAAATTTTATTTGAATAGAAGTGCTACATATTATTGTACAACAAAGAGAGATAAAAATACAACTGCTTGTATGGGCAACTGGAATGATTAATTATGGTAGTAAGCCATATAACATCACTACAAGTAAATATTAAATTTTATGTGTAGAGCACAAAATACCTATCTGTGAAAAATAGTTTTGAATACAAATTGAAAACTTTTACCGAAAACTGGCAATAATTGTTGCCGTTCAATAAGACACATCCAAAAATTTCACAATTTAATTTCTTTATAAAACCGTGTATTTGCATATTATTAATTTTAACACCTTTCATTCGAAAACCTTTACCCATTACCGTAGCACCCGAGAACACATCAAATAGTGGTCATTACTGTTACCATTATGGTGTTTATGCAGATACAATTTTGAGCTTTGGATGCGCGGTAAAATTTCGGACAAATATTTTTCATAATATACATACAAAAGTAAATTTTATTGTTAAAATAAGCTGCTTTATTCACAATAATCTTCGCGCACATTAATTTTTCAAACAGTGGAAAACTTATTTCTAGTCCACATTCCTTTCCTAAACATATATACACCAACATAATAATTGCATATAATATAGAAATTAAAATGCTTACCACTTGCGCTTTGCAGAGGCAGTCTTTCCACCAGATTTCCGGGCTTTCGCGCCTCGTTTAGGTTTTGCTGCAACTCGTGGCGATCCTTTCTTCGCTACTGACTTACGTGCCTCACCAGATTTTGGTTTCTTCGGTGACTCAGTTTTACCTCTTCCGCGTTTTTCGGGAGTGTTCTTAGATTCTTGGCCATCTGCAACATCAGTTTTATCCTTCTGCTTGCCTCTGGCCCTCTTAGGTGCAGGTTCTCCCTCCTCTAACGTAGTTGCAGTTTTAGCCTCCTCCACGTTTTGTGATGCAGGCTGGGCTTGAGACTTTTTAGGACTTCTACGAGGCTTTTTTTGTTCTGCATCTGTAGATTCTGCCGTTTTAGCTGCTTCTGCGGCGGGCGTCTTCGTAGCTGAGCGTTTTCCTTTTCTCGCCGGCATGTTTAGAACAGTAATCCACACGTACAACGCCTAGCCAGATAACTATTTTGGCGCGAATGTTACACACAGAGCGGTAGAAGCCGCTAGCTGGCGCATGCGCAGAGCCCGTGTGACGTAACGAACTTACATTCACATAACCGACAGGCTCATTTCAAATTTAAAAAGAGAAACTCTGAAAATAAATTACTTCAACACCATTTTATGACGCCTTTTTCAGTTTGGTACAGTATTACAAACAATTAACGTGTTTGTAAAAACAAATTTATGCGCCAGAATAACTACCGTTCCTGAGGTGAAGTTCTGATGAATCTAGACATTAAAATGGAAATCAGAATGTCACCTTGAGAATCATTTGTAAAGGGATGAATTCACTCGTACATCTCTTTCAAGAGTTCATTATCTCTTACTCTCGTAAGAAGCTTGGCGCTCATACAGTCCATTGCTAGAGGGTCGTCTATGGTCCTTATTATTTCCACATTATACGCATTGGCAAGCATAAGAGTTGCCAGGAAATAACGCGAAACATTTTCGACTGGTTCATTTCCAACTATATCACTGAAAGGCAAAACTGGGTGTTCCTCCGTATGTGGGAATCGAGAAAGCACTAAATCACAATACTTATGAATATTAAAATGACCTCTTTCCTGTGATGCCTTCAAAATATGTCTTATGGAATCATGCCATTCATTTACAATCTGTGTTATACTTTCAGCGACCTCTGCTGTTACTGCTGGAACGACAACTGCCTCTCTAACAAATTCCGCGTAACTTGGTGCAGGCACGTCGGAGGGTGGAGGTAAACATTCGAGTAGTGGCAGTTCATCGACCTCATTCACTTCGAAATTAACGTCGTCCTCGTTTTCAAGAATCACAGGCTCTTCAAATCCGCAAAAGTCTTCTTCGCCAAATTCGCTAGCCACGTCCCTTATAACATCGTCTAGATTTAATTCGATTGATTCTTTAGACCGTTTCTGCTCCGGTAAACAGCAATACTCTTGAAAGGCTAAGTAACATACTTTTTTCTTCCCTTTCGAAATTATATCCTTTGCAAAAAATGACAAAAAACTAGGTGGTCTTTTGTTTCTTTCCATACCTGCGTTATTGTCAGCAGGTGGTCTCTTTTGCAATACAGATGAAATGTACTCACTTGCAGATGGCATATGAACTGTAGGTCTTGGTTGCAGTTCTCTTTCTCTCTCATCTTTTTGCACAATGCTATCCCATCCAGTACGATTCTCATTAACAACCTCTACAGTTCCCTTTTTTCTAGAATTTTCTGCTTTGTTCTTCTCATGCTCTTGATCTGTTGCAATTTCAACTATTTCTTCTCGACTTGGTGCGGCTGCTAGTGTGCAAACTTCGATGGCACAATTTTCGACAGGCTCTGGATCAATTTCCATTGGAATAGTTTCATGTTGTTCAATTGCGGGTTCCGGTGAAGGGCTTGATAACTCATCGTAATCATATTCTAGTGCGCCTGAACACTGGTTTAATTCTGGTTCACTAATTAACAGTCCAGTGGATGACAGGTATTTATTGACTCTGAAATCATATTTATTACCGACTGCGTTACCCCTCTGCCCATAAAGTTCTATTTTCTTTACACCCAGAAAGGAATCTAGCTGCGGATTGTATACGGGAAGTAGCTTGACCTTACTGCGTGTCTCGCGTGCTTGTATGTTTATGTCCCCAGCAGAAGCGCCATATTCATCATCTAAAGAACAGAATTCTGTAGAAACATGGGCATTGTCCTTCCCCTCCTTGCCTTTCTTCGTTGGTGCACCAGGTTTTGCAGGGTCAGTTTCATTTCTCTGGTTCCTAATGGTATCTAAAACATTATGCAATATTTGCCACAAGTAATCCACTTTCTTCCCATAAATGTCAGCAGATTTTTGAATGACGAGTGCAGCTTTCGCAAAATTGATGGCACTAAGAATTTCCTGAGCATTTAAACTATTTTCAACCAGCAAGTCATGGTATTCCTGAAGGTATCGTGCCAAATTAATTTCCCAATTCTCTGTCAGATCACGAATAGGGTTAAGTAACACAGAAAGAACACAGTCTTCCAGCGCGCCGTCTTCTTGAGTATAAGATGCTCCAGCCATAATGTTACCAGAGTGCTATATGAAAACGAATACACTCGCATTCCAAGCAATCACAGCACCAAACATACAGTCATTCACAGTAAAATCACAAATCACATATAAAATACAATCACACAACACCTGCGGCGAAGACAATTGCAATGCATTTCAGCAAAAGATATGTCTCTCAACTCAAAAGGCCAATACCAGCGCCTTCTAATTACATAGCGAATTCTGGTCAAATCATGCATGACTAGGAATATTCCGTTCATTTTGGTCAGGGTATAATAATAAAATAACATTTCTGACGAGTTTCTTTGCTCCGCTAGTTATTGTTGTGAGAAATGACATAATTATGCACACATATTTTCAGCAACGGTCAGGAATACCAAAGAGAAGGCGGCGTATTGCATTGTGGTGGAATTCAGTTGTGTTACAAGTTTGTGATTGAGAGAACTTAATTATTTTTTTCCTCGGGGAGAGTATTCTGTACTCTGTTTGCGCTGATGGAACAGTCTTAAAAAGGTCAACACGTTTTTCCTTCGGAGAAAAGGAATGAAAGAATGAGCAGTGCCGTGCACAAGAAGACTGGAAACCTAAGTGCAAATGTTGGCGTTAGACAGGCAAAGGCTTGCAAAGAAGCTGTAATATTAGATTCTGGTAAATAAAAATCTTAATTCACCTATATTTATCATATAGTTGTATTTAATAATGAAACCTTTGCAGAAACGTAATGATATTTATTTTTATTAACAATTGACAATAAATAAAATTGAATTTCAACAGAGCCCGTTACTGAAGAAACCATTATTAAGAAGGGATTTGCTTCGCCGGAAGACGTACTGAGACTTCCTAAAATAACAGAAAGTGAGTTTCAGACATTTGAAACGTTTTTCACACCATTTGAGGTCAAGTATAATCAATAGGAAAAATAACTTTCCGAATAGAACTACATATTTAAAAACGTTTTCCATATGCTCCGATATAGATGCAGTGTCTGCTATAATATGTTCATTATCACTGTGTCAAAACAATTTGTGTGTGTGTGTGTGTGTGTGTGTGTGTGTGTGTGTGTGTGTGTGTAGACAGAGATGGATATCATTTGTTAAAATATGTATACTTTTCTACAGATTACTTGTGTTCTCCAGAGGCAAATATCTATGACATAGACTTTACTCGGTTCAAGATAAGAGATCTGGAAACTGGGACTGTGTTGTTTGAAATTGCAAAACCACCAGCTGCAGGTAAGAAAAAAAAGGCCAGATCTTAAGACTGCTGTGTAATAATGCAGACTAAGTTCTTAGGTAATTGGCATGTCCTGGGTGCTTATTATGCAAGGACATTGTAACGTATGAAGTGAAGTGAATATGTTACTAATGATAAATGCTGCCAGACCGGGATTTGTACCCAGATTTTCTGCTTTTCATGAAAAGTCGCAGTAGACAAGAAACTCAGATGCACTGAGATAGGTATTGAAGCTCCACACGAGCCTGTTTTGGCAAAACCCACTATTACAACTTTGATCAACCACCACACCCACTCTCACATATAACTGATATTTTCAGAGGAAGCCTTAGCCAGTATATTTTTTCCCCAATCATACAGCTGTCCCATGGGGAAATGGGTCAAGACAAACGTGCAAATGTTAAAGTAAAAAAACATGAATGTAGTTTGGCAGACGACAGTTTGGTTGTGAGTTGGTGAAGCCAACGAATGTGAAACTGAAAAAAAAAAAATCTGCTTATGGTGACAGACTGGTCCGTAGCTTAGCTTAAAAAAAACAAAAAACCACTGTTTTCACATTATAGTCCCCATGTTGTTACAGTATTTGTCAAGTGTTTCCCATGTAACTGGTCAGAGTTGACGACTCGTATTGATATTCCTCTTTATTGGGGGAAACTTAATCATCCACCAATCAGTTGAGAAATTGTAATTTTTGTAAATGTAGTTGATGTTACAAGACCTGCAGAAATAATACCAAATGCTTTCTCTGAAAGCTACCTAGAACAGGTAGTTTGGAAACTCATTAATGATGGAAATGTATTGGATTTAGCAGCAACAAATAGATGTAACTTCTTTGAGAATGTCCAGGTTGAAACTAACATCATTGAACATGACAGTATAATGAAAAGTATAGATTGCAACTCACCTTATAGTGGAGATATTGAGTTGCAGACAGGCACAACAAAAAGACTACTAAATATTTAAGCTTTCGACCAGAAGACCTGCTCCTGAAATAGACAACATATGGAAGCATTCACATAAACACAGCTCACACAAGCATGACAACTGTCTCTTGCTGCTGAAACCAGACTGCAAGCAAGTGTATGTGATGAAAGAAGCAATCTTGGTGGTGTGGGTAAAGAGGTGGAGGTTGGGGCCTTTTTTGGGGGGGGGGGGGGGGGCGCAGGGTCAGCTGGGGGACAGTAAAGTGCTGTTTGTGAGAGTGCACAGATAGGAGATGGAAAGAGGGTACATCTGCTAGGTTAAGTCAAGAGGTTAGACAGATGATTAATGATCCATCTGGCCTCTGCCTTTGTTAATCATTGTCATTCACCCACCTATCCATTTCCTGTCCCCACACCACCGCCTTTTGTTCCACAATTGCACCCACAGCCTTCTTGCTTCTCTCCTTTACTGTTCCAATGCCCCCTGCCCCCTCTTTTTCCCCTCCTGACTGCATCTAGCTCCTGTATCTCTCTCCACTTCATTCCTGTACGCTCCGACACTTTACCATACCATGCTCTCCCTCCCCATCCCAGTCTCTTCCTTGCTCCCACCACCCAGATTGCTTTTCTCCTGCATGCTGAGTTGCTCACAGTCTGGGCTCAGCTGCCAGAAACAGTGGTCGTGTGTGTGTGTGTGTGTGTGTGTGTGTGTGTGTGTGTGTGTGTGTGTGTGTGTGTGTTTTGTCTATTGCAGAAAAAGGCTACCTGGCAGGAAGTTTACATGTTTAGTAATCTTTTTTTTGTATCTGTCTGTGATTCAACATCTCCACTATATGGTGAGTAGCAGTCTTATCATTTTCATATAGTCATTATTCCCTTCTGGATTTTCCATCAGTGAACATGAGACAGTTTTAAAAACAATGATTTCCAAAAGTACTAAGCAAAACTAAAAGAAGTATGAAGATTTACATATTTAGTAAGTTAGGTTAATATGCACTTGGCTCACATCTCAAAAGAGGAATATCTCTAGACAGCAGCATGTAGAAGAACTGTGGGTCAAGTGTAAAAGAATAGCTGACCACATATTGGCGTTTTTGTGGACCTTTCTCCAAGAGGAAGTTTTATTCTTAGCTCTCTTTCGTTCCATCAATTGGGCTTACTATGTAGTTGCTTTTAACTTCATTTTCATATAAGTGTTCTACGCTTATTACATGGGCGTGGATGGCCTCAATTGTTTTTGTGTCCTAAAACAAAACGTACTAGATAGACGTATACTTAGTAAAACAGTTCATAATGGAATGGATCCTCCCTGGTATATAGTCGCTGTAAAGAAACTTCTAAAGAAACAAAGACCTCCTACGTGTAACAGGCGCAAAATCAAGTATATGGCTATAGGTACAGAGATGTTGAATGACATGAATTTGTCAGTCATGATGGCAATGCTTGAAACCTTCATCATCTTCTATAGCAGAGTACTGTCAAAAGATCTCTCTCAAAACCCAAATAAATTCTGGTCATATGTAAAGACTGTTAGATAAACCAGAGCCTGAGGCTGTTAGTGGTAGGCCTAATAGATAAACCAGAGACTACAATACCACATACTTGCTTTGAACAGTAACATCACCACAAGCCCTAAAATACAACATAAACATATTCTAAAATAGCTACCGCAATGTCATAGTTGCTCATTCCAAAACAAAACAGAAAACCTAGAACTGTGCATGAAAGAAATACAATCCTCCCCCTTCAAACCTACGAGAACTAAAATAAACTCCACACATAGTACTCAGAAAACATAACAATCCATCAAATTGCTGCCACGCCATTGAGCAAACCAATACAAAAACACTAAATTTAAAATACAAAACAGTAACTGAATTACTAATATAAAACTGAACAAAAAAAAAAAGAATGTACATGAAAACCCAAACCCACTCACACACACGTACCCAACAACCCATGGCCCATGCATCTTGTCTGTAAGTTCTGTAAACTCTCAAAAATAGAAAACTACTCAGGACACTCGTACTGTCACCATGAGACTGCAGCACAGAAGAGCACGTTTTACGCCCTTCCAATAATAGATCTAACTCCCCCTCCCCTCCTCCCTCAAGACACCACAGTAGTGTTTAAAGAAATTTCGGGCTTGCAGTCGGTCATCAACTACACTCCACGATATTTTGACTGTGTAGCTTGCATGTTATTCTCTGGCGAGCTACTGAAGACTGACGAAGTCCTCCGTTCCACAATGTATAGTGGGCTGTGAGTGTTATGTGCATGCGACATAATCAAGTTGACAAACATACCACACTACCTGGTGGGAGCATTCTTGCTGATGAACCACAGAAGTTAGCTGACCTTAGCATTGCTGCTTGCTGTGGCCATTAGCACACTCTGTCATCTTTAATTTGAGCAAATTGTGGAGATGATAGAATTCCACACATTATCCAATTGGTAGCTGCATCACGGTTTATCAGATTTTCCACTTAGCGTATTTCCACAGTTTCTTTAATAATGGAATCCAAAAAGTATGTTACTGTTGTCACAATTATTATTTTATCATACACCATTGAATGTCCAGTGGAGATGCAATGTTTGGCATTAGTAGACTTGCTAGGTTGCAAAAGGGAGTGCATCACTGAGGTTCGGCACAACATTGTTCCACAGTGCTTGTGGCCTGGCCTACAACAAATTTCCATAACTGATCCCAGCAAGGCAACAGTCTTAGATGGTGAGCAGAAAACACTTTCAACTGAAAGTTACAAAGCATTCTTGGTATTTTAAAAGAAATATTGCCAATAAGGGGAAGAAAAACTAGATATTTGGCCAGTGTGCTCTTCTCTTCATCCACATTTTCTCTGAACAGTGTATTGAAATGGGTAAGCTCTTCAGGCAAACAATCTGCATCTGAGACTGTTTGAGCTCTGTGTACAAGCATTTCAAGTTCACTCATACAGGGTGTCTACGACCCGGGAGATCCGGGAAAAACTCGGGAATTTTTTCATCTGGGAGAAAACCGGGAAAAACCCGGGAATTTTTTAGATGTCCGGGAATTTTTCATTGTTTTTGTTTTCAGTTTAATTTTTGTAATTTTGACTGGTAAGAACCAATACTCTAACAAAGGGTAGTACTGTATCCCACTACTGCAGAATAATACTGCAGGAATAAAACATGAATGAGAGGAAAAACGAAAATGAAACGTAAATTGCAAAGGAATGCGCCATGTACAACAACTAAACACTGTTCTCAGAAAAGCGTCTGCCAACTGCAAAATGTGTCAAAGGCTTTGGGAGGACTATGCAATGCTTCATAACAACAAATTGCCTCCAATGAGCATGACGTCACAATCATTTTAGCAGTTACTAGCGGGAGCGTGCGCATGTGCAGTCGAGTAGTGCCATTTCCCGCTCCTGGCTACAGAAATGTGGCTTCGGCTGTGTAACCAGTCGCAGCACGCAGCTAGATGCTATCAGGAAAAATTTTACTGGCGTGTCCAAGCTGCCAGATTCATGTATGCGCAGTTGGCTCGATCTAGGGGAGGGGATTCGTATTCTTGAGGAAAAAAACCTTGTTTCACAAAGCACCTAGCCTCCAGCGCACGTTGGTCTATCGATTATTCATATGGCTTTGAAACGCATCCCTGTCAGTTTTTGAACACATTCTAAGTTGATTTCTGAATAATTTGTGAATGCGTGCATAGTGCACATGTCGTCTGTAAGGGGAATCCTCGTCGCACCTAGAAATAAACTTTCCTGCAGACAAAAAGGGCTATACAAGATGAGCGAAGTAAAGCCGATTGGATGAATGCCAACCGCTGTCTGATTATGTGGTTGATTGGGTTTGCGAATGATGAGCGTTGTTATAATTACTTGCGAAATCCATAGATTCAGACTACCAGAGTGGAAATAAACGACTAACAGGAATAACAGGTAAGAAAGATTATCTATTATCTTCTCGATGTATCTAAGAAAATGAAATTCTGACAGAAAAGTTTTGGCCAGATCGCTATACTAGTAAGGGCCAGTTGTACATTCCCCAGCTAGCAGCTGCTTTAACTTCTATTCTGGAAGTAACGTGGAAAATGCGTTGTACGAACATGTAACAACCACTAACCGGAGAATAATCGCGGAACAGAGTTAGTAAAGTTATATGGCGAATAAGCTTTGACATTCACAGGAATAGTTACAGAATTAGTGATGACAAGACTGATAGAACGAGGAAGGAGAAGAAACGGGGACATGACACAAATTATGGAAGAATATGACGATCCCAAATTTGTATAAAAATTTCGTACTATTACTTTTCGATCTCATGCTTGAGAAACTGGAGCGTATGAATGAAGTGTGAAACTGTTTCCCCAACATAAAGCTTTTTGCTTGTAGTAGGCCTAATAGGCATTTGATATTGGTACTTTGTGAATTATATTCTGTTGTGTTATAAAAATGACAATTTGTGCCAAAACAGTCTCGTTTATTTGTGTGTTACACTTGCTGCAGTATTAGAAAGGCCTATTTTGTTTTATCTAGCAGACATTGACAAAATAGACGTAATCGGATAGAGAAACCACACCAGTCTTGGGTCCTATTTGTATTAACAGCTTTTTCAGTGTTAGATAATGACATTTCGATTTCGATTTTTCATGTAGCAAAATTTTTGATGAGATAATAGAGTCTTTCGCAGAAAGGAAAGCCCGCCATGTACACCTGTTGCAAGGTTAGTGAGAAAAAAACTCTAGGTACTAAGGATTGAAGAAATGCGTACTGTCTTGCGTGTCTCTTGTCTTTGCTGGTTTTATGTATCCTGTATTTAGTTTTATGTCACACAAAAGCAGCAAGTTGTTAGCTAATAGGGAATAAAGAGTGCAAATTTTCTGAAGAGTTTTTGTTTACAAATAATCCCATCCAGTATTAACAGAGAGTTTAAAAAAATGGGGTGGGGCAGGTTGTCTAACCAGCCGACTGGAAGCCTCTACATCTACATCTAGCAGGAGAGGCACCATACGACATTTTACTTTCCACTGTTCTGAATACAGTTTGATGGCATCCATTACAAAATATACAGGTTTCAATTCCACAGAACGAAATACAGTGACGTGCGATAGAAGAATGCTGTGTGATTAGCCGAGCGGTCTAAGGCACTGTAGTTGGACTGTGCGGCTGGTCCCGGCGGAGGTTCGAGTCCTCCCTCGGGCATGGGTGTGTGTGTGTTTGTCCTTAGGATAATTTAGGTTAAGTAGTGTGTAAGCTTAGGAACTGATGATCTTAGCAGTTAAGTCCCATAAGATTTCACACACATTTTTGAATGCTGTGTGAAGAGGTGTGGCACTGCACTTTGGCACACTTAAGACCAAATAACATGTCTTACATTTCCTCGAACACAAATGTTTTATGCATCAGACTATTCAGAAAGATGTGCGCTACAAAATGAACATATTTTTGAAAATTCAATTTTTTTAGAAATTTTTCACTCCCTATCTCAAACGCTTACGGGAGGGCGGAGTATTGCTCCGGTTCGGAAATATCGTAGATCCGGGGCTAATGTGCAGAGCAGTCTTGAGTACAGTGGGGAAGTGGGTAGTCTCCATGTGACCTGTGTTTACATTTAGTGATTTTGCTGTTTCCTCTTCCTTTACTGCTCTCACGTTAAATGAAAACAAAACGGATTTCTGTGGCCGGGAGCTATCAAGTGAATTAAAATACATTCAAATGATTACGGAAGGCAAAAATATGTTATTAGTTTGAGATTTTATTTTATTTCCACCTTTCTGACGGCCAAGCATTAATCGCATTGTAGTACAATGAAGTAATTTTTGTCGGTTTGCTAAAGAAATTTCGTTTTATTAATCTTCTGCGCTGAGGCAGTCAATATATTTGAAACAAAGTGCAATTCCACACTATTGGCTAATTTCAACTATTCGCTGCATTTCAAGTGCACGTTTTCACTCCTAGCACGTATCGCATTATGCCATAATAAAGAAACAAACATGAGATAACACAGAACAGGTACTCCAAGAAAATTTACATCTGAAAACCACATTGAAAAGCCTAATATCAGGTCAAGGCCTATTTCATTGGGAATTTGGACATATGAATGTTGACTTTAAATGTGTACATTTTAGTATGATTCACGAAATTCCGATGCTCTCGGAATATCCTCTGATGTCTTGTTTCTTTTATGACAATGTAAGATCTTTTAATGTTTTACACGTACGAACATACGGGACTCCTAAGTCATCATAGCTATGCAAGCGCGGTGGCACCTCTTATCTGGTGCTCTCTGGCAGCTGCTCAAACGAAACTCTTTCTAACAGGTCGCGGGAAAATATTGCGAATGGTGGTTTGAAAAGCGTTACTTTCAAAATAAATCTCCTTTAACGCAAGTTGAACTATGTGAGAGATTGTACGATGAATTTCTTAAATCACAGATCGTTTGACTCTCGTTTTGAAATCAACTGATGACAAGCCATTTAGAAGAATTTCGAGCCCAGAAGTTCAGACATTTATGTCGTTGTTAAAAAATTTACTGGCTTATTTGTGTGATATATCTTAGTGTAACACGCACATAAAAGACCAACATTGTACGTGAAAGGTAGGCCTTGGAAAGTAATATGCGGTGTTTGGTGGGATTCGAATTTATGCTTTTGTAATACGAAAATATGCAGTGTACATGTTGCTGCACATCAAAGATCTTTCCAAAACATGTTTTCTTCCCTGAGTTTCGTTTTATAAAGTGCCGGGAAATTCTACGCCCATGTATAAAACCATAAACATTCAAAGGATTGCTAAGTTATTCAGTTCCGAGAGAAAATATAATGTCAGTTAACAGGTAAAAAGTGCGTCTTCACCCGGGAGAATGTGTATTTTTAACCGGGAAATCCGGGAATTTTTTTTGCTTTTCTGCGTATAAACCCAGTCATAGTTTGCTTGTAAATACTAGTGGATGTGTGTGGGCTTACAAGAAACTGAATGCCCCATAGAACCGTCGTCATTCATCTGTCTTATCAAAATATCAGCCAACATTCTTCTGTCTTATCAAAAGAGCCAAGGACAGCAGGCAATTATATTTCTCTAATTATTTAGTGAACTGGATGGTCTTATAAATGAAGTTGACATGATGGAAATACACTATGTGATCAAAAGTATCCAGACACCCCCAAAAACATACGTTTCTCATATTAGGTGCATTGTGCTGCCAGATACAAAGTCACGATCTCAGTAGTCATTAGACATCATGAGAGAGCAGAATGGGGCACTCTGCGGAACTCACGGACTTTGAACGTGGTTAGGTGATTGGGTGTCACTTGTCATACGCCTGTAGGCAAGATTTCCACACTCCTAAACATCCCTAGGTCCTCTGTTTCTGAAGTGATACAGAAGTGGAAACGTAAAGGGATACATCTACATCTACATTTATACTCCGCAAGCGGAGGGCACTTTATGTGCCACTGTCATTACCTCCGTTTTCTGTTCCAGTCGCGTATGGTTCGCGGGAAGAACGACTGCCTGAAAGCCTCCGTGCGCGCTCAAATCTCTCTAATTTTACATTCGTGATCTCCTCGGGAGGTATAAGTAGGGGGAAGCAATATATTAGATACCTCATCTAGAAACGCACCCTCTCGGAACCTCGCGAGCAAGCTACACCGCGTTGCAGAGCGCCTCTCTTGCAGAGTCTGCCACTTGAGTTTGCTAAACATCTCCGTAACGCTATCACGGTTACCAAATAACCCTGTGACGAAACGCGCCGCTCTTCTTTGGATCTTCTCTATCTCCTCCATCAACCCGATCTGGTACGGATCCCACACTGATGAGCAATACTCAAGTATAGGTCGAACGAGTGTTTTGTAAGCCACCTCCTTTATTGATGGACTACATTTTCTAAGGACTTTCCCAATGAATCTCAACCTGGTACCCGCCTTACCAACAATTAATTTTATATGATCATTCCACTTCAAATCATTCCGCACACATACTCCCAGATATTTTACAGAAGTAACTGCTACCAGTGTTTGTTCCGCTATCATATAATCATATAATAAAGGATCCTTCTTTCTATGTATTCGCATTACATTACATTTGTCTATGTTAAGGGTCAGTTGCCACTCCCTGCACCAAGTGCCTATCCGCTGCAGATCTTCCTGCACTTCGCTACAATTTTCTAATGCTGCAACTTCTCTGTATACTACAGCATCATCTGCGAAAAGCCGCATGGAACTTCCGACACTATCTACTAGGTCATTTATATATATTGTGAAAAGCAATGGTCCCATAACACTCCCCTGTGGCATGCCAGAAGTTACTTTAACGTCTGTAGACGTCTCTCCATTGATAACAACATGCTGTGTTCTGTGTGCTAAAAACTCTTCAATCCAGCCACACAGCTGGTCTGATATTCCGTAGGCTCTTACTTTGTTTATCAGGTGACAGTGCGGACCTGTATACATACAGCATAAAAGCATACAGGTTGACCTCATCTGCTGACTGACAGAGACTGCCGACACTTGAAGAGGTCCTAATGTGTAATAGGGCAGACATCTGTCCAGACCATCACACAGGAATTCCAAACCACATCAGGATCCACTGCAAGTTCTATGACAGTTTGGTGGGCGGTAAGAAAACTTGGATCTCATGGTTGAGCGGCTGCTCATAAGCCACACATCACGCCGGTAAATGCCAAACGACGCCTCGCTTGGTGTAAGGAGCGTAAACATTGGATGATTGAACAATGGAAAAGCATTGTGTGGAGTGACGAATAACTGTACACAAGTGGCAATCCAACGGCAGGATGTGGGTATGGCGAATGCCCAGTGAACGTCATCTGCCAGCGTGTTTAGTCTCAACAGTAAAATTTGGAGGCGGTGGTGTTATGGTGTGGTCCTGTTTTACGTGGAGGGGGCTTGCGCCCCTTGTTTGTTTTGTGTGGCACTGTCACAGCACAGGCCAACATTGATATTTTAAGCACCTTCTTGCTTCCCACTGTTGAAGAAAAATTCGGGGATGGTGATTGCATCTTTCAACATGATCAAGCACTTTTTTCATAAAGCACAGCCTGTGGCAGAGTGGTTACACGATGATAACATCCCTGTAATGGACTGGCCTGCACAGAGTCCTGACCTAAATCCTATAGAAAACCTTTGGGATGTTTTGGAACGTCGGCTTCGTGCCAGTTGTCACCGGCCAACATTAATACCTCTACTCATTGCAGCACTCCATGAAGAATGGGCTGCCATTCCCCATGAAATCTTCCAGCACCTGATTGAACATATGGCTGCGAGGGTGGAAGCTGTCATCATGGCTAAGGGTGGACCAACTCCGTATTGAATTCCAGCATTACAGATGGAGGACACCACGAACTTGTAAGTCATTTTCAGCCAGGTGTCCGGATACTTTTGATCACATAGTATATTCCATTAATTTATTTTCTCCACGAGCTCACAGTATGAAAACTTTGTCTACATACCTCCAAAATGCAGTTGGTTTAAGGCCCACTGATTTAAACACCCTCTCCTCCCAAAGTCCTTCATAAAAAGGTTAGGCTCCACTGGAGACAAAGGGTTACCCATGGCAACACTGTCAGTCTGCTCAAAATATTCTTGATGAGCATAAAGTAGGTTTAGGAAAGAGTGTGTCAATGTACAGCAGTGATGTCCACCTGATTCTTACCACTACCACAAAACCACAATATTGGCTGCTAATGGCAACAAGGGGCAGGACTTGGAGGTATCCAATGGTGAGCACAGCATGAGGCTACAGAATGTAGTTGAAGTACTTAGTCGACGAGTAACTCACAACAGTGCCAGTGGTTTCGATACAAAGCAGACCAATGTCAGTGGCCAATTAAGCAGAGAGAAAGCTTGTTGATTGCTGTGTCCACATAGAATGCACCACAGTGGTTGTAGCTTAGCTTGTATATCACATGACTGTCTTCACAGGTAGCTCTGCGTTTGATGGGCTAGGTGATGCTTGTGACCAGACTGGAGTGGGTGGTAGTGGAGGGAGAATATATGGGACAGGTCTTGCATGTAGGTCATATTACTGGGATATGAGCCATGAGGAATGGGGTTGGGAGCAGGTGTTGATTAGGGATGGACGATGGAATTGTGTAGGCTCAGTGGACGGTAGAATACCACTGTGGGAGAGCCGGGAAGGATAGTAGGGAGGATATTCCTTATTTCATGGCACGGCGGTTTCTGTACAAAGTTGGGAGGATAATTTCAGTCTGTGAAGGCCTTAGTGAGACCCTTGGTATATTTGGAGAGGAGCTGCTCATGGACTATAGACAAAACACTTTTGCCCAATGCTCATTTAACAACACGCGACTGGAAACTGTGGAATCCTCTGCCTACCTAGTGAGTAAAATTACATCAGATGGAAGGTCAAGGAAGGATTTTGGAAGCCAAATCCATCAGACAAAAGCTACCTAGAACAAGAGACGAAATCTTTGCACATGCAGCAGTATAGACAATTTCCTCAGGAAAAGCCTCATAAAGACATTTTTTTGGAGTATGCTCCTGTAAGGAAGTGAATATGGACTCTTGTAGAAGCAGAAAAACATAAAATGATGACCTTCAAGATGTGGTGCTACTGCAGGATGCCCAAGATTTTGCAGGCAGAAAAGTATCAAACAAAGAGGTGCTTCACAGAGTGGAGGAAGAGAAGCTTTGCCTCCTCAAGGTAATTAAACACAGAAGGGACTTGTGGGACGGCTATCTGCTGACACATGATGGTATCATTAAAAGTATCACTGAAAGAACTGTAGAAGGGAAAAATACAAGAGACAGACTGAGACTATGAGGTGTGTTTTTAAAGTAATGTCCGTTTGAACATAAGTACACAACAAAAGGTTATTTCTAAAAAGTAAATTTATTTTCAGAAAGTACATACTTCACTCTATTTTTCGACATAGTTGCCAAGTTTGTTCAAACACGTATCATACCTCTCAACCAATTTAAAAATACCCTCTTCATAAAAACTTGCCGCCTACCCCGATAACCAAGAGTTCACTGCCGTTTTCAAGCTGTCGTCGTCATTGTAATGGTTGCCACTGACGTCTTGTTTGAGGTGTAGGAACAGATGGTAATCGCTTGGCGCAAGATCAGTACTGTAGGGTGGGTGGTCTAAAGCCTCCCAGCCAGAATTGGCCAATAACTCGCAGGTCTGACCTGCAGAGTGAGGTCTTGCATTGTCATGGAGAAGGACAGTTTCCCTTTGTCAGCATGCCGCGTCTTTTGTTTTGAATCGCTCTACTTAGGTTTCTCAGGGTTTGGCAGTATGCTTCTGCGTTGATAGTGGTTCCTCAATGGATGAAGTCGACCAACAAAACACCATACCTATCCCTAAATGCCGACACCATGATTTTGTGCTGGGACAGAGTGTTTGGCCTTCACCTTTACAGGCAAGTTTGTGTGTCTCCATTCCATGCTCTGTTGCTTCGATTCGGGCGTGATATGCAAAACCCATGTTTCGTCTCCAGTTACGATCTGACTCAAGAAGCCGTCACCTTCTTCATGATAATGAGTCAAGAACTTCATTGTACACTCAAATCTTTGGTTTTTGTGGTCCTCTGTTAGGAGTTTCAGGACCCAATGGGAGCACAGTTTCCTAAACTTTAGGTGTTCAGAAACAGTGTTGTAAAGCACTGATCTCAACACATCAGGAAATTTGTTTGAGAGACCTGTTATTGTGAAGCAACTGTTCACACAAATCCTCGCTTCAGCTGAAGCCACCAAACCATCGGTAATCAAAGAAGGGCAGCCGGAGCGGTCCTCATCATGGATGTTGTCACGGCCATCTTTGAATTCTTGTACCCACTTACGCACTACACTTCGCAAATCTGTTGATGAATTTCTGCAGCAGACAGGTTCCTTGCTGACGAAAACCATATCACTGAGCGAACATCACATGCGACGGGCGAGTTGATAGTCTTAAACATTTTGAAAGCACAGAGCAGAACCGTACAGGTTAGCTACAGAGCTGAAACTGAGCACAGTTGTTCTTGAGGCATGCTGGTACACGAAGCACGTGCTCGTTGTGGTATGTGCGTGAACTACTAGTGTATACAACAAAACAGCCCTTACTTAAAAAACACACCTCGTATAATACATCAAGCAGATCATGGAGGATACCACCTATACCATTCTCAAGAGGAAGGGTGAAGACAAAAATGAGTGAAGGCCGAAGAAGAAGAAGAAGAAGAAGAAGATAGAAAGAAAGATGCTGAATGAAATACATTTGGCTGTTGAGAGTAATGCATAATAAACTCAATGGCTACCATAACAGTCTCTTATCAAACACCTCTCACAAAAACCAAAGAGACTCTGGTTATATATAAAGCCCATCAGTGGTACCAAAGTTAATGTTCAGACATCCAAGGATGACACAGAAACTGCAATTGAGTGTAGAAAATCAGATGATGAACTCAGTTTTCCAATATTCCTTTTCTAAGGAAGATACAGATATTAATGTCAGTGGAGTCAAAAAATAGCTAAAATTAAACAAGGTTTCATAGTAAAAAATCCCTGTCAGACTGTCTACAGAATTTTCATCTGAGTTACCTTCCATTTTAACTGTAATACTGTATATGATAGATCCCTTGAGAAAAAAAACTGTTCCCAGTGATAGGAAGAAAGCACAGGTCACTTGTGTGTACAAGAAGGTTAGTAGAAATCACCCATTAAACTACTGTTCTATCTCATTGACACTTCTCTGTTGTAGAATCATAGAAAATACTCTAAACTCAAAACATAATGAGGTATTTCAAATGGAACAATCATCTTCAAGCCAACAAGGGGTGCTAATAGCCTCACTGTTTTACACCCTAAACATACCCATGCCAACCAATATGGCTTCCGAAAACGATAATGCAGAACCCTACTTAACTCTTTTCTTGCATACCGTCCTGAAAGTTGTGGCTAAAGGCAATGAGGTAGATGCAGTATTTCGTGACTACTGAAAACCTTTTGACTAGGTACCACACCAGTGATTTCAAATGAAAGTGTAGTTATATCAGCTATCTGACACAATTTATGACTGGACTGAGGATTTCTTTCTAGCGAAGATGCAGAAGTATCTTCTGATGTGCCTAGGGGATTGTGTTAGGACTCTTGTTGAGACAATATATTAATGACATGATGGACAGCATTGATAGAAACTTCAAACTTTTTGCAGATGACGCGGTTGTCGAAATGAAGTATTGTTTTTAAAAAAATCTGCACAAAT
Organism: Schistocerca nitens; assembly: GCF_023898315.1. Taxonomy (NCBI): domain Eukaryota; kingdom Metazoa; phylum Arthropoda; class Insecta; order Orthoptera; family Acrididae; genus Schistocerca; species Schistocerca nitens. Next base: position 166,557,661 of record NC_064622.1, read on the forward strand.
ATCCAGCCAGAATTTGATAAGATTTCAAAATGTGCGAAGTTTGGCAACTTGTTAAATGTCCAGAAATATAAAATTGTGCATTTCTCAAAACTCAGAAACTGGTATTCAACAGCTACAACATCAGTGAGTCAACTTACACAAATATATGGGGTGTAACAATTTGTAGGAATAAGAACTGGAATGATCACATAAGCTTAGTCGTAGGTAAGATAGGTGGTAGACTTCAGTTCATTGGCAAGATATGGAGAAAATGCAGTCAGTCTACAATGGAGACTGCTTACATATCAATTGAGTGCGCAATCTTCAGGTATTTCTCAATTTCTTAGAATCTATACCAAATAGGGCTATCAGGGAATATTGAATGGATACTGAGAAGGGTGGCATGATTGATCAGAGTGCCACAGAAGTGTTGAAGATCCTAAATTGACCGACATTTGAAGTTGGATGCTAATTGTCTCGCAAAAGCCTACTTAGAAAGTTTTGAGAACCAGTATTTTGTGAGGAATCTAGAGATTGTCTTTTCCCCCCTATGTATCACTCCCACACACACAGCGAAGACAAGATTAGATTAAGTACAGTATGAACAAAGGCGTGTAAGCATTCATTCCTACTGCACACAGTTTGTGTGGGAAGAAACCCTAACATTTGGTACCTTACTAAGTGTGCCCTGCCGTGCACTTAACAGTGGTTTGCAGAGTAGTTATGTAGATATGGAATACTGTCAGAAAGATATGCGATTCCACCGGGAAAGAAGAGGCGGAGGGAGAGGGAGACTTATTGCTTCAGTAACTCATTAGATAAAGTGAGTATTGAAAATTAAGTAAGTGCTGCCAGCCCTCTGTCACTATAAGCTCTGGGCATGCTTCAGCGATCACCATGTGATGAAGCTGCAGCAGTGGAATGTTGTGTGTTTTGGAGAACAGAGGTCTTGGCTTCACCGCCTGGACCATGAGGAAAGTACACACCTCTATAAAAAGACCCTCAACCTCAAGCTGTGCTACGTGCTGATGAGGTGAATGGCTGTTGAGGTGAAATAGTCTCTAGTGGGCAACCTCTGGGGCACCTGCCGCCCCCCTGTTGTATAAGGCTTGCTCAGGCATGCAGGGCTCTGCCTGGGTCGACATTTATTCATTTATTTACCTAGTGTTCCATGGGATCCCTATGGAACAGTCTCATCAAACTCCTAATCCTGACAGGACAGGGGTACTGTCAGGTGGTACCTACATCCACTCATCAGAGAGAGCTCGATTGGTCAGTCCTCCCGAAAAGAAGTCTCAGAATCATAGTAACAGAGCAGTAGTGTATCAAACACTTCCGTTGTAATCAAGCGAGCAGGGGGAACCTCTGAGAAGGTCTCCACTTTCTATATTCACCCCAAGGCTTTGGAAGGTATTGCTGGACTTCTAAGGTGTGTCAAACGACTTCGTAATGGAACACTTTTAGTTGCAAGTGCTAATTCAACCCAAATATATAAGCTCTTGGGATGTAAGGCCTAGGTGACTACCCAGTTGAGTCTGAGTAGCATAACACCCTTAACTTTAGTAAGAGTGTGGTTACCTGCTCTGGTATAATGGAGGTGGACCCCACAGAGTTACATGAAGAATGGAATATGGGCACCACGGAAGTGCAGAAGTATATGAGGAGAGTCAATGGCAAATTGGAAAAATCAGCAACATTTATTCTAATGTTTAGTACTTCGGAATTACCTGGACATATTCTTGCAGGCTATATCCGTCTTAGGTTCACACGTTTGTTCCTAACCCAATGCGATGCTACAAATGTCAAAGATTTGGCCATACCACTATGGGATGTAATGGGCAATGTGTGGCAATTATGGAGGCTCAGCTCATGAACCAGGCAATTGTTGTACACTTCCTCGGAAATGTGTAAACTGCTCTGCGGATCGCCCAGTGTGGAGCAGAAAGCTTGAGGTTTACAAGAAGGAAAGGAAGATTCAGGATTTGAAGGTCAAGCGATGCATACCGTATTGTGAAGCTAAAAAAAGCTTTCAAAGCTATCCAACCTCTGGTTTTTCGCTACTTTTCTTGCATCAGCCCTTAAGACACCATTCGCCAAATGTGATGCCTCCACACAAACTCAGACCACAGATTCAACTACGAGCGCATCCACTTGTCGGTGTGCCTGTGGGGGAAACGCTCCACTTGAAACTGAAGTCATTAGGAAGCAGTCAGCAATGGGGTTACCACCTAAGCACATACCACTACCCACCATCAGAAGCCAACTAAGCCATCCTCGCAACCCAGGCAACCACCTCCTCCCATCAGTAAAGAAAAAGTCCTTCGAAAGATAGTTCTAAGTCCAAGAAAGTGGTGGTCAAACCTTCAGATTGATGAGCTCTCTCCCTCTCAGATGGGGACTATGCTTTGGAGCATGTAGTCTTCCAATTGGAGGAACTTGAGAGACAGAAACCGGCTAATGTTCCCCCTGACCTCCCCTGTAAATCTGTGCCTCTGAGGGAGAAAGGAAAGAACAACCATTGCTGAACAATGGCTTTCACAGGGACTTCTGTATTGCAGTGAAATTTAAATGGATATCGCTCACATTTGGAAGAATTGCAGCTCCTGGTCCAGGAGAAAGCGTTCTGCATCTGCTTACGAGAAACATATCTTAGAGTCACAGACACACCTGTATTAAGGGATAATCACCCATACAGGAAGGACGATACTACTGGAGACAGGGCTAAAGTTGGAGTGGCAGTTTTCATTGATGACAGATGCCACTCCTCTCCTGTCCCTCTTACCACAGCCATGCAAGCAATTTCTGTGAAATTTCTCCCACCCTTTTAATATCACAGTGTGTTCTTTGTACCTTCCGCCTAATAATTCTTTGGATGCAGACGCACTGGCAGAACTCTTCCAGGCACTCCCATGACCATTCCTCCGTGGGGGGGGGGGGGGGGGGGACTTAATGCACACAATGTGCTGTGGGCCTCGGCTACCACTTGCTCCAGAGGTCAGATGATCAAGCGACTTGTCCATTCTGCGAATATCTGCCTTCTGAATGTGGGTCAGATGACACATTTTTCCATAGCTACAAGGTCTTTTTCAGCCATTGTCCTTTCTTTTTGTTTCCCAGCTCTTGCAGACTCAATTCAGTGTGAAGTGGTTCCAGATTTACATTCTAGTGACCACTTCCCAGTGTGGCTCTGTCTGCCAACTAGGACAGTGGCTGACAGGACACCATGCAGATGGATGATACACAGGGCAAATTGGTTGCAGTACAGTCTACAGGCTATTTTTGAACAAAAGAATTGTCCGCAGGAGATGGTAGCCCATGTCACTTGCGAGATCCAATGGGCTGCTGCAGAGTCCATCCCCAGGTCCAGTAACCACCTCAGACGACGGCCTGTACCTTAGCGGAATGACGACTGCTGATTGGCAATCAGGGCCAGACAAACAGCTCTGTGGACTTCAAGCACTGTCCAACTACAGAAAACATTCATGCATTCAGATCTGCAAGAGCACACCTGAGGCGAATGATAAATGAATGGAAGAGGTCTTCCTGGAGGGAGTTCACGACTTCCATTAATCGGTCCACTTCCACTGTGCAAGTTTGGGAATCAATAAAACAGATTTCAGGCAGTACACGTCCCCTTATGGACTTGTTAAGTAATGGGGTCTTGGTGGATGACATGGCTCAGATTTTAGCCAAACACTTCTTTACTGTTTGTTATGTCATCCAGACAAGCTTCTGCTTTTCGGGTGTTCCGTAGGACGGAAGTCTACAACCTTCCATTCTCCATGTGGAAACTGGATTTATTTTATTTGCGCATCAAATTTCCATAGGACCAAATTGAGGAGCAAATCTCCAAGGTCGTGGAACGTGTCAGTACATGAAATTACAACGTAAAAGTAATAAAAAATAATAATTCAATGTTTATGAACCCGAAAAAAATCAATCTGTAAGTTGAAGCAAATGCAATCAACAATACAACAAGAATGAGCTTAAGTTTTCAAGGAACTCCCCGACAGAATAGAAGGAGTGACCCATGAGGAAACTCGTCCGTTTCAATTTGAAAATGTGTGGATTACTGCTAAGATTTTTGAATTCGGATGGTAGCTTATTTAAAATGGATGCAGCAGTATTCTGCAAACCTTTCTACACAAGAGTTAAGTAAGTCCTATCCAAATGCTGGTTCGATTTCTGCTGAGTATTAACTGAGTGAAAGCTGCTGATTCTTGGGAATAAGCTTATATTGTTAACAAGAAATGATGGTGAGGAATATATATATTGAGAGGCCTATGTCAAAATACCCAGACTCGTGAACAGGGGTCAACAAGAGGTTTGTGAATTTACACCACTTATTGCCCGAACCGCCCAACTTTTAAGCCAAAAATATCCTTTTAGAATGGGAAGAGTTACCCTAAAATATAATACCATATGACATAAGCAAATGAAAATAAGCAAAGTAGACTAATTTTCGTGTCAAACGGTCACTCACTTCAGATACCGTTCTAATAGTAAAAATAGGAGCATTAAGTCTTTGAACAACATCCTGAATGTGAGCCTCCCACGACAGTTTACTATCTATCTGAACACCTAGAAATTTGAACTGTTCAGTTTCACTAATCATATGCCCATTCTGTGAAATTAAAATGTCAGGTTTTGTTGAATTGTGTGTTAGAAACTGTAAAAACTGAGTCTTACTGTGATTCAGCATTAGTTTATTTTCTACAAGCCATAAACTTAAGTCATGAACTGCACTATTTGAAACCAAGCCAATGTTTCACACAACATCGTTTACTACCAAGCTAGTGTTACGAGCAAACAGAAATATTTTAGAATTAGCCCATAATACTAGAGGGTTTATCATTTTTATAAATAAGGAACAGGAGTGGTCCCAACACTGATACCTGGGGCAACCCCCACTTGATCATACTCCACTCAGACCCAACAACACATCCATTCTCAACATTGTGAATAATGACCTGTTGCTGTCTTGTTAAAGTAAGAGGTGAACCGTATTCTGTAATGGTCCAACTTCTGGAGCAGTATTTTGTGATCAACACAATCAAATGCCTTAGTTAAATCAAAAAATATGCCTAATGTTGTAAACCTTTTGTTTAACCCATCCAATACCTCACAGAGAAAAGAGAATACAGCATTTTCATTTGTTAAATGACTCCTAAAGCTAAACTGTACATTTGATAGCAAATCGTGTGATATGAAATGATCAATTATCCTTACATACACAGCCTTTTCAATAACTTTAGCAAACACTGATGACATAGAAATAGGTGTAAAATTGTCTACATTAGCCCATTCTCCCTTTTTAAAAGTGGCTTTACTACTGAATACTTTACTCATTCAGGAAACTTACCACTCCTAAAGGAAAAATTACAAATATGGCTAAATAGTGGGCTAACATGTGCAGCACAGTACTTTAATATTCTGCTAGGCACTCCATCATAACCATGAGAGTCCTTAGTCTTCAGTGATTTAATTATTGACTAAATCTCCCCCTTGTCTGTATCACAGAGGATATTTCAGACGTCAATCTCGGAAAGGCATTTGTCGAGAAAGTTGTACGATTCCCTGTAGAAACTAAATATTTATTTAATTCACCAGCAATGCTCAGAAAATGATTTTTAAATACTGTACATATATCTGATTTATCAGTGACAGAAATATTTTTACTGCAAACTGACTTTGTATCGTCGACCTTGTGCTGCTGACCAGACACTTCCTTCACAACTGACCGTACGGTTTTAGTTTTATCCTCTGAATTAGCTATTCTATTTGCATGCCACATACTCTTTGCCTTCCTAATAACATTTTTAAACACCTTCCAGTACTGTTTGTAATGTGATACTGTAGCTTGGTTGTGACTACTTCTAACGTTTTAATATAATACCCGCTTTGTTCTAAATGGTATCCTTATCCCACTAGCAGCCAACTGGGGTGCCTATTACTGTTAGTACCCCTTTTAGAATGTTCTAATGGAAAGCAACTCTCAAAGAGTATAAGTGTTTTAAGGACAGCATTATATTTATCATCTATGTTATCGGCACTATAAACATCCCACCACTCTTGTTCTTTGACAAGGTTTAAAAAACTCTGTATTGCTGTTGGACTAACTTTCCTACATATTTTGTAATTATATGTGACATTTGTTTGAGTACAAAAGCCTTTTAGTGTTAAAATTTGTGAATCATGGTCTGAAAGGCCATTCACCCTTTTTACTAACGGAATGCCCATCTAGTAATGAAGAATGAAAAAAATACTGTCTATGGCTGCGCTACTGTTTCCTTGCACCCTAGTTGGAAAAAACACAGTGTCCATCAGATCATATGAATTTAGGAGATCTACCAACATCCTTCTTCTTACACCATCATATACAAAATTTATATTGAAGTCACCACATAGAACTAATTTCTGGTACTTCCTACAAAGTAAATTAAGAACCCTCTCTAGTTTGACCAGAAATGCTCTGAAGTCAGAGTTATTGGACAGAAATGCTCTGAAGTCAGAGTTATTGGACCTATAAACAACAACAATTAGAAGTTTAGTTTCACTAAATTCAACTGGCCCTGCACACCATTCAAATGTCTGTTCATTGCAGTGCCTTGATACGTCTATTGACTCAAATGGAAAACTGTTTTTTAAGTACATAGCCACTCCCCCAGCCCCCAAGGAACTCCTTGGTATCCTGGTAAAGTAAGCTTCTGAATAGTCAGATTATTTAAGTGGTGCTCCGATTCACCAATAATTTCAGTCAACATCTATAAGCAGTTCACTAACTTTATCTCTAATATCTCTTATATTTTGATGAAATATGCTAATTCATTTTCTACTTGAAAACATGACGTCCTCTGAAGGTGAGCCCTTAGTTACAGGGACTTCCTTTAAGCAGGTATATCTTATCAGCTGACTACAATCTAAAAAAGGTGCAGCTCTAACACCAACTACTACAGGAATTTTTCCATGAGTGATCCCAACATCACCCACTACACTGTCACCTATAAGCTTTGCCAGCCTCCCCTTCCCATACATATTGAGGCGCAGGCCATGCCTAGTGAAACCCAATCTACTGATAGACCCAACTGGCACCACTGAAATGTGACCCATGCCCTCTGCCATCAGTGCCCTCCCCAGCCCCAGGATAACGCGCCTAACAGCCGCATTAAGATGACGCCAATCATGATGCTGAAACAGTTGCACGAAATGCGCATTAGTGCCACCAGTTTGAGTAGCTATCTTTACCAGGACATCACTTACGTCATATTTCCTGTCTGCATCAAGACTGTTCCCTGCTCCACCCACTATTGCTACCTGATCCTCCTCCGTAAAACTCCTGCAAAACTCCCCTATGATGTCAGTCACCTGAGACAACCCTGCACTAGGCTTCACAAAGCTGGTGACCTGGTAATCACTCCCCAACACTTCCTGCAACTCCTGGCCCACACCTCTACCGTGTGAACTACCTAGCAGCAGAACCTTCTTCTTTCTGCTAGACTTTGCAACTGACCTAGGCCTCCTAACTGCTGAGGAATGCTGCATGTTCCCTACATCTAGAGGCTCCTCTCCACTCAACTCTTGTCAGTTGGTCAAATCTATTGCATATATGCAAAGTATGACTGCCTGAATACCTCCTCATGTTAGCTGCCTTCTTGCCAACTGCCATTTCCCATTATCCATCACCCTTCACCCTCCTCAACCTACCTAGCTCCTCCTTTGTGTGTTGTAACTGCACCTGAAGGGCATAGATCTTATGCTTCTGCTCCTCTATCAACTTATTTCTACTGCATATTCTGCATTTGCAGGAGAGGATCTCGATAGAATGCCCACTGGCTTCCCCACTGCATACCCCCTAATGAAAATACTTTGAACAAATCCCATACAGTAACCCACTACTCACAAGCCTACGACAGAGCCCATTCTTCTCACTCGTGGTAAAATTTTACTATTACTGAAAAAAACTGTATGTCTATGTTACCCAAGTTCAGTTACACCAGTAGAACTATTTATAGAACTAACAATAGCGGTCTCGAAAGTCAGTCTACTAAGAAAGCAACTACTTGTATTAATACTACTACTAATACTATACAGCTAATACCAATACCAACAAAACTTCACAAAATTATTTGCTAAAACCTAAAATTCAAGCAACCACTGGAAACGTCAACAAAGTTAAAAACACTGAATGAAAATTTTACTGAAATATTTCACTATAAACAATAAGAAACATAAGCTGAAAACTAAAGCATGAAATTTAATAAACAACTTCAACACACAGAAAACTCAGCTAGCGAACGTTTCCAAAAGTTTATTAAATCGTTATTTTGTTACAAACAGCACTATTAAATTAATAACTGTATAACAGTGCACAAATATCTTTGTCAGTACTTAGCTTTACAACTGCAACAGCTGCAAGTGCACGCCAAAAAATGTAAACACACAACTGAGGCATGAGGCTGGGACGAACGACGTAAGCACATTCACGAATAACAGACCACTCGAGTCAATAACACAGGAAGAAAGACTGAGATTAATGAAAATCCACTAATTAGTTACTTTTATGACAACGTTAACTGGAATACTCTCTCTCAAATTCTGAAGGTGGCAGGGGTAAAATACAGGGAGCAAAAGGCTATTTACAATTTGTACAGAAACCAGATGGCAGTTATAAGAGTGGAGGGGCATGAAAGGGAAGCAGTGGTTGGGAAAGGAGTGAGACAGGGTTGTAGCCTCTCCCCGATGTTATTCAATCTGTATATTGAGCAAGCAGTAAAGGAAACAAAAGAACAATTCGGAGTAGGTATTAAAATTCATGGAGAAGTAGTAAAAACTTTGAGTTTCGCCGATGACATTGTAATTCTGTCAGAGACAGCAAAGGACTTGGAAGAGCAGTTGAACGGAATGGACAGTGTCTTGAAAGGAGGATATAAGATGAACATCAACAAAAGCAAAACGAGGATAATGGAATGTAGTCAAATTAAATCGGGTGATGCTGAGGGGATTAGATTAGGAAATGAGACACTTAAAGTAGTAAAGGAGTTTTGCTATTTGGGGAGCAAAATAACTGATGATGGTCGAAGTAGAGAGGATATAAAATGTAGACTGGCAATGGCAAGGAAATCGTTTCTGAAGAAGAGAAATTTGTTAACATCGAGTATAGATTTAAGTGTCAGGAAGTCGTTTCTGAAAGTATTTGTATGGAGTGTAGCCATGTATGGAAGTGAAACATGGACGATAACCAGTTTGGACAAGAAGAGAATAGAAGCTTTCGAAATGTGGTGCTACAGAAGAATGCTGAAGATAAGGTGGGTAGATCACGTAACTAATGAGGAGGTATTGAATAGGATTGGGGAGAAGAGAAATTTGTGGCACAACTTGACTAGAAGAAGGGATCGGTTGGTAGGACATGTTTTAAGGCATCAAGGGATCACAAATTTAGCATTGGAGGGCAGTGTGGAGGGTAAAAATCGTAGAGGGAGACCAAGAGATCAATACACTAAGCAGATTCAGAAGGATGTAGGTTGCAGTAGGTACTGGGAGATGAAGAAGCTTGCACAGGATAGAGTAGCATGGAGAGCTGCATCAAACCAGTCTCAGAACTGAAGACCACAACAACAACAACAACATGGCAAATATTAACACAAATAAACTTTAAAATAAATAACTGAAGACTGAAACTTTATGAAATATTGACTAGCAATTTCAACAGCAGTCGAGCACACGTGACGTCACACCAAAGAATTAGCTTTGTCTGCTGCCAGGGACACTGCTCCAGGACCTGATAAGATCCATTATGCCATGCATCGTCATCTGTCCCCTGAATCGAAAGAACAGCTCCTCTCTACTTTGTCAGATCTGGTTTGATGGACAGTTCCCCACAACGTGGAAGGAGACAATATTAATTCCATTCTGGAAACCAGACAAGGACTGTTGCACTCCTAACAGTTACAGGAGTGTAGCCCTTACCATTTTTGTGGATAAGACTCTTGAACTTATGGTCAATGGGCACCTCCTCAAGCTGCTCGAATCCTGATGTCACTTAAGCCACTCCCTGTGCAGTTTCAGGTGCTACCGTTCCACCCTTGACAAATTAATTCTACTGGAGACAGTGATACAGGAGTCCTTATGCCGAACCATTTGGTTTTTGTGCTTTTTGACCTCGAGAAACCATATGACACTGCTTGGAGGTACAACATTCTTTGCGAACTTCATGAATGGGGACTACACGGACGCCTGCCTCTTATCCAATCCTTTCTCTAGGACCAGCATTTTCGACATTGTGTTGGCAATGCTTTGTCTGAGTGTTAGGTTCAAGAAAATGGGGTCCCCTAAGACTGTGTCCACTGTGTCACTTGTTTACCATTGCTATCAGCAGCATTTCCCATTTCCTCCGCAGTCAGAAGCCCTGTCAAATGTTCTTTGTTTGTGGATGACTTTGCAATCTTCTACTCTTCCTCTTATCTTATAAGGAGGACAAGGTAGCTACAGCTAACCATTAGGATGTTCGAAACATGGCCCAGGACAAGTGGTTTTCTGTTCTCACCTGAGAAGACTACATGTGTCAATTTTGACTATGCTCATCGAAGTTGTAACCAACTAGTGCTCACAATGGGGGACAATTTTTTTGTTTTCAAGTAGCAGTGCACTTTTTGGGTTTATTTGACTTTGAAAGTGACTTAGCTTCCACATTTGAAAGACATACAAACAAAGGGCTTCCAGTCATTTAATATTTTGAAATGCCTTCGCGAAAAACATGGAGAGCTGACAGATGCTGGCTGCTGTAGTTTTATAGGGCATTTGTTCAGTCATGTTTAAATTGTGGCAGGGTGGTTTACGGATGCCCCCTGCGGGTTCGGGGGTAAGAATAGGCCCGCGGTATTCCTGCCTGTCGTAAGAGGCGACTAAAAGGAGTCTCAAACGTTTTGGCCTTCTGTGATGGTCCCCTCTTGGGTTTGACCTCCTTTTTTCCAAATTTCCGTTGTTAGTGCATGCCATTTGTGGAAGGACGCCTTACGTGGTGTTTTTCTATTGGTCCATCATGCACCACCATCTTGCATGTTACCTATTGTGGTGTGGCGGGATTTACACCCAACGTCTTGTGCGCAATCCCCTTCTTAGTGCCCACGACAACTGTGGACCCTTTCAACACCTAAAATCCAGCACGGTAGCCAGTCCGTTGTGGTGGGGTCGTCATGTGCCCTCTTGGTGGTAGCCCCCCTGACCACGCAGGGATCGCACTACAGATGCCAGAGCTGTTTCCTCCCCATGCATGCCAAGGAGTATGTGCTCATCTTGTCTGGGGCACGGGGACTCCGGGCAACGGGATATCGGCCAGGTAACCGTTGCTTTGGCTGGGTGGCACCCTTGGGGAGAGCCCTCGTTCGGAGTAGGTGGCATCTGGGCGGATGTGGCGCAATGAAGTGCAATAAATCACACCAAGCTGGTGGTCGCACGGCCACCAGCGTCTCTAAGCGAGGCAGAGTAGACTTTGATGCTGCGCAATATGACCCTCAGTCGTTCCCCTCGTTGGCTGCGCCATGGGAGGGACGCGGATCTAGTGCCAAGCAGGAGCCTTACGTACCACAATACCTTGCCTGCAGCAGAACTGATAGTGACTCCTTTCTTACGACGAAGCCTCTGTTTTTTGTGGAACACCTGGAGGATAAGTTTGGGGAAGTGGCGGGGTTGTCTAAAATGAGGAATGGGTCCATCCTCCTCAAGACGTCCTCCCCAGCCCAGTCACGAGCGTTGCTCTTGTGTGATAAGCTGGGTGATGTCCCTGTTACCGTTACTCCACACAGTAGCTTAAATATGGTCCATTACCATCGTGACCTATTGTTACGATCCGACGACGAGCTGAGAGCCGACTTGGAACGACGTGGTGTACGTTTTGTCCGTCGTGTACATAGAGGACCCAAGACTAACAGGGTGGCCACCGGTGCCTGTATCTTGGCCTTCGAGGGTGCTGTATTGCCCGAGAAGGTGAAGGTAATGGTTTACCATTGTGACGTCAAGCCATACGTCCCTCCCCCGATGCGGTGCTTCCATTGCTGGAAGTTTGGGCATATGTCCTCCCGTTGCCCATCCAGCGCCACATGTCGAGATTGCGGACGCCCCTCTCATCCTGATTCTCCATGTGCGCCTCCGCCTGTATGTGTCAACTGTGGGGAGCACCACTCTCCATGCTCGCCGGATTGCCCCGTTCTTCATAATGAGCGGAAGATAATGGAATTTAAGACCCTGGACCGGCTTACTTATCGAGAGGCAAAACTGAAATTTGAAAGGTTGTATCCTGCTTCCCTTCGAACATCTTATGCTGCAGCCACGTTATCGTCGCCCTCGCGAGCGGCGGTTGTCGCCTCATCTGTGCCGCCTTCAGTGGGCCCTTGGGGCCGTGCATCTCTGTCTGCCCCCCTCGTGTCTGGGGGCAAGCCTTCCTCTGTTGCCCCCTTAGCAGTTGGGGGCAAACCCTCTTCTGTCGCTCCCCCCAGGCGTACTTCGGGAGTGACCTCTGCTCCAAAACCGGGGGGCTCGATCCCTCCCCCTCCTTCTCCGCCGGCGTTGCCTATGCCAGTTCCTCTCTCGCGGAAGGGGTCCCTCGGGGCTCTCCCTTCCTCCGTTTCTTCTCCTACCCAGCCGGATGTCAGCCAGTGGCTGAAGGTTCCGCCACCTGCTGGTCGTAGGGCTTCTGCGTCGTCGTCAGCCTCAGATGCTCCTTCAGAGAAGCTCTCCCAGCCCTCTAACCCAAAGGACAGACGCGAGAAGAAGGAATGGAACGTGTCCAAGAAGAATGACGTTCCGGCGGTTTCAGTACCGCCTGCTATAAATAGTTCTGGCTCTGGGAATGAGGTGGAGGTCCTCGCCTCTGCCGCGGATCTCGCCCTCACGGAACCCTCGGGGGCCTTTCCTATGGACGCAGCTGACTCTCCCCCGGTGGCGGAAGTTGGCTCTGAGGCGTCGTCTGCCTCTTAAGTCGCCTTCACGCCCTCCCAGTCCCTTACTGGAATTGCGGCGGTTATTTCCGCCACCTGCCTGAGCTCCGGATGCTTCTGAGTGTTTCCCCTGTTCACTGCATTGCTCTGCAGGAAACTTGGTTTCCAGCAATGCGGACCCCCGCCCTTCGCGGTTATCGAGGCTACTATAAGAACCGCACTGCCTGTCAACGAGCGTCAGGTGGGGTTTGCCTCTTTGTTCACCACTCTGTCTGTAGCTCGCCCGTACCCCTTCTGACGCCTTTAGAGGCAGTCGCTGTCAGGGTTGAGCTCTCGCCGGCTATTACTGTTTGCTCTGTTTACATTCCTCCGGATGGGGAGCTCCCCCGACATGTCTTGGCTGCGCTGCTGGCTCAACTCCCGCCACCATTGCAGCTTCTGGGCGATTTCAATGCCCACAACCCTCTATGGGGTGGGACTGTCTCCGATGACCGCGGTCGTGCCGTGGAGCATGTGTTGGCTCAGCTCGACCTTAGCCTCTTGAATACCGGTGCTCCCACATATTTCAGTGTGGCCCATGGCTCGTTCTCGGCCATCGATCTCTCTCTTTGCAGCCCCGGACTTGTCCCATCCCTCCACTGGAGAGTGCATCCTGACCTGTGTGGTAGTGACCATTTTCCCATCTATTTGTCACTGCCCCAGTGTCATTCTTCTGGGCGCCTGTCCCTCTGGGCTCTCCGCAGGGCTGACTGGCCGGCTTTTACTTCCGCTGCCACCATTGCATCTCCCCCACAGGGTGACATTGACGAGGTGGTCCATGTCTTGACCACGTCAATCATTTCTGCGGCCGAGGCTGCCATCCCCCGCTCTTCTGGACTCCCTCGGAGGAAGGCTGTACCCTGGTGGTCGCTGGAGATTGCTGAGGCTATTCGCGACCGTAGGCGGGCTCTCCAGCGTCATAGGCAGCACCCGTCTCTGGAGACCCTCATCGCCTTTAAGAGGCTCCGTGCCTTGGCCCGTCGTCTTATTGCACGGCGTAAGCAGGAGTGCTGGGAGAGGTATGTCTCATCCTTGGGCTCCCGTGTCTCTCCCTCGCTCGTGAGGTCCCGGATCCGGCGGATTTATGGATACCGGACCACTATGGGTGTCCCTGGGCTCTCCCTGGATGGCGCTGTCTGCACGGACCCTGCTGCCATTGCTGAACTCCTTGCTGCGCACTATGCTAAGAGCTCTGCGACTGCAACTTATCCCCCCGCCTTTCGCTCTCTAAAGGAGCGAGCCGAGCAGACGCCGTTATCATTCCATACGCGTCGTTCTGAGAAATACAATGCTCCTTTCAGCGATAGGGAATTCCTCGCTGCCCTCGCCGATTGCCCTGATACAGCACCAGGACCAAACTGCATCCTGCATCCACGCGCAGATGCTGAAGCATCTTTCCAGGGACTGCCAGAGACACATCCTCACCATCTTTAACCGCATTTGGAGCGAGGGCGTGTTCCCGTCGCAGTGGCGAGAGGGGTTATTGTCCCCATCTTGAAGCCCGGTGCGGACCCACTGCCGGTGGACAGCTATCGTCCCATTACCCTCATCAACGTTTTGTGCAAATTGCTCGAACGTATGGTGGTGCGGCGTTTGTGTTGGGTCCCTGAGTCGCGCGGTCTCCTCGCTCCATCCCAGGGTGGCTTCCGTCGGATCTGGTCTGCTGCGGACAATTTGGTGCGGCTGGAATCTGCTATCCGTATGGCCTTTGCCCGACGTCAGCATCTCGTTGCTGTATTTTTTGATCTGCGGAAGGCGTATGACACCACATGGAGGCATCACATCCTTGCTACGTTGCATGAGTGGGGTCTTCGTGGTCAGCTCCCGTCTTTTCTTCAAACCTTTTTATTGCGCCGCTCTTTCCGGGTGCAAGTCGGTGCCACCTCTAGTTCATCTTATATACAGGAAAATGGGGTCCCGCAGGGCTCGGTGTTGAGCGTCTCCTTATTTCTAGTGGCCATTAATGGTCTGGCTGCAGCTGTGGGGTCGTCGGTGTCTCCTTCTTTGTATGCCGACGACTTCTGCATCTCATTTAGCTCAATGACTACGGGAGTCGCCGAACGCAGGCTGCAAGTAGCCGTTCGCAAGGCAGCATCATGGGCTTTGACTCATAGTTTTCACTTCTCTGCAACCAAGACTCGAGTTATGCACTTCTGCAGGTGTCGGACGGTCCACCCTCATCCTGAACTTTACCTCGACGGCCACCTCCTTGCAGTGGTGGACACTAGCCGCTTCTTAGGACTCGTCTTTGATGCCCGGCTCACATGGGTTCCTCATATTACTCAGCTGAAGCAAAAGTGCTGGCGGCACCTCAGCGCCCTCCGCTGCCTGAGCCAAACGTCTTGGGGTGCAGATCACTGCACGCTGTTGCGATTGTACAGAGCCCTTGTGCAGTCCAGGCTTGATTATGGGAGCCTGGCCTATGGGTCTGCATCACCCTCAGTGTTGACGATGTTAGACCCCATACACCACTGTGGGGTTCGGCTTGCAACTGGTGCTTTCCGTATGAGCCCCGTGGATAGTCTACTGGTGGAGGCCGGGGTTCCCCCGCTGCGGATTCGCCGCCATCGACTGCTCGCTGACTACGCTGTCCACGTGCATTGCTCGCCGGGCCATCCCAATCATCGCCTGCTTTTCCCTGCCATGGTCCTCCGTCTGCCCGAACGGCGACCTCGGTCTGGGCTTTCCATAGCTGTCCGCGTCCAGCCCCTGCTGTCGGAACTGGGGTCATTCCCTCTTCTGCCTCCCTTCCGGGTCCGTGCACCTATGCCTCCCTGGTGTTTGCCCCGGCCGTCCGTCCGTCTGGACTTGGCACAGGGACCCAAGGACTCGGTTCCGCCTGTGGCCCTCCGTCGCCGTTTTCTTGCGCTCCTCGCCTCATTTTCGGGCTGTGAGACTGTCTACACTGATGGTTCCCTGGTTGGTGGTCGCACTGCCTACGCTTTTGCTCACGCTGCCCATGTTGAACAGCGCTCCTTGCCGGCTGGCTGCAGTATTTTTACTGCAGAGCTGGTGGCCATATTGCGCGCTCTTGAGCATATGCGTTCCTGCTCAGGTACGTCCATCGTCATCTGTAGTGACTCCCTGAGCAGCCTCCAGGCCATCGACCGCTGCTATCCCTCTTCTCCTCTGGTATCCTCTATTCGGGAGTCTGTTTCCGCCATTACCCGCTCTGGTCGTTCGGTGATCTTTGCTTGGATGCCAGGTCACGTTGGCATCCCGGGGAACGAACGTGTCGACAGGCTGGCCAAAGGAGCGATCGACGCCCCAGCTTTGGAGATCGGACTCCCGGCTCGAGATCAGCAGTTGGTGTTGCGCCGTAAGGTGCTTGGGATGTGGGCTGATGAGTGGTGTGGCCTGACATCCCCGAATAAACTGCGGGCTGTTAAGGAGACGACCGATGTGTGGCGGTCCTCCCTGCGGGCTTCTCGCAGGGACTCTGTAATCCTGTGTCGGCTCCGCATCGGCCATACCCACCTGACGCACGGCCATCTTTTGTGTCAGGAAGATCCCCCCCAGTGTCGGTGTGGGTCCCGGCTGACGCTCGCCCACATTTTGTTGGAGTGTCCCCGACTGCGCACCCTCCGGCAGTCTTTTAATCTCCCGGGCACTTTGCCTTTGGTTTTATGCGACGATGCCTCCATGGCTGACGACGTTTTAAATTTTATTCGTGTTAGTCCTTTTTATGGTTCCATTTAAGGAGGTCCTGCACCTTTCCCTTTCTGTGTCTCTTGTCCTCGAGTCTCTCATATTTGGTTGCAGATTTTAGTGTGTAGTAAGATGGTTGACTCTTTCCCTTTTTTTGTTCTCGTGGTCAGTCAACCAGTCTCTGGCTATCTTCTTTTCTTCTGTTTCTTTCTGTCTGGTGTTCATCTGTACTCTTCTCGTCTGTAGTGTTCGTTGCCTAATTTGTGTTCTTTCAGTGCCTGGGGGTGAGTCTCCTTCCCCTTGGGGTTTTACCTGCTCCGTGAATTTATATCTCGCCTGTTTTTGGAATGGGGGACTGATGACCTTAGCTGTTTAGTCCCCCCTTTTAAACATCCCAACAACCACCACTGGTCTACGGATCAGCCTGTCCTTCCTACCTCAAGATGTCCACCAAGAGGGCATTCGGATATCGACTGGAGCCTTTCAGATCAGCCGAGTCCATAGTCTGTGTGCAGTAGCTGGATTCGGCGATGTGTCCTTTTGGCTTGACAGATGCTGAAAATCTCAGCATCACCTCAGTCATTGACATTTAGTTTAGTGGTCCAACCCACCTTTGAATGGCTGTTCAGGAATCAACCCCATGCGACCGAGCCATTTGGGATATGTGATACATTCTGTCTCAAAGGTCTGGCTGTATCAAGTACCAAAATACACAGCCAGGGATGGAATGCATTCCTGTCTTGGCGTCTTCAGAGGTCCAAAGTGATTTTAAGTTTGACACAATACCAGAAAACTTGTACCCCAGATTATGTTTTTACACCTTTGTTTTCGTCCATTTTAAGAACGAGCCGGAGTTTTATTGTTGTTTGTACAGATGGATTCCAGCAAGAGAATGTCCTTGATTGTTCTGTTGTTTTCCCTGATACTGTTTTTAAAATGTGTCTCCCAGAACAATTCATAAATTACTATGTGGAATTACGTGGCAATATGACGGCACTGGAGAGGGTTCACAGACATCAGTGTACAAGGGTTCTTGTCTGTTCATGCTCTCTTAGTGCACTGCAAGCACTTCACCAACTGTATCCAGTAGACCAGCTGATTCAGCTCATCCATGACTCCTTACAGCAACTCCACCAACATCGTTTTGCTGGGTACCTGGCCACATCGGGATACAGGGCAACGACATGGCCGACAAAGCCACCAAGGAAGCATGTCAGGATGGTGCTGTCCATCAATGTCCCATCCTGTTGCACGCCATCATCTCATTTTTTGACAGACTCATCATGTGTCGATGGCAGTGGGAGACTGAATGGTTGCAGGTGACAAACTCAAATTGACCACGAAGTCATGGCGGACTTCATGTCAGCCTCACCGCTGAAAGGAGGTTCTGCTTACCAGAATGCGCGTTGGACATAGCCCTTTAATTACGTGGCTTCTCCTCCTCTGGCAGGATGATCCACCACTCTGTGATGTTTGTAGTGTGTCACTTTCAGTTCAGCATATTGCGGTAACTTGTGTTCTATGTACTGATATTAGGGCAGCACTCAGTCTCGATGGAGATTTGCCCACCATCCTCACAGACTCATCATGTGTCGATGGCAGTGGGAGACTGAATGGTTGCAGGTGACAAACTCAAATTGACCACGAAGTCAGTGTTACAAGAGTGGTGAAATTTTGTCAACTGTCCGGCTTCGTCCCTCAGTTGGTGGGGGAGGGAGGCAGAATTTAATACAACCCAAACTGATCCTCATGTGGGGACAGCATTCGTCCCCACCCATGACATTCATGTGCTGACTTTTGTCAGGGCACTGATGACCATGATGTTGAGCGCCTCTCACTGAGGCATCATCATCATCATCATCATCATCATCATCATCATTATCATCATCATCAAATTGGTCATGAAATATTGAAGGTTGTATGAAGGTTACAGATAAATATTCCACACTATCTCTTGATGAGTGCTAAATAAAATGAAATTACCTGTTACTGGACAACACACTTAGGTTGTGGCTCTGAGGTATTTGATGAACCGTATATGAGTCAGAAACACATCAATGAATTTGGCATAGCGTCCAAGGCAGCAGGGCATGGAGCAGCGTACTGCCCCTATATAAAGTAGATTCACTCCAGACTGGAGCGTAATGTAGCTCTCCTTCCACCATTAAAAACAATTTTGGTATGTTGGCTACATTTCTTACTCAGCAACATACATCCTAAAGTACCTCAAACCTAATGGCTACATTTTTCTCTGCTAATTCTCGGAACTGAATACAGCAGGTTTCTTAATTTTGAAGCAAGATTATGTGTCAATATCCTTAATGCCGTTTTGCTGCAGAATTCTTAAGCATTATATTAAGGTATGGAAAAATTTCTTGAGAGAAGAAAGCTCCTACACACAAATCAGCACAAATTTAGAAAGAATCGCTTGTGTGGAACTCGGCTTGTTCTTTTCTTGCACAATATCCTCCACAAATTCCATATTCCTAGATTTCTGGAAAGTATGTAACACAGTGCCACAGTGCATACTTACGATGTAGGGCCAAACACACGGAATAGATTCTCAGAGTGGCTCGATTTTTAGGTAATCAAACTCAGTATGGTGTCCTGGATGACAAGTGTTCATAAGAGATAAGGATATTGTCAGAAGTGTCACAGTAAAGTGTGGTAGGACTGCTCCTGTTCTCTACATACATAAACAGTCTATCAGAATGAGTGAGAAGCAATCTGCTGCTGTTTGCTGACAACTCTGTAGTGAGGACACCTACACCTGTGGACAAGAGAGGCTGTGCCCCTCCCCCCTAACCCCATCTCTCAGAAAAAGGAAAAAATATAGTGTAATCAGGTGTTTTTCTTTCAAGAAAATGATTTAAAAGTCGATATCATGTAGATTCTTAATGGCTTTGAGATTGGAATTTTTATGCCCACTGAAAAGTTGCCATTCATCTTCCAAAGTATTAAAAATACTGAGTATCCCTGATTATGTGATTATTTTGAAAGGGACAATGACAGACCTTTGATACCAGTCAGCACATCATGATTGACACAGAGGCAGAAGTTTTGAATATCTCTACTGTGACAGTCAAAAGAGTGACAGACAAGGAGGAGAGTGCAAATTCAACTGGAAGCTCTGTTCTTGTGATGTTCGGAAAGACAAGGGAGAAATTGTTGTGTGACACATATTGACAACCTTGACAAAAATGCAGTTAGACAGCATATACATTGAGGTGATAACAACTCATGTAATATCTCATAATATCGTGTCAGACCACCTTCTGTCCAGTGTAGTGCAGCAACTAGAACTGACATGTACTCAATAAGCTGTTGGAAATCCTGTGCAGAAATTTTGAGCCATGCTGCATCTATAGCCATCCATAATTGCGGAAGCGTTGTCAGTGCAGGATGGTACAGGTGGACGAACTGAGCTCTTGATTACGTCCCATAAATGTTTGATAGGATTTTTGTTGGATGATCTTGGTGTCCAGATGATTCAATCAAATTGTGCAGAATGTTCTTCAAACCAGTTGTAAACATTTGTGGCTTATTGACATGGCACATTGTCATCCGCTGGCTGCGGTGGTCTCGCGGTTCTAGGCGCTCAGTCCGGAACCACGCGACTGCTACGGTCGCAGGTTCGAATCCTGCCTAGGGCATGGATGTGTGTGATGTCCTTAGGTTAGTTAGGTTTAAGTAGTTCTAAGTTCTAGGGGACTAATGACCACAGATGTTAAGTCCCATAGTGCTCAGAGCCATTTGAACAATTTTGAACATTGTCCTCCATAAAAATTCCTCTGTTGTGTGGGAGCATGAAGTCCATGAATGGCTACAGAGGTCTCCAAGTAACCAAACATAACCATTTCCAGTCAGTGATTGGTTCATTTGGGCCAGAGGACTCGGTCCATTCTGTGTAAACACAGCCCAAACACCGGTTTGGTGCTATCACCAGCATGCACAGTGCGTTGTTGACAACTCAGGTTCATCGCTTTGTGGGGTTTGTGCCACACACAAACCCTACCATTAGCTCTTACCAACTGAAATTGGGATTCATCTGATTAGGCCACAGTTTTCCAGTCAATATGGTCATGGGACCAGGAGAGACATTGCAGGCAAAGTTATGTTGTTAGCAAAGACACTCACATTGGTCGATAGTTCTGAACTAAAGGATTAAATTACTCCAGGAGCAAATTTTTCATTTACTTCCGAAGTAAATTTATTTGCTCCATTAATGGCCGAGAGCACCATTGAAGAGTACACTATTACGTTAGTAATTTAAGGAGGAAATAAGGCCAGAATTTACTTATCAAATTGTAGCATGGGATCTTATTAATATCCATTGTACTACTGCTGGGAGAGCTTTTAACAATTTGATGAACAGTTTAATTGCCTCAAAGCCACTGTATGTGTCCATGCCACAAATCCAAGAAAATATATTAAAGAACAAAAGGGAATTCTAACAAACTGGTAAATTCCCAAATGTCATGGGGCCATAAATTGTGTACATATACCCATACTTTGTCCTTCTGGAGCACAAGCAGAACTATACAGAAATTGCAAGAATTTTTTTCTATCAATACACAAATCATCTGTGATGCCAATATGAAGATTTTAAATATGGTAAGCCATTGGCCAGGTTCAATGCGTGATGCACACATTTGGGACAATAGTAGAGTTGCTACAGAATTTGAAAGTGGATAGTATGATGGGTTGCTTGTTGGAGATAGTGTATGTGCTCTCTCCAAACTTCTTACGACGCCTTGTGTTCTGAGCCCTCACAGGAATCAAACGGCGATACTATAGAGCCCATATTGTTACCAGATGTGTAATAGTGCGAGCGTTAGGTATTTGGAAGGAGCATTTCCAAATTCTCACCAAAACAATGTGATTTAAACCAAACAAGTGTGGGAATGTTATTGTGGCTGCAGCATTTCTGCACAACTGTGGAATAGGAGTTAGAGATGTGTTTCATCCAGATGCTGTGGAGGTGAATGACATTGAACAATATGCATTTCAGCCAGAAGAAGATGCTGGAGGCCAAGTTGTCAGAAGGTCTATTATACTTAATTACTTTAAATAAAATTTTACGTAGTTTTCTAGTAAAATTATAAGTTAATGTAAAGACTTTTCCTTCTTAAATGAATAAATAAGCCACCAGTTTGTCACCAGTGCAGTTAAAAGTGACTCGTTTTATTTATGTTTAATTTAATAGCTATGTTCTTTTTTCTTTCTTCCCCTTTTTTTGCTAGCAGATTAACATTCTCATTTTATTTCTTAATTGAGTATACAAAGTCATACATTGTTTTTGTTATTTTGAATAAAAATTACTTCTTTTATAATATTGCAAATCAAGATAAATATTAGAATGCGGTATTAACAAAAATTAGTACTGACCCCCTCCCCATGAACTATGGACCTTGTCGTTGGTGGGCAGGCTTGCGTGCCTCAGCGATACAGATAGCCGTACCGTAGGTGCAACCACAATGGAGGGGTATCTCTTGAGAGGCCAGACAAACATGTGGTTCCTGAAGAGGGGCAGCAGCCTTTTCAGTAGTTGCAGGGGACAACAGTCTGGATGATTGACTGATCTGGCCTTGTAACACTAAACAAAACAGCTAACTGTGCTGGTACTGCGAATGGCTGAAAGCAAGGGGAAACTACAGGCATAATTTTTCCCAAGGGCATGCAGCATTACTGTATGGTTAAATGATGATCGCATCCTCTTTGGTAAAACATCCCGGAGGTAAAATAGTCCCCCATTCGGATCTCCGGGCGGGGACTACTCAGGAGGACGTTGTTATCGGGAGAAAGAAAATTGGCATTCTACGGATCGAAGCGTGGAATGTCAGATCCCTTAATCGGGCAGGTAGGTTAGAAAATTTAAAAAGGAAAATGGATAGGTTAAGGTTTGATATAGTGGGAATTAGTGAAGTTCGGTGGCAGGAGGAACAAGACTTTTGGTCAGGTGATTACAGGGTTATAAATACAAAATCAAATAGGGGTAATGCAGGAGTAGGTTTAATAATGAATAGGAAAATAGGAATGTGGCTAAGCTACCACAAACAGCATAATGAACACATTATTGTGGCCAAGATAGATACGAAACCCACCCCTACCTCAGTAGTACAAGTTTATATGCCAACTAGCTCCGTAGATGACGAAGAGATTGATGAAATGTATGATGAGATAAAAGAAAATAATCAATTAGTGAAGGGAGGCAAAAATTTAATAGTCATGGGTGACTGTAATTCGATAGTAGGAAAATAGAGAAAAGGATACGTAGTAGGTAAGTATGGATTGGGGGGAAAAAATTAGAGAGGAAGCTGCCTGGTAGCATTTTGCACAGATCATAACTTAATCATAGCTAACACTTGGTTCAAGAATCATGAAAAAAGTTTGTATACATGGAAGAAGCCTGGAGATACTAGAAGATATCAGATAGATTATATAATGGTAAGACAGAGATTCAGGAACCAGGTTTTAATTTGTAAGGCATTTCCAGGGGCAGATGTGGACTCTGACCACAATCTATTGGTTATGAATTGTAGATTAAAACTGAAGAAACTGCAAAAAGATAGGAATTTGAGGAGATGGGACTTGGATAAACTGAAAGAACCAGAGGTTGTAGAGAGCTTCAGGGAGAGCATTAGGGAGTGATTGACAAGAATGAGGGAAAGAAATACAGAAGAAGAATGGGCAGCTTTGAGAGACGAAATAGTGAAGGTAGCAGAGGATCAAGAGGGTAAAAAGATGAGGGCTAATAGAAATCCTTGGCTAACAGAAGAGATACTGAATTTAATTGATGAAAGGAGAAAATATAAAAATGCAGTTAATGAAGCAGGCAAAAAGGAATACAGACGTCTCAAAAATGAGATAGACAGGAAGTGCAAAATGGCTAGAGGACAAATGTAAGGATGTAGAGGCACATATCAGTAAGGGTAAGATAGATACTGCCTACAGGAAAATTAAAGAGACCTTTGGAGAAAAGAGAACCACTTGTGTGGATATCAGGAGCTCAGATGGAAACCCAGTTCTAGGCAAAGAAGGGAAAACAGAAAGGTGGAACGAGTATATAGAGGGTTTATACAAAGGCGATGTTCTTGAGGACAATATTATATAAATGGAAGAGAATGTAGATGAAGATGAAATGGGAGATATGATACTGTGTGAAGAGTTTGTCAGAGCACTGAAAGACCTAAGTCGAAACAAGGCCCTGTGAGAAGAACTACTGACAGCCTTGGAAAAGCCAGACCTAACAAAACTCTACCATCTAGTGAGCAAGATGTATGAGACAGCCGAAATACCCTCAGACTTCAAAAATAATATAATAATTCCAATCCCTAAGAAAGCAGGTGTTGACGGACGTGAAAATTACCGAACTATCATTTTAATAAGCCATTGATGCAAAATACTAACATGAACTCTTTACAGACGAATGGAAAAACTGGTAGAAGCCGGCCTCGGGGAACATCAGTTTGGATTCCATAGAAATGTTGGAACACGTGAGGCAATAATGACCCTATGACTTATCTTAGAAAATAGATTAAGAAAGGGCAAACCTACATTTCTAGCATTTGCACACTTAGAGAAAGCTTTTGACAATGTTGGCTTGAATACTCTCTTTCAAATTCTGAAGGTGGCAGGGGTAAAATAAAGGGAGCGAAAGGCTATTTACAATTTGTACAGAAACCAGATGGCAGTTATAATAGTCGAGGGGCACGAAAGGGAAGCAGTGGTTGGGAAGGGAGTGAGACAGGAGTGTAGCCTCTCTCCGATGTTATTCAATCTGTATATTGAGCAAGCAATAAAGTAAACAAAAGCACAATTCGGAGTTGGAATTAAAATCCGTGGGGAAGAAATAAAAACTTTGACGTTTGCCGATGACATTGTAGTTCTGTCATAAACAGCAAATGACCTGGAAGAGCAGCTGAATGGAATGGACAGTGTCTTGAAAGGAGGATATAAGATGAACATCAACAAAAGCAAAATGAGAATAATGGACTGTAGTCGTATTAAATCGGGTGATGCTGAAGGAATTAGATTAGGAAATGAGACACTGAAAGTAGTAAATGGGTTTTGCTATTTGGGGAGCAGAATAACTGATGATGGTCGAAGTAGAGAGGATATAAAATGTAGACTGGCAATGGCAAGGAAATCGTTTCTGAAGAAGAGAAATTTGTTAACATCGAGTATAGATTTAAGTGTCAGGAAGTCGTTTCTGAAAGTATTTGTACGGAGTGTAGCCATGTGTGGAACTGAAACATGGACGATAATCGGTTTGGACAAGAAGAGAATACAAGCTTTCGAAATGTTGTGCTACAGAAGAATGCTGAAGATTAGTTGGGTAGATCACTTAACTAATGAGGAGGTATTGAATAGAATTGGAGAGAAGAGAAATTTGTGGCACAACTTGACCAGAAGAAGGGATCGGTTGATAGGGCATATTCTGAGGCATCAACGCATCACCAATTTACTACTGGAGGGCAGCGTGGAGGGTAAAAATCGTAGAGGGAGACCGAGAGGTGAATACACTAAACTGATTCAGAAGGATGTAGGTTGCAGTTGGTACTGGGAGATGAAGAACCTTGCACAGGATAGAGTAGCATGGAGAGCTGCATCAAACCAGTCTCAGGACTGAGGACCACAACAACAACAGTACTAACACTGGAAATGATAAACACAAATATTATGCCATATAAGAATCAAGCACATATTAAACATTTGAAAAAATACCAAGGAAATAAAAGATGTTTTATAAATACGAATATTTTCTTATTCATTCACAAAAACCAAATTTCTCGAGCACACTGGCTGAAGAACCGAAACACGAAGTTTGCTCCATTACGTTCTTGAACTTATTCATAATTTCTGTTTTAAGGTTATGCTCTCCTTTCACGATTTCTCTTTGTCTTTCTATTAACAACATGTTTGCATTGTATTCCTCTTATATTAAATGTATTTGTAAGGAATGAAGCTCGTCTGCTTTTTTCAACAACTCTTGGTTCTTCACTACAACCACATGTTCTCTCCGTCTTTTGTTGGGCACATCTTCTGATAAGCTCCCACCAGAGAAGCAGGCTGAGGTTCATGACTTAAGGGATAAAGTTTCATCTTCAGCAGTTTCGTTGCTACATTCAGAGCAGTTATCATCATCAAAGTTGCTTGAAAGTATCACATTGTCTTCAGATGTGTCATTGTTGTTAACTCACAAGAAGTTATGAGTGCTATCGACATAGGATTTCACATTGATTCCGTATTTGTATATTTCCAGAAGGCTTTTTAAACTGTACCCCACAAGTGGCTTGTAATTAAATTGCACGTTTATGACATATCGTCACAGTTATGCGACTGGGTTTTGTATCTCTTGTCAGAGGGGTCACAGTACGTAGTAGTTGATGGAAAGTCATCGAGTAAAACAGAAGTGATTTCTGTCGTTCCCCACGGCAGTGTTACAGGCCTTCTGTTGTTCCTTATGTATATAAATGATTTAGAAGACAGTCTGAGTAGACATCTTAGGTTGTTTGCAGATTATGCTGTTGTTTATCATCTAGTAAAGTCGTCAGATGATCAGCCAATTGCAAAGCGATCTAGATAAGATTTCTGTATGGTAAAAAAATTGACAGTTGACCCTAATTAATGAAAAGTGTGGTGTCCTCTACATGAGTGCTATAAGGAATCTGCTAAACTTTGGTTACACGATAAATCAGTCAAATCTAAATGCCATAAACTTGATTAAATATGTACGAATTACAATTGCAAACAATTTAAATTGGAAAGAAACAAGCTCCTCTTCTCCTCAATTCTGTTTAATACCTCCTCATTAGTTATTTGATCTACCCATGTAATCTTCAGCATTCTTCTGTAGCACCACATTTCGAAAGCTTCTATTCTCTTCTTGTCCAAACTGGTTATCGTCCACGTTTCACTTCCATACATGGCTACACTCCATACAAATACTTTCAGAAATGACTTCCTAACACTTAAATCAGTACTAGATGTTAACAAATTTCTCTTCTTCAGAAACACTTTCCTAGCCATTGCCAGTCTACATTTTATATCCTCTCTACTTCGACCATCATTAGTTATTTTGCTCCCCAAATAGCAAAACTCCTTTACTACTTTAAGTGTCT
Source organism: Schistocerca nitens (assembly GCF_023898315.1). NCBI lineage: Eukaryota > Metazoa > Arthropoda > Insecta > Orthoptera > Acrididae > Schistocerca > Schistocerca nitens. Next base: position 166,584,383 of record NC_064622.1, read on the forward strand.
CATTTCCTAATCTAATTCCCTCAGCATCACCCGACTTAATTCGACTACATTCCATTATCCTCGTTTTGCTTTTGTTGATGTTCATCTTATATCCTCCTTTCAAGACATTGTCCATTCCGTTCAACTGCTCTTCCAAGTCCTTTGCTGTCTCTGACAGAATTACAATGTCATCGGTGAAATTCAAAGTTTTTATTTCTTCTCCATGGATTTTAATACCTACTCCGAATTATTCTTTTGTTTCCTTCACTGCTTGCTCAATATACAGATTGAACAACATCGGGGAGAGGCTACAACCCTGTCTCACTCCCTTTCCAACCACTGCTTCCCTTTCATTTCTCTCGACTCTTATTACTGCCATCTGGTTTCTGTACAAATTGTAAATAGCTTTTCGCTCCCTGTATTTTACCCCTGCCACCTTCAAAATTTGAAAGAGAGTATTCCAGTCAACATTGTCAAAAGCTTTCTCTAAGTCTGCAAGTGCTATGAACGTAGGTTTGCCTTTCCTTAATCTAGGTTCTAAGATAAATCGTAGGGTCAGTATTGCCTCACGTGTTCCAACATTTCTACGGAATCCAAACTGATCTTCCCCGAGGTCGGCTTCTACTAGTTTTTCCATTCGTCTGTAAAGAATTCGTGTTAGTATTTTGCAGCTGTGGCTTATTAAACTGATTGTTCGGTAATTTTCACATCTGTCAACACCTGCTTCCTTTGGGATTGGAATTACTATATTCTTCTTGAAGTCTGAGGGTATTTCGCCTGTCTCATACATCTTGCTCACCAGATTGTAGAGTTTCGTCAGGACTGGCTCTCCCAAGGCTGTCAGTAGTTCTAATGGAATGTTGTCTACTCCCGGAGCTTTGTTGCGACTCAGGTCTTACAGTGCTCTGTCATACTCTTCACGCAGTATCGTATCTCCCATTTCATGTTCATCTACATGCTCTTCCATTTCCATAATATTGTCCTCGAGAACATCGCCCTTGTATAGACCCTCTATATACTCCTTCCACCTTTCTGGTTTTCCCTTCTTTGCCTAGAACTGGGTTTCCGTCTGAGCTCTTGATATTCATGCAAGTGGCTCTCTTTTCTCCAAAGGTCTCTTTAATTTTCATGTAGGCAGTATCTATCTTACCCCTCATGAGATAAGCCTCTACATCCTTACATTTGTCCTCTAGCCATCCCTGCTTAGCCATTTTGTACTTCCTGTCGATCTCATTTTTGAGATGTTTGTATTCCTTTTTGCCTGCTTCATTTACTACATTTTTATATTTTGTCCTTTCATCAATTAAATTCAATATTTCTTCTGTTACCCATGGATTTCTACTGCCCTCGTCTTTTTACCTACTTGATCCTCTGCTGCCTTCACCACTTCATCCGTCAAAGCTACCCATTCTTCTTCTACTGTATTTCTTTCCCCCATTCCTGTCAATTGTTTCCTTATGCTCTCCCTGAAACTCTGTACAACCCCTGGTTCTTTCAGTTTATCCAGGTCCCATCTCCTTAAATTCCCACCTTTTTGCAGTTTCTTCAGTTTTAATCTACAGTTCATAACCAATAGATTGTGGTCAGAGTCCACATCTGCCCCTGGAAATGTCTTACAATTTAAAACCCGGTTCCTAAATCTCTGTCTTACCATTATATAATCTATCTGAAACCTGTCAGGATCTCCAGGCTTCTTCCATGTAGGTAGCATGTTATATATTATTGAGAAATAGGGGGGAGGGTGTCACGGACATGATCCAGGATTTGTGGTAGACATCATTAAAACAAAGGCATTTCACGTTGCGGCGGGATCTTCTCTCACAATTACCGAGCGAGGTGGCGCAGTGGTTAGACACTGGACTCGCATTCGGGAGGACGACGGTTCAATCCCGCGTCCGACCATCCTGATTTAGGTTTTCCGTGATTTCCCTAAATCACTTCAGGCAAATGCCGGGATGGTTCCCCTGAAAGGGCACGGCCGACTTCCTTCCCCATCCTTCCGTACTCCGATGAGACCGATGACCACGCTGTCTGGTCTCCTTCCCCAAAACAACCAACCAATCTCTCAAAATTTCCGTCACCAATTTTCTCCTCCAAATGTGAAAACATTTTTTTGATGCCGACTACATAGGGAGAAATGATCATCATAATAAAATAAGGGAAATCAGAGCTTGCACAGAAAGATATGTGTTCCTTTTTTTCTGTTCAGTGTTCCAAAGTAGAATAATAGAGAATCATTGTAAAGATGGTTCAATGAACCCTTTGACAGGCACATAAGTGTGATTCGCAGAGTAGGCATCTAGGTGTAGATCTATATATATTAAATTTTCCTACGAGAGTGCTTTTTATAGTGAGAACTTGTTCAATTTTTTAATGTAATTTTAATTTGATTGTAAACTGATCTCCTTAAAATTTGTTTCTGCTAATTTCCCAATGTCATTCGAGTGTTCCATTCTACTTACAGTTTTTATTTTATTTTGTTCTTCCAACTTCCATTTGTACGGCTTGACCTCAGAGACGTTTCCATTGATGTATACAGAAGCGTCATTCATTCCTCTGACCACGCACCCCATTCTCATATATCCCATTAATTCCTTAGACCAGAACCTGGCTTCTGAAGGTTTGAGATTCTTCAGATGCGCTTTTTGTTTCTGGATGTGGTGCTGCATTTTGTTGTTTTGATAAGCATTTACTGTTTACACTATGCAAGAGACAACATAACTAAACCCCATCTTAGTAAATTTATCATTTATCTGTGTTAGATGTTGAAGATGCTGATTCTGATCCTGAACGAGAGGAGTCTGATCCAAATGCCGGTAGATTTGTTCGTTACCAGTTTACACCCCAGTTCCTTAAGCTAAAGACTGTGGGAGCAACGTAAGTATTTTTGACTTTAACAAAAATGAAATGTAACTTATTTATTAACAGTATTTATAAGTGTTTTCTTTTCTCCCCTCAAGAGTTGAGTTTACTGTTGGAAATAAACCAGTCAGTAAATTCCGGATGATTGAAAGACATTTCTTCAGAGATAAACTGTTAAAGAGTTTTGATTTTGAATTTGGTTTCTGCATACCTAACAGCAAGAATACATGTGAACACATTTATGAATTTCCAACGTTGCCACCAGAGCTAGGTATGTATTACTTTATATTTAAAATTTTGTATTTGTGGGGAGCCACAGCCTCCAGATGCTTAATAAATGTAAACATGATCCATAGTAGGCTGTAATGCAATGCTTATTTAATGGTGTGATTAGCTAATTTTGACCAAGCATCATTGTCATTTGAAAATGACACAAAATATAGATGTTACGAATGTGCTTGATAGTGACACTTAGTCGAAATTAGCTAATTGCACAATTAAATAAACATCGCATTACAGCCCACCGTGGACCATGTTTACTTTTATTAACCTTGTATTTACATAGTGTAAAACAGATTGGATTCCATAGTTGCTGTACCTTACCACACTTTTTTTTTTTTTTTTACGCATCTAGTTCTATATGAGCAAATTGAGGAGCAAATCTCCAAGGTCACGGAACATGTCAGTACATGAAATTACAACATAAAAGAAATAACAGATAAAATGTTTATGAAACGCCTCAAAAAAAATATCAATCCATAAGTTTATGTAAACGCAATCAACAATATAACACAGGAATCAGCTTAATTTTTCAAGGAACTCCCCAACAGGGTAGAAGGAGTGACCCATGAGGAAACTCTTCAGTTTCAATTTGAAAGTGCATGGATTAGTGTTAAGATTATATATATATATATATATATATATATATATATATATATATATATATATATATATATATATATATATATATAACAGAGGGAAACATTCCACGTGGAAAAAATATATCTAAAAAGAAAGAAAGTGATGAGACTTACCAAACAAAAGCGCTGGCAGGTCGATAGACACACAAACATACACACAAAATTCTAGCTTTCGCAACAAATGGTTGCTTCGTCAGGAAAGAGGGAAGGAGAGGGAAAGATGAAAGGAAGTGGGTTTTAAGGGAGAGGGTAAGGAGTCATTCCAATCCCGGGAGCGGAAAGACTTACCTTAGGGGGAAAAAAGGACGGGTATACACTCGCACACACACACACATATCCATCCGCATGTACACAGACACAAGCAGACATTTGTAAAGGCCTTGAGGCTGAAATGAAAATAAATATAAAAATATATGGAGAGAGATAAAGGTGAAGCAGAAAGCAAATGGAAATCTGGTGTGAAAAGAGGCGAAAAGGGGTTGGTTGGAGCTGGGTTATGTTGATCCTGTGGTGAAATAGTGTAGATAGATAACGATGTGCATAAAGGTTAGGTGGTTGAATTGCCGCCAAAACACGTTAAAGGGTGGAGAAATTCGGGAAAATTTCGAAAAAACTACGTGAGGATGTATTAAAAGTGGTGGTATGGTGGTGGCAGATTATGGAAATGAGGCTAACAATTGTCTGATGGAGAAATGTGAAAAAACGGAAATGGAAATAAAGCAAAAGTTATTAAAACTAGCCGAAAAGGTTGTTTGATAGCTGAAAGGAACTGTTTGTGAACTAGAAACGGTGGATTTTATAGCAGTAGCGGAAAAAAAAAAATAATTTTTTTTTTTGTTATGGTTTGGAAGTGGGTTACGTATTATTACGTATTATTGAGTATATATCGGCGGGATAAAATTGTATAGTGGATTACGGTAAAAAGGAGAAGGTGAATACAAAGTGAAACTACTGGCAAAAACAAATGTCTGCTTGTGTCTGTGTATATGCGGATGGATATGTGTGTGTGTGCGAGTGTACACCCGTCCTTTTTTCCCCCTAAGGTAAGTCTTTCCGCTCCCGGGATTGGAATGACTCCTTACCCTCTCCCTTAAAACCCACTTCCTTTCATCTTTCCCTCTCCTTCCCTCTTTCCTGACGAAGCAACCGTTTGTTGCGAAAGCTAGAATTTTGTGTGTATGTTTGTGTTTGTTTGTGTGTCTATCGACCTGCCAGCGCTTTTGTTTGGTAAGTCTCATCACTTTCTTGAGAGGTCATTGTCAGAATACTCTGACTAGTGAACAGGGGTCAACAACAGGTTCCCGAACTTACATCAGGTGTTACCTGAACTGTCATTTTGCAAGCCAAAAATATCCTTTGAGAATGGAAAGAGTTACCCCAAAATATATTACCAAATGACACAAGCAAATGAAGATAAGCAAAGTAGACTGTTTTTTGTGTCGAACTATCACTTACTTCAGATACCATTCAAATAGTGAAAATGGCAGCATTACATCTTTGAACGAGATCCTGAATGTGGGCTTTCCAGTACAGTTTACTATCTGTCTGAATACCCAAAAATTTGAACTGTTCAGTTTCACTAGTCATATGCCCATCCTGTGAAATTAAAATTACGGGCTTTGTTAAATTTTGTGTTAGAAACTGTAAAAACTGACTTATTATGATTTAGCATTAGTTCTATTTTCTAAGAGTCATGAACTTTTGTCATGAACTGCACTATTTGAAACAGAGTCAGTGTTGCACACAACATCCTTTACTACCAAGCTAATGTCATCGCCAAACAGAAATATTTTAGAATGACATGTAATACTAGAGGGCATATCATTTATAGAAATAATGAACAGGAGTGGCCCTAGCCCCCCCTCCCCCCATTTCACTATGCTCCTCTCAGACCCCACATCACAGCCGTTCTCAACACTGTAAATAATGACCTTTTGCTGTCTGTTGTTAAAGTAAGAGGTGAACCAATTGTGAGCTACTCTCCATATTCCATAGTGGTCCAGCTTCTGGAGCAGTATTTTGTGATCAACACCAACGCCTTAGTTAAATCAGAAAAAGATGCCTAGGATTCGAAATATTTAGTTGAATCCATCCAATACTTCATAGAGAAAAGAGAATATAGCATTTGCACTTCTTAAATCACTTCTACTTGTTTTAGGGCCTATTTTCACTGCATCTTTGACTTATCATTATTTTTTAGGGTCTTATATGCTCACTTTGTAAAACCAAATGTAATTTTTTAACTGGCTCTTTCTAATGTGGTCTTTCTAATGAAAGTTGTTTGAAAGATTTTGCAGAAAGTACTTTCTTGCAAAAGTGGTTTGGTGTTTTTACAACAATTGTCAACTTTGGCATCAGTTTTTAAACCACTGGAAAACAGTAGGAGAATAAAATTTTATATTCAAACACCTTGTGCTGGTAGATTATCACATAAGAAATTTCACATACTTACTTCAGAAGATGTATAAAGCTAAATTTCACATTTTTTTCAAGTGGCTAATTTTCTAGCCGACTTTGCTTCAAATTATCTGTATGAAAATTGATCAGGAAATCATTTTTTATTATTCTGAATTGGAGAGTGCAAACAGTTGTACAAGATAGCCTGGTTTTTTTCTTTCAAGAAAATATGGCCCAAGATATAGCACTCAGTCGCCAAACACTCAGGTGCACTGTTGAAAGGTGTGTATGGGGTCAGACAAATGACTCTATCCCTGCAAGTATAAAAAGTGAAATTTTACCCATGTGCATTGTAGCTAATGTGAATGCTCACACAATATTTCATCTAAATCCGTGGTGGTCATACAGGAACTTTTTTCGAAATGAGACCTCTTGACTTAAAGTGGCTCTATATCAGTTAATGCATTATGCCAGGATGGTTCCTGTAAAAGCGACATCTCTGGCCTCCATCAATCTGTGCCTGTGCTTAGTCCCTAATGGTCTAATGAGCAGGATGCTGAAACAATAACTTTTTTTTTCTTTGTGTATACCATTTAATGCCCCCAGCCATATAATGAGTGGCTGTCTTGACATATTCTGTTGTTTTCAAATGAATCATTTGACACATTCTATCTCTAGTGACTTCTTTTCTACATTCAGTTATCAATCCAGTTTTGCAACAAAGACCAAAAAATGAATTGTGTTAAGGGACTGGAACTTCTCAACGGGAAAAGGAAGAGAAGGATAAAGATTATATCATGCACTGGATGGGAGGGGGGAATGGAAACCAGCAGAGTTTTGCACAGAACATGTTTATAATCTTGAAGGGTTATTGTTCACAAGCAAGAGACCTGGAGAAAACGAAAACTTTCAGATAGATTACTTATTATCTAATGGTAAGTCAGATTTTGCAGTCAGATTTTAAACTACAAAATATTTCCACAGGTGGATATGGACTGTGCCGGTAATTCATTGGTTGTAAACTGCAGAGTGAAATAAAAAATATTACAGAAAGGTAGGGAATTAAGGAGGTGGGACCTAGATAGATTTAAAGGAACAGAGGCTGTTGATAGTTTCAAAGTGAATACTAGGCAAAAAAAAAAAAAAAAAAAAAAAGGAAGGGAACACAATAGAAGTGAATGGGTGCTTTGAGAGATCGTAAAGTGAAGGCAGAAGAGGATCAAATAGCCACAAAGACTAAATCGAAATACGCAGATAACACGCAAGATATTGACTGTAATTGAGGATGGGAGAAAATATAAAAATCCTTCAAGTGAAACAGGCAAAAGGCAATAATGATGTCTCACAAAGATAGACAGGAAGTGTAAAATGGCAAAGCAAGAATGGATAGAGGAGAAATGCAAATCTGTAGAATTGTGCATGACAGTGGCAAAGATACAGGATGTCCAGTGAAGGAGTCCCTGCTTTCAAAATGAAATATCTCAGAAACTAAGATCGATAGATAAGCACAACAAACCGTATGTTTATTGTGACATCTGTAAGAATTTTATACAGAAGTTTCAAATAGTTCAAAAATCAGCTAACAGGTGCAACTGTAATTGCAGTATGTAGTGCCTATAAATAGTGCACCACAGCTCAGAGGGATCAGGTCTACAGTTGAAACATGAAAGGGCGTTAGCATACTAAAGGAAGAGGTTGAAATCATGTATTCCACTGAACAAAATGTTTTTTCTGGTAATGGAATACCACAAGTTAGAAAACAGTCCTGTGGAAACAAGGTGCAGCTTTCAAACACAATTTAATGTTCTAAAGGAAACCTATGTGAAAAAGATTCAAAAGCTCTTTGCCATGTGCCAACAGGCAATGTGACTGATAATGTAGTGGGGAATGTTGGCCTCAGACAAACTGTAATAACTCCTGAAAATGTCGCCACAGTTTCTTGTTATTGTTCAGCAAACTCCAAGGATATCTATCTAAAGAACTACAACAGAGACTGGTTTGAAGTGTTCCAAAATGGAGTAAGTACTGAGGCTGAGCCTACACATTTTCATTGAAAATCCAAAGGTACAAGGTCATAATTTTAACAGCTGTGCAACAGAGAGCTGTCTTTGCAGACAAAATTGTCACAATGATTGATAATGAAAGATTTGATTGTGGCTACATCTGATTCACAAATGAAACACACTTCCACCTGAATGGAATCATGAATAAACAAAACTGTTGATTTTAGGATTCTGAAAATCCCGATTTGTTTGAAGAGAAACCACTATATTCTTCTAAAGTTACTGTTTGGGCTGTAGTATGCGGCAGAGTCATCACTAACCCTTTTTGCATGAGAGAAATGATCACTACTGAAATTTGCGTTGCACTTTTGGAACAATTTGTTGCCACAAGCTAGCATTGCAGGATCAACCAGGCACCAAGTGGGTCATCCAAGGTTGGGACAGACCACATCGCTCCAAACAAGTGTTTAAGAGTCATTGTATTGGATTATTACAAATTTACTGGCACAGGGCTGGATTGGCCTTCATATTCCTCTGATCTGACTCCTTGTGACTGCTTTTTGTGGCTCAAACTAAAAGACACTGTCTACCAGAACCATCCTACTAGCTGGATGAGTGGGAATCGGCGATTCGTGAGGAATCTGAATCCATTTCCATTAATGTTGTTGCTGTTGTTGTTGTTGTTGTGGTGGTGGTCTTCAGTCTGGAGACTGGTTTGATGCAGCTGTCCATGCTACTGTATATTGTGGAAGCTTCATAATCTCGAAGTAACTACTGCGCCCTACATCCTTCTGAATCTGCTTAGTGCATTCATCTCTTGGTCTCCCTAAACAGCAAAACTGATCTACTACTGCAAGTTTCTCATTTCCTTATCTAATTCTCTCAACATCACCTGATTTAATTAGACTTCATACCATTATCCTCATTTTGATTTTGTTGATGTTCATCTTATGTCCTCCTGTGAAGACATGGTCCATCCCATTCAACTGCTCTTTGAGGTCCTTTGCTGTCTCTGACAGTGTTACAATGTCATCGGCAAACCTCAAAGTTTTTATTTCTTCTCCATGGATTTTATTTTCCTACTCTGAATATTTCTTTTGTTTCCTTTACTGCTTGCTCAATATACAGATTGAATGACATAGGCTACAACCCTGTCTCACTCCCTTCCCAACCACTGCTTCCCTTTCATGCCCCTCGACTCTTTATAACTGCCATCTGGTTTTGGTACAAATTGTAAATAGCCTTTTGCTCCCTGTATTTTACCCCTGCCACCTTCAGAATTTGAAAGAGATTAATCCTGTCAACATTGTCAAAAGCCTTCTCTAAGTCTACAAATGCTAGAAATGTAGGTTTGCCTTTCCTTAATCTATCTTCTAAGATAAGTTGTAGGGTCAGTATTGCCTCACATGTTCCAACATTTCACGGAATCCAAACTGATCATCCCCGAGGTCGGCTTCTACCAGTTTTTTCATTCGTCTGTACAGAATTTGTGTCAGTATTTTGCAGCCATGACATATTAAACTGATAGTTTGGTAATTTTCACACCTGTCAGCACTGGCTGTCTTTGGGATTTGAATTATTATATTCTTCTTGAAGTCTGAGGGTATTTCGTTCGTCTCATACATCTTGCTCACCAGATGGTAAGACTTTTGTCTTGGCTGGCTCTCCTGAGGCTATCAGTAGTTCTAAGGAATGTTGTCCACTCGCAGGGCCTTGTTTCGACTTAGGTCTTTCAGCGCTCGTGTCAAATTCTTCACGCAGTATCGTATCTCCCATTTCCATAATAATGCCCTCAAGTACATCGCTCTTGTGTAGACCCTCTATATACTCCTTCCACGTTTCTTCTTTTCCTTCTTTGCTGTTGTTGTTGTTGTGGTCTATAGTCCTGAGACTGGTTTGATGCAGCTCTCCGTGCTACTCTATCCTGTGCAAGCTTCTTCATCTGCCCGTACCTACTACAACCTACATCATTCTGAATCTGCTTAGTGTATTGATCTCTTGGTCTCCCTCTACGATTTTTACCCTCCACGCTGCCCTCCAATGCTAAATTTGTGATCCCTTGATGCCTCAAAACATGTCCTACCAACCGATCCCTTCTTCTAGTCAAGTTGTGCCACAAACTTCTCTTCTCCCCAGTCCTATTCAATACCTCCTCATTAGTTATGTGATCTACCCACCTTATCTTCAGCATTCTTCTGTAGCACCACATTTCGAAAACTTCTATTCTCTTTTTGTCCAAACTATTTATCATCCATGTTTCACTTCCATGCATGGCTACACTCCATACAAATACTTTCAGAAACGACTTCCTGACACTTAAATCTATACTCGATGTTAACAAATTTCTCTTCTTTAGAAACGCTTTCCTTGCCATTGCCAGTCTACATTTTATATCCTCTCTACTTCGACCATCATCAGTTATTTTACTCCCTGAATAGCAAAACTCCTTTACTACTTTAAGTGTCTCATTTCCTAATCTAATCCCCTCAGCATCACCCGATTTAATTTGACTACATTCTTTGCTTGGAACTGATTTTCCATCTGAGCTCCTGATGTTCATACAAGTGGTTCTCTTTTCTCCAAAGGTCTCTTTAATTTTCCTGTAGGCAGTATCTATCTTACCCCCTAGTGATATATGCCTCTACATCCTTACATTTGTCCTCTTGCCATCCCTGCTTAGCCATTTTGCACTTTTTTCAATCTCATTTTTCAGACATTTGTATTCCTTTTTGCCTGCTTCATTTAGTGCATTTTTATATTTTCTCCTTTCATTAAATTCAATATCTCTTTTGTTACCCAAGGAGTTCTACTAGCCCTTGTCTTTTTACCTACTTGATCCTCTGCTCCCTTCACTATTTCATCTATCAAAGCTACCAATTCTTCTTCTACAGTATTTCTTTCCCCTGTTCTTGTCAGTCTTTTCCTAATGCTCTCTTTGAAACTCTCTACAACCTTTGGTTCTTTCAGTTTATCTAGATCCCATCTCCTTAAATTCCTACCTTTTTGCAGTTTCTTCAGTTTTAATCTACAATTCATAACCAATACATTGTGGTCAGAGTCCACATCTGCTAAAACTTTTTTCCTAAATCTCTGTGTTGCCATTCTGTTAATATGCTAAAGCATGTGATGGAAATTTCATTGTTCATTTGCACCACCACTGTGCTGCGAGGGGTGGACATTTCAAAAAGATTGTAAAGTGAGTCAAAGGCAGCTTGCAAAGGACAAGATTAATTATGCACATGAAACCACATGAGCTGCATAGCATGCAGTGTCATTTGTAAGCATTTTGAATTATTTCAAAACTTTTGCATAAAATTCTTACAGCTTTCACAATAAACATACCTGTTGTTGCAATTCTCTATCAATCTTAGTTTTTGAGATAATTGTTTTTGAAATCTGATCTCTTTCCCTGGACACCCTGTAGATGCTACGCGTAGGGGAATGAAGAAACCTTTGGAAAAAAAGTGAAGCAACTATATGAATTTCAAGGTGACAGGACACTACTAAGCAAGAAAAGAAGGTCTGGAAGGTGAAAGAGCTATGTAAAGAAAGCAGACTTGAAAACAGCATTATGGACATGCAGGGAGGAGTAGATGAAGAGGACATGGGATATATTAACTAAAGAGTTTATAGATCTAAGTCAAAACAAGGCACCTTAGATAGGTGACACTCCCTTAGAATTATTTAGATCAACAGGAGAAAATACCGTGACAAAGCTATTTCATCTGGTAGGCAAGATATATGAGTCAGGCAAAATACTTTCACTTCATGAAGACTGATAATCACCATTCCAAAGAAAACAGGTGTGAATATTACAGAACCATCTGTGAAATTGTTAGAAATTCTGAAGGTAGCAGTGATAAAGCACAGGGAAAAAAATATTTCATTCTTTTACAGAGACCAGGCTGCAGTTTCATGAGTCAAATGACGTGTAAGGGAAGCAGTAGTTGAATCTGGGTTGTTGCTTATTCCCAATGCTATCCAGTCCATACATTGAGCAAGCAGCGAGGAAGAACGTGGGAAGAGAACTGAAGTTGACCAGGAAGAATAAAAATTTCATTGTTTGCTGATGATATTTTAATTTTATCAAATATGACAAAGGACTCTGAAGATAAATTGAATAGGAAAGGTAGTGTCTTTAAATACGAGGGTTGTACCAAAAGTAAGGTTCCCAATGAGCTACAGCCTCAAGGGAAGGTGCTAGGCTAAATCGGACAACAGTGCCATGTGCAGTCGTTCCCTCATTCTCGAACCTGCCCATCCGTGATTCGCTACGTCGCTCAGTGTTGGCTTGGCAGCAGTCAGAGATGGAACTGTTGTTTGCTGCTCCCGCCAAGTGCGAGGTTCAAGCAGTAATCCAGTTTCTCCACACAAGGAAGTTACCGCCCATGGAGATTTATTGGCAGCTGACTGAGGTTTATGGTGATGAGTGCATGTCCGTTCAGCACATCCACAAATGGTGCAGGGCTTTTGCTGAGGGTCACACGGAAGTTCACGTTGAAGAACGGAAACCGCTGGTTTCGGATGGGATTGTCCAGGAGATCAACAGTGAGCTGCTCAAAGATCAGAGGGTCACTGTCTGTGAACTTGTTGAATGTATTCCTGAAGCTTCCCACTGCACAATTGAAAGAACTTTGACAGAAACGTTGGGTTATCGCAAGGTATGTGCTCGCTGGGTCCCCTGGATGCTGACTGACGGACACAAGGAGCAACACCGTGACTGTGCTTGCAAGTTTCTTCAACAGTGTGAGGGGGGGAGGCAACAAGGAGAAGTTGATGGGCTTTATCCTCATGGGCAGTGAAACGTGTGCAAGTTTCTTCAACAGTGTGAGGGGGGAGGCAACAAGGAGAAATTGATGGGCTTTATCCTCATGGGCAGTGAAACGTGAGTGTTTCATTACACCCCTGAAACAAAACAACAATCTTGTCAGTGGCGTCACATGCTTCCTCAGCAGGTGGTGGGAGACTTGTTTGACTTAGTAATACAGAAGCTGGAGCACAGTCTTTAAAAGTTTGTTGAAAAAAATGGAGACTATGTTGAAAAATAGACAAAAGTGTAAGCTTTTCAACGATGTATTAATTGGTAACAATAAACAATGTTTTCTACTTGTAAAAAATATCGGAACCTTACTTTTGGTTTGACTTGTCATTGATCCTCATTACCTGCCACTGTACACTGACAGAGATTTTTATTTTGTTATTATTGTTTTCATATCTCTCTCTTTTTTTAATGTGGTAAGTTATTACTGGTGAAGTGATGGTTTATGACATGCGGTGATCCAATGTGGAGCTTCACTGCATTCACTGTCACTGAAAAAAAGTAGATCTCCACATTTTCTACTTTTTTGCCTTGATGAAAATATTTGTCAACCAGTATTTCATTTTACAGTTTCTGTGTAACTCCAGTTTTAATGTAAGAGGGTAATTGTAAAAGTAAGGTCTCCTATTTTTTTATAAGTACATAGACCTGTTTATTTCTACAATGGTTTCCATCAGTTTACAGCTTGAACATTTAGCTATTTTTCGACATAATCACCATTTCTGTCGATGCATTTTGTAGACGCTGTGGCCATTTTTGTATGCCCGTGTCATACCAACTCGCCACCATGCTGTTCAGAAAGTTATGAACCTCTTCTTTCACCTCGTCATCGGAGCCGAGTCGCTGGGACCACAATTAACGCTGAGAGGTACTGTGAGACTTTGGAAAAACTCAAATGGGCAATGCAGAACTGGAGAAGAGGATCGTTGAGCAAGGGCGTACACATTCTCCATGACAACACTCACCCACACATCGCTCAGCAAACCGTTGCTCTCCTGCAACAGTTTCAGTGGAACATAATCAACCACCCACCCTATAATCCTGACTTGGTGCCCAGTGACTATCACCTGTTCCCAAGATTAAAAGAACATTTTACTGGAAAGCGATTCAGCTCCGACAATGAGGTAAAGAAAAGGTTCATAACTTTCTGAACAGCATGGTGGCGATCTGGTATGACATGGGCATACAAAAATGGCCACAGCGTCTACAAAAATGCATCGACAGAAATGGTGATTATGTCGAAAAATAACTAAATGTTCAAGCTGTAAACTGATGTAAACCATTGTAGAAATAAACAGATCTATGTACTTATATAAAAAAATAGGAGACCTTATTTTTGGGATTACCCTCGTAAATGTATAAATCAGCAGGTTAATGTGCCTTCTGAGCTACAGAACATGACATAATTTCTGTTCTCCCAGCTCACTTGACTGATTTGGATTAATAATTTGTTCACTTCTTCACAATGATGTATTGTCTCACTGCTGTACATGCCTCATTTTCCCATTGCCAGAATGCTTTTCTGAATTCTAAATAACAATTTAAAAAAAGCAGGGTAAGGAATGGTAGTTTTCATGGATAAATAGGAAAGTCATCGTGAACACTAAGTTTGTTGTGTGGGTCAAAACTGTGCATGTTACTCTTACAGTTATATCTGCTTATGTGCTTGTGCATGTCTCAGAATGCTGAGCAGTTCATCACTACATAATGATGATAAATAGTACAGTATGATAATTACTCAATAATTAATATAACAATATTATTAAAAGGAAAGTTGCTACTCACCATATAGTGGAGATACTGAGTCGCAGGCAGCTGAAGCCACACTGTGAGCAGCAGCACCAGTGCATGTTGGGAGCAGTGACTGGTTGGGAGTAAGGGGGAAACTGGGACAGTGAAGTGTTGTTGGGGAACACACAGGGACGACGAGATGGAGAGAGGGTAGGGCAGCTATGAGTAGTCGGGAGGTTAGACCTTTCCTCCAGAAACCTTAACCCCACAAATATCAGTCCTTTTTCCAAAGGCCTCACCTTTTCCCCGACTCCCAAATTCAAGTTAACTCCTCCATCAAACCGTGATCCACCCCCACTGCCCCAAAATCAAGCTCTGTTAACTTTCCAGAATTTCTTAACCTTGAATCTTGCCTCATCATCATTCCCCAAATCCCTCAATATGCAAACTAACCTTACATCCACAGAAATAACCGCAGTCCACCATCTAAAAACTGATCCCGACCTTATAATCCTACTTGCGGACAAAGGCTCCACCACTGTTGTTTTGAACTGCAAGGATTACCTGGCAGAAGGATTCCGCCAGCTATCAGACACATGTTGCCACAATGACCTCATTCCAGAAATCCAGCAAGATCTCCAGTCACTCCTCAAATCCGTAGGCACATTCCAGAAACCTCACCCCTACCATTCCCCACCCTCCTACCTTCTGTATGCTTCCTAAGTCTGTAAACCCAACCACCCAGGATGCCCCATTGTGGCTGGTTACTGTGACCCCACTGAGAGAATCTCTGCTCTCGTAGACCAACACCTCCAAACTATTACCTGTAAGCTACCCTCCTATATGAAAGATACCAACCATTTCCTCCACCAGCTCTCCACAGTTCCTGTCTCTTAACCACCCGGTACTCTGCTCGTCACTATTGATGCATCTCCCTTTATACTAACAGCCCTAGTGCCCATGGCCTTACTCTTATGGAACACTGTTTCTCAACGCCCTACGGATTCCAAATTGACAACCTCTTCCCAAATCGCCATGACCACCTATCCCATCAAAGGCAGGGCTACCTGTGAAACCTGTCATGTTATCTACAAGCTAAGCTGCAACCACTGTGCTGCAGTCTATGTGTGCACGCCAGCTGTCTGTCTGCATGAATGTTCACTGACAGTGTGGCTTCAGTTGCCAGAGACTGCAATTGTGTGTGTGTCTCGTCTTTTTTGACGAAGGCCTTGCTGGCCAAAACATTTATTTGTGACAGTGTTCTTGTTGTGCCTATCTGCAACTCGACATCTTCGCTATATGGTGAGTGGCAACTTTCCTTTTCATAATGTTGTTCCATTCCATTCAGGAATTTCCAATAAACAATATAGGATTAAAAGTATTAAAGCCAACCAATTGTGCCTGCATTGGCTGTTAAAGTCTGCCTGGCTTTATTTCACAGTCACGAAAACTATTATATGAGGTATCAAATGATGGCCGAAACATAATTGCTCACAACTGGAAATATTTACATAGTGTAACTTTTATATTTTGGGTCCTTTACTTGTATCAGAACTGAGTGGCTTATTTTTCTGAGGCACCAGAGATCATTCAAATTGACCTTTCCACTTGTAAATATATTGTTACATTACGGTGATGTTAGCTCATACTACACGTAACCCTAGAACGGACGGGCTGGGTCTTTCAGACCCAAGCGGATTTAGTTTTAAAAATATCCACAAGAGTACACTACTTGCGAGTCAGCCATCCATTGTAGCTTTCAGTTAATGTTCTTAGAGGACATTGCTGGTGTCATCATTTTTCTTTGTTCGCCAGTTGATTGTTGACATGGAAGGAAGCGTGTTGTGGGTCTGAGAGACCCAGCTCGTCCGTTTTCATTAGCTTTTTTTGCTTATGCACACTTCTTGTTATACTGACTGCGAGCAATAAAACTGCTCGAAAATGGCCTGGCAGCATCCTCTAAGTGATGAAGAAATTGAAAAACTGTTATTAAAAAGTGATAATGATGATTCGGATGTAGATCCTGATTTTATTCCCGAAGGTGATCGCAACACAGAAAGCGAAATGAGTGATGATCAGCTGGACAGCGAAGATAACGTCGTTATTCTTGCGAGAAATGTGAGTACACTCACTAATACATCTCGAGATTCTGTATCAACTAGTGTGGTTGGTTCCGGTCCCTCTTACTATTCGTCGAGAGATGGACGAACTAAATGGCAGAAAAAGGTTCCCAACCAAAATGTACGTACCAGATCACACAATATAATTATGCATTTGCCTGGTGTCAGTGGGGAAGCCAGAAATGCTACCAACATTGTCGAGGCCTGGAAGCTGTTCATTGATGAGGATATGCTCAATTTGATAATAGAGAGCACAAATACTTACATAGATCATGTAAAACCACTTTATAAAAGTGACCCAAATACTGCAAGGAACTTGGAAAAAAGAGGAGTTCCAGGCATTTTTGGGTCTTTCGTACATTTCTGGCGTTCTTCACGGAGGCAAAATGAATATGGAAGAATTTTGGGAACTTATGGCACAGGGACAGAAATCTTCCCTACAAGTATGTCACTGCGAAGATTTTGTTTTCTTCTGAGATATGTTAGGTTAGATAATATTCACACAAGAGAGGAACGTAAAAAAATGATAAAAGTGGCCCCTGTACATGATGTTATCGAATGATTCACAAAAAACTGCACAAGGCATTAAACAACAAGTGAATACCTTACAGTGGACGAGATGTTACTATCTTTTCGGGGACATTGTTCTTTCAGAATGTACATTGTTTCAAAACCCGGAAAGTATGGGATCAAAATATTTATCTTGGCAGATGCAAAAACATACTATGTAAAAAACTTGAAGTGTGTGTAGGGCAACAACCTCCAGGCTTCTTCCATGTGAGTAACGCAGCTGACAATGTTTTGCTCAGACTTGTGGAGCCAGTGAAGGGAACAGGTTACCTTTGACAACTGGTTCAGAAGCTGCACTCTTGCAAGAAAACTGCTCACAGACTGTAACCTTACACTCGTTTGGACACTGCGCAAAAATAAAAGAGAAATTCCATTGGAATTCTTGCCTCACAAGAAAAGAGAAAATCATTCATCCATATTCGCATTTTGCGTCAATTTCACATTGGTGTCATATGTGCCAAAGAAAAATAAATGTGTAATTTTGCTGTCTTCAGTGCATACAAACAATAAAATTGATGAAGGAACCGGTAATATGAAGAAGCCAGAAATTATTACATTCTACAATTCAACCAAGAGTGGAGTGGACGTGGTTGATGCCGTGTGTTGGAAGGCAAACAAGACGCTGGTCATTGTACATGTTTTACGCCATTTTGAACATTGTTGGTATAAATGCATTTGTGGTATACAAAGCAAACACAGGACTGGATATTTCAAGAAGGATATTTCTCAAGCAACTCGGTTTGAAACTCATAAAACCACACATGGCACGGAGAGCTAACCAGAAGAATCTCCCGAGGAACATTCGACAGCTGGCAGCACGTCTGTCTGGGATTACCATTGACAAGGAAGTTTTTCCAGAAGGAAAATTAGGTTGCTGTTGTTGTAAATGCAAAGACAATAAAACAAAATATTTTTGTAAAAGTTGTGGAAAGTGGCTGTGTCTTTCCCATTCTGTAAAGTTATGTGAAGATTGTGCAGAAAATACAGGTCAGTAATATGTTTACCGTAACAAGAGAAACCATGTTTTATTAGATTATGCTATGCACTAAAATGTATAATATTTTGTAATAGCGTGCTTGACAATCCTAATTTCATAACTTGTGAGGACGTGAACTGTCAAAAATAAAATAAAACTGTTTTAAATGTTCAAGAATGTTTTTAAATACTGAATAATTTTACTTTCAGATTTTCGGAGAAATACAACGTTATTTTCAAAGAAATGTATGGTAAATTTAAATATTAATAAACAGTAACAGAAGTATAGTAACACTGGTGTTGAAAATTTAAGTCTTACTTATTCTGGAATGTAAATAAAACGGTGGGTCTGTCAGACCCAGCCTGTCCGTTTGTGTTACTTTTTTTTGCCTGTCCATTCTAGGGTTAAAGAGATAGGAATTCATTTATTTTTATTTACTGGATTACAAATTGTTCACAATGTTACGTGCAGACTCAAGAATTACATATTATTTACACTTTTCTTGTTTTTGTTGTATTTCAGTGAAGGAGATGATTGCTCACCCATTTGAGACCCGTTCAGACAGTTTCTATTTTGTAGATGACTGTCTAATAATGCATAATAAAGCTGACTATGCTTACGATGGTGGGCTTCAGCAGTGAACAACATTCACTTGGATGGCTGTTTTCTACATTCCATTAATTTTTCTTCAGTTAACTATTTTATATATTTTTTTAAAAAAATTTTAAACTGACAAGCATTCCATTGATTTTTTGTTTTCTTACTTGGAATATTTATTTTTTGTTATAAATTATTAAGACATATTGGATTTATTAATCCAAATAAAAATATGTTTTTACTTGAATTTTATTTTTCAATTTATGATACTATTTTCGATGTTTTTTTTTTCCTCTATTCATTGCCCTACTGTACATAAGAGAATTTTGTTTGTACTGCCCGCTTGCCTCAGTTTCTTTTTGTGGCTGCCCAAAGTGTTTATAAATTCAGTTAATCATTTTATATAATTTGCATGTTTTAAAATTGAGGCAAGAGAACTGTGCTATCATTCATCTTAACGGTGAGGCATGCAAAATAATCTGAAGGGATCAAGAGAAACATTTATCTTCTTCTTATATTGAGTTGTATTTTGGAATGAAGAGGGAGTCTGATGAAGACTATGCTGTGGATTGTGATATATGTGAAATGACAGTAATTTAAAAAAAAAGTGAGGCAATTAATGACTCGAGCTGCACATGATTGTTGTTAAGAATATGTAGGACACCTTGGACAGGATCTCATCTATCAAAAGTTTTATCCTGTTGGTGTGGCTTTTTCATCCATTGCAGTATAGGGAACATTATAGATTTTTGTGTCAAAAGTATACGACATTATCAGCTGTTAAATCTCATGTACATATATGTCTACAAATTACTGCCGTATCAAATAAATAATGGTCCTGCCACTGGAAATATTATCACATAAGCTATTAACGAAAAAACTGTAGGTAACACAACCAGGGGCAGCAAAATCAAAGACAGAAGAAAGCCTGAGAAAGAAAGCTACAAGGAAACCATATAATAGTTCAGGAATTAGGACACAAGGCCTCTAAGAATTTGCAGTGAAAACCTAGGATGTAACTTATAAATTGTAACATAATTGTGAGGAAGGGTCACACAGTGTAGCATGATTTTTTTTGTCTTGGTTGTACCTGTGCTGGTTCCTTTTGCCTTAAAATGAAGGAAAGGCAATTGTGTAACAGTCCTGATTTGCTGTTGCCGCCACCAGGGCACAGATTCCTCAGGCTCTTATGCTTTGTACAGTCTTTCTTACATTGTTTGCTCTTCATTATCAATTAAAGGTAATCTAGCTTGTGAAGATCAGACAGTCCTGCACCACTCACAGCGTGATGAACGGTATGGTGTAATCTACACACATTTAAAGAAAGCGTACCATTATTTTTAATTGATTTTTGTCATTTTTTCTTTATTTTCCTCAAAACAGACTTTTGTCTTATCTAAAATATGGAGGAACGATTAGGTTACATTTTACTTGACAATAACTAATTTATTCTAAAATGCAGTGTATCATTTGTAGGAACTATGATACAACTCTATGAAGGGAAGTGTACTTCCACCTCTGTGTTCCATATCCTGAATATCTGAATTGTGTGAACTTCATTTCAGTGAGGATGATGAGAGACAAGTGCGGGTAGGTTATTTGTTTGTGAAACTACACGAATATGTTTACTTTGAAATTCATAGTTGCAATTTATTATTGCCCAAATGACTTTCTTTTAGTTTTTTGTTGATGTCACTTTATCATATTATTTTAAGCACATGAATGTCAAATTTTAGCAAAAACTTCCCAATATGTTGCCTTTCTTAAACTCTTATATTTTACACCCTAAAAAATAAACATGAAATTTTGATTCCAATGAAGAGACTAATCCAGCCCATTATTGGAAACTGCCAGTTTATCCGTCGTTATTGATTAAAACACTTTACCTGTTCATGGGAAAAAATGACAATTTTACTATCTATTGAATAGAATTTTTTAGCTAATGTCTTTTTTCTTCAGAAGAAAGCACTATTTTATTTGCTTTCATTTCAGTGCAAAGGAACCATTTACACACAGACAACATAATCACAAATAAAAACTAAAATTTGCTGCTCAGTGTTCTCCATTTACTAAAGTGTGAAATAAGCTGTACAGGCAAGTGTTATGTTCTTTTTTAACATATTGTGCAGCTGTCACAGCTAGAATTCTACTTTAATTTTACTGTGCATTAAGAGTGATGTGAATATTATACAGAAATGGTGAACTGGTAGATACTGATCATGTCTTAGTTATTGATGTTACAGCACTTCTGGAGTATTAGACAAGGACATGATGTAAGTATATGTTGTGTGTGTATGTCCATCAACAGAATTCATTCACATAAATGGGCACACTTGGCTGTTCAGTAATGGTTTTGATTTGTAGTAATCATTTCATGTTAAATTTCATAACCTATATGCTTCTTTAGTTATATTCCAGTATTTTTAAAATTAGTATGAAGTGTATATTTCAGAGGTACTTTGGTTACTGAATGACATCCTACTTATCATGAGAGATACAATCCTTGTGTGTATTTTGACTTGATTCATTGTGTAGTAGCTTAGGGTTATCATTTTACATACATTGGGCTGCTGTTACTTTTCATTTATAATTACTGTAATGTTTGGGAGGATGCATGATTTTCCTGTTTCGTTTTGAGCATTCTTGAACAAAGTCTGTCATCTTCTCACTAGCCATTGGCAAAGAATGTGTCATATGGTCAGGCACTGGACCGTACAAATTTTAAAAGTTGCAGCACTGCGCTTTATGGGCACATGGATTTTCTCATGCCCTACATAAGAGAGACATGCACTTAGAATAGCAAGGAGCTATGAGAGGTAGGGGGTGTGTATGAATTTTGTAATCTTGGAGGCAGACAATAAGTGGATGTGGAATAATTAAATATTTAGTCCTCCCCCTTTCCCTCCACATCACCCTTCATCTCTGCAAATTTGTTTTGCTATTTGTTGGATTTTTCTCTCTGTCTGAAATGTCTAATGGGAAAAAGTAGGATATTCTTAAGTTTTTTCCTTGATAGTCCTTGCTTTCTGTTCACATCAGAATTTCCTCTGCTGGATGCATACAGTAAAATTATGTTTACATTTTTGACATCCATCCCCATTTATTTTGGGTTGTAATTATATTTTGAAATAGTTGTTTTTTGTGTTAATGGTGAATAAATAGAGGTATTAAAAAAATAAAGGTTGTGAAAATGCTGTTCCGGCATATCTTGGATAAACCAGCATGATTTTGGTAGCCTTTTTCTAAAGTAAGTGCAAAAGTTATGCCATAAAATTCTGATTTACACTGTAATCCATATCTCAAACAAGTGTTCATTAAAATAATTACCTAAGTCATAACAAAGCAAACACAAACCTTCAAACTGAGGGTTCATTTGGGTGCTATATAGTCAGCTGTGCTTTAATGGAGCATGGATCTCCTGAAGCTAGTTTTGCCATAGCATCCTTCTGACCTGCTAACTAGTTTTCACAATTAGTTAACAGTATACAAATTGGTGGCTGTGACACCTTCTGTTATATGTATAAAAAATGTAAAGCCCAATCACCCCACAGGATTCTAATTGGTGTTTGCAATTTGCTATAGCAGTGTTGATTCCTAGACGTGAATTGTTCTGACTGTTATTGTAAAGTTGGGAAATTCACTTTATTGCTAAATGAAGGGTATATTGATGGGCTAGAAAGCCTCTCCTCGGAAAATGGTTGCTTCCAGTTTGTCCTATAATTCAGATTCAACTGAGTTATATTTTGTGACAATTTAAAATTTATCACCAGTTACCATGACTTTTGCTTACGGACTAGGTGACTAAATTTTGGGAGGACCATTAACAACCCTGAATATACTGCGCCTTCATTGTTGCACTAATATGAAAATACGATTGTTGATTATTGTAGATGGGGAAATTATTTTATTGTAAAGATTTTCATACATATGTCTTGTTTGAGAATTGTTGTCAGAAGAGGTGAAAAGGCAAAGTTTACTAATGCAAAGAATTCTTGTCATTGATGATTGTATATACATAATGATGGAGTAGTATTTTACATTATAATATACATACAAATGCACACAAAATAATAACAGTTGTTTGGTTACAACTATTAGGTTAGAAAAAAATGGAACACTTTCCTTTTGTGTGTGAAAGTACATTTTGTCTTCTTATATTTTCAAATAATTGATATTGTGTAAATATGTAACCTACTATATTGTTCTTGACTGTTGGAGATTGACATAAAATAAATGGACCTCCTCCTGAAAGCAGTTTTATTTGGTACTGATACATCAAATAAGAAAATGTATTAACATAACATTTATGTTGTAGAACGAGACTTTGTAACATTTATTTATTTGCTGTGGTTGATTTAGTGTCTTAAATTAAGAACAGTGGATACTTTTTTCTTAAATACACTTCGTGAATAGCTCCACAACTTTTGAAGATGTATCACTGCTCAGATGGGAGCTCATAGAAAAGAACTGTTGAATGTTATGTATAAATGCTGTAAGCTTTTGTTTTGAATACACCAACTTTCGATTTTGTCATGATTGTTGGAATTCAACAAATAAGATCTGACAAATGATGTTGTAGCACACTTCTAGTTAAGTTTAGCTGTGCCAGTGGTTGACACAAATTAAAACATTTCAAGAAGCATTAGATTACAATAAGGGCTAAAGTGAAAGGAAATGCACAAAAAGGACAGACGTGTGGAAAACAGAACAATTAAGTGTGTCATATATTTGTCAAACAGCTAAAAAACTGCATATCACATAAGATTATACCCTCTACATACTCCTTGTTTCCTTTTTCTTATGTATGAGAGAACATGCAGGGTCTTTAAGAAAGCGGGTATTATATAGTTGTTTTGCCTCGTTTCCCTCGAATGGAACTAATTTCTTATTCAGAAGGGCTATGCAACTATATAAAAATTTATGGTATCCATTTTGTGAAAGTTTGTGCATTTGCTAGTCAGGTTTATCTACCAGCTTGATATATGTGAGTACAAGCATTAGGAGAACATGGTAGTTGTAGTAGTTGTAGAACATGCCGTCAGCACAATAACATGCATCTCAGTATCTACGACTTACTTGAGATTGGTATTTTTTCCAATGCCATAACTTTCAGACTTGGGTTTCCACAAAATGTGGCCTCAAATAAACATTTTTCTCTCCTTTTGTTTGATTTTTTGCTCTCTACCTGTGTGCCCAGTACTATATTTGGCGCTTTTTCTACCTGTTGTATTGTTTTCCCAATTTTTTTTCATTTTTCATCAAATATATTCATTATTTCCAAATTACCCTCTGAATTTTATCACTAAATATTTCCTCCGTATATGCTTTGAGTTGTTTATATTCAAAAATTATTCACGTAACTAGCTAATTTCACATTTGCCAAATAGTCTTGTCTTCAGTGTTGTT
Organism: Schistocerca nitens; assembly: GCF_023898315.1. Lineage (NCBI taxonomy): Eukaryota > Metazoa > Arthropoda > Insecta > Orthoptera > Acrididae > Schistocerca > Schistocerca nitens. The sequence goes on from NC_064622.1 coordinate 166,608,763, forward strand.
CATTGAAAAAGTTGGTCACAACAAAGGATAATTTTTCAATAAGAAGATGCTAGTTTCAAGGTCCATTTTAACTGTAAATGAATAATATTAAGTGTAAATGGATAAAAACGTGATTTTCAACGTAATCAATCTTGTGTTTTATATAAATCCAAGTGCTGGCTTGTTACTGTCACTAATCATCTGTGGACTATGCAACACAGTTATATGCAGTAAACACAATGCACAGTGATTTTGTTCTGTTGTTGTTAAATTTGACCTTGAATGCAAAGCAATAGCAGGCACTGAGGGATGAACCCATTCCACAAAACCACATATTTTTTTAAGCTTTTAACGTGTACAACACGAAGTGCTTTTGCCAGTTGTACTTCTCTGGAGTTCTGTCATAAGTAATTTGATTGCAAGAAGAGCAATGAAGACCCACAAAGGAAAACTTAAAATCAAACTGTGCAGTAAGCAACATTATTAAAGTTCTAACCGTTTTGTTTATATTACAATTATAATGTTGTTATAGACTTGTGAAGAAAGAAGATTTTGTTCAGATTGGCTTATTTGGTTTGAATACGAGAACTTTATAATCCAGGTGGTTTACTTTAGTAATTTGTTTTGGATATAAACAGTCTTTTGTATTGTTGTTGGAGATCGTACTGTTAATAAGTGTGAATGACTGTTTACTGAAGTTTTCTTCAATTCATATGCTCCCAGGGACCCAATTGGCATATAACTTGAGGCTGGCTGTTGCAGCTTGTGTACTATCAGTTGAGCTGTAGAGTATGTTGCCTCTGAAGGACAGTGAAACACACTGAAGCAATCACCATGAGAACAGCTCACTATTCATTGAAGTGGCACATATCTTATTCATGCCATTATAGATAATTTGAGGGAATGATTTTGTACCAAAGTTATTGACACTGGAATACCCAACCAACTAATTTGTTTGTAAAGAAATTCAATAACATTTCAAAACACACACCAAAAGAAGAGGCAGTACAGTATTTGTAACAATTATGTGCACAACACTCTTTGTTATTGAATTCTAAAGCACTGAATTTTCTTTGCTTTTTATTCATTACATGGCCAAGAAAGTGCCTACAACACTATATATACGAGGGTTGGAACTTAAATAGTGGCAACTATTTATTCACAACTGATACAAAAGAGTTACATGTTTGCACCTGTTAGTGTCCTTCAAAGAAGTCATGAGCATTGTGTAGAACCTGTTGCCAGTGATGTGGATGGTGTAGTATACTGTTAGCAGAGCCTGTTCTGTTGGTGGTGTGAATAGAGCAGTCTGCTGCCTGTCGAATCTCTGGAACAGTTCTGAAGCGAATGCCATGAAGTTGTTTCTTCATCTTCTGAATCAAAACAGTCACAAGGACTTAAGCCCAGGGAGTATGGTGGATGGTACAGCACTTCCCAGTCCCATTGACCGAACAGATCAGCCACAGCTTGCGCTGTATGCACCCGCGCATTGTCGTGCAAAAGGATGGGTGGGTTGTGCAGAAAGTGTTGCCGCTTCTTTTGCAAAGCTGGTCGTAGGTGATGCTCCAAAAATGAATAGTAATACTGTGCACTGATGGTCTGCCGTTGAGGAACATAATGCGTTAGGGTAACACCATCACAGTCGTACATGAGAATCACCATAACTTTAGACCGCTCCATTCGCACCATCAACAGAACAGGCTCTGCTAACGTTATACTACACCTTCCACATTGCTGGCGATGGGTTCTAGCCAGTGCTGGTGACTACTTTGAGGAAGAGTAAGAGGTGCAAACATGTAACTCTTTTGTATCGGTTATGAATAAATAGTTGCCACTACTTAAAGTTCCAACCCTCATACTCAAAATATACAAGGTTTCTGCCATGTTTTTGCTTACCATGGGGAAATTTTTCTTGTAAGGGAAGACACCATCCAGCTAACCTCAGCGTGTTGTCTTATCTGCAAGCAGGCTGCATTCTAGCTCTTTAAAATCTTGCCAAAAATACTGAATAAGCTCTGGTATCTTAACTAGGCAGTTCGCAAAGGAGCTGCTAGAAGATGAAGATAAAAGATGTTCAAAGAATGTTAAATTTTTCTATAATATATGGCAGTTTACAGTATGCTTCTCTGCATATAAGGTGTTAAACCTCTCCTAGTAGTGCATGTTCAAGCTGTGATGTAAAACTATCTGCCAGCAGAGTTGATCTGATATCAATTATGGTGTATTCAGTTTTTGCATTGCTTTTGTTTTCATTATTAGAGGCAGTACCACACAAATAGAAGAAAAAAACTGCTGTTTTTCCTAACAGTTCCAGCAACTGTTCTATTATTGATCCAGTTGAGACATCTATCCTGATTGTGGGAAATGTAACATTTCAGTTGCTGTTACTGCTTTTGGAATTAAATATTCTACCAGTAACACAGTGAAACGTTCCTCATTGATACAGTGAGATTTCTAAAATTTATGTTGGCTTGCATTTTCTTCAGTAAAATTCATCTCAAACTTACATGTGCTATTAAACACACAATGTTGCAGGAAGTTCCTAATAACTCTGAAACAGAGAAATTATTTAAAAATTTAGGCATATTCTGTCAAAGTCAGTCCCCCCCCATCTCAAGTTTGTTCAGCTCACTCACACTGCACCCATAAAAATAAAAAATGTGTCTAATGTTATGTAGTTTATTGTTTCAATGATTAGAGTGCTTCAGACCACGCACAATGACACTGTGGAAGTCTGTCATTTATGCTAGTGAGAAAAAACTCTCATTAAACAGTTGAAGGGCTTCTGTGACGAATCATATCATTTGTTGTCAGTCTTATACTCCTTGTGGATACTTGCATTTCATGACTGTCAATTGCTACGGCTCATTTCTGGAGAGAATTGATGTAGTGTAAAAACATCATTATTTTCATTTTAACAATAGTTTTTTTTTTTTTTTTTTTTTGGTTGCTGATTTCTGTTATATAATTTCATCTCGGTGTTTTGTCGGACACTTAATTATACATCAAATGAAATGAAATGAGTGTATGGTATCGTTGGTCGGGAGGCCCCATCCAGGGAAGTTTGGCTGCTAAGTGCAACTCTTATTTCAGTCAGCGCCGCATAGGGCGACTTGCGCGCTGATGATGAGGATGAAAAGTGGAGAAAAATCTCCTTACCGGCCGGGAATCGAAGCCAGGCCTGCTTGCAAGGGAGGAGAGCATGTCACCAGCCAGCTAAGCAAGTGGACATTAAATGATAATATAGGTTGAAATGACAAACTAGTACAATCAAATGATAATATAGGTTGTATTAGTTTGTCATTTCAAGTATGATGTACACGTGTTCAGTGCACAGAAAGATATTTCGAAATGTTTATTTCTGTTTCATCAGGACACTGCCTAGGCAGCTGTGAGCTGTCACTAGATTTGAAGAAATTTTTGGGAACTTGTAGTCTTCTGTGCAACATATTGTCAGCTTTACAGTATAACAGTAATTTTATGCCATCATGTTACCTGTGTATTATGGTAACATGTTTAATGTGAGAGTGACATTTATCATTTTAAATTAGTGGTGTGTTTTAATGCATTTATTGATGCATCTAATAATAAAAAATGGAATTTTACTTCATAAACCTTTTGCAGTATATGTTTCACATTGTCCTCCACCACATCAGAATTAATCTGTCAGTTGAGTCAATATAATTTCATGCAGCTGATGTAATCCAGCAAATGCCTGCATCTTCATACACTATTTACCCCTTGGCATAACAGCCACTAGCAGCAGTTACCATTGTGATCACTCTAATAATAATAATAATAATAATAATAATAATAATAATAATAATCTATTAATGCATACTTCCTGTGTATACAGTTTGTGGTAATTCCTATTCACATGACGAATTGATGAAGAAAGGATATCATCAACACAAAGTAAATGTACAGAGAAAGCACGTTATTTGAAGTTATCACATTACAAGGGGTGTAACAAACTGATTTTGAAACCAGACTGGGTAGAAGATAATCACGAAGTCCCTCACAGTAGGATTGTTACAATCAGCCTTTACATGTTCGATATTGGTGGTCACCACAGGGTTGCCCCCACCCCACTCCACCTGGCAGTGCAGAGCACAGGGGAGGAAACAAAGAAGTGATCATATGGCAGTCAGGTGCCTTGTGTATCAATTTTGCCTGGCCAGCCGCATTGTGGCGAGCCTGGAGGGAGGGGTCATGGCTGAACGGTTTCTGACAGAGAGAAAAGGTGTGGAGCAGCGTGGATCCGAAAGAATGTAATCTTGAAGCTGCTGGACATCAGAATGGGCAGCTGGGGTGAGACACAGGGATCAACTGGTCTTGCATCATGGCGGTGCTACACATGAAAGGTGGAAAGGTGGTCGTGGCCATCGATTGAGGCAGTGATGCCGCCTTCCTCTGCACTGAGAGGAAGCTTGAAGGTAGGCAAGAGTGTGATGTGGTGGTGCATAAAGTGCCGAGCGCGTGTGGAGGAGGTGAGAGGGAGGGGGGGCAGGTGCACAAAAGAGAGTGCCATTGTGTAACTGTAAGGGGAGATCCTCAACAGGGAAGCTCGAGACGAACACTGGTGAGGTGCATGTCAGAGGGAAGGATGTAACATGCAGTACCTGGAGCAGTCAGAACAAACGAAGCGCATGGATCGTACGCATCACATGCAACAGCAGGGGTTCTGTGGGGGGCGGGAGTGGTGGTGTTGGTGGTGGTGGTGGTGGTGGTGGGAGGGGGGGGGAGTCTTTTCAGCTGGGGGAGATGCTGAGATATCAAGGGGAGGGAGGTCATTATCAAGCGTCCAAGTTGGCTTGAGTCTGTTGATGGCACTTACCATGTAAGAAGAAAGAAGGTGTGGTTGGAGCACTGGAATATTTTGCGGGGGCCAGAATAAGACTGTTGGAGAGTGGCCCGCACAGTACAATTGCATAGTGTAACATAGTCGCAGTTCTCCAAGTTCTTATGAATAAAGATGCATGGGGCAGTGTTGGGCAGTGGAGGCGGAGTATGTCGGCAAGCGAAGCCTGCAGGTTGTCCTTCGTATGTTTCTTAAAAGTGCTCAAAAGTACTTAATTTTAACGCTGTGCAATAAAAGTCTTTATTGTGCTTATTGTGTCTATTTTTATCTTGGCAATTATATTGAAACTAAAAAATCAATTAACTTGTCAAAGTGAAAAAGGAAAGGAAAAAAAAGACTGCGTATATAGATCGAAGGCCAAAGCAGTTATGAGGGTTGCTCAGCTACGTGACGTGTAATGCGAGAGGGGTAAGGCTGTCCCTGCCTCAGGCATGTAGAATAGAGTGGGGGTATGATTACACACATCACTGGCAAATGACACCATTACTGCAGTGGCAAAGGAGCAAAGAAACCTTAACCAAATAGTACAACTGTGACAAGAAAATATCTGTGGCAAAGCGTCCCTTACTTGTAACATGGGTCTGGTGAAAATGATGCAAACAGGTGTATTTTTAAAATTGTGATTAAAATGCCTGGAAAGTGTGCATTTAGCCAACTGTGGCCATGATAAGATGAATATAAACAATGGCTAGTGCTATTGAAAGACATTCACAAAGAAAAGTGTAAGATTTATGTAAAGGACCTTGATATAACGATGATGGGAGAAGCACATTAAAAGCCCATGTGAGAGGTAAGTGTTATTTCATGTTATATGCAACTTGATTAGAATGACTTGACTTATCGTGCTGCTATGGAGTTTGGATGTTTCGTGCAGCAAATTCCAAATAAAAAATATGGAGATTTTGATGATAAAATTTCAAGATTAGATGACTTCCTATACAAGCATATGTATTCAAGAGGTTTAAAAGAAATCTGGGAGCTTTTCAAGAAGATTGTAATCTGCTCACATGGTCGGGCAACAGTAGAGTGAATTCCCAATCAACAAACCTCTAGAAGTAGTGTGTCTGAAAGAAAGATCCTATGTTTCTATGTGCCAATTTAAAGACCACCTTAAACTTTGTGAGGGAGTGCAAAATATACAAATTACTAAGGATTTGTTAGCATCTGTGTCTTCTGCAAGAAAAAAATATGTGGCGTATCTTGAGGAAAAACAATTTTACAAACCAAGACACTATCAGAAAGGAAGTGCAAATTGCAAGAGGAATTGGAAAGTTTAAAGCAGAAAAGAATGATCCTCGATTCTGACATTTGTTCATTGCACAAATCAGTTGATGAACTTTCAGAGGTTGAAGAAAAAGACAAGGATCATTCCATACTGCTCACAATCTAATATACTAAGGAAAAATGCTCATGGAAAGAAAGAAGAGGTTAAAGCATTAGTCAGACAGATTAAGGAAAAAACTGATGAACTTTAAAACATGATTTACCGTTTTTATCTGTACTATGGCTTTTGTGATTAATTTTTTTAGTGCATATAAGTTTTTCTTATTGACAATTGATGGTCAATTTCAATTGAATTCATGTGTTTGAAATTACTTTTATGCATTATTGTATGATAGAAAATGCAGAGAGGACTATAAAATGTGACATACTTAGTTTAACTGCTTTTAATAAGAAAAACATTTTTCAATGATCGAGCAGGAGTGCAGTGAAGGATATTGATGGTAAGTTTTCAAAGAATTTGTCTTATTTCTATGATGTTGATACTGTTGGATTTTATTATAGTGATACTACATTGAAGTTATCATCTGTTTGTACATGTTTACTCTTGACCTCACTACAGCATTGAGTGCAACCACTGTCAGTTAAGAAAAGCCCCTTAAAAGTCCGTAATTTTTGTTTTGTAAATTCAGTATGAACCCTGTCCTGTGCGAATTCCGAGCACAACCTTGGGGAGAGCCTCGGACCAGGAAGTAGAAATGACACATTAGTGTGGCTTTAAGGGCATGGTTCTAGTGTTCAACCAACCCATTACTTTGGAGATGGTAAACAATTGTATGAAATTTATTGGCTTCACACAAGTCACACAGCCGTCTGAAAAGAGCGGATTCAAAATGTCACCCCCGATCAGTAGTAATAGAAGACGTGCAACTGAAGCTAGCAATCCGCAAGATGACAGTATCGGTGGTAATGTCTGGGAGAGGCACAGCCTCAACCCATTTGCTGATATGTTCGATAACAGATAGTACGTATTTGCAGCTGTCTGAGGAGGGAAGAAGCAATGAGGTTGTCAAAATTGTCCTTTGGGGATGCCGAATTGACCTAGCGTAGATTGGGCGTGGTGTCCGACTTTACTATGTTGACATGATAAACATGCACATCCATCTGAAACTGTTTATCTTAATCCCCATCCAAATGAAGCATCTGGTGACAAGGCAATTAGTGGTTTTAATGCCTCGGAGAGCAAGATTGTGAATGGCTGAGAAGATTTTGTAGTGCAGTGAGTCCAGAATAAGGGGTCAGGTGTATCTGTGGAGGTGTTACATAGGACAGGGCGCAAAGAGCCAGGGAAATGGCATGGCTCAATAGTCATTGTAGCAGCATCGTCTTTTTGCACATGCTATATATCCGGAACATCTTGTTTTAGGCGTGCCAATTCATCAAAGTCCAGAAGTGAAGAGACGGTGTGTGCACATGACATGTAGTGGGGGACGGTGTTATCGGCTCCTTCGGTATAGTAGATGTCAGTGTGTGCTGGCAAATGAGATCCACATGGCGAAAGCACTGGGTCAGCAAGTGGTGGGCAGGATTACAGGTGGCGTCTACAAGTGGTTTGTGATCTGTATAGATAGTTACAGATTGGCCTTATGTGTCCTCTTGAAAGTAGTAGGCTATCTCGTATATCACAAACAGCTCCATATTGAAAGTGGACCACTTATGTTGTGAGGTGGAGAGTTTCTCGAAAAAGAAATTAATGGGCTGTGTCGATTCGTACACATGCTGTTGTAGGATGGCACCGATCAAAGATTTGCTCGTGTCGGTAATAATAAAAATTCATGATCAGTGATGGGGTAAGTAAGAATGACAGTTTGACCAGTGTGGTTATAAGTGCCTCAAAACTGTCACTTTTCATCAGATTATATCACTTTGCAGATGCCTGAAGTGGTTTTGCCTGCCAAGGTATCTGTCAGAGGAACTCGCAGGGATGCAGCAGGCTTCCTCAAACCCAAATCATCCTTCACTGAGTGCGGCAGTGCTCTAGTCGTAGCTGGCATCAGAATACACTTTTAATATGAAATCTCTCAAAAATTCTTCCTATTTTTGCAGATATGCTTCCTGTGAAAGGTGGGAATGCCACCTATTTGCTTGTATCTTCTGTTGATTTCTGCAAAGGTCCAATCTGTAAATCACTGCAGATTGTTTGTCGGTATAACTGTTCTGCTTGAACACTACTTTTAGATGATCCAGTTCTTTTGTCAAACTATCTGCATCTGAGATGGCATAAGCTCTTTTTACTAATGTACATAGGACCCTTTTGCATTGGTATGATGGATGACAACTTGATGCATGAAGATATCGGTCTGTATGTGTCGGCTTACAATAAACACTGTATCATAAGTCTCACCATTCCTCCTGTAGGCCAAATCATCTAAAAATGGAAGTTTTCCATACTTTTCAACTTCCATCATGAACTTAATATTGGGATGTAGACAATTAGAATGATCTAGGAAATGATCCAGAGCATGCCTGCCATGTGGCCACACCATGAACGTATTATCTATGTACATCCAAAAGCAAGTTGGTTTTGACAATACTGTCTTCAATGCTGTGTCCTCAAAACCTTTCCATAAACAAATTGGCGACTGTGGGGGTGATGGACTCTCCACAGGCACTCTTATCAGTTTGTTCAAAGTATTTGTCATTAAATAAAAAATATGTTGACGTCAACACATCGTGACAAAAGCTTAGTGGTTTCTTCGATCCATTTTTCACTAATTAACTGCAAAGAATCTTCAAGAGGAACTCTGGTAAAAAGTGACACAATATCAAAACTAACAAGCAAATCTGTGGGACTGAGACTCAAAAACTTCAAATACTGAATAAAAACCAGAGGATTGGAAATATGATGTTTGCATTTTACAACATGGGGACTGAGAATGGATGCTAAATACATGGCCAAGTTATAAGTAGGAGCACCCAAATTGTTAACAAGAGACCGGAGAGGCACCCCTTGCTTGTGTACCTTAAGCAAACCATATAATCCCAGTGGGACTGCAGCACCAGGTGTAAATTTTTTAAGAACATAACCAGATAATGAACTCTGCTTGTCTACGACAAGACAAAGACAAACTCCCGTGCGGAAAAAGGTAGGAACCCTCACTAGCAATAATAATCTCAGAAACAGGAATAGTACGGTAAGCTAAGATTTCCCGAATTTCAAAGGATTCCAAACCGGCTCTTCCTGCATTGTTACAAGCAACGAAAGCTACAGTTAGCCATCCGTTACCCAAACTGGAAGAAGAAGAAACTTTCATTAAAGAAAAATTTAACCTCGCACCACAAAATAAAGTAGGTCCATGAATAAGAACAAATTGAGTAGTTTTACCTACTCCTCTTATTTCGTTCTTTTTACCCTTCGCAGAAGATGTCGGAGCACCAAGAGTGCCGTCCACATTGACAAGTGATTTGTAAACCAGCATTCGCCGGCGACGACGAAAACAACGTTTACGCATCATTGTAAGAAGCAGTGCCTCAGTGGCTATTCACTCAAACCAAGTGAATGCGCTAGACAGAACAGTGTGCTATTTATAGCATCAGTCCTGGCGCATGCAGCGGATGTGGACTCTTATCAGCTTACGCAATCGCACCGGAAATGAGTTTTCCAGCAACACACTCTTGTGTTTTATACATTCAGTTGAATCATTGTGTAATCTTCGGTATGCCAAGTCTGCAAGTGAAAGATCAGTTTTACCTAAATAATTGTCCTGTGAAAGAGAATCGTTGCATTGCCCTTGTCCCTTGGTAGATCTACTATATCCCGGTCTTCTCAGATGAACCGGTCTTCGGCTGTTGGAAGCGAGGAGATATTACTTCATGGTGGTGGCACCTGACGCAATGTATGTGAGACCTCTTGCCTAACTGCATCAGCTAGATGCTCAGGAAATCTGGACACTGCTTGTTCAGCGGCAGAAATGAATTCAGTTATGGTAACATTCCTGGGTGTAGGGACAAAATTTAATCCCTTTTCCAGTACTCCCAGCGTAGCAGTGTCTAGTTTGGTTGTGAGATTAATCACAACATGTGGATGGGTGTCATTATCCATTATTGTAGACTGAGAAGAAAGCTGTTGAAACTTCGAAGATTGTGTATTGATGGCATTTGCATGGACCCAGTCTCATATTGCCCAGGACAACCTGTCAACCCATTCCCAGGATGCAGCAGACAGCAGCACTGATACTTCCAAATGCAAATAAAATAAATCCTCGGATATGAAATCCAGTTGTCTGCACGTAAAATGAATGCATTCCCTTGCGAAGTCAAAACCAGAATGCTTCTTAATGTTGTTGGCCATTTTTGTCCCAGTGTAATGAACAACTCTGACAAATTTAGGTATTATACCCTAATTCCTGCATCTCGGCAGAAAAGCGAGGCTGCTCGGCAGCTTCCCCCTTCTTCTTACAAAGTTTATCAAACCTCCTTACAAGTTCAAACACCTCCTCCCAGTAGAGGCTCTTGATGTGACTCCATAAGCTTTCCTGGTGTAGTAATTGTAGATATTCATATTGGGTCTCCAGCTGGAACATAACGTCATGTCTTAATATTTCGGCAGTCCACGTGGTTGCCATCTTCAGGCAAGTAAGCCATCGCACTAATTCGCGGGAAATGAAATGAAACTGCAGCGGCGGCTTCTTTATACACTGTCTGTAACTGCCCTTTAGTGCAAATCACAAAAGTGCACCGGTGGTGAGAACTCACGGAAACAATAAATCAATATCAAACAATGTTGACATCTTTTGATGACTGAAGCAAGGACTGTTGGTTTTTAATGTAAAACAAAACAGGGTTCCAACTCTTGCTTAAGGGATACTCCTTTCTCTGTTCATAATATTGTCTGATAGCCAGATTTCAATAACTACTTTTGCTACACAGTCCTAATAACATTAGTGCAGGGGCAACCACTTGTATCTCATCATACAACATTTTATGTCCTTCAGTAAGATAATGTTCCACAACTGAAGATTTTTCTGGCTGAAATAAATGCATCCAGTGATGGTGCTCCATGAATCAATCCTGGACCATACCAATTGTTTGTCCAGTATTGGCTTTCCTGCAATGGCAGGGAATTTTGTAGTCACTGGGCTTCCTCAAACCCAAATCATCATTCACAGAGACCAGCAGAACTCTGATCTTTGCTGGTGGACAGAACACACTTTTAATATCAAATCTCTCTCATACTCTTCCTATGTTTGATTATATGCTTCCTGCAAAATGTAGGAACGCCACATATCTGATTGTCAGTATAACCATTCTGCTCGAACACTGCTTTTAGATGTTCCAGTTCTTGTGTCAAACACTCTGCATCTGAGATGCATAAGCTCTTTTTTTACCAATGTATGAAGGACCCCTTTGAATTGGTATGATGGGTGACAATGCTTGGAGATATTGGTCCGTATCAGGGGCTTACGATAAACACTGTGCCCACCACTCCTCCTGTAGAGCAAGACATCTAAGAACAGAAGTCTCCTGTCCTTTCCTTTTCAATGTCCACCATGAACTTAGTATTGGGATGCAGGCAATTAAAATGATCCAGAGCATCCCTTCTATGTGGCCATACCATAAACGTATGGTTGACGTGTTTCCTAAAACAAGTTGGTCTTAAGAATGCTGTCTTCAATGATGTGTCCTCAAAATCTTCCATAAACAAATTGGCAATAATGGGGGATAATGGACTCCCCAAATTATTTGTTGCTAATTAAAAAAGACTTCTAACACTGAATAAAAACCAGAGAATTGGCAATATGATTTTTTCTTTTCCAACATTATGACTGAGAATGGATGCTAAATATTTGGCCAAGTTGTAAGTAGGAGCACCCAAATTGCTGACAACAGGCCAAAGAGGCATTCCTTGCTTGTGTACTTAAGGCAAAACGTATAATCTCGGTGGGACTGCAGCAACAGGTGGTCTTAAGGTGGTGTCTAAAGGAGCTGCAATGTCAAGATGATGATATGTTCCGGCTGGAGACCCAATATGAATATCAGAAGTGACTACTCACTTATACTTGTGCCTTCAGTTTATAATATTTCTGGCTTTGCAGCCATCATATTCAGGTATAAGAAGCTCTTTTAGAGCAATTCAGAAAGCAGCAGTGGAAAGATGGTATAATGTGGTGTGAGGCACCAATAACAGATGATTTTTTATCGATAAGGGTATCGTGAAAAAGACCACCTAAATTTTGGTCCTTCTCATCGATTGACTGCTACATTTTGAAGCTGCGTGCCAAAATTATAATCTTCTGTTATTATTATTATTATTATTATTATTATTATTATTATTATTATTATAACTAAACAGCATATTCACTTGCACTTCAAATTAAAGCATCACTCAGTAGTGTGCTATCATTCCATTATTTCACAAGTATTAATAACCAGCAGAATAATAAACAACTGCAGAATGAAAAGGCAGATGAGGCACTTTTAAGAGCTCTTCGGATCGTGCCTAAATTGGATGTTGGGTGAAGTGTTTCAGTTGCAAGATCAAGTCTGGTTTGGCAGTGTTGGAGGGCAGACATATTGTCTGCCACAGTATCAGTTAAGACTTAATTTGCAATGTCTGGTTTGTAAATGTGAGAGCTGTAATTATGGAAATACGCAGTTCATTAATTTGTTGAAGAATAGAAATTATTTGTGACTCTAGAATGGAATGGTGCAGTTTCTCGTGTTCTGCCAATAAAAAGCGAGTAGCATCCCATATAAAGAAACTAATTGGAAATTTAATTATTCACATAATTTCAGTTCCTCACTAAGAGTTTCTTACAGCCTAAAGATAATGGATTCATGACCTACATGCTGTTCTCTGCCCAGGGGACAACAACTATAGAAGACTGCAGGTTGGTGAACATTTTTAGAACTTATACATTCCACTGGGGGCTGTGGAAGCAAATAGGCACCTCACATGTACTGCAGTCTTAGTACAAATGAGATCAGTGATACATCATCTGTGGTAACACGGAGGAGGTTTGAAGGGGAGAAATTTTTGAGAGAAAGAGTTTATAATGTGCACATATGTATATCACCACCTGCTGTCTCTCTCTCTCTCTCTCTCTCTCTCTCTCTCTCTCTCTCTCTCTCTCCCCCCCCCCCCCCCCGCCCCCCAACCCCCCTGCCGCCCTACCATACTCTCAAATGAAAGGTAAGTAGACTGGATCAAACTTTTAAGCTCATTTGGGGAAGAGGAATTTCCTGATCAAAGATCATTGGTAAGATGTATTTCTGCACTTTCTTATAGGAATGCATTTTTGGATGGTGGGGTTTCCAGCGACTACAGAAAGCATCATAGGACATAAAAAAGAAAGAACACTGATCTTTCAATGGCACATTTTTGATACTATTATTTCTTCTGGAAGGATAGCAAATGTAAAAATAATGAAACAGTTGATACATACAGTAAAAAATTCTCATTTTTGTTATGTGGAGTCACTGGAAAAGGAGAACAAAGGGAAAGGCAGAGCATCAGGAGAGAGCTGGTAAAGAAATTAATTTTTTTACAATGAAAAAGATAAAATAATTAGCAGATAATGAAAGGGAGTGGCAGTTATTGAAGAAAAAAATACAAGATTTTAAACAGTGTTCAAGGTTTTTTTAAAATCAGTGTATGGAGAAAATTGTATATACACAACAGAGGTACATGTGTGTTAATGTGACTAGTATATTGCTCCATTGAACAGAAGTTCTGCTTGCAGCCAATCATTTCATGCCCACTGAGTTTTTGCATTTAAGCAAAACATAGTTCAGCACTTTTTCCAATAAATATATCTTTTCATTTAGCTAGTCAAATAACTTGTCCCTTCCAGCAACTGGTTTTATTTCAAATAATTTATCTGTGCTCAGTTTTGCTGCTTCACATTACTCGCGCGTAATCCTTTTTTTTTTTTTTTTTTTTTTTTTTTTTTTTTTTTTTTTTTAAATTTCTCTCTTTCCATGCAGCTACTCCACTGGTTCCATGAACCCCATTCTCTGAAACTATCACTGTGGTCAATCTTAAAAATTACTTTATGCTCTGAATTTAGTAATATTTGAGTATGCCCAACCATGTTAAAATCTTTCACATACAAATAACTGTGATTCCTAAAAAACAATTTTTTTGTCCAAGATTTCCAAAATCCAGTCTCCCATTTGACACTATACACATACAGTTATGTTGCAAACTATAGCCAGAGTAACTCTACAAAATCTACCTGACAAGGGAACCTCCCCATCGCACTCCCCTCAGATTTAGTTATAATTTGGCACAGTGGATAGGCCTTGAAAAACTTAACACAGATCAATCGAGAAAACAGGACGAAGTGGTGTGGAACTATGAAAAAAACAAGCAAAATGTACAAACTGAGTAGTCCATGAGCAAAATAGGCAATATCAAAGAAAGTGGGAAATTAGGAGCATCGTGGTCCCGTGGTCAGCGTGAGCAGCTGCGGAACGATAGGTTCTTGGTTCAAGTCTTCCCTCGAATGAAAACTTTACTTTCTTTATTTTTGCAAAGTTATGATCTGTCCGTTCGTTCATTGACGTCTCTGTTCCCTGTAATACGTTTAGTGTCTGTGTTTTGTGACCGCACCGCAAAACCATGCGATTGGTAGACGAAAGGACGTGCCTCTCCAATGGGAACCGAAAACATTTGATCGCAAGGTCATAGGTCAACCGATTACTCCACAGGAAAACACGTCTGATACATTCTATACGACACTGGTGATGGCATGTGCGTCACATGACAGGAATATGTTGTCGACCCACCTAACTTGTACACTTGGTGAATGGGTAAAAAGATTCTTCTACCTTGCCCGATTTAGGTTTTCTTGTGGATGTGATAATCACTCCCAAAAAAGTGATGAAAACATAAGAGATTGTCACATAAACTGCAACAATGGACGGACAGATAATAATTGTCTGAAAATAAAAAATTAAACTTTTCACTCGAGGGAAAACTTGAACCAAGGACCTCTTGTTCCAGAGCTGCTCACGCTAACCACGGGACCACGGCGCTCCTTATTTCACACTTCCCTTGATGCTGCCTATCTTGCACATGGACTACTCAGTTTGTACATTTTGCTTATTTTTTTCATAGTTCTACACAACTTCTTCCTGTTTTCTCGATTGATCTGTGTTTAGTTTTTCAAGACCTATCCACTGTGCCAACTTATAACTAAATCTGAGGGGGGTGCGATGGGGAGGTTCCCTTGTGAGAACCTATTCCACTAACAGTCATTCACTCAAAATCGGAGATACGTGAACCCACCGTATGTCCTTCATACGATGGTTGACTAAATAGGAACTTCTCCCTATCCACAGGTCCCCCTCGTCATCAACTGGTACTGTGGTGAACCAATGATGTAGCAGTAGCTGTCCAGGACTGCCGACAGGTGCTGCAGCAATTTAAACCGTCATCAACTGGTACTGTGGTGAACCAATGATGTAGCAGTAGCTGTCCAGGACTGCCGACAGGTGCTGCAGCAATTTAAACAACACCCTTCACAGACCAACCTCCTTGCTGTTAAGTGTCTCCATGCTAAGGCTTGTTACTTTATTAAGCAGAATAAAAATGAATACTCGGAGCACTATGTTTCCTCCCTGGGGACATATGCCTCTTCATTGCAGGTTTGGTCCAAGCTCTGTAGCATTCTGGGCAGCCAGCGACAGTCAACTATCCAGGGTCATAACCTCCACAGTGCTCTGTGCACTGATCCATTCATCCTTGTAGAACAACTCTCGACACACTTTGCGATGCCATTAGTGTGCTATTTCTACCCTGCTACCTTTCTCCAACAGAAATGCCAAGTTGAAAAGACGCCACCTCTGATTCAATCCACATCACACTGATCCCCATAATGGACTCTTCACCGAATGGTAATTTTTGCAGGTTCTTACCTCTTAACGAGACACTGCCTCAGGCCTGGATCCCATCCACAACCAGATGATCCAACACTTGGATGTTCCCTGGAGGCAACATCTCCTCAGGGTCTTCAACCGCATTTGACTCATGGGTGCTTCCCTATCGCAATGGCAAGACAGTATAGTTATTCCTGTCCTTAAGCCTGGGAAGAACCCAACATCTCTCAACAGCTACCGCCCGATTAGCCCGATGAATGTACTTTGCAAACCGCTCGAGAGGATGGTTATCTTCAGATTATGTTGGGTACTCAAATCTCTGGGCCTTTTGTCCCCTTATCAGTGTGGTTTCCAGGAAGGATAATCTCAACTGACCATTTACTGAGATTGGAAACAGCAATCCGACAGCTTTTACTAACCGCCGGCACTTTGTTGTGGTCTTCTTTGACCTGCTTAAGGCATATGACATGCCATGCCATGTCGCCATGACTGGGGCTTCTGTGGCCCCCTTCCAGTTTTTATCCACGAGTTTTTATCTCACCAGCTCTTCCGGGTTCGAGTTGACACTTCACTCAGCACCCCTCAGATTCAGGAGAACGGTATCCCACAGGGTTCTGTGTTAAGTGTCACTCTCTTCCTCATAGCCGTCAGTAAGCTTGTAACCTCTGTTGGGCCTGTGGTTATCCATTCATTGTATGTCGATTTTTGAATCTTGTGCAGCTCCCACTCGGTAGCACCTGCTGAGTGCCAGCTCCAAGGTGCCATCCGACGGGCCTCGCATGGGCCCTCTCCCATGCCATCCAGTTTTCTCCCTCCAAAATGCAGGTTATGCATTCTTGTCATCGACCCACAGAACACCCAGATCCAGAACTTTATGTAGGCAAACAGCTCCTCAATGTTGTAGCTCAGTCCCATTTCATGGGCCTTATTTTTGATAAAAAGCTGATGTGGCTGCCCCATATTCACCACATAAAGACTTATGCATGCGAAAGCTTAATGCTCTCCACCTTCTGCCCTCCACATCTTGGGGTGCAGACCGTACCACTCTTATCCATCTTTACCTGTGCTCTGGTCTTGTCCACACTAGATTATGGTAGTCAGATTTATGGCTCAGCGGCTCCTTCCAATCTGAGAATACTTGACACTCTTCACCATTGTGGGGTGCATCTGGCTATTGGTGCCTTTCAGACTAGTCCCGTTGACAGTCTCCTCACAGAAGCGGGGTTTCCCCCTCTACAAATATGACTGAGCCAACTCTAGGTTTCACAGAAGCGGGGTTTCCCCCTCTACAAATATGACTGAGCCAACTCTAGGTTTTTTACGCAATCGCCATTCACCAATTTCTTGACCATTCCGTGTACCTTGTCCTCTTTGCAAACAATGGATGTCCCCTTCCTGACAACCGTCCACTCACTCGAATGCATCTGTGTGTTTCCTCCCCCCCCCCCCCCAGATGTTGCTTAGAGCATGGATTAGAACTGCACTATTGCAGGGACCTAAAGTCTTTATTGCCTCAATGGTTTTCCAGCATCTTGTACGTGCCGTCCTTGCAGAGTTCCAGGGTGCCACCATCTTTTACACTGCTGGTTCTAAGACAATAGGTAAGATGGGATGCGCTTTCATGTCTCCTGCTGGCTTAGACCACCATTTATGGCTGAGATCATGTAGTGTGTTCATAGCAGAGCCTCTAGTCATTCACAGAGCGCTCCATTTTGTTGTTTCTCAGGCTTCTCTCAAAAACGTTTTAAATTTTACTGACTCAATGAGCAGCCTGCAGGCTATTGATCAATGTTACGCCTGTCACCTTTTGGTTTCTTCTATCCATGACCTTCTCTCTGCCCTTGGCCATTGCCCCCAGCTCAGTTGTCTTTGTCTTGGCTCCCAAGTCATGTGGGCATCACAGGGAATAAACTGGCTGACCATTTGAATAGAGAAACAGATACTCCCCCCCCCCCCCCCAATTCACTTTTATGATTCCAGCTATGGCTTTATGAATCTACATCAAATCTCTATTTGTCCAAAAGTGTAATGACATCTGGTGTGCTACTGCTCACAGTAAGAAACTCTGTACAATCAAAGAGTCTACTGCAGTTTGGCACTCTTTCTTCCACTCCTCTCAGAAGGAGTTCACTGTTTTATGCCACATATGCATTGGTCACACCATGCTCACCCATTGTTTCATCCTGCATAACGAACCATCGTTATACAGGATTAAACAATGGGTGAGCATGGTGTGACCAATGCATAGGTGGCATAAAACAGTGGACTCCTTCTGAGAGGAGTGGAAGAAAGAGTGCCAAACTGCAGTAGACTCTTTGATTGTACAGAGTTTCTTACTGTGATTGTGGAGCCAAACCGACGGTATCCAACATATTGGCAGAATGTTGCCTTCTTTTGGCCCTTCATGCTATGTGTAGCCTTCCAGATTCCCTAATTATAATATTAGCAGATGATTCACAGACAGTTGAACAGATCCTAAGTTTCCTCTGTGAAAGTAGTTTTTATTTCCAAATATAAGGTTTTGCTTTACTCCTGGAGCAGGGGCAGGGTATTGTGGTTGGGACCTCTCTTCATATCTTCTCGGTCTGACACCCCATGACCACTCCCCCGCGGAAAGACCGCTTTTTTTCCTAGTTTTTATATTTGGTCTCACCTTTTATTGTATGTGTTTTAACTTCATTATTTTATAATTTGACTCACCTGACTTGATCTGTCCACTTTTACCAGACCCTCTTTCTTCTGTGAGTAACTTTGGAATTGCGAGATTGATGATCATGCTGTTTGGTCCCATAAACCCTCTCAATCAATCAGGGTATGATTTACAATCAGTTTAAACTTGGCCCATAATCCTTGTATGTGCCTCATACTGGAGCTAAATGATGTCTGTTCATTGTCTTAAGTGGAATACCAACAACTGCTTATCTACTTTATGTAATATAAACACTCTCCTGGTCTTCTTGCCAGACTTATTAACTTAAGCAACTATTATCATTATCATGACATCACAATCACTAATCTCTGTCTCTATACTGACACTGTTGATAATGTCAGGTTTGTTGGTAGCTAGTAGGTGTAAGACTTTCCGATGTGTGTGGGTTGTGTAACTACTTGTTCAGGGAAGTTTTCAGAAAATGGTGTTCAGAAGTACTTCACAAGGCTGGCTGTCTGTAACATGTGCAGTGAATCCCAGATGACTTAGCCTATACTTGGTAGTTTAAAGTCACCTCTGACTAATAATAATGCATGATCCTCAGTATTTCTGTAATAGTGACCATAGATTTTCCTTGAATGATTCTAAAACTTCACAGTGGAATCAGCTGGCTTGTAAAAACATCCAACAATTAACTTGATTTCACTGAGATCTGTTATATGTGTCCAGGTAACTTCACTGTCACATTCAAATTCAACCTGAATAGAAATAACATTTTTGTCAACTGCAATGAATACTCCCTCTCTTGTGGCATCTCATCTGTCTTACTCCAAGTTTCACCCAGCTCTTGGTCCTAAGAATAATTTGAGAGTGAGAAATTTCCGGGAGGCCAGTAAATTCCAGGAACTTTGTTACGAATACTTCAACAACTTACTTTTAAAATTTGACAGCTGAAATGTCTCCACTTTGAACATTATCTGACTTTGCTCTCTGTGTATCAACTGGTAAACATTTATCAGATGACCTCAAACTACTACCTAGACTAAAATACCACCATGTGCACTCCATAAGTACTATGCTACCAGAGTAACTGCTTCCTTTGAGTATCGCACCCCTGACCTATCTAGGTATGTCCTCCAACTCTGCACCCTAACACAGCTCCAGAAATCTGCAGCTGTGACCCTCATAGAATCAACGGATCCTCTGGTTAAGACCCCCCACTCACTGGTTCTCCAATTTTCAGTCAGAGTCTTTTAAAGAGGAGTATATTCGCCCTTTTTGTGATCCAACAGGAGCATTTTTCAACTGATACTTTAATGTTTAATTCTTCAGGTAGATAAATTTTGTATGCATCAGAAGGCTATAGTAAGAAGGACTGCCTTGAAGCGACATACTATGTTTCATTACATTTTCAACAGCCTCAGCTGTCTTTGTCATGGATCTGATTCAATGAGCTCCTCGTGATCAGTAGGAGCATGACCAGTGGTAAAAAGAGATTTCTTGTTCGTTAACATATTCTGGTTTGTTATACCATACACATTCATAAATGCTTTACAAAAAAATGGAATTTTGGTAATTTTTCCATCTCTCTACAGACAAGCCTTGTAGTAGCAAGAGTTCTCTCTGAGGCTGCTGTCTTTTTCTGGTTTCCATGGTATTCTTTGTTTCACAGGCAAAACTGAGATTAGGGAACACAAGTGTGCACTACGTTATTTTTTTTTTATTTCTGAGTAAATTGAATTCATAGATGAATACATCACATTCATGTTTTGAAATTTCCATGAAACACTGTTTTCTGCATTTGCAATGTTGACCAGGAACAGGACTCATTGCTCTTATGCATTTACTTGCATCATGATGTCTACCAAATTTACGTCTGTTCTTTGGTCGACTCTGATAAATTGCTGTAACATTTTCATCACTTGATACCATGTTAAAATGTGAACTGCCTCTCTACACACCAGTAAAATACAGTTAATTGAATAGCAATGCAGTTTCCTACCAGTAAAAATATGAGCCACAAAAATGCATAGGAATGTAACAAATTTAAAAAAAACCAAGCTATAACAAACTCTTCTGAAGTAGTACAAAATTACTCTAATTTAAAATGCATATTTACTCTGATTATTTTTTAGTTTCACAGATGACTTTGGTTGTTTTTGCCCCTGTACACATCACAAGCTTTGAATATAGAATCAGTATTCATTAATATTTCAGTGAACTTCGACCAGGGTGTCTACGATCCGGGAAAAACCCGGGAATTTTTTCATCCGGGAGAAAACCGGGAAAAGCCCGGGAAATTTTTAGATTTCCTGGAATTTTTCATTGCTTTTGTTTTCAGTTAAATTTTTGTAATTTTGACTGGTAAGAACCGATACTCCAACAAAGGATAGCACTGTATCCCGCTACTGCAGGAATAAAACATGAACGAGAGAAAAAACGAAAATGAAACGTAAATTGCAAAGGAATTCGCCATACAACAACAAAACACTGTGCTCAGACAAGCGTCTGCCAACTGAAAAACGTGTCAAAGGCTTTGGGAAGACTGCAGTGCTTCGTAACAACAAATTGCCTCCGAAGAGCGTGACATCACAATCGTTTTAGCAGTTACTAGCGGGATCGTGCACATGCGCAGTTGAGTAGTGCCATTTCCCGCTTCTGGCTACAGAAATGTGGCTGTCGGCTGTGTAAGCAGTCGCAGCAAGCAGATAGATGCTACAAGGAAAAATTTTACTGGTGTGCCAAGCTGCCAGATTCAGCGCATGCGCAGCAGGCTGGATTAGGGGGTGGGGAATTCATGTTCTTGAGGAAAATAACCTTGTTTGACAAAGCAGAGAAAAAACCTTGTTTCACAAAGCACCTAGCCTCCAGCGCACGTTGGTCTATCGATTATTCATATGGCTTTGAAACGCATCCCTGTCGGTTTTTGAACACATCCTAAGTTGATTTCTGAATGATTTGTGAATGCGTGCATAGTGCACATGATGTCTGTCAGGAGAATCCTCGTCACACCTAGAAATAAACTTTCCTGCAGACAAAGAGGGCTATACAAGATGAGCGAAGTCTACATCTACATCTACATGATTACTCTGCAATTCACATTTAAGTGCTTGGCAGAGGGTTCATCGAACCACAATCATACTATCTCCCTCCCATTCCACTCCCGAACAGCGCGCGGGAAAAACGAACATCTAAACCTTTCTGTTCGAGCTCTGATTTCTCTTATTTTATTTTGATGATCATTCCTACATCTGTAGGTTGGCTCAACAAAATATTTTCGCATTCGGAAGAGAAAGTTGGTGACTGAAATTTCGAAAATAGATCTCGCTGCGACGAAAAACGTCTTTGCTTTAATGACTTCCATCCCAACTCGCGTATCATATCTGCCACACTCTCTCCCCTATTGCGTGATAATACAAAACGAGCTGCCCTTTTTTGCACCCTTTCGATGTCCTCCGTCAATCCTACCTGGTACGCATCCCACACCGCGCAGCAATATTCTAACAAGAGGACGAACGAGTGTAGTGTAAGCTGTCTCTTTAGTGGACTTGTTGCATCTTCCAAGTGCCCTGCCAATGAAACGCAACCTTTGGCTCGCCTTTCCCATAATATTATCTATGTGGTCTTTCCAACTGAAGTTGTTCGTAATTTTTACACCCAGGTACTTAGTTGAATTGACAGCCTTGAGAATTGTACTATTTATCGAGTAATCGAATTCCAACGGATTTCTTTTGGAACTCATGTGGATCACCTCACACTTTTCGTTATTTAGCGTCAACTGCCACCTGCCACACCATACAGCAATCTTTTCTAAATCGCATTGCAACTGATACTGGTCTTCGGATGACCTTACTAGACGGTAAATTACAGCATCATCTGTGAACAACCTAAGAGAACTGCTCAGATTGTCATTTATATAGATCAGGAACAGCAGAGGTCCCAGGACGCTTCCCTGGGGAACACCTGATATCACTTCAGTTTTACTCGATGATTTGCCGTCTATTACTACGAATTGCGACCTTCCTGACAGGAAATCACGAATCCAGTCGCACAACTGAGACTATACCCCATAGGCCCGCAGCTTGATTAGAAGTCGCTTGTGAGGAACGGTGTCAAAAGCTTTCCGGAAATCTAGAAATACGGGATGAACTTGAGATCCCCTATAGACTGCGGCCATTAATTCGTGCGAATAAAGAGCTACCTGCAATGTTCTCTGAAACCATGCTGATTACGTATCAATAGATCGTTTCCTTCGAGGTGATTCATAATGTTTGAATACAGTATATGCTCCAAAACATTACTGCAAACCGACGTCAATGATATAGGTCTGTAGTTCGATGTAAAGCCGAACGGATGAATGCCAACCGCTGTCTGATTATGTGATTGATTGGGTTTGCGAATGTTGTTATAATTACTTGCGAAATCCATAGATTCAGACTACCAGAGTGGAAATAAACGACTAACAGGAATAACAGGTAAGAAAGATTACGTATTATCTTCTCGGTGTATCTAAGAAAATGAAATTCTGACATAAAAGTTTTGGCCAGATCGCTATACTAGTAAGGGCCAGTTGTACATTCCCCAGCTAGCAGCTGCTTTAACCTCTATTCTGGAAGTAGCGCGGAAAACGCATTGTACGAACATGTAACAACCCCTAACCGGAGAATAATCGCGGGACAGAGTTAGTAAAGTTATATGGCGAATAAGCTTTGACATTCACAGGAATAGTTACAGAATTAGTGATGACAAGACTGATAGAACGAGGAAGGAGAAGAAACGGGGACATGACACAAATTATGGAATAATATGACGATCCAAAATTTGTATAAAAATTTCGTACTATTACTTTTCGATCTCATGCTTGAGAAACTGGAGCGTATGAATGAAGTGTGAAACTGTTTCCCCAACATAAAGCTTTTTGCTTGTAGTAGGCCTAATAGGCATTTGATATTGGTACTTTGTGAATTATATTCTGTTGTGTTATAAAAATGACAATTTGTGCCAAAACAGTCTCGTTTATTTGTGTGTTACACTTGCTGCAGTATTAGAAAGGCCTATTTTGTTTTATCTAGCAGACAATGACAAAATAGACGTAATCAGATAGAGAAACCACAGCAGTCTTGGGTCCTATTTGTATTAACAGCTTTTTCAGTTTTAGACAATGAAATTTCGATTTTTCATGTAGCAAAATTTTTGATGAGATAATAGATTCTTTCGCAGAAAGGAAAGCCCCCCATGTACACCTGTAGCAAGATTAGTGAGAAAAAAACTCTAGGTACTAAGGATTGAAGAAATGCGTACTGTCTTGCGTGTCTCTTGTCTTTGCTGGTTTTATGTATCCTGTATTTAGTTTTATGTCACACAAAAGCAGCAAGTTGTTAGCTAATAGGGAATAAAGAGTGCAAATTTTCTGAAGAGTTTTTGTTTTCAAATAATCCCATCCAGTATTAACAGAGAATTAAAAAAAAGGGAGAGGGGCAGGTTGTCTAACCGGCCGACTGGAAGCAGGATAGGCACCATACGACATTTTACTTTCCACTGTTCTGAATGTAGTTTGATGGCATCCATTACAAAATATACACGTTTCAATTCCACAGAACGAAATACGGTGATGTGCGATAGAAGAATGCTGTGTGATTAGCCGAGCGGTCTAGGGCGCTGCAGTCATGGACTGAGCGGCTGGTCCCGGCGGAGGTTCGAGTCCTCCCTCGGGCATGGGTGTGTGTGTTTGTCCTTAGGATAATTTAGGTTAAGTAGTGTGTAAGCTTAGGAACTGATGATCACACACATTTTTGAATGCTGTGTGAAGAGGTGTGGCACTGCACTTTGGCACACTTAAGACCAAATAACATGTCTTACATTTCCTCGAACACAAATGTTTTATGCATCAGACTATTCAGAAAGATGTGCGCTACAAAATGAACATATTTTTGAAAATTCAATTTTTTAAGAAATTTTTCACTCCCCTATCTCAAACGCTTGTGGGATGGGCGGAGTATTGCTCCGGTCAGGAAATATCGTAGATCCGCGGCTAATGCGCGGAGCAGTCTTGAGTACAATGGGGAAGTGGGTACTCTCCATGTGACCTGTGTTTACATTTAGTGATTTTGCTGTTTCCTCTTCCTTTACTGCTCTCACGTCAAATGAAAACAAATCGGATTTCTGTGGCCGGGAGCTATCAAGTGAATTAAAATACATTCACATGATTACGGAAGGCAAAAATATGTTATTAGTTTGAGATTTTATTTTATTTCCACCTTTCTGACGGCCAAGCATTAATCGCATTGTACTACAATGAAGTAATTTTTGTCGGTTTGCTAAAGAAATTTCGTTTTATTAATCTTTTCCGCTGAGGCAGTCAATATATTTGAAACGAAGTGCAATTCCACACTATTGGCTAATTTCAACTATTCGCTGCGTTTCAAGTGCACGTTTTGACTCCTAGCACGTATCGCATTATGCCATAATAAAGAAACAAACATGAGATAACACAGAACTGGTACTCCAAGAAAATTTACATCTGAAAACCACATTGAAAAGCTTAATATCAGGTCGAGGCCTACTTCATTGGGAATTTGGACATACGAATGAGGACTTTTAAATGTGTACATTTTAGTATGGTTCACGAAATTCCGATGCTCTCGGAATATCCTCTGATGCCTTGTTTCTTTTATGACAATGTAAGATCTTTTAATGTTTTACACGTACGAACATACGGGCCTCCTAATCATCGTAGCTACGCAATCGCGGTGGCGCCTCTTATCTGGTGCTCTCTGGCAGCTGCTGAAACGAACCTCTTTCTAACAGGTCGCGGGAAAATATTGCGAATGGTGGTTTGAAAAGCGTTACTTTCAAAATAAATCTCCTTTAACGCAAGTTGAACTATGTGCGAGATTGTTCGATGAATTTCTTAAATCACAGATCGTTTGACTCTCGTTTAGAAATCAACTGATGACGAGCCATTTAGAAGAATTTCGAGCCCAGAAGTTCCATGAGAGGGTTGGATCCCCTCATTCGAAGGCGCCAGATTACAACGCCTGGGCTACTCTCAGGCTGGAATCTCCGCTTTCGAAGATTGTGTCCGTCTGTCTGTCGTTTACTGTTGTAGCTGTTCGTTCGTTCGTTCGTTCGTCCGTCCGTCCGTCCGTCCGCCTGCCTGCCTGCTCGTTGTCCGTCTCCGCTGCTGCCTGCTGTCCGTCCGTCCGTCTGTTCGCCGCCGCCTGCTGTCCGTCCGTCCGTCTGTTCGCCGCCGCCGCCGCCTGCTGTCCGTCCGTCCGTCCGTCTGTTCGCCGCCGCCGCCGCCGCCGCCGCCGGCCGGTGCTCGCCGCCGCCGCCGCCGCCGCCGCCGCCGCCGCCAGCCGGTGCTCGCCGCCGCCGCCGCCGCCAGCCGGTGCTCGCCGCCGCCGTCCGTCCTGGTCGTCGTCCGTCTGCGTCTTCGCCTGTTCCCAGTTCTGTGTCCTTTCTTTTTCGTGCTGTGCGTTTTTTCTTCCTGTCGTCATGTCCGCCCCCACCACCACCGTCACTCCTACCACCACCGCCATCGTCTATACATCCCCTTCCGCCGCCTCCACCACTACAACTTCGTGTGCCCAGTCACACCCCCCTCCTTCCATCCCACCTCTCCTCACTCTCCCTTCACCCTCACTCTTTGTCGCCCCCTCTCCCGCTTCTTCCTCTCGCTCCTCTCGTTCTGATCCTTTCCCCCCACTCCCCCAGCCTGTCACTGAAGCTCCGGCTAGGGTGGTGGCCCGTCGGGCCACTGTCCACGCCCCGCTCTCCCCGTCACCTTCGCCATCACCGCCGCCACTGCCACCGTCATCGTCTTCGTCGCCGTCGCCTTCGCCGTCACCGTCACCATCTCCGGCGCCGACTCCAGCCCCGGGACCTGCCACTCCCCGCCACATTCCAGTTGTTCCCATCCCCCACACCTCCTCCGCCGCCGTCAAGTGCCCCAGTAGCACCCCTGCCTCGTTTGCTCCAAAAAAGGCTCCGCCTCGTCCCCCTTCCCCCACCCCTGATGCCATGGATGTCTCCCCGCCCATCCCTGCCCCCTCCTCCTCCTCCTCTACCCCCTCCTCCTACCACTACCTCCTCTCCCGTCCGGATCCCTCCCTCCTTGAAGCCCGGAACCTCACCCTCTTCCTTCGCCATAATTGTCCTGGTGCTCCCATCTCCCTCCTCACTCCTCGCCGTGATTCGGTACTCATCTCCTCCCCCAGCCCTACCCTCCACACAGACCTCCTTTCCCGCTTCCCTGTCACCCGCTTTGGCCCTCATGCCTCTCTCACCCCGCTCCCTCGCCACCTCCCTCCCGCCAACCCCAACCTCCGCGTCGCCCGCCGACCCTCACCGCCGTGATCACTCAGCTCAGTCCAGTGATCACGGAGGAGGAGGTGTTGGCGGAGCTTCAGGCCCATCCCCATCTGGAAGTGCGTGCGGTTCGCCGGATCCATAACGCTGCCGGCCCCACCCGCCTTATGCGGGTATTTTCTGAGCACGCCCCCTCCATCGACCGTCTCCTGAAGGAGGGTGCCCTCCTTTTTAACCAGCGTTATAAGGTTGACCCCTCCCGTTCCCCTCCTCAATCCCTCCACTGCCAAAGGTGCTTGCGGTATAATGCGCACCCAACATCTGAGTGCGGCGAGGCCCCCACCTGCCCACACTGTAGGCAAGCCCACTTTTTACGGCAGTGCCCCAATCTCCAGTCCCCCCCCCCTCCTGTAATACCTGTAACCTCCCTCATCCCACCTACTCCCAGAAGTGTAAGGCCCGACCCCCTCCGACCGCTCCTGAACTCACTGTCCCTGTCCGTCCCCTGGGCGCCCCCACCCCTCCTGGCAATTCCCTTCGTCCCACCCCCACCGCTGAGGACATCATCAGGTTCATCACCATCGTCCTTCAAAATGTTCATCCCTTTCAGCGCCCCCACACCCTCCAGCAGATCTCCCTTGCCGCCCATTCCATCTTCCAACTCAAGATGTACGCCACCTACTCCAACAACCAGGCCCATTTCACCTTCTCCCGTCTTGACACCCTCGTCTAAATCCCTGTCATGGCGCGACAGCAACGTATCCTTTTCAACAATATCTGCTCCCTCTCCACCAACAAGAACCTCTTCCTGCACACCCTTGCCACCCACCACGTGGATGCCTTCCTCCTCAATGAAACCTTCCTCCAACCCCACCACTCCATCCACACCTCACCCTATCTCCTCCACCGCTCCGATAACCCCCTCCCAATTGCGCGTGGCGGAGTTGCCATTGGTCACCACCGCCAGATCCCCGTTCGGCTCCAACCTCTCCTTCCCGACCCCACCGAACACGTGATCCTTAGTCTCTTCTTCCCCGGCCTTACCGTTACCTGCGCCACCATCTATGTCCGCCCTAACGCCCCTATTCCCTTCGACTTCCTCTCCCACATTGACCGTACCTTCTCCTCCTACGTGATCGCCGCCGACCTCAACATCCATAGTCGTTCCGCCGCCCAGTTACGGTGGTGGCATCAGTTCCTCTCCTCCCTTCAAGGCGACCTCATCCCCATACCCCAGCACACCCGTCCCGAATCCAACTCCACTCCTGATGTTATCCTCTCCTCCCCCAACCTCCTTGGCCGCATAACGGTGGATGTCCTGGAGCCTATTGGTAGCGACCATCTCCCTGTCCTCCTCACCGTTTCAGACGGTCGTCGCCCTCGCCCCGACCCTCGTACTGACCCTCCCCCTAAGTATGTCCATGACTATTCCCGTGCCGACTGGAATGCCTACCGGGATACCCTCTCCACCCAGGTCGATAGCCACCCTTTCACCTACCACCACCCCGATGATGTCACCCATGCTGCCTCCTTTCTCCAGCAGACCTTGTCTGAGGCCGTGGAGGCCCACGTCCCTACTGTCGCCATCCACCCCCACCGTCCTACCTTACCCCCACAGGCCATCCTCCTCCTCCGTGAATCCTGCCGTCTCTACCGTGCCTTCCTCCACACGCGTGACCCGGACACACTACGACACCACCGGCAACTCCAACGACACGTTCGCAATTTGCTCGTGGCTAAGAAACGCCGAGACTGGCGACAGACATGCACCCGTTTAAATGCTACCCTACCAATCAACTCGTCCAAGTTCTGGTCAGCCTTCCGTCGCCTTACCGGAACTAAACTCTCCCCCTACTATCCTCTTCTCCATGATGATCACCCCTTCCCTGACACCCTTAGTAAGGCCAACCACTTTGCCTCCTACCTCTCCGATGTATTTTCCATCCCCGATGATCCCCAGTTCGATTACTCCCTCTTCCCAGATATCCGCGATCGAACTGACACCTCTGTCCCTCCCCTCGCTCCTGGTTTCCAGTACTTGGACAACATTACACACACGGAACTCAGTGCCCCTATCACTACACAGGATCTCATTACTATCCTCCGCACAAAACGCAACACCGCTCCTGGTCACGATCGTGTCACCTACCGCCACCTTCGTGAAGCTCCTGTCTCTTTCCTCTCCACCCTGGCCAGGCTCTACAATGTAGTCCTGTCCACCGGTTACTACCCCGATCTGTGGAAAACCTCCCGTATCCTCATGTTCCTTAAACCTGGCAAACCGCCGTCCGCCGTCTCCTCCTACCATCCCATCAGCCTTACCTCGGTCTTCAGCAAGGTCCTGGAATCTATCCTCACCCGACGCATCCACCAGCATCTCCGCCAGCACCGCCTCCTTCCCGTTACCCAGTGTGGCTTTCAGCCATCCTTCTCTTCCGACGACCTTCTCCTTCACCTCACTCATCTCCTTTCCGAACAGCTTAATTCCCGTCGCTCCACAATCTTCCTCTCCCTGGACCTCGAACGTGCATATGACCGCGTATGGCATTCCGGTCTCCTCTTCAAGCTCCAAACCTTCGCCTTTCCCATTAACTACGTCCGTCTGATCGGCTCCTTTCTCTCCCGCCGTCCTTCCTATGTCACCATCCATAACACCGATTCCTACACCTTTTTCCCCTCTGCCGGTGTGCCCCAAGGCTCCGTCCTCTCCCCCCTTCTGTACCTTTTGTACACGGCGGACATGCCGCCGCCGTCACCCCCCGTCCACCTTCTCCAGTTTGCCGATGACACCGCCTTCCTTGCCCTTGCCCCCACCCTGCAGCGCTCCCAACACCTTCTCCACTCCCATCTTGACCAGTGCTTGGTGCAACCAGTGGTTGCTCAAGGTCAATCCTTCCAAAACCCAGGCGATCATTGTACGCAAAACCACTCCTTCCTTCCGCCTCCTTGATTTCTACATCACCATCTATGGCCGTCCTATCGCCCTCACTCCCACCCTTAAGTACCTTGGCGTCACCCTCGACCGTCGCCTCTCCTGGACTCCCCACCTCCGGACAATCCAAGCCAAGGCACGCTCC
Source organism: Schistocerca nitens (assembly GCF_023898315.1). NCBI lineage: Eukaryota > Metazoa > Arthropoda > Insecta > Orthoptera > Acrididae > Schistocerca > Schistocerca nitens. The sequence continues at coordinate 166,638,743 of NC_064622.1, forward strand.
CGACTCAGTCTCCTCAAGCTCCTCTCCGGCCGTACGTGGGGTCTGGACCCCTCCACCATCCTCCACACCTATAAATCCCTCCTCCGCCCTATCCTTTGTTATGCCCATCTGGCTTGGATCTCCGCCTCCCCTACCTTTTATAAATCCCTCCAAATCCTTGAACGCCATGCTCTCCGCCTCGCCTATCGCATCCGTCTCCCCTCCCCTACGCGGATCCTGTATGATCTCATCCACTTCCCCCACCTCCTCCTTTTCCTTGAAAGGATACAGATCCTGTACACCTCCCGTAAACTCGATCCTCCTCATCCGCTCGTCTCCCCGATCCTCTCCCACCCCCGCCCGCTGCCGCGCCTGTATTCCCACGTCCCACCCAGTCTCCATCTCTCCACCCTCCTTACCCTCTCCCAAGGTGGCTTCCGCCAGCTCCCCCTCCCTGATGATGTCCTCCTCCCCTCCATCTACCCCTCCTATCAACTTTGACCCTGCCCTCCCACTTCCGATGTCCTTTCCTTTAGGCACCCTCCCTCCCTTCTCTTCCCTTCCCTTCTCTTTCCTTTTCCCACGTCCCCTCCCTCCACCCCTCTTCCCCGGGCTTCCCCTCCCCCTTCCTCCCTCCCCCCCTTTCTCCCCTGCCCGTGGCAGCTCTGCTCTCCCCTCTCGCTCTCCCACTCCCCTTCCTCCTCCTCCTCTCTTGGCAGGTCCCCGGACTCGCACAAGCATAGTGAACATTTGCGCGCCGGAGGTCATCGCCATTAGTGTCTCGTGTGTGTGCCTTCGTTTGTGTTTAGTGTTTGTTCGCCGAAACGCCGCCACTGTTCACGTGTACCATCGCCATCATCCCTGTTTTGTGCGCCGTGTCCACTAGTGTCAGTGATGTTTTCTCATCAGGCGTGAACGGCTCCGTGTTTTTTGTTTTTTGGTGTCTACATTGTTTTGCCCGCCATTTTTGATTGTATTCTCTGTGTCCCCTCTATTTCTTACTTATTGTAAATCTCAAGGCTGAAGAGCGGCGTACTCAGCTGCTGACAGCCCGCCTTGTGTAAGGTGATAAAAATTACAATAAAGAAAAAAAACCAGAAGTTCAGACATTTATGTCGTTATTAATAAGTTTACTGGCTCATTTGTGTGATATATCTTAGTGTAACACGCGCATAAAAGACCAACATTATACGTGAAAGGTTTGCTTTTCTTGTAGCAACACTATGTCTATTAATTTAAACTGTTAACTGTCGCTGTTTGTGTGTTCGCGCTGGTTAACAGTGATGTCGCCATTGGCTGACTACATCATGTGTCCTAAGCATAGAGTAAAAATATCTGTGGAGTGAGCATTGCGTTCTGCGCGTGTTGTCAACATTAAACCAGGATTGTCACGTGATCTCGGGACTTCGCTGTGCCTGTGTGCTTTCTGCAGCGTTTGAAGTTTATAATACGAAGAGCTTTTGTTGTGTTTCACCGTTTGTTGATAGTGTAATAGCGATGGTGAATTACGTTGTTGCTACGGATGGAAAGAAAAATATGTGAAAGGAGGGATAGTAACTTTTCATGGGTACATTCCATATAGCTCTAATTATAGTTTTCATTTTAGTAAGAGACATTGTATACGTTTAAAAATTTCGAGACGCATTATAACTAAGACTTGATTCTGTAGACCTATTTTTCTACCATTTTATGACTATATAATAGATATTACGGCTCGTTCAAAAGCTTACAAACAATCGCTTCCTCTCGTAAATTCGCTAGTGGAACAGGAAAGGGAAAGGTTAGTTGTTTCAGTAAATACTATCCTCCATGCATTTATCAGTGACTTGTCAATTACGTATATAGATTTCTCCGTCTACTATTTATTTAATGAACTGGGAGCAAGTACTTAAAATGCGTTAAATAAATACCTCAAAGTGCCACCAGTAAGAAAAATTGTGCTTTAGGTCGCAAAAAGGAGAAAATAAATACGCAGAAATACAAGAAAAATGGACGAATTAGCAGGGATATAATCGCTAATGTGTGGTAAATTCGGTGTTTTTCGGACACTTGCGAAAGTACTAACGTACTGTCAAGACGTTTTGCAGGACTATCACTGCAAAAATGTACTTCCGGCTCTGTAATACTATAAAGTGCGGTATCATACCAAAAACTACCAAAAATCGAGTGCATCTGAACTATGACACCTATCGCAAAGAAGCTGAATGTAATATCACTTGCCCTTAAAAGTTACGTAGCTGGTTTATTCCTGGTATCAAATGGTGTGCGCGCGGGCTCTTCTTCCCGTGGTGGCACATTGAAGTGTGAATGTATAGTACGAGAGGACTTACTGTCCTCCCCTTGTTTCCACTCACAATAACTAGACAGAACAAGTTGTCTGGTATAATTGTTTATTACATTAAACGTTACAAATTGCACAGGCAGCGCGCCAACTGCGGCTCCTGGCTTAGCTGGAAGACATACACGCCCGTCCGCTACGGGGTCTCGCAGCTACCTGCTCGGCCGTTACAACGGCTAATCCTACCTGTGCGCACAAAGGACCTGGGAGGTCCACTTCCGCACATAGGTTGCAAATTCTTCCGACAGGGAGCAGACTATACTCGACAGTCTGACCTGCCCAGTTTGAAGCTGCCACTAGATGGCAGTTGGAGTGAGTAGCAGAGTCCAAACATACTCCCACTCTAAAATGAGTTTTCTCATTTTACAAATACCAAAATTTTAACAAACAACAAAACCAAAACAAGTAAACAATAAAAATATAACTAGACACAATATCAATGCACATAAAACATGAATACACTAACATCTGGGATGCCCACATCACCAAACACCACTGTCATGCTGCATGTGAAACACGATGGGTACTAACATGCAGGACACAAAACAATAGAATATTAATATTATACTGCATAAAAACATGAAATCAATACTAACAGCAGTTAGTCCACAAGAAACATCCACAGCCTCCCAAGCTGATTTTATGAATTATGAGGTTGTTCCAGTAAATGACAATTTGGCAGTGGCTCTGTATCATATATCATTACACAGATCTGAGGGAACACTTAACTTATTCACTGTTTAGGTAGGGGACACAATTTTGCTATAGGCCTCTTAATATGCCCATTAGCCGTTTTTACCATTACCACACGCACACACTTATCAGGACCAGGAAACAGCTGGTCAATGACACCCAGCCTCCACACCAAAGGAGGCAAATTATCCTCCTTGACCAACACATGATCGCCGATCTGCGGTTGCCATGCACCTTCCGATGTCCATTTTTTCCGTTGCTGCAGATCATGTATGTATTCTGTGGACCACCTCTTCCAAAAGGACTGATGCAACTGCTGCACAAGTTGCCATCTGTGCAACCTGTTGGCGGGAACCTCAAGGACAGAGGGTTCAGGATGAGCACAAAGGGGCTGTCCGATTAGGAAATGACCAGGAGTGAGAGCAGCAGGAGAATCTAGGTCATCAGAGAGAAGACACAATGGCCTTGAATTCAAGCATGCTTCTATCTGAATTAACACAGTAGTCAGTTCTTCAAATGTCAACACTGCATTGCCGACGACGCGTTTGAGATGCGACTTCATGCATTTGATTCCTGCCTCCCAGAGTCCACCAAAGTGAGGGGCACGAGGTGGAGTGAACCTCCAACTGATTCCCTCTGAGGTCGAATAATTCACCATACCTTCAACAGTAACATCGTTGGAGAGAAAACGTTTAAGCTCATTGTCTGCACCTACAAATGTGGTACCATTGTCACTGTACATGTGAGAAGGTTTCCCTCTTCTTGCAATGAATCTCCTGAGGGCGGCCAAAAATGAACTTGTTACCAAGTCACTAACTAATTCTAAGTGGATGGCCTTGGTTGCCATGCAAGTGAATAAAGCAATATAAGCCTTGGTGGTAACTTTACTCCGCCTTCCACCATGCTTTACAGCAATAGGGCCTGCATAATCTACTCCACAGTGCTGGAATGGATGAGACTGGTTCACTCTAGCTGCAGGTAGCTGACCCATGAGTTGAACTGCTGTCTTGGACTTAAGCCTAAAGCATTTTATACATTTTCTGATAACTCCCTTGACTGTGTTATGCCCATTGGGGATCCAGAACCTCCTACGCAACATAGCCAACAAAAGTTGTGACCCAGCGTGCAACAGATTTTCATGTTCATCTATAATGAGAATTTTTGTCAAATGATGCTTAGGCGGAACGATAATAGGATGGCACTCATCATATGGTACATCAGCATTCATTAATCTCCGGACCAAAAAATGTGCGCGCGGGCTCTTCTTCCCGTGGTGGCACATTGAAGTGTGAATGTATAGTACGAGAGGACTTACTGTCCTCCCCTTGTTTCCACTCACAATAACTAGACAGAACAAGTTGTCTGGTATAATTGTTTATTACATTAAACGTTACAAATTGCACAGGCAGCGCGCCAACTGCGGCTCCTGGCTTAGCTGGAAGACATACACGCCCGTCCGCTACGGGGTCTCGCAGCTACCTGCTCGGCCGTTACAACGGCTAATCCTACCTGTGCGCACAAAGGACCTGGGAGGTCCACTTCCGCACATAGGTTGCAAATTCTTCCAACAGGGAGCAGACTATACTGGACAGTCTGACCTGCCCAGTTTGAAGCTGCCACTAGATGGCAGTTGGAGTGAGTAGCAGAGTCCAAACAAATGGATACTGTTAAAATGTCTTCGCAACATATATAAATAATCCACAACACTTACGAAAATAATCCGTCTGTACTAGGGATGTAGTGACATTCTAAATATGCAGGGCGCTATACGAACAAACACACGACGTCCCGAGATCCCGTGACCAGGCCGGCAATGTATGTTAACACAAAATCTCTTCTGCGCATGTGAGTGCTCACTCCAGAGATATTTACTCTATGGTCCTAAGCTCCGAATATCTGCTGTCATCGGCTGGCGAGATCACGTGACATGACCTATGACTGGCTTACAAAGCACATCGCAATCTCGATTTCAATGCTTTGGAAAGTATTATGCGGTGTTTGGTGGAATTCGAATTTATACTTTTGTAATACGAAAATATGCAGTGTACATGTTGCTGTACATTAAAGATCTTTCCAAAACGTGTTTTCTTCCCTGAGTTTCGTTTTATAAAGCACCAGGAAATTCTACGCCCGTGTATAAAACAATAAAGATGCAAAGGATTGCTAAGTTATACAGTTCCGAGAGAAAATATACTGCCAGTTAACAGGGAAAAAGTGCGTCTTCACCTGGGAGAAAGTGTATTTTTAACCAGGAAATCTGGGAGAAATCTGGGAATTTTTTTGCTTGTCTGTGTGTACACCCTGTTAGACGTAAAGCAGGAATAGGCACTACAGTGAGTACAAAAATAGGAATGCTGGTGATCTTTTATAAACAACACAATGGACAAATTATCATAGCCAAGATAGACACAAAGCCAACAGCTACCACATTAATATAAGTGAATAATAATGATAATGATCATGATAAAACATGTGAACCACCAAATAATCAATAGATATCCTAGAATAATACAGTTTCTGAACCTCAGACAGATTATTCTTCTGAATATCAGCTAAGAAACTGAAGTTTGCAATTTATAAACTACAGTTTTGTGTTACCACATTTTACGGACTATATGACGCACTTTTTCCTTTGAAAAATTGCCTCCAAAATTCAGGTGTCTCTCATACCTGAAATTAGTATAAAAATGTCCAGTGTTTGATTTAAAAGTCCCACCACTCTTTAAAATGGCCATATATTCCATGCTGTGGGAAACGTATCTCGCAACGTTGGGCTCAACTGTCAGCTGCAGTGTGCCAATGTGACGAACATAAGTTGTGGGGATTTACAAGCTTACTGACACTGTCTCCCTCCTGCCCTGCCAACACAAACCCAGAACACAGTCTAGCCTGCATTGAAAGTGATTTTTGTTATTAGCAACAGTACAGGTAGCTGGTTTTGTAATGGGAAAAATAAAAGGTATTCATATGATGTGGACTGTAAATTGAAAGTAATTGCATATACAGAAGAACATGGAAATAGAGAAGCTGAACAGCATTTCAACCCTCCACCAACAGAAAAAAACTATCCACAATTTACAAGCTAGTAAAGAACTGAAAAAAAGAGTAAGTCTAAATGTGCAAATAGATGACTGAAAGCAAAATGTCCAAAACTAGAATATGATTTATTAAAATGGATTCAGTGACACCATCAGAATGGCACTGCAATTAATACAAATATGATTCAAAAACAACGTTGTAAGCTAGCAATACAGTGGAACTTAGTCATGGACTTAGAATGTGAACCAAAACCAAAATATCTCAGAAAATTCCACAAGACGGTGAAGAGAAAATATTAACTTTCCAGCACTTTATTACTCAATGTCAAAAGAAAACCAGCATGTAACTGTGCCAAATAGTGAATATGGATGAAAATCCTCTGACATTTGATGTGCCAAGTAACAGAACTGTTGCCATGAAAGGTGCTAAAATTGTAACTATAAAAATAACTGGACATGAAAAAATGCACTACACTGTTGTCCTTTTGTGTTGTGCTGATTGGTACTAAATACAGTGATAATTTTCAAGAACAAAACAATGCCAAAACTTTCTGAAATTCTGCCAGCTATTGTTGTTCATGTAGTTGAACAGGGTTGGCTGGTATAAAGAAGAAGAAGAAGAAGAAGAAAGTTCAGATGACGATTTTCAGGTGTTTTAAAGGTCAGTTTGTTGTTATAAACTAAGAATTTTTTTAGTCTGGTTTTGCAATTTGACAATAAAAAAGTTATTTTTTTAAAAAATCTCTTAAAAAATAAGGCGCATCTTAGAGTCCATAGTGTCTTATAATGAATGAAATACAGTAATAAATTTTACATTTTAGTACATCTACATTTGTTAATATATATGAAATAGTGTTACAGTTTTTGTCATGATTAGATTGCTTGTGAAATACCTTATGCTTAGAATAGAATAGAATTAAGTTTATTGGCTCATAACATACAATTTCGCTGCACGGTATTAGCCGAGCGGACTAGGGCACTGCAGTTGGCTGGTCCCGGCAGAGGCTCGAGTCCTCCCTCGGGCATGGGTGTGTGTGTTTGTCCTTAGGATAATTTAGGTTAAGTAGTGTGTAAGCTTAGGGACTGAGGACCTTAGCAGTTAAGTCCCATAAGATATCATACACACACAACATACAATTTCAAATCATTGGCTTAATGCACAGGAGCTGTGTCAAGAAACAAAAATTAGGTTACAGTTTTTTAATGTCATATTATTGTAAGACACTTGCTGGACACATAAGTGGTGACTTTTATTTAGAACTACAAATTTTAATCTGAAGTACTTTCCTGCTCAAATTTTCAAATCATCCCTAAATAGTTTTATCTTATGTAAACCCAAAATTCAGCACTCCCACAATCCCTTCCACTGAAATAATAACTTTTCTACACCAGTTTGTCATATAAGCTTTTCTTCAGTGATTCGAAATTTACTATTGATCAAATCTTTTCTTTTTACTTTGTTAGGAATTTTTATACTGTGGAGTTTGAATATAAAGTTGCAAACAATGGGAGGGCAGGTAAAATTATTTTGGTTCCTAGTGTTTTAATCATGTTTAAATTGATTTGCTACAAATTACTATACACAAAGATAATCAGTTCATATATGGACCTTGAGAGGCACTTCATGTACATAGATATTTTAGAAGTGTGTGGTATGATTTTCTTCAGTTTACATTGTGCTTATTTTAAATGATGGTTTTTTTGAAGTTTTAATATTTGAGGCATATGGTTTTAGCTGTCCCAGAATATAATTCCATGTGTTATTACTGATTCAATATCGGTGCATTATATAGTGCTTGTAGGATTGTGTAATTTCATCATTAGAAATTGCAGGCTAATTACTTTATTTGTAAGTTACTGTGTAGGCAAGCCCGGAATAAACTTGTAATCACTTCCATTCCTAAGAATCTCATACAGCTAGCTTTCTTCGGATTTTTTTTACCATTTATATAATTTTTATAAGGTATCCATTCATTCATTCATTCATAATGTTCCATAGATCTTATCAACGAGGAGAACCTTCAAAGATGTGGAACAGGTGAAGGAATACATATCTACATACTGTAAAAGAAGTGGCTTATGAAGTATACTTATTTTCTTTTGAACTGGTAGGGACTCCCGATTTCTTTCCTTAGGTTGAATGTAAGTATGCTTCCCATCAAAGTGCACAACCCCTTTCTGAACCCTTGTACTGTAACTATGTAGATCATAGTCCAGCTGAAACTAATTTTATTGTTAGAAACAAAAACCATTAAGGAGTAAATCTACTGCGAAATGAGAGTAAAAATGTATAGCTATCTGCTTTCCTTTTCCTAATATTCTTGAATGATTGCACTGCAAGGTAGTAACAGATGCTGAAGATACAATTGTTGTAATGCCAAGTCATATTGTAGATAAAGTGACAAGGAAAACACTGATTGTGGTTGATTTGTCTGCACTCTGTCTACATAAACATAAACTAACATTAACCAAACCTAAACTGTACACATCATAAACTAGGTGAAAAAATAAATGAATTTGAATCTGGCAAACAAGTAGAAATTTATTTTGATCAGCAGCTGAAATGAGATCCCCACACAGAGCAGTTGTGCATTAAACTATGACAAATGATATACGTAACATGCAATTGAAAACCCTGTGTCAGTAAACAACAACTTGCTTCCACTCTCACATCATCATCATCATCATCATCATCATCAGTGTTCTGCCAAAAGGCAGGTTTTCACATACTAGTTCTCCAGGATGTCCGGTCTTCTGCTATCCTCTTCAGGTCTGCATAATTTCCTCTTCCCTTTATGTCATCTACCATCTTGTATCTCCTTCTTCCTCTCAGTCTTCTCCCACAAACCAATCCTTCCAAAGCACCTGCTAGCAAGCACTCCCTTCTCAATAAATGTCCCAACCAGTTCTTTTTCCTTTCTCTTACAACCTTCAGTAGACATCTTCTCACACCAACCCTTTCCAATACTCTTTCTTTACTCACTCTTTCCATCCATCTTATTCCCTCCATTCTCCTCCACATCCACATCTCAAATGCTTCTAACCTTTTCTCATCCTCTCATAGCAGCATCCATGTTTCTGCCCCATTTAGTGCCACACTCCAGACAAAACATTTGCCAAGCCTTTCCTTAGACCTTTATCTAATTTGCCACATAAAAGCCTTCTCCTTCTGTTGAATGCCTCCTTCACTATGGCAATTCGAGTTTTCACCTCCTGGTGACATCTCAAGTCCTCAGTTATTGTGCTTTCAAGATATGTAAATACACTTACTTGGCTAATGGTAGATTGTCCTATTTTAATGTTGGACAGTCTGCGTCTTGTACTGATGACCATACTCTTTGTTTTTGCTGTGTTTATTTGCATCCCATATTCCACACAAGCTTCATTCAGATCTTTTAGCATGTTATTCACTGTCTACTCACTTTCTGCCACTAATATGACATCAGCAAATCTTATATTTTCTATTCTCTTTCCACCAATACATATTCCTCTTTTCCCATCTAAGCCTTTCGCAATAATGTCTTCAAGGTATGCGTTAAACAACAGTGGGGAAAGGCAACAACCTTGTCTAACACCTCGTCAATGCTGCTTCCTTGTTTCATTCCCAATCCTTATCCTTCCTTTCTGGTGTATATATAGATTCTGTATCAGTTGTCTCTCTTTGCAATCTACTCCTTTCCTCTTCAAAATATCCATCAGCTTGTTCCATTGAACTCTGTCAAAAGCCTTTTCTAAATCTATAAAAACAGCAAAGATTTCTCTATCTTTTTCCGTATATCTTTCCCCTATAGTTCTTAACAGGCCAATAGCATCTCACATTCCTTTTCCTCTTCTAAATCCTAACTGCTCCTTTGCAATCCCTCTATCCAGCTTGCTATATGGTCTTCTATTCAACACTCTCAGCAAGGCTTTAGCTGCATGAGAAATGAGACTGATGGTCCAATGCTCTTCACATTGTTTAGTGTTTCTCTTTTTCTCTATTGGTATCATAACTGTTGCAAGGAAGTCCTCAGGCCATTCCCCTTAGTCATATATCTCGTTACAGAGGTAGATGATTTCTTTTCTTGCGTTGTTTCCCAGATGCTTCAATAGTTCTGCCGGCAAATCATCAGTTTCCCTTGCCGTCCTATTCTTCATCTCCTTCAGTGCCTTTTCTACTTCTGCTTCCAAGATGGTGAATCCCTATCCATCTTCCGGCACATATTGCTCCTCTTCAACATTAATTTCGCTTTGCATTTCATGCCCCTTATACAGATATTCAGTATATTCTTGCCATCTGTTCAAAACCTCCTATGGTTCTTCTGGTAGAATACCATCCGTTCTTTCTATTTCCATGTTCTTCCTCTTTCTTTTGCGTTCAAAAACTATCTCACTAGCCAGTCTACACATCATTTCATACTTTCCCTCTTTCTCCATTCTCTCTATTTCATCGCATTTACGTTTCATCCATTTTTCTCTTGCTTCTTCAGTTTCTCTTCTTAATTCATTATTCAGTTTCCTGTACCTCTTTTTGCCTTCTTCAGTTTCTACACTTTTCCACTTACTCCACTCTTCCATTTTTTTCAACATGTTTTCTGTTGTCCATTCTTTCCAGGTGCTTTGGGATACTCTAATTCTTAGTACTTCTTTGGCAGAGTCCGTGAGTCCTTCCCTCATTTTTATCCATTTGTCATTAACACTTTCATCAACACTACCTTTTTTTCCATAAATCTGTTCTCCAAATCTGATGCCTTTCCTACCTCTTTGAGTCTTTCTATGTTTAATCTTTCCTTTGCTTTACCTCTCCAGACTTTTTTCAACTTCACTAGTATTTCTCCCATTACTAGGTTGTGGTCTGAATTTATATCCACTCCTGAATAAGCTTTAGCATTCTTCAAACAGTTCCTAAACCTTTTTTGTATCATGATGTAGTCCAACTGATATCTTTCCTTATACAAATTTGATATCCATGTGTAATGTCTCCTTTTGTGGTGTTCAAATAATGTGTTACCCACTACTGACTAATTAGTCGTTCACCTCTCCCATTTATTATTCCTAATCGAAATTTTCCTGCTGCATCTTTATCCCTTCCTTCACCCACCATTGCATTCCAGTCCCCCATGATGATAACACAGGCATTTCTATTTTCTTTCTCGATGAGTTCTTGTATTTTCTCATGATATTCTTCCACTTCATTATCTCTATGCTGGCTGGTTGGCATATATACCTGCATTAACACCAGATCTTTTAAACTGCCCTTCAGTCATATCATTATCAGTCTTCCATCAAAATATTGTACCTTCATTACCTTATTTTTCAATTTGCCCTATCAATATTCCTTATGCGTTTTCACCACTCTCGATTTCCCCTGAGTAAAAGAGCTTATAATCTCCACTTTCTATCTCCCCATTCTCTCTCCATCTCATTTCACACAAACCAAGGGCATCTAATCTGTTCCTTTTCATCTCCTGTTTTGTATTCTCTAGCTTTCCTGCTTGCAGTAGTGTGCTCACATTCCATGTACCAATCCTTATCTTTCCTTCGTTCACTTTTCCTTTCTTCCTTTCAAATATGTCTACTCTCAATGTGTTCCCATCCCGGAGATCCAAATGAGGGGAAGTTTTAACTCCAGAATCTTTGACATGGAGAGACATACCAAGTATTGCTTGGGAATGTAATTTGGTAGTTTCCCGTTACTTTCCACATAGGCAGTAGGATGCCCAGCCTAAAGTCAGCCATGAGTTGGACACTGTCTGTAGCCACCCCTAACTTAACTTATGGAAATATCCTATGGAGCAACTCTTGTGGTTTTTATGTGGCCAAAAGAAAGAAAGCAATGAGAACAACTGCATACATTCAAAACAGATATTCATGCCAACAATATTTAAAAGAACTAAAAATACTAACTATAACTTCCCTTTATATTAAATCCTGTATCTTCTGAATGAAAAGCAGCCAGAGACCTTAACTTACTGAAGTTCTATCCACAATTGTGCAATAAGAAACAGAAAAATATAGATGTAGGTTATCAGTGTACTAGATTAAGTATCAGAATAGTTCTAAATATACAGCATACAACTGTACAATAAACTGCCTGTGGCAGTGAAAGATCTACTATGCAATTCCTTTGAGAATTGTCTATACAGGGTGTTACAAAAAGTTACGGCTAAACTTTCAGGAAACATTCCTCACACACAAAGAAAGAAAATAAGTTATGTGGACATGTGTCCGGAAATGCTTACTTTCCGTGTTAGAGCTCATTTTATTACTTCTCTGCAAATCACATTAATCATGGAATGGAAACACACAGCAACAGAACGTACCAGCGTGACTTCAAACACTTTGCTACAGGAAATGTTCAAAATGTCCTCCGTTAGCGAGGATACATGCATCCACCCTCCGTCGCATGGAATCCCTGATGCGGTGATGCAGTCCTGGATAATGGCGTAGTGTATCACAGCCGTCCACAATACGAGCATGAAGAGTCTCTAAATATGGTACCGGGGTTGCGTAGACAAGAGTTTTCAAATGCCCCCATAAATGAAAGTCAAGAGGGTTGAGGTCAGGAGAGCGTGGAGGCCATGGAATTGGTCCGCCTGTACCAATCCATCGGTCACCGCGTCTGTTGTTGAGAAGCGTACGAACACTTCGACTGAAATGTGTAGGAGCTCCATCGTGCATGAACCACATGTGTCATACTTATAAAGGCACATGTTCTAGCAACACAGGTAGTGTACCCCGTATGAAATCATGATAACGTGCTCCATTGAGCGTAGGTGCAAGAACATGGGGCCCAATCAAGACATCACCAACAATGCCTGCCCAAACGTTCACAGAAAATCTGTGTTGATGATGTGATTGCACAATTGCTTGCGGATTCTCGTCAGCCCACACATGTTGATTGTGAAAATTTACAATTTGATCACGTTGGAATGAAGCCTCATCCGTAAAGAGAACATTTGCACTGAAATGAGGATTGACACATTATTGGATGAACCATTCGCAGAAGTGTACCCGTGGAGGCCAATCAGCTGCTGATAGTGCCCGCACACGCTCTACATGGTACGGAAACAACTGGTTCTCCCGTAGCACTCTCCATACAGTGACATGGTCAACGTCACCTTGTACAGCAGCAACTTCTCTGACGCTGACATTAGGGTTATCGTCAACTGCACGAAGAATTGCCTCGTCCATTGCAGGTGTCCTCGTCGTTCTAGGTCTTCCCCAGTCGCGAGTCATAGGCTGAAATGTTCCGTGCTCCCTAAGACGCCGATCAATTGCTTCGAACGTCTTCCTGTCGGGACACCTTCGTTCTGGAAATCTGTCTCGATACACACGTACCGCGCCACGTCTATTGCCCTGTGCTAATCCATACATCAAATGGGCATCTGCCAACTCCGTATTTGTAGACATTGCACTGACTACAAAACCACGTTCGTGATGAACACTAACCTGTTGATGCTACGTACTGATGTGTTTGATGCTAGTACTGTAGAGCAATGAGTCGCATTTCAACACAAGCACCGAAGTCAACATTACCTTCCTTCAATTGGGCCAACTGGCGGTGAATCGAGGAAGTACAGTACATACTGACGAAACTAAAATGAGCTCTAACATGGAAATTACGCGTTTCCGGACACATGTCCACGTAACATCTTTTCTTTATTTGTGTGTGAGGAATGTTTCCTGAAAGTTTGGCCGTACCTTTTTGTAACACCCTGTATAACCTATTAATCTAGATCTATGTTCATCAGGTAGAAGAATTCAATGTGCTAAGAGGCCAACCTTAAATAGACCTTCTTATTAAGTTCTTTACTTTCCTCCTTAGGTAATTATTTTATTTCTGGTGTTTTCGAATAAATTTGTTAAAATTTCAGGCAAAAGTATGTGTTGTTATTTTGACACAAGTGTATTGGACTGGGGCAGTGTCAATTGGAATATTCCCTTCTTGATGGTTTCCTGTATAATGATGTGACTGATGGTTACATAGTAACTTTTCATTTTTACTGTTTCATTTGTACCATGTAAGCTGTACTATTGTGTAAACAGACTGTTGTTGTGGTCTTCAGGCTGAAGACTGGTTTGACGCAGCTCTCCATGCTACTCTATCCTGCGCAAGCATCTGTAACCTACATTCTTCTGAATTTTCTTACTGTGTTCAGCTCACGATCCCCTATGATTTTTTCTGCCCCCTCCCCTCCCCCCACATTTCCCTCTTAATAATAAATTTGTGATCCCTTGGTGTCTCAGAATTTGTGCTATCTACTGATTCCTTTTCCTAGTCAGTTTGTGCTACAAATTTGTTTTCTCATCAATTCTATTCAGTACCTCCTCAATATTTATGTGGTCTACCCATCTAATCTCAAACAATTTTCTGTAACACCATATTTCAAAAGCTTCTATTCTTTTCTTCTCTAAACTGTTTATTGCTCATGTTTCAATTCCATACATGGCTGCACTCCAAACAAATACCTTCAGAAAAGACTTCCTAACACTTAAATCTATATTTTATGTTAACATGTTTATCTCCTCATAAATTTCTTCAGTCTCTTCATCATCTGCGAAGCTAGTTATTTCGTACACTTGTACTATTGTTGTGGGTGTTGACTTCGTGCCTGTATGAGTCACTATGCTGTTCACAGTAGCTTACTCACATTTCTATTTTGTTATTCATTGTTAAATGTACTCCTGCATTCCCCCTATATGATTTTGTATTTATAACCCTGTATTCACCTGATCAGAAGTCATGTTCCACCTACCAGTGAACTTCACAAATTCCTGCTGACTTCAACCTATCCATTTCCCTTTTTAAATTTTCTAACTTAATTGCACTATTAAGGCATCTAACATTCCACTTTCCAATCTGTAGAACACCAATTTTGTTTCTCCTGATGATGACATCCTCCTGAGTAGTCCCTGCCCGGAGACCCAAATGGGTGACTAACATCTGGAATATTTGACCCACAATGATGCCATCATTATGTAACCACACTGTAGAGCTGCATGCCCTCAAGAAAAATTACAACTGTAGTTCCCCTTGCTTTCAGCTGTTTGCAGTACCAGTACAGCAAGGCCATTTTGGTTGATGTTACATGGCCAGACCAGTCAATCATCCACACTGTTGCCTCTGCAACTATGGAAAATGCTGGTGCCCCTCTTCTGGGACCACATGTTTGTCTGGCCTCTCAACAGATACCACTTAGTTGTGGTTGCATCTATGATAAGGTTATCTGTATCGCTAAGGCATGCAAACCAGCCCACTGATGCAAGGTCCATGGTTCATGGGGGATGGGGGGAGGTAAACAGACTATTTTTAATAATTTATGACTATTTTCAATAATTCTGGAATGTGTAATATTTGTCAATAACATTACAAGGTTATAAAAATGTAAATACTCTCATGTATAAAATTTGTATGCTGTGGCATTATAAGAGAAATTATTGGTCCATTGTTTTTCGAAGTGTTTTTATGCACACTGTATAGAAACAGATTTCGAGTATTTTAACGATATCAGGTAATGTGATGTTATACAGATAAACCAGAGTCATATTATTAGAAACTATTTTTGAATCATGTTTTATGCTTAAGAATCTGTTACCACCATCCTTAATTACTTCTGGTCTGAGCACTTGTTTCGGGTGCACTTACATAGTAGTTCTATAGTGCAGAATAGTGTTCCTTCCACACTTCTAAACTAACATTTCCAATTTTGTTCTTGGCTGTTAGTCTAAGTCAGTATCTTCTGGTATTACATTATCCATCTTTGGTTTTTATCTGAGAAGGAACAACTCAGAATTATGTTCTTGTACTTAAGAATGTTACTGCTGGAAAAATATCTTTATGATTAATATTAGCACTCTTTATCATGTAATAACTTCTTTTGAGACTATAAAATCTCTGGTAAAGTGTAGTAAATATTTTTCGTATAAACAAAATAAATTAAGTACATTGAATTTTTCAACATCCAAATTCCATATCTTGAGAAAATCAGATTAAAAAATATTTAGCCAGAATATGTGTTGTGCTGCTATTCTGCACATTATTTTCTGTTGTTAAGCTCTTCTTTGAGGAAGTGACAGTTCAGTGTTAATAGATCTTAAATTCACGATACTGTGGAAAAAAGAATAATAGAAAAGTTCTTATTGTGACTGTAAAGAGATTATAAAGAAGGACTTAGAGGAATAAGGGAGTATCCCTCAGTTTGGTGAAAATTAAACTACGTGTATATTATGTGAACTGGATGCATCTGGTGTCAGTTTATTGAACTATCAGAGTGTGGGAAAGCTCAATATCAATACTAAAAAGGATAAGATAATAGGCCTTACAAAGCAATCTTAAACTTCCATGTATAAAGGGTATCTCATATCTCTCCGATATCTGGGTTCTGATTGGGTGATTACCTAATCGACCAGTGGGAGACTAGCTTTTTACCTTAAGTTAAGAATTAACACGCCTGTAACAAAAAATGATAGTTTGGTCATAAACGGAAAAAAATAGAAACTACAGGCATAAAGAGGAAGAGAAACACAGAAAAGTGGATATTTAATAGCTGAAAGAAGGTGCTTAACAGTGGGTAAGAATATACTGTGCACAAAAGTAAACTTATGCCTACTAATGGTTATAGCATCATTCATTGATGCAAAGCAAATGGTGTAGGACAAAAAAACATTGCTTAAGTCAGAGGAAAATAACTTTTTAATGCTTTATGTAAATTACAAGATTAAAATTCCTTTGTTAAATGAAACCCCTGTAAGAGACTGTACCTTAAATACAGATTAAATGATGAAGCATCAAGAAGACATAACAGCTTTGAATGTTATGTTAAGATAACAAATAACTCTGAGATCGAGTTGTATGAAGGTACATTTTTGTCCATGCAGGGAAACTTACTTATATTGTTTTAAAAATAGATGCAATATTCCTAAATTATATGCCAAATCAAACTTAAGTTAATACCAAGGTTATCAAAGCTATTTTTATATATAGCCACATAATACAAAGCTCAGTTTTGAAATAAGATTAAACATATACATTGTAGTTACTAATAGAATATAATAATTGTAAGTATTAAGTAAGGTTATGTTTGGTTACTGAGATTCAGAAAATGGACAGATGAGGAAAGCATTACAACAGACATCACTTGTGCTAAGATGATGCCATCGAATTTGCAAGAAAGCACATTGCATTAGTCCCTAGATACAGATCATCTTATTCACTTTTGCAGAGTATAAATAGACATTTTTTCTCAGTGTCAGTTCACTCGAAGAAATTTATTGACTTTATGTCACATATTGCAGCAAAAATGGAGTTGTTACTTCTGGTCTGAGCAGATTCATTTTCAATAACTATTTCAACATAGGCTTCAAACTTCAGTGCCGACACATGAAAGTATGTGATGAAGCTGTAAGTATACTATTGGATGGCATCAAGTTGTCATCTAAATCCAAAGAAAGCTGATACGGGCTATGAATGTCTGAATTACAGAATATGTCCTGTGACACATCGGTTATTGCAATGATTTATAACAAGAATTACTGACACCTCTGATTTAAGGGGACCACACCCTGCCTATTTAACCCATGTTAATATAGGCAAGTATTTGACCCATTTCTGAAAAAACTATTTGATGCAGGACCTTAATATTTTTACCTTATGTTACATGATGTTAATAGAGTCAACTCTACTAAAATCTACTTTATCCATTTAATAGTTTTTAAGAAATACGTTTTTTAAATGTATTAACAAAAAATATTAAATTTTTTTTGCAGAAAATATTTTTTTGTGGACTTCATAATGGGGGAACATTAATGTATGTAGTACCAGAGGTGGCTTTTTATGTTATGCAGAGTCTCTGAAAATTCCATTCATTTATCTGTGAGTTTCTGATATCATGGTACTGAAAATTTTAGTTTGTGGGAAATTGACTTTGGAAATAAGTTGATTAAAACTGTCCTGCTGCATATGATGGCCCTTCTTTGGCCTCTAGCATGTCTTCCAGCTTCTGTTTCACCTTCCTGGATGTTTGTCTTGCTTTCTTGGCCATATTAGATGCAGACCTGTCTGCATCAGCTATCCTCATTTTATCACAATGTTGCAGCCCAGTGATCATATTTTCACCAGGATTAATTCCCAGCTCTTTCAGTACCCATCACTTTCCAGTATTACCACAACTGAATATAATAACAGCGTGATGAACTCCTAGTTTCATTGTATGCATGCCTACAAATACAGTTTTAGGAAGGCGGTGCCAAATTATACTGTTGAAACATTCATTTGGGTTCTGTGTCTGCCTATGCATTTTCTTAGAAGGTCTGGATGAGCCAGGTCTCTGAAAATAGGTTTAATTGCTGTAATAACAGCAGCAGGAAGAGAATGTTGGTGAGAATAAGATTCTCCAGTTGCCTGAGCCCTATTATATTTGCACCACAAATTTTCTCCTGATGGGCACAATCCATGACATGGCTTATTATCAGTAGAGGACTTATGGAAAAATATGGCCCAAACATCTCTCATATCTCTCTTCATTGCCTCCAGATTTTCTTTATTTCTCCTAATTGCCTGCCCATAGTATACCTGCAAGTTTTCTATTTCAGTTTTAGTTAATTGACCCTTTCCGGTCAACAAATTCCCATCCTCTTAATTTTTTTCCTCTCATATCAACAGTTCGTTTTCTCCGCCTTGTTCCCAAACGTTTTTGAACATGGCCTGCACATTCTATTTTGCTGATAATGGCATCTCCATATGGCTTAGAGTTGACAGTTGGTGACAGAAAAGTGGGCATGGCACATAAACACACGTTTATGATCAAAAAAAATTTTTTCAGCAAAATCCTATTCAGAGTACTTTAATAAAACCGCAATCTGTCGAAATATGATGAAAACCAAAAAATAGATTTTTTCGACCTGCACCATGGTGTGGTCCCCTTAAATCCAAGTTGTATTTCATTTAAGACAACTATGGACCTACAACTTTGGTTGCCATATTTGCATTTAAAGTGATGTATTTCTGTGTGTGTTTGGCCAGAGTGCATGGGAGAACAGAGAGCTGATGAAATAGGTTGTTGTTGCTTCAAGTTATCCACAAAATTAGAGGAAACATGAATCACCTTGTTGTTTATAGTGATTCTTGATGGAGACAAAATACGAACATTCACATTATGTGCATGTGACTTTACATGATTGAAATGGACTGGTTTGAGAGCGTAGATCATAGATTTTTGATAATAAATGAAGATTTTGTGTAACTTCTTCAGATTATGGGAACTTAAATTCCACTTTATTTTCAGCAATGGTTGTAACTATTTTCGGATATGAAGTATCTGATTCATGTTTTTAATGTTTACACAATTTATTAGCACTTTTGCAATGTACTGTTGTGTTTAAAATTAGCGAAATACATCGATAACTTTACATGCTGCCAAAATTAGTCTTTCTATAAATGTAATTACAAAATATGAAATACAACTTTGTTTTTAATTCTGTTTTATATAATCAACAGAACATCACTTATGAGAGATAACACTTATATTTTATTAATTTATTAACTTACATTATGTTGCGTTTATGACACAGCATAACATCTGTATTTTTAACAAATGTCTGATTTATTCTGTTATTCTAGTAAATATCTTTTACAGCCATAATATTTTCAAAAGTTTTTCACTTTGAAAAATGCACACAAATCCGAGATTGTTTTTCGTATTTCACTTATGCTATAGAATGCTTTCTCTTTCAACCATGTCTCTACCACCATTTTAAATCTATTCTCATGCAATTCCCTCGTTCCATGTGATGTATTGTTGTAAAATGTTTTGCCAGCATGTAAAAAATTATTTTGGAATTTACTCAAACGTGTCCAAGGAATGTCTAATAATTGCCTATTTCTGGTTTCACATGAATGCACATCTGACCTGCTTTCATACATGTGGGGGTTCTCTTTGGCATGCATAAGTGCTTTAAGTATGTATAGACTGGGAATTGTAAGAATTTTGTGCTCAATGAAGTACTGTCTGCAAGAAGTTAAATTGCTCACACCAAAAATACATCTAATGGCTTTCTTGTGCCAGAGGAAAAGATATTTTGCCCCAGCAGAGTTTCCCCAAAGAAGTATTCCATAATGCAGATGAGTATGAAAAAAGGCATGGTATTCCATAAGTATGCACTCCTTACTGACACAATCCTTCAGTTTCCTGAGGAGATATAGAACTCTTGCCAACTTACTGCACAGCTTTTCTGTGTGGGTATTCCAGCACAATTTGTTATCAAGATAAATGCCTAGCAATTTTACTGAATGTCTGAGTTCATTAGGTCCATCATTAATATCTCTAAGGGAAAAGAGGATGTGTTCACTTTTATTTTTATTTAATGACAGGCTATTTTCATGGAACCAGTGAGCTGCCTTTTACATCATGGATTTGTTCATTTGTTTGACAACATTCACATCATTATGTGACGTGATAAAAGTTGTGTCGTCAGCATACATTACAGATTTATATGGTAATGTGTTGGGCAGGAAATTCACATACACAATGAATAAGAAAGGTCCCAGTACAGATCCTTGTGGGATTCCATATTTTACCTTGAGATGGTCAGATTTTTTGTTTAAATTTGTATAGACCATTTGGTTTTCTGTTTGTCAAATATGATTTCAGCAGTAATAGTTCTGTTTCAGTTATTGCATATTTTTCTAGTTTCTTAATTAAAATGTTTTGTGAGACAGTGTCAAATTCCTCGGTTAAATCAACTAATGTTGTATAGGCATGTTCCCTATTTTCAAAACCTTGTAATATTGGTAAGACAACTTCCTGAACTGCTTTTATTGTTGATAGTCCAGTTTGGAATCCATACTGAGCCTTATTGAGAAGGTTGTGACACTCAAAATATTCGTTTAATTGGTCTTCCATTAATTTTTCAATAATTTTAGGTAATATTAGTACTATTGCTATAGGTCTGTAATTTTGGGGTGAATTTGTGTCTCCCTTTTTGTATATGGGCAATACAATTGTCAGTTTAAGGCAGTCTGGACATGTTCCCTCTGTAAACATCCTATTGATTAAGTAAGACAGTGGAATGCATATAGTGTATTATTTTCTTTATGGTAAAATTAGAAAAACCATGTATGTCCTCAGTTCTGGAGTTGCTTAGTGATCTGACTACATCCAGTATATCCTTAGGATAAATGGTTCTCCATTCAAATTTTGGCAAGTCTCCTGTCAACTCTGTTTCCTGCAATTTGTGAAGTATGTCCTCACTATCATCTAAATTACTTTCATCTGTATAGCTAATTCTCCAGAATTTATGAAACTATTATTTAGTTCAACTGCACTTAGAGGAACAGGTAAATTTTCTGCAATTAGTCCTGTTTCTGCTTTAACTATTTTCCATGCTGCTTTTTATTTGTTGCTGAACTGATAAATATAGTTATCATTAGCTTTTTTCTTTGCAGAAATGATTTCTTTTCTGGACAGCTTTTTTAAATTGGCATATGAGTGTCTATACTCATTGTGTTAAACCTTGAAAGCAGAAATTTGTACAGTGCTAATGTGAGTCACAAAATGATCTGGATACTTCTAGAACAATTCATTCAGCTAATTCAAAGGACTTTGGTTACTTGCAGAAATGTTATGAGTAAATGAAAACAAAAGCTCAAACAAATGATCATCTTGTTAGAATCTGCAAGAAGAGACAAGATAAGCATAAAAGAAGCCTGAAAGTAGCTACCCTTTGGTGTGTGTGGCTTTAAAAAAATGATAAATATAAAAATAGTCAAAAGATGCATGAGTGATGTAATTAGGGAGGTGTCAGGTATGAGTCTGAATTCAGAACAGTCGTAAGTTTATAAGAAACCAGATCTGTGAAATTTGCTGATATCTATGTCAGGTCAAATGGAGGAAATAGGCTCTAAATTTGGAAAAATAGAATCAGTCGTGTAGACAAACAGTGATCTTTTTAAAATCTGAAATGGAAACGAACAGTGAGTAAATTAACAATCAAATCTGAAAACAAAAAGGTAGGTTCGAAGCTGGCTTAAAGGGTGAGTATTCAAGTCTAGGTATTTGTTGAATACAGCAGCATTATATTTTGTAATGAATCATATTATTGTTATTATTTTTCTCTCGTTCTTTTCTTTTCTTTTCTTGTACTAGCGATTCTATTGGGTTACAAACGAAACAAGTAGAGATACGCTCTTCAATTTTTTAATTTCTATATATTCATCTATTTTTCTCTGTAAGTGGTAGTGGATGGACATATTACAAATTCCGCCGCATTAATATTGTTCGGAAATGTGTATTCTAACCGGACATTAAAGAAATGTTATAAAAGTTATTAGCAAGCTGAAGTTCATTTATAACCGCATCTGTTCATCATTTCACTGGTGCCGAGAATCTTGCATCGAGAGGGTCAAAGCAAACAAGAAGAATCTGTGTGAGCAGAGGGCCGGCGATCCAGAACCATTATTGTCATACCAATGTCTATGCACGATAGCGGTAACAGGAAAAGAAAGTATGTAAATTTACGAATGTTAATCTAATAATGTATTAAATTTAAAGGTCTGTTGATATCAGTGCCAGTTAAAGTTCACTCAGGATGTGTGTACCTTCCACTGTTTCAATTATTCTTTCCAACAATATTTTTAATTATTCTAGCAGCAATTTTTATTCAGTTTCCACTATGTGTTATATTTTATGCACTCCCTCTCCCCCCCCCCCATTCTGTGCCTCTATTCAATGGTGACTGTTTAAAGCACGGCACCATTGTTACATTTGTTATATGTCCGTGGGATTGAGACCAATGAAAACTTGAAGGAGCAAATTAAATTCTGCCTACAAATGAGACGCTCAGGGAAAGTTGATTTCAGCGGTAAAGGCAGGAAGCTGCTACGCTGTATGCTTATTTGGCCATGCTTGGCGCCATCTCACTCTCACTCTCTCTCTCTCTCTCTCTCTCTCTCTCTCTCTCTCACACACACACACACAGAGTAAATAATCTCTTTTCCTCCCAATTAAAATCGTTTACGGAAAATGCATTTCTATAGGAAAGTCGAAAATTTGTGTAATAACAACATTAAAGTGCAAAATAATTCATTCAAATTCTGTAGACTGTATCAGAGAATAATCAGATTCATTTATTAGTACGCATATAAATCTGCTTTAATTGAAAAGTACCGATATAAACAAAATTTCATGTGTAAAATACACTCCTGGAAATTGAAATAAGAACACCGTGAATTCATTGTCCCAGGAAGGGGAAACTTTATTGACACATTCCTGGGGTCAGATACATCACATGATCACACTGACAGAACCACAGGCACATAGACACAGGCAACAGAGCATGCACAATGTCGGCACTAGTACAGTGTATATCCACCTTTCGCAGCAATGCAGGTTGCTATTCTCCCATGGAGACGATCGTAGAGATGCTGGATGTAGTCCTGTGGAACGGCTTGTCATGCCATTTCCACCTGGCGCCTCAGTTGGACCAGCGTTCGTGCTGGACGTGCAGACCGCGTGAGACGACGCTTCATCCAGTCCCAAACATGCTCAATGGGGGACAGATCCGGAGATCTTGCTGGCCAGGGTAGTTGACGTACACCTTCTAGAGCACGTTGGGTGGCACGGGATACATGCGGACGTGCATTGTCCTGTTGGAACAGCAAGTTCCCTTGCCGGTCTAGGAATGGTAGAACGATGGGTTCGATGACGGTTTGGATGTACCGTGCACTATTCAGTGTCCCCTCGACGATCACCAGTGGTTTACGGCCAGTGTAGGAGATCGCTCCCCACACCATGATGCCGGGTGTTGGCCCTGTGTGCCTCGGTCGTATGCAGTCCTGATTGTGGCGCTCACCTGCACGGCGCCAAACACGCATACGACCATCATTGGCACCAAGGCAGAAGCGACTCTCATCGCTGAAGACGACACGTCTCCATTCGTCCCTCCATTCACGCCTGTCGCGACACCACTGGAGGCGGGCTGCACGGTGTTGGGGCGTGAGCGGAAGACGGCCTAACGGTGTTCGGAACCGTAGCCCAGCTTCATGGAGACGGTTGCGAATGGTCCTCGCCGATACCCCAGGAGCAACAGTGTCCCTAATTTGCTGGGAAGTGGCGGTGCGGTCCCCTACGGCACTGCGTAGGATCCTACGGTCTTGGCGTGCATCCGTGCGTCGCTGCGGTCCGGTCCCAGGTCGACGGGCACGTGCACCTTCCGCCGACCACTGGCGACAACATCGATGTACTGTGGAGACCTCACGCCCCACGTGTTGAGCAATTCGGCGGTACGTCCACCCGGCCTCCCGCATGCCCACTATACGCCCTCGCTCAAAGTCCGTCAACTGCACATACGGTTCACGTCCACGCTGTCGCGGCATGCTACCAGTGTTAAAGACTGCGATGGAGCTCCGTATGCCACGGCAAACTGGCTGACACTGACGGCGGCGGTGCACAAATGCTGCGCAGCTAGCGCCATTCGACGGCCAACACCGCGGTTCCTGGTGTGTCCGCTGTGCCGTGCGTGTGATCATTGCTTGTACAGCCCTCTCGCAGTGTCCGGAGCAAGTATGGTGGGTCTGACACACCGGTGTCAATGTGTTCTTTTTTCCATTTCCAGGAGTGTAGTTTTTTTTTCATAATTTTGTTAAACACTGTTCACAATGGAGAAATTTCCATTGTTGGAAACTCATTACAAAGTGCAGTATACTAAGACGTCAGAAATCCAAGCATGGCATCAGTTGAAAATAACGCGCCAAGTCCAACTGTCCGATGGCTACCAAAACAACTAGGTTGATTCCCCACTATTAAAAAATGATGACACTGGTAATATAACTAAACATGATGTCACTTTTGTGACCATCAATGAGACAATTTATCAGTTCTCACTGGGAAATATTTTTTTCAAATAGTGAAACTGAAGCGCAAGGCAGCGAAAATTGCTTTGATTATTTGCTCATGACGTCGCGAACGCAAGAACACGAAACAGTTCATAAAAGCAATGTAAATACTGGCAAGATATACAATTTGACACAACTCATGCAATTAATAACACAACAGTTTACCCGTTGTTGTTGTTGTTGTGGTCTTCAGTCCTGAGACTGGTTTGATGCAGCTCTCCATGCTACTCTATCCTGTGCAAGCTTCTTCATCTCCCAGTACCTACTGCAACCTACATCCTTCTGAATCTGCTTAGTGTATGCATCTCTTGGTCTCCCCCTACGATTTTTACCCTCCACGCTGCCCTCCAATACTAAATTGGTGATCCCTTGATGCCTCAGAACATGTCCTACCAACCGATCCCTTCTTCTGGTCAAGTTGTGCCACAAACTCCTCTTCTCCCCAATCCTATTCAGTACCTCCTCATTAGTTATGTGATCTACCCATCTAATCTTCAGCATTCTTCTGTAGCACCACAGTTTACCCATCAGGAAAATATAGGACAACAGCTTACACAGCAAAATCAGGCATTTAACGATTTCAAGAATGGTATTAGTCAACAGTTCAGTGAGGCGATGTGGGCACAACTATATGCACTGAATTATCTGACGAGCTATCTGGGAAGTTGACAGAGCTTGGTAAACAACTAAAATAAGAAATAATTACTGACATGTCCCGCAATATAAATACATTAACAGAAAAGGTAACATCCATAGATTATAAACAGCCACAACTTGCAGGTGAGTTACGAAACCTTAGTGAAGCATTTTCTCAAATTCAGGAGATGCAATCCAAAGTGAATGCGTGAGTAAAAGATGTGACGAATGCAGTCAGTGAGCTGCAAGACACATGCAAAAACCTTCGATGCCACAAAACTTCTGCCCAACTGGTTGTTGCCTTAGTTTCTGTTTATCAGAATGTCGGTGTCGTGTGAAAATTTTATACATGCCTGGGAATGGGTTGCTGATACTCTCATGTCATTTATAAACAGCAGGAATACGATTGGATCTAGAATGGAACCTTGGGGCACACCATATTTTACATTTTGTTTCCCTGACTGATACATATGTCTGTTGCTTTCTTCTTGATGTTTTTATTCTCCTGGTCACAAATAATCCCACCCAGCATTAATTGAGATGTTTTAAATTCCACTATTTGTTGTCTGTTGCTCAGGTATGATTGTATCTGTTTGTGTCCCAGTTCCCTGATACCTATGTGTTCCAATTACACTCCTTACAAAAATGTAGTACACACTCCTTCAATCCTTAGGCCCCAGCATTTTTTCTCTCTCTAATCTTTGCTACAACTGTACGTGGCATACTTTCCTTTCTACGAAACAGTCTATTACCTCATCAATCTATTTATTGCATGAAAAATCAAAATGTCATTGTGTTATACTGAAAAAGCTGTTAATACGTGTAGTAACCAAGACTGGTGTTTCTCGATTTGATTATGTCTATTTTGTCACTGTCTCCTAGATAAAACGAAATAGGCCTTTCTAACATTGCAACAGTTGTAGCACACGGGGTCAAATGGTCATTTTTATGTAGCTCATGTACACAAGTAACACGACAGAACATAATTCATGAAGTCCAATATCAAATGCCTATTAGGCTTACTACAAGCAACAAGTTTTTTTGTGTTATGAAATTATTTCACATTTTATTTATATGTTTTAGTTTCTCAAGCTGAGATCGAAAAGTAGTAGTATGAAATTGTTAAATAAATTTGGAATCGTCATATTCTACCATATAATTTGCGTTATGTTTCCTGTTTCTTCTCATTCCTCATCCTAACAAACTATCTTGTTATCACTGATTCTGCAACTATTCCTGCCATTGTCAGCACTTATTCTCGGTTATCATCACTAACGCTGGCAGAATCACCAGTTCAGTTATCTCGTGTTTATTCACTGGTTATACGTTATTACGAAATTGTACAACACGTTTTCCGCGCTATTCCGAGAGTAGAACATAAGCGGCTGCTAACTAGCAACTGTACAACTGGTAGTGTAGCGATATGACAAAATTTTTCTGTGTAAATTTAATTTTGTTGGATATACTGAGAAGGTAATATATGTAATCTTTCTTACCTATTGTGCCTTTTAGTCGTTTATTTCCACTCTGGTAATCTGACTCTATAGATGTCGCTGATAATTGCAACAAAACTATTCATTCGCACACCCAGTCAAACACAGCGGAGTCCTCTAACTGGGGAGGTATCAAGAATGATGTCCCACAGGGTTCAGTCTTGGGTCCCTTTTTGTTCTTAATATGTGTTAATGACTTGCCACTCTATATTTATGAAGATATAAAGCTAGTTCTTTTTGCTGATGATACAAAGATAGTAATCGCACCTAACAAGCAAGAATCAGCTGAGGAAATTGTAAATAATGTCTTTCAGAAAATTATTAAGTGGTTCTCTGGAAATGGTCTCCCACTAAATTTCAAGAAAACGCGATTTATACAATTCTGTGTACAGTAAATGGTATAACAGCATTGATAAAGGTAGACTATGGTCAGAAATAAGTCTGTTGCTAAAGCAGAATATTTAAAATTTGTGGGTGTGTGCATTGATGAGAAATTGAATTGGAAGAAACACATTGATGATCTGCTGAAACAGTTAGGTTCAGCTACTTATGCTGTTAGGGTTACTGCAAATTTTTGTGATAAATATATCAGTAAATTAGCTTATTATGCCTATTTTCATTCACTGCTTTCATATAGCATCATGTTTTGGGTCAATTAGTCACTAAGAGAGAAAGTATTCATTGCACAAAAGTGTGTAATCAGAATAATAGCTGGAGCCCACCCAAGATCACCTTGCAGACAGTTATTAAAGCAACTCAGGATATTCACAGTACCTTCACAATACATATATTCACTTACGAAATTTGTCATTAATGACCCATCCCAATTCAGAAATAATAGCTAAGTGCATAGCTACAACACTAGAAGAAAGGATGGTCTTCACTATTCTGGATTGAGTCTGACTTTGGCACAGAAAGGGGTGGATTATGCTGTTACAAAAATCTTTAACCATTTGCCAAATAGTATTAAAAGTCTGACAGATAGCCCGCCAACATTTAAAAGGAAATTAAAAGAATTTCCGAATGACAACCCCTTTTACAAAATAGATGAATTTTTAGATATGAAGTAGTAACAGCACAAAAAAACCAATCAATTATTTTGTGCAAAGAAAACTAATGTTAAAGTGACACATTCCACATCATTACGAAATGATGTATTCATGATGTATGGAACAAGGATTAAGGTATGTTTGTATGCACATAAACAAATAGGGGTTTGCATTCATCCCTCTTGGTTTCTTCGGCTCAGCTCCTATAGCCCTAACCCCTTTTGTCTGTGGGAAAGTTTTTTATTTCTAGGCGCAATGGGGATTACCCTGGCAGAGACATCATGTACATTACGCACACATCCGAAAATAAACTTATGATTCATTCAGAAATCAACTTAGAATGTGTTCAATAATCAACTGGAAGGCATTTCAAAATCATATTAATAATCGATAGACCAACGTTCGCTGCTGCTGAGTATTTCTTTAAAATACCATCAAGGATGTTATCAAACGCCAGGTGAAAATTTTGATTTTAGTCCTCTAGTGGCATCTGACACTTCTTTCTGATCACTGGATGTAAAAAAACTGTTTGGATCTTGTTATTTCCTAGCATTTGATGGATACATGTTGATAAGATTTTCTGCTGCCTCTGTAAAATAGAAGTTTAAGGAGGGTAGGACGTCAAACGGGCCGACTTGGAGCAGGCGAGGCACCAGAGGACATTTTAATTTCCACTATCTATACTTTTACAAATAAATTCATAAAACTTTAACAGCATGACCAGGAAGGATTCAGGATTCATACTCATAGCAGTGAAAGCTCAAAAACGTAACAAAACACTTTTTTTTTTACATATGAAATTTCATCATTTTTTCACTTACTACTGGCTGCATTTGTTGCTATAGGTACACTTTTCTTCCTAAGTAAGAGAGATTCTTCGATGACTTTTTCACAGCATACAAACCATAGTTACAGGTGTATGAAACTCTAGAAGTTATTTCATTTATGAAAAAATGAGTCAATTTTTACATTTTTAACTTCATGTTTAGAAAAAATGCAAGTGTTATAGTTAATTATCTCCGTTTTTTAAGAGATTTGGAAAATTATAGAGTTTCAAATACCTGTAACTACTGTTTGTATGCTATGGAAAATTCATCGAAGAATCTCTCTTACTTAGGAAGAAAAGTGTACCTATAGCAACAAATGCAGCCAGTAATAAGTGAAAAAATGATGAAATTTCACATGTAAAAAAAGGTATTTTGTTACGTTCTTGAAGTTCCACTGCGATGAGTGTGAGTCCTCAATCCTTCCCGGTCATGGTGACAGAGTTTTATGAATTTATTTGTAAAAGTATAGACAGTAGAAATTAAAATGTCCTGTGGTGACTTTCCTGCTCCAAGTCGGCCTGTTTGACGTCCTACCCCCCTTAAATCATTTGCAAGTTTTTTTTTGGTCTGATATTTGGGTTGTGTTTTTCAGTAAGACAATACTGTGGTGCACTTCATATTGTTTTCCTGTTTCTTTTCTTACTATGTCCCGTACTGCCTTCCTCTGGGCTGCATTTAACCATATTTATAAAAGCCATAGTTTTAAAACCTGAAACGTGCAAATAAATGGACATTCATTATATTAATATCACGCTGTAGGCACACTTATCAGGCGACTGAATTAAGATACAAAGCTTCACTGCTTCCTTTTTTATTTGTACAGTTTCGCTCATGTAATCTGAATTATTTTTCTAAATGGGAGCGTTTTTCAAAACTGCTATGTAACACAACAATCTAGACTATATTGTCAAATAAATGAAGTAAGCAATCCTCCATTTACCGTTTTAAAATGTCATTTACAATGATTACCCTAGCATAGGCCTATTAAAATTCTTTAGTGTTAAAGGGCTCCTTAGAAGATGAGACTAAGATATGATATACGAAACGGCGAATTGAAAAAATAAACAGTGCACACTAACGCCGAGTGTCTGGTTCCTGAAGTTCTGTCAATATCTGAATGGAGAATATTGTCAGTCAATATTTGACCTCACACGTTAACTATGTATTGACAATATTGAGAATGTTTTGAGGTCCATCAATACTGCTCATCAATGTTTCTAGGATTCACAATACGTCAATATGCGCCCGTAGACAGTCAATATATTGACAGTTTGACAATATTATTGAACGTGTGAGGGTCCCTTTAATACAGCTCTGTTGCACTCAGACGTGGTACACACATTTAATATTTGTTTTTAACGCAGTTCATTTACAAATAAACATTAATTTTGTACCATTAAAACAATATTTTCAATAATTGCGATTAGAGAAAAAATGAATAGGACCTATTTTGCAGGAAATGTAATCTAGTTTAATTTTGTACTGGCAACATTCTCTCTAGGAGCCGCGGTTTTCGAGTTATTAGAGAAAAACATAAAAAGTGCCCTTTAAAGTCTCCTCCTCCATTCCAACTCTCGGGATTTTTAGTATGTTATTCGTGGTACTCCCTCTTACCACTGTACAAAGATTTGCGACGACACGAATTTTGTCCCTCCAATCAACCTTTGCTGGTCTTCACT
Organism: Schistocerca nitens; assembly: GCF_023898315.1. Taxonomy (NCBI): domain Eukaryota; kingdom Metazoa; phylum Arthropoda; class Insecta; order Orthoptera; family Acrididae; genus Schistocerca; species Schistocerca nitens. Next base: position 166,669,346 of record NC_064622.1, read on the forward strand.
GACAGTAAACTGTAGGCCTGCCCTGGGCTTCTTTAGCGTTCTCAGTGCAAAATTTACACCGAATGGTTGTGGCAGAGATCGTTTCATGAAATCAAAACACACAGTGATATTGTTCCCATAAGACCTTACGACTAATTACCACACAGTGAAAGTAGTCATTTTAACTATACACTGCGCTGGCGTTCCTGGTGGCGAAATGAGGTACTGATGGACTCACATGAATCAAACGTTAGATTGTTTGCTATAAAATGTCACATGTACCGATTCTGTAAGTTATCTCAATAAATTCCTGTATCATTCCGAAGCTGCAAAATTCTTTTTAACTCACCTTGTGTAATTGTATAAAGTACTGTATATAGTTTCGACAGTTTGCACAAGCCAGCATACAGAGGGCAACTTGTCAGTTCTGCTTGCTGGTAACCTGAATGATGCGGAAAGCTAGAAACACTTAGTGAAAACAAGATTAAGAACACCGTAGTCACTTAGGAGCTTTCAGCGTACGCACGACATCATCGTAGGTAAGAAAACAGTAAAGTCTCTGGCACAAGTCCACCAGCGGACAATCGGCCTGACTGCAGTTTAGAATATGATGGAATACTTTTCAAAAAATGATTCGAAAATTACTAACGTAACAAGAAAGAAATTTTTTTTTACTTCAACTTGTGGAAAAAGACGTAAGCACTAACGTATTTGGACTGATAAAAATGAACAATCTCAAAATGTATAAATGTGTGCGATAGATTTTTTATCGAGAAAAATAAAGGTATTCTGAGATAAAGGATAAAATACCGTAAGAAATTGTTTCGCCTTTGCAACAAAACTAGTGTCATTGATAAATTTGCGTTATGTTATATCTTGTAGGAACTTCCAGTGAGGAAGCTGATAAAATAATAGCACTGATTTTGGTATTATCTCAGGGATATTAACTGTATCGTGAACGCAGTTTATTTACGAGTGGCTCCGGGCATAGAAGTGCGCGAGGACCTGCACGGAATACGACCAAGAACATTCCTTACCTCCCGAAAAGATTATATTTGCACCAATTACAGGCTCTTCGTCACTGCACACATCATCAAAATTACCGATAGCTACTACAGAAAAGAGGAGAGGAAACTGCAGATGATGTAGGTACTTTCAGGTCATCGTTTCCCTTGGAATCGTACCAAACATAGTGCATTTGTTCGTATAGTTTTGTGATACGCAAGTTTCGTTCAGATAAATCTTTAGTAAAGATGTGCAACAAATGCAAAGTCCACAAAAACGTAGATCTACAGGGTGGTCCATCTGAAGTTTCGGATGAGATTATCTCGAAAACTATACATCGGGTAAAAATGGTGGTTAAGACAAGTTCTTAAGCTCAAAGGGGGACATCAAATGATACTACACGTGAGCTTCAGGCCCCGACCCCTTGGGTGGGGCGAGGGGGCGAGGGGAGACAACCTCTAAATCTTAAATAGAAACACCCATTTTTTATTTCAGATTCGGATTCTCCATATAAAAGTAATCAAGTAGTGTCTGAAACATTCTTTTAAACCAGAATGAGATTTTCACTCTGCAGCGGAGTGTGCGCTGATATGAAACTTCCTGGCAGATTAAAACTGTGTGCCAGACCGAGACTCAAACTCGGGACCTTTGCCTTTCGCGGGCAAGTGCCCTATCAACTGAGCTACCCAAGCACAGCTCACGCGCTGTCCTCGCCGCTTTATTTCTGCCAGTATCTCGTCTCCTACCTTCCCAACTTTACAGAAGCTCTCCTGCGAACCTTGCAGAACTAGCACTCCTGAAAGAAAGGATATTGCGGAGACATGGCTTAGCCACAGCCTGGGGGATGTTTCCAGAATGAGATTTTTACTCCCTGCAAGGTTCGCAGGAGAGCTTCTGTAAAGTTTGGAAGGGAGGAGACGAGATACTGGCAGAAGTAAAGCTGTGAGGACAGAACTTGAGTCGTACTTGGGTAGCTCAGGTGGCAGAGCACTTGCCCGCGAAAGGCAAAGGTCGCGAGTTCGAGTCTCGGTCCGGTACACAGTTTTAATCTGCCAGGACGTTTCATTTTTTCAAACCATTGACAGATGGCGCTGAAATCGAGAAAAAAGTAAAATTGGGGAAGAACTCTGATTTATTTAGAATTATCCGAGAAAGACGCATCAAATCGATAAAAAATGTGCACAAATTCTTTCGTTACGCCAAATTAAGCTATTTTTGTACAAAATGTTCTGTATCCTATGGTACTCTCGCAGGCATACTGTCAATCAGGTGTTGGAATACTGGTCATTAAATAAAAAGTAAGTGGATGTCAACACATGCCTAAAGAGATTAGTAGACATGCAGTCTACATGAAACGTACTCACACCGACTTGTACTTACAAGCTAATAGTTGTCACCATTCGGCTCAGTGTGAAGGGGTACTTCGTACCTTGGTACACAGGGCACATGTCGTTTCTGACGCTGAGACCTTACCAGCTGAGCTGTCCCATCTTGAAGTTACATTTCGTCAAAATGGTTATAGTGATAGACAGATTGAACGTGCGTTGCGCTATCGACCAACTGTACATCGGGTGATTGATGATAATTCTGAGTCAACACCTAAGTCTACTGCCTTTTTGCCTTACGTAGGAAACACGTCCAATAAGATCGGTCGTATTTTACGGAAATACGATGTGAAATGTGTTTGCCGACCTCCATCTAAAATTAGAGCACTTTTGAGTTCCGTTAAGGATGATCTTGGACTGCGTAAGGCGGGTGTATATCGTATTCCTTGTAGCTGCGGCATGGCATATATTGGTCAAACTATCAGGACCGTGGAGGACAGATGTACTGAGCATAAACGGCACACACGATTACAGCAGCCAAATAGATCTGCTATTGTCGAACATTGCTTGGATACTGGTCACCCCATGTTATATAATAACACCGAGGTATTGGCATGCACGTCCAGCTATTGGGACAGTGTCATTAGGGAGGCAGTTGAGATTAAATTAGCGAGCAACCTCGTTAACAGGGATGGAGGTTTCTGTTTAAACTCTGTTTGGAATCCAGCTCTCTCCCTTGTCAAAAAACAGAGGAACAGAGTCAATGCTGCCTCACCTGCGAATTCATAGTCTCACTATCGATAGCTCTGACTTTGGTCATCTTTGGTGGCACTAGTGTTCAGTGTGTGTGTGTGTGTGTTATCTTTCCTGCTTCTGTCCGAGAACCGAGGTATTAAATTTGCATGTACCGCCGCCTGTCCGTTGCAGTTTGCCTTGAAAATGGCGGGGTGTTCTCCCGCCGAAATATCGGCGGTCGCTGAAAGTGTTACCTGGCTGAATTCCCGGAAGTTATTTGAAAGTTGTATACGCCAGGAGAAACTCAGGTCTCAGTATGAAAATGGTTCGATGAACCCTCTGCGAGGCACTTAAGTGTGAATTGCAGAGTGACCATGTAGATGTAAATGAAATATGCAGTCGCCATTCCGGAACTGCTCTTCAACTGTGGGAAGCAAGAAGGTGCTTAAAACATCAATGTAGACCTGTGCTGTGATAGTGCCACGCAAAACAAGAAGGGGTGCAAGCCACCTCCATGAAAAACACGACGACACCATAACACCACCGCCTCCGAATTTTACTGTTGGCACTACACACGCCGGCAGATGACGTTCACCGGGCATTTGCCATACCCCCACCCTGCCATCGGATCGCCACATTGTGTACCGTGATTCGTCTCTCCACACAGCGTTTTTCCACTGTACAATCGTCCAACGTTTAAGCTGTTTACACCGAGCGAGGCGTCGTTTGACATTTACCGGCGTGATGTGTGGCTTATGAGCAGCCGCTCGACCATGAAATCCAAGTTTTCTCACCTCCCTCCTACTTGCAGTGGATCCTGATGCAGTTTGGAATTCCCGTGTAATGGTCTGGATAGATGTCTGCTTATTACACATTACGATCCTCTTCAACTGTCGGCGGTCTCTGTCAGTCAACAGACGAGGTCGGCCTGTACGCTTTTGTGCTGAACGTGTCCCTTCACGTTTCCACTTCGCTATCACATCGGGAACAGTGGACCTAGCGATGTTTAGGAATGTGGAAATCGCGCTTACAGACGTATGACACAAGTGACACCCAATCACCTGACCACGTTCGAAGTCCGTGAGATGCGCTGAGCGCCCAATTCTGCTACTGAGGTCGCTGATGTGGAGTACCTGGCAGTAGGTGGCAGCACAGTGCACCTAATATGAAAAACGTATGTTTTTTGGGGGTGTCCAAAAAAATGGTTCCAATGGCTCTGAGCACTATGGGACTTAACATCTGAGGTCATCAGTCCCATAGAACTTAGAACTATTTAAACCTAACTAACCTAAGGACATCACACACATACATGCCCGAGGTAGGATTCGAACCTGCGACCGTAGCGGTCGCGCGGTTCCAGACTGCAGCGACTAGAACGGCTCGGCCACTCCGGCCGGCTGGGGGTGTCCGGATAGTTTTGATCACATAGTGTACGTCATTTGGTTTTGGTTTTATTTGTCTCTAGGACCATAAAGTGGAAAGTTGACAAGTTAGGGGCAAGGGGTAGGTAATTCCTGCTTTTTATTTCAACATATCTCTGGCTCTTTCTTTAGGGATTAGATAGTCTGCATATGGTAAAAAGATATACTTCTGTAACTTTGTTCTTGTAGGAAACTTGTTTTCATATATATTTAATTAAATAAGAAATATTACTGTACACATTTTGTCTCTTGATTAAAATTCCTGACGGTTGTGTGTCTCGTATGATTTTCCCGGGAGACTGGAACGTTTATGTTGAAACCGGAACTGTCCCGAGAAGTCCGGGATGTCTGGTCAGCGTAATATTACTAGGCAGGGGGCTAGTTCGTCAGAGCTAAGGCTCCGTGCGACCTTAAACCGGACGTGGTGGAAGGTGAGAGAACGTCACCTCCCGTAGGACAGTGCCTAGTGGACCGTGCGTAGTGAAGCACTGTTATGTGCAAACCAAGCTTCCGATCGATGACAGCTTTACCTTTCTGAAGGCGTAATGAACTCAAAGAGAGACGGCGGCCTTCGGAGAAGATCGCCCCTTGGCAAAGGGCATCCGCCATTCATGCAGAGCGGTGAATGGGGGCGGCCGGGATCTGGGGTTTGCGGCCTCGTGCCCCCGCCGCTGCGCCTGTGTGCGTGGCCCTGAGTCGGTGTGCGTGCGCGTGTCAGGGTAGGCACGTGGCAGGCAGAAACTGGGCCACCGGGGCCTCCCGAGCCCCATTCAACCCCTCGCCCGCTCTCATTCAAGGAGAGCGGGGTTTTGTGAATGGGGCAGCTGCGCCGAGGGTGCGAATCGAGGGTGTGGCCTGCGCACCAGTGTCTGTCTCTCTCTCTTTCTCCTTCTCTGTCTCTCTCGCTCTTTTCTCACCCTCTCCCTCCGCTCCTCCCCCCCCCCCCTCACGCCCTCCTCCTGCTACAGTGTGCGTCTACGTGAGTGAGGGGGCAGGCACGTGGCACAGTACATTCACCTTCCCGCTGGAAGCGCGAAACACTGGACCAAGGCGCGTATCCAGTGGCGAGCGGGGCGCGTAGGGGAGTTAATTATAACTGCAAGCTATGCTAATTCTTCCGTGGACAAATGTGTCCCACTAAGGCAGTACGCAGTTTTGAGCATCGAGACGTCTGTGATCACTGCCCACCGCGGCGTTGGATGCAGCCTGGTGACATTGTGGGCACGTGACGCGCCAACAAAAGTATGTAAGCGAAGCAGACACGAACGAGGGGTCGCCCTAACGAAGATATGGGCTGCAAATGGGAAAATCGTTGAGATAAGCTTCTTTTACATACCGCTGTTCCGGAAGAACAATGACACAACTGCAAAATTCACCAAATCGAGGTTATTGCACCAGTCATCTCAGAAAAAGGTAGTGCATGCAGCGAAAGATCGTCAGAACTGTAGTTATACATGGTCCCGCTAGAGGGTAGTTGCGTTTTCGTGGAAATATCGGTTGTTGTGACTTGGGTTGGGAAGTGATTGTCAGTTGCGTGATCAGTTTGCCGAATGTAGTAACGTATCCAGTGAAATAACGACACACGTTATGAATACTGCAGACTGAGAATCATTTCAACTAAGATCCTTGGTGCAATAAAGACGTAAGTGTCCATGGTGTCATTGTTTTCCCGATGTTTGAATAACTTGTGCATCGTAATTATTCATAGCGCCATTGTTTCCTCAACTTTCCAATAACTTTTTTGTCATAACTGTTCTTCGCCTCGTTGTCGACGTGAACAAAATGGCTTTTTAATACATCTAGGTCAATTTCATTTCCGTTTTGTAGGGGTAAAAATGAGCGACTGAGCAAAGAAGATCATGCGACTTGCTCTTCGAGGACTAGCGGAGGATAACAGAGGGAAAAGGGAAGTAAACTCTTCCATGATAGGTGAACCACAAGCACGGGTGAGCAGTATAGAGCAACACCTATTAAGTCCACACTGTGAAATAACAGACAAGCAAGTGAGCAAGGTGGAGCACAGGCATCATCATCAAAACATAAATCCAAGGTAACACAATTGCCGGAAACTTCAAATGTGTATATGATTGAAAGGCAAGCGCGACGAAATCAGTTTTGAAAAGGGTACCAGTAACATCCCCTTTGCCGAGGAGCACTTTCAATAGCAGTTCAGATTTGTCCTCTAGCTCAAGTGACAATTATCATCCATCAAGCAGCGTTGAATCTTCTAATTCAAGTGAAAAATCAGTCGTCCATAAGGAAAAATCTCTCATTAAAAGCCTAAAAGAAGAATTCGAAATGTTAGCAACTGGGGCAGAGTAAAAGCCAAAACGTTGAGAAACAGTGGGAAGAGTTATACATCACGTACGGGTAAAATTTTGAAGGCTCGAAAAATGGGTGCTCCGTGTACTGATAAATGTATCCTCTCTTGTACAAAGAAAGCAACAGAAGACTGTAGATGTCATCTGTTCACGAATTACTGGGCATTGGGATCGTTACAAAGACAACGGGATTTTCTAAATACATGCATTGAAACGTTCGTTCTCAAATATCGTTTCGTTACTGCCCAAGAACCTAGAAAACCGATTTGCTTTTACCAGAAATAGCCTGAAAAACTTCTGTGTTGGAGGGTAGGTTGCACTGAGAAACAATTATTAATAAAAGAAATTCGATAAGTTGCGCCGTTTCCGAGTTAATTAATATTGAAGTTAGCCAGTCAAGCTGTCGTGCGCCAAATTCAAGCGTCCCGCCCGAGACGGTGTCGCCAAACATGTGGTTATTTTGGTTTCCTAAAACAGAACAAGTGAGCGGTACAAAAATTGGACATGGGACGGGACAAAAAGGCTGAGCAGTCTCGTTTGCTATCATCTACGCCAGTGGTCTCCAAACTACGGCCCGCGGGCCGAAACCGGCCTGCGAGGGCCGGCAAACCGCCCCGCGTTAGCTGGCCGGACAACCCCGGTATCCGGCCCGCCAAATATTTGAGGTGGTACCTACACTGCCAACAATTGAGTTTCGAGGCCTATCGCGACCAATACACCGCGACATTGGCTCTGTACTCGCTACAAGACTACATAACTAAACTTATTGTTGCACCGCTTGAAATAACAATGCGTTGACATACGCTACTCCTGTTACGTCTTGCAGTAATAGTGTTGCTAACAGTGATTTTGAGATTTCGTTAACTTTGCAGGACGCTTTCGTGAAGAATGTGCAGTGACATACTTTTTTGTCGGTGAAATTCGCCAAAATAAAATACGTCAGAATTTCGGTCAGGTACGTCCACCAATCAAAATTATGTAGTTAAATAAAAATCGTAGTTCGTTTCAGTGCTAGCTATTCCCACAACCTTAGATTTTTGCGATTTCATCTTTCCTTTAGCCTTACATTACGGTGATCATGTAGTGCTAGGGTGCTTTAATCCCACTAGGTAGATCTTGGCCCTTATGACTTTGTGGGGGAGTCAATGTGGCCTGCGGACTAAAAAGTTTGGAGACCCCTGATCTACGCTATGAGAACAACTGACGCTAACCGTATGGTGTAAAAAGAGAAAAGTTTTAAATAAATACTAAAAAAGGTAAAAATAAAATTTAAGAATGCTATGTGCTTAGCCAGTCCTAAGCCTGGATGTACTGTGAAGGGCTGTTCTTACAACAAAAAGGTCGGCCGAGCCTCCCCTATCGTTGTGGCTTCCTTCGACGGCCGGAAAACCCACGGCTAAAATACTTGTGTCGCAAACACCCCATTGACGTCACGGGTCGCAAAGACCACTGTCGAAGACCTGCGACACCGGAGGAAGGCAACGGCGTACCAGCTCCATTAGGACCGTGTCCGGCACGGCAGTAAGCGATTCCCGCATCTACAGCCGACCCGCATTTCCTCAGTATCAACATCTACATCAGGGCTTCACAACATACGTGCTCGCGGAGCAAGCTGTGAGCAGCAAGGTGCGAGCACGGAGCAGCGCGAGCACGCTACCCCCACCACCGGACCAGAGCGGAGAGTGGGGAGAGTCACGTGGGGCACACAACAGCTGCCGCCAGTCAATGTAAATCCGCGGCCACCTGCAGGGATATCACTCACCAATTATTATTGCGACAAATGAAACAAATAGAGGAGAATGTACATGTGCCACATAATTTTATTAGCTTAGTGTATGCCTCTACCATCTGTAGACACTGAAACTAAAGAATTCCACGACAGTCCTATATTTTCAACACTTTCTTCAACACTACTTAAAATAACACCTCCGGTTGTAGTGTTCTTGATGGCTACTACATCGAGGAGCTCCTCCCTCACCTGAAGATCTCTATTAACACCTCTAATAAATAAGGCAAGCTGCGCTGTTCCAGTGATATCAACACTTTCGTCCAGAGCTAGAGAATACGCCATAAAATCTTTACAGATATTTACAAGCTGGCTCTGGACGTCGTCTGCCATGTCCTGTATGCGACGCATAATGGTCATGTTAGATAATGGCACAATCCGATACTGTTCAACTTGAGATGGACACAAATGTTTCGCTGCAACTACCAAACATTCTTTTATTAAATAGCCATCAGTTAAGGGGTGCAGGGATTTTGCTAAAAGCAAAGCAATTTTGTAACCCACTCTGAGAGCTGCCTCAGTTGATTTTTCTTCGTCGTCCAGATCTTCTTCAGATAGCTTTCTTTTAAATTTAATAACTTCCTGTGCACGATCTGGTCAATCACATTTTCCACGTCCGTAGTCTTCCGCGTGGTACGACTTATAATGTCGCTGCAAATTAAATTTCGTAAAAGAATTCAGCGTTTTGTGACATACTAAACATTTTGCAACACCATCTTTTTCTGTAAACAGATACAGTTCCTCCCAATGGGGGTTGAACTGCGAAAGCATGGTTGGGGTTACACAACGGCGACATCACATGATTCTTAACTAGCGAGGTGACTGTTAAGAGCTGATCGCAGTACTTTAAACGTTACACAGTCGGCGCGAATTCAATAGGCACGCAGCGGCCCTATTCAAACGTGCGCGCGCATTTCCCCTCCCTCCCCTCTCTCCCTACTCCACGACCTTGCACCTGCTCGCGAGCACATACCTGAGCAGATGCGAGTACTCGCGCTCAAAACCGGCCAGTTGTTAAGCCCTGATCTACATCTATACTCTGCAAACCACCGTGAAGTGCAGGGTAGCATTCATCTCACGCTAGGCGAGGAGAGCCATACGTCATAATGACGTAACACTACATCATCCTAGCGTATATAAAGCGAAATCGACTTCATGAGTACGTATATCGATCTTTGCAATTGTACCACAGAGGTTTCACGGTAACGTGGAGGCTAAATGTAAATACACGTGTACAAACGAAGTGACAGCAGTTATGTGGTATGCTCATCCTAGTTGAATTACTTATTAAGCTGTAATCACAACAGTTTTCGATATTATTGTGTGTTTGTTAATGTAATGAATGTTTGAACGAAGGAACCAAAACAATAACGAAACTCAAAAATAGCGTCTAGCCACTTTTTTAAAAAAAATCCGATTAACTGTGCATAAATCATGTGGATAGAAACGTGAAATAGAGAGAAATTAAAGTGTTTCGTATTTTTATAAAAGCCAATGGATTATACATAATTCTTCTGGACAGAAACGTTAAACTGAGAAATTAATGTGGTTCCAAAGATAATTCCGAATGTTGCTGAAATTTTAACTTTGCCTTCATGCTGTAGATCAGCACAGACGCTTTTCCTCTTCAGAAATAAGTTATTGCTGATGATTATAATGTACTGACCTGTTGTAATACATGTCATTATTTTTCTTCATATGTTGTATACTGTGAAAAAACAATGACATGCAAGTCACATTTACCAGAATTTTAAGCATCTGAAAGCAGTGAGTGCTGTTGCCATTTTCAGCTACTTTTTCTTTGACTCTTAGGCAATATAGAAAGCTATAATAATCATGCCAAACACCCCCAAAATTAATATCATGTCTATTGAGAGAATAAACAAACGCAGTATTCCACCACCGCATATGAAACATCGCTTAGTGCTGCTAAAACTGTGGGCTGTTGTGGCTATTTTGTCAAGTAGCTCACCCATTCTGACAGCCAATGTTCCAACATCATTTGGCAACTACTAGGAGACTTCCTTTTTATTTATAGTAGATACTTTTACATACTAAAATGAGAGTAACAATTATAGACGAAATATCATAGTTTTTTTACAGTATACAGCGTATAAAGAAAAATAATGACATGTGTTATAAACAGGTTACATTATAATCATCAGCAATAATTTATTTCTGTAGAGCATAATTTTCTGAGTTGATCTGCAACATGAAGGTAAAATTAAAATTCCAGCAACATTCCGAATTATCTTTGGAACCACATTAATTTCTCCGTTTAACGTTTCTGCCCAGAAGAGTTATATGCAGACCATTGGCTTACATAAAAATACGAAACACTTAAATTTCTCCCTATATCACGTGTCTGTCCACATGATTTATGCACAATTAGTCGGATTTTTTTAAAAAAATCACTACTCGTATTTTTTGACTTTCGTTGTGGTTATGGTTCCTTCGTCCAGATATTCATTATATTCATGAAACACACAATAAAATCCCACATTCTTGGGATGAGAGCTTAATAATTAATTATTTCACGTTTCTGTCGACACAATCACGCACGATTCATGGGATTTTTCAAAAATGACTACAAGCTTTTTTTGACTTTCGTTATGTTCATGAAATACCCAATAACATCCAAAATTCTTTGGATTACAGCTTAATAATTAATTCTTTCACGTTTCTTCCACATGATTTCTGGACGATTCATCGGATTTAAAAAAAATGACTGCAAGCGTTTCAATTTTTCTTTCGTTATGGTTCCTTCGTTCAGACATTCATTATGTTCAAGAAACATGTCTGTTGCGATTCCAGCTTCATAACTAATTCGTCTGGGCTGAACATACCACATTTAGCTTTCACGTTACCGTGCAACCTCTGTGGTACAACTGCAAAGAACGATATACGTACTCATGAGGTCGATTTAGGTTTTACGTCACAATGACGTAGCGTTACGTCACTATGACGTAGGGCTCTCCTCAGCTAGCGTGAGATGAATGCTACCCTGAAGTGCACGGCAGAGAGTAAGTCCCACTGTACCATTTATTAGGGTTTCTTCCCATTCCATTGGTATGGAGCGCGGGAAGAATGAGTGAATGCCTCTGGGCGTGCTGCAACTGTTCTAAACTTATCCTTACGATCCTTGTGTGAGAGATACTTAGGGGATTGCAGTATATTCCCAGTCATCAGTTAAAGCCGGTTCTCGAAACTCTGTTAATAGACTTTCTCGGGATAGTTTACGTCTATCTTCAAGAGTCTGCCAGTTCAGTTGCTTCGGTATCTTTGTGACACTGTCCCACGGATCAGACAAACCTGTGACCATTCGCGCTGCCCTTCTCTGTATACGTTCAGTATCCCCTGTTAGTTCTGTTTGCTACTGTTCTCACACACTTGAGTAATGTTCTAGAACGTGTCTCCCGTGTGATTTGTAAGCAATCTGCTGATTGTACTTTCCCAGTATTCTACTAACAAACCGAAGTCTACCACCGGCTTTACCCACGGCTGAGACACTCCATTTCATATCCCTACGAAGTGTACATCCACATACACTCCTGGAAATGGAAAAAAGAACACATTGACACCGGTGTGTCAGACCCACCATACTTGCTCCGGACACTGCGAGAGGGCTGTACAAGCAATGATCACACGCACGGCACAGCGGACACACCAGGAACCGCGGTGTTGGCCGTCGAATGGCGCTAGCTGCGCAGCATTTGTGCACCGCCGCAGTGTCAGCCAGTTTGCCGTGGCATACGGAGCTCCATCGCAGTCTTTAACCTGGTAGCATGCCGCGACAGCGTGGACGTGAACCGTATGTGCAGTTGACGGACTTTGAGCGAGGGCGTATAGTGGGCATGCGGGAGGCCAGGTGGACGTACCGCCGAATTGCTCAACACGTGGGGCGTGAGGTCTCCACAGTACATCGATGTTGTCGCCAGTGGTCGGCGGAAGGTGCACGTGCCCGTCGACCTGGGACCGGACCGCAGCGACGCACGGATGCACGCCAAGACCGTAGGATCCTACACAGTGCCGTAGGGGACCGCACCGCCACTTCCCAGCAAATTAGGGACACTGTTGCTCCTGGGGTATCGGCGAGGACCATTCGCAACCGTCTCCATGAAGCTGGGCTACGGTCCCGCAGACCGTTAGGCCGTCTTGCGCTCACGCCCCAACATCGTGCAGCCCGCCTCCAGTGGTGTCGCGACAGGCGTGAATGGAGGGACGAATGGAGACGTGTCGTCTTCAGCGATGAGAGTCGCTTCTGCCTTGGTGCCAATGATAGTCGTATGCGTGTTTGGCGCCGTGCAGGTGAGCGCCACAATCAGGACTGCATACGACCGAGGCACACAGGGCCAACACCCGGCATCATGGTGTGGGGAGCGATATCCTACACTGGCCGTACACCACTGGTGATCGTCGAGGGGACACTGAATAGTGCACGGTACATCCAAACCGTCATCGAACCCATCGTTCTACCATTCCTAGACCGGCAAGGGAACTTGCTGTTCCAACAGGACAATGCACGTCCCCATGTATCCCGTGCCACCCAACGTGCTCTAGAAGGGGTAAGTCAACTACCCTGGCCAGCAAGATCTCCGGATCTGTCCCCCATTGAGCATGTTTGGGACTGGGTGAAGCGTCGTCTCACGCGGTCTGCACGTCCAGCACGAACGCTGGTCCAACTGAGGCGCCAGTTGCAAATGGCATGGCAAGCCGTTCCACAGGACTACATCCAGCATCTCTACGATCGTCTCCATGGGAGAATAGCAGCCTGCATTGCTGCGAAAGGTGGATATAGACTGTACTAGTGCCGACATTGTGCATGCTCTGTTGCCTGTGTCTATGTGCCTGTGGTTCTGTCAGTGTGATCATGTGATGTATCTGACCCCAGGAATGTGTCAATAAAGTTTCCCCTTCCTGGGACAATGAATTCACGGTGTTCTTATTTCAATTTCCAGGAGTGTATTTGTATCAGCTGGCCGATTCCACCAGCGACTCATTGATATTATATTTGATATTATATTTTGCTCGTTTTGTGAAGTGCATATTTTTACATTTTTGAACATTTAAAGCAAGTTGTCAATCTTTGCACCACTTTGAAATCTTATCAAGACCTGACTGAATATTCACGCTGCTTCTTTCAGGTAGTAGTTCATTATAGACAACTGCATCACCTGGAAAAAGTCGGAGGTTACTATTAACATGTCTGCAAGGTCATTAATGTACAACATGGACAGCAAGAGTCTTCCCTGGGGCCTTCTAGAAGTTACTTCTACATCTGACGATGACTCTCGATCCAAGATAACATGCTGCATTCTCCCTACCAAAAAGTCCTCAATCCAGTTTCAAATTTCACTTGATACCTCATATAATCGATCTTTCACAATACTGTGTGGTACTGATTCAAATGCTTTTCGGAAATCAGGAACTACTGCATCTACCTAACTGCTTTGATCCAAAGCTTTCAGTATGTCATTGGAGAAAGCGCGAGTTGGGTTTTACTTGATCGATGTTTTCGGAATCCATGCTGGTTGGCATGGAGGAGGTCATTTTGCTTTGCCCTTCTTATAGACGTGTGTGACCTGTGGTTTTTTTCCCAAGAACTAGGTACTGCCTTTTGTTCGAGGGATCTACTGTGGATTAAGTCAGAAGAGGGGCTAACTCAGCCGAAAATTCGGTGTAGAATCTGACAGGGATTTCATCAGGCTCTGGAGCTTTGTTCAATTTTTACGATTTCTGCTGTTTCTCAACAGCATTGACACTAATATTTATTGCACTCGTCTTTTTTAAGTGGCACGAAGATTAAATTGAAGCAATTATACTGAGTTTTCCTTTGTAAAGAGCCATTTGAAAACAAAGTTAAGCATTTCAGCTTTTGCGTTGCTACCCTCAATTTCAGTTCCTCTTTCATTCGCTAGTGCTGGACACTAACTTTGGCGCCAAAGTGACTCTATCGTAAATGGTTTAAATGATACATGTGTAACAAACTGCAATTTCCGCTGAGGTGCGTGCTGTAGCTGAATATTTAACTAATTCATTGTTGCCTGTGCTTACGACTCGCCATTGAGAGCGGCCGATCCGGCGTTTTATCAATGGAGCATGACCTGCAGAGCAAAGCGGGTCGTAAATGGCCTGACACGTGGGGGTCGACAACCCCCAGCCTCGGCACGTGGACCACCGTGGCCTGGCCTGGCGGCGCGTATTGCGAACTCGACTCAAACCTAAAAACTAATAATTATACGGCCGAATGCCGAATCGGCACGACGGAAAAGTGCGTATCTGCAATCTTCAAGCAATTCCTGTTCTGTAAGTAAGTGCCATTTACACCAAGCAAAATACAGGGTGTTTCAGAAAAATTCATCTCATTTCTCAGTACTATGGTAGTCCAGCCAACGAAGACGAAAAAACAGGTCGATTAGGGGAAAAATCGTGTAATCGCAAATTTTTCCACAGTGCTGCTAGGAAGTCTCCTAAACAATATACTAAAAGTCCTAACTGGTGGGGTGTGAGTGTTGGTACGACGGTGGTTTTAATGACCACTTTCTCATGGCCGGCCGGGGTGGCCGAGCGGTTCTAGGCGCTTCAGTCTGGAACCGCGCGACCGCTGCGGTCGCAGGTTCGAATCCTGCCTCGGGCATGGATGTGTGTGCTGTCCTTAGGTTAGTTAGGTTTAAGTAGTTCTAAGTTCTAGGGGACTCATGACCTCAGAAGTTAAGTCCCATAGTGCTCAGAGCCATTTGAACCATTTTTGAACTTTCTCGTGTTTTTCTCGAATAACTCGAAAACCGTGGCATCTAAGGAATATGTTTCCCCGTACAAACTTAAACTATATTAAATTACCTCTTGGCCTAACAGTTTATGCATTCAGGGGATGGAAAAATCCCAGATTATTTAAAATATTGTTCTATCGGTATAAAATGTTTGTCTTTAAATGTAATGCGTTAAAAACTTAATGTCAAGTGTGTGTACCACATCCAAGTGCATTAGAACCATATTGAGGGATAAATTGTGTTCCCGAGGAGTAACAGGGTGAAGGGGGTAGATGTGTGGGGTGGAAGTACAAGCGAAGGTAGGTCGCTGGATTGTGTTCATGCAATTCCCTCCTTCATAGCTCTGCAAACTGAAAGTCGAGCAGGTGATTGCCGACCCTATGTACGCCATTACGTCACAAGAAGCAACTACAGGCTGTTTCACTAAGTTTCGGGCCTTTCAAATCACTGGTGATGCGGTAAGCACACATGCCCGCGGAGTGTTTATTTTGCACAAAACGAATTAACACTACATGGAATGCAGACATTGCATGGGGGCTTAATTAAAATAAAATGCAAATAATTTTAATTTTTTTTGCTTTAGTAGCTGTCTGTTCGATTACGAAGTCTCGTAAACGGTTGGCCCTGACTAGTATTATTACGCTATCTGACTGCATAGAACAACAACAAAGAATGAAATGGAAATTTTCATTAACACAATTAATTAATTAAGTCCCCAGCAACTATAAAACCTACGAAACCAAAGCACAAGTGTAACTGTTCTGTGTGTGGAAGTATGACTCAACGTACCCATCTGGCACGGTTCTTCTTCAACAACACAAGAATTTCTAAATATCATTTATACTGAATTAATTAAAGAAAATAGAAATACCATAATTACTCAAGAAAACCAGAATTACACTCTAATACAAGAACACAAGCCCGATGCTTTGTTGACTGAACCTGTAATGACGCATTATTCAGGACATTGAAATAATGAGAAAGAAAAGAAAAGTAGTTTGTTACCTTAATTTATATTGATGAAAAGCACTCTAGACATTACAATCTCTCCACACCGACTCGCTACTATCACATCTCAACAAGAACTTTTCAGTATCACATCTCAGCAAGCACTGCCTACTAGCTCATCTCAACAAACACTCCTCACTACGACATCTCAGCACTGACTACCACGAGTTCTCCCAAAGCACTGCCCACTACGAGTTCTCAATAATCACTGCCAGTGGAGGCGGCGGACAATACTCTCTAGCGCGATCTCTGGTGCTGTGTCTCAGTGTAGCCACCTTTCATATGCCCTTCCTCCATGGGCTAGAATTTGATGGTATTTTTGCCAGCATTGGTGGTGAAAATACCACCAAATTCGTCAAAAAATACAGACAAAAATAAAAGATAATATTAATACGTAAATATCATATAACTAGATAAAATTTTGGCTTTGCACTGACCTTTCAATAACCTAATATATAAAATACAGTAAGCAATACAAATTCTTTCATACATGTGACTTTACATAACAGTTTACACAAGTATTATGTGGTTAAACAGTTCAATCAATAGCGTCAGCAATGACGAATATGTGCAGGTAAGAGTCTCATAACTTTTCACAAACAGTAATACACAAAATATCAGTTTATACAATTATTCACATAAACGCTTTCCATAGCTCAAGAATAAGCAGTTGACAGTTCCAGCAGTAGCACCCAGCAATGGTCAACAGGTGCAAATACCAACAAGTAACATTTTTTCAGTAGAAACAGTCCATCAGTGGCACCCAGTAATGTTGAGTAGGTGCAGACACCAACAAGTAACACCATTTCAGTATAAGCAGTTCCATTAGTGGCACCAGCAATGTTGAGCAGGTGCACACAGCAACAGGTGACATCTTTTCAGTAGAAGCAGTCCATCAGTGGCACCCAGCAATGTTGAGCAGGTGCCGACACCAACAAGTGACATCATTTCGGTAGAAGCAGTCCATCAGTGGCACCCAGCAATGTTGAGCAGGTGCAGACACCAACAGGTGACATCTTTTCAGTAGAAGCAGTCCATCAGTGGCACGCAGCAATGTTGAGCAGGTGCAGACACCAACAAGTAACACCATTTCAGTAGAAGCAGTCCATCAGTGGCACCCAGCAATGTTGAGCAGGTGCAGACATCAACAGGTGACATCTTTTCAGTAGAAGCAGTCCATCAGTGGCACTCAGCAATGTTGAGCAGGTGCAGACAGCAGTCCATAATATTCACTTTCACTAATCACACTGTTCATCAGCAGAAATTAAACATGACTAAATGTCACACATCATGTTGAAAAGTGCAGCACCATCACTAATCAGACAGTTCAGGCATGAACAATAGTTTGAATACACATACAATGCTTTTACACAAAACATACAAATCATAATAAACACACAAATGATATCAGATAATTGTCATATTAAATATTACAAATACACAAATATCAGTAAACCTATAATTTTTATGGGTGTCAGTGCAAGCCACAACAACAAGTAAAATAATATTTAGGAGATAGGTTGGTACCAATTTGGGATAGGGAAAGGAAAACACACAAAAAACACTCACTCATCTTTCATCCACATTAGTGCTACTGTGTAATTGAATAGTGTTAACTGTGTAAATGCAATTCTGTCAAAATTTTATGTTCATCATGTGTATCAAGTAGTAGTGGCAGCAATGTATAACAGTCAATAATAGTTAGTCAGCGTCATAGTCATCATGTCAAGACCAATGTTTGCCAAGCCAAATCAAATTGTACGGTTGCTGAACAACTGTCAGTGAGCCAAGATATGCAATTACTTCCTCTCTCCAAAAAAAAGTATATACTGCTTAGTGATTTGACAAAGTGTGTGTGTAGACAATCTTCCTGCTACTTTAGTGTTCTAGTCTGCCATCTTTATCCTCCTTGTTCCATATAGACCAACGAAAAAAAATATGCTCCTCACTTACTTCACCTCTTATCCACCAAAACTCCAATAATCATCAGCATCACATAATCTCAATACTTCAATAATACCTCTTCAATACGTCGATCATCAATATCATTTACCTTACCTCTTGTCCACGAAAACTCCAATAATCAACTTCACATAATCTCAATACCTCAATCATACCTCTTCAATACGTCGATATATATAAACCTCAGCACCAATATCGTTTCACTTCCATAACAACTCTTTCCTCTAGTCAATCTCCTCGAACAAGTACAGATAAAATCCTAATGCAAACCTCATGATTTCATACAATCCGAAGACACACTGTCAACACACAACCTCTGTGTAATCCATCTGACCCAAATCTTCTACTCATTATGTATTATAAACAAAGAAATGCATACATGACCTCTAACAGACTTAGTTCGAATAACTCTCAGTAATTAAGTACGATTACGGAGTGTGAATGATCATAATATTTCACAGTGTGTACACCACTTCAAGAATCATGGCAGAAACAAACATGTGGAGTATTTCTTGTGTCAAGTGTCACTTCCTATTTCAATTACTCACGAAAAATGCAGTGTAATAACTGTCGATGGTCTAAACCTAGTGTTGGTATGTCATGTCGTTATCTTCCTTCCTATTAGCATAAATTTATACAGCTTCCATAAAACCTCCAGCTCATGTGACTTCTATGAAGTTTCTCGTACTAATGTCGTTCGTCGAATTATAGCAGTTCATTTTCTTATCTTAAAAATATAAGGCACTAGCGTAAGCAAAACATGCAATAGCGAGTAAATATACCAGTAGAGAACAGAATGTCAACAAGTGGATGCAACACAATCCCTATAACGAGGCTCTGCCAAGCGAACAATCTATAATCAATACCACAGTGTAACCTAAACTCTATGTTCGTACACTGTACATCAGCATTGCTACATTCTAAATTGAAGAGTAGTTATGACAACAAAACAGAAATGTGTAAATATGCAATCCATACGCACAGCAGCAAACATATGTCTTACACAATAAACAGGTCATTATCATCATATCAGCATAAGCAAATAAATGTTCATACGTAATCTTAATAAGTAAACATGAAGGCGCAAGCAGATAAATCACAAAGTGTAACCTACATACATAACCACAGTCAGCACAATTAATCAGTTGACAATTACAATTTAAATAAATAAGCACAGCAGGCACATAATAAAAAAATATAACATCAGTGAAAAAGCAGTGCAGCCAAGCGATGCATAATATACACAAGTAACAACCCTATTCATTAATCAATCATTGTCAAAATCAGTTAATGTGCGCAAGCACGTCGCTTCACAAGTAAATTCATAGAACATGAAATTTAGCACAAAGTATGAGTTACGTAATCGGGAGCAGCAAATTACGTCTAAAGTACGTACCTGAATGGAAATATGTTACCTGAAAAATAAACTCAATTAATCGTTACCTTTTTGGTTTTTTACTTCTTTTTTTTTCGAAATTACATTCTTCCTGAAATTTTCTCCATAGCAAGTCCTCTTAACGTCGGACACACACAGAATTTACCTGAAGGTCTTAAATACTTTATACAACTGTATCCTGAAAAATACTGAACGTTAATAACATAATTTATAAAGTCACCATAGCTTTATACAGAATTTAGTCGGAGAAATTAGACTGTGTATTTGTTTACGTCTGTCAGTGCATTCGCACTGAGCGCTCGATCAGCTGTAGGCGCGTGACGTGGGAAGTGATTGTTTGCGGTCAACGACTGCCTTGTGCGGCGCGCAGACTGACTGTTGCTTTGAGTATGTGCCGCCGCCAAAACACAGCGCGGTATCCTTGTACTCTCCGTGTGTTTACATGTAGCTGTTAGTTTCTCTAAAGTATGTCATTCCACAAAAATTTTAACGTTTGATATATGATGTATTCCTTTAGAGCGTCGTGATTTAAGAGTTTCTACTTCAACAGTGTTATCATGAATGATTTTACGAACTCTATATGGACCGTTATAAAGCAGAAAAAATTTGCGACATAAGCCTTTTCCTTTACGAGACAAACGATGAGACTTAATTAAGACCTTTTGACCAACTGACAAAATTTTTAAACGACCAGGACGTTTAGCTGATTTCTCTCTTCTTGCAGCCGCAGACGCAATATTTCGTAGAGCCAGGTTCACAACTTCAGAATGCCGCAGTTTCCGTGAAGGCGGAAAAGGAACGATTTCAGAAATGCGATTTGTTGGTACTTTATTTTTTAATATCAATAGAGGCGGTAAAGAAGTTGAGTCATTAGGAAGTTCATTCAGAATGTTTTGAAAAATATGAAGATACTGATCCCAAGTTCTGTGATTCTGATGACAATAAAGACGGCACAATTTATTGATTTCCTTCATCCATCTCTCTGAGCATTACATTGAGGGTGAAAAAGTGAAATAAAAATTGGTTTAGTCTTACGACGCCGTAGAGTACGAAGGCAAATTTTAGAGCGAAACTGTGATCCATTATCTGATATAACCTTATCAACATGACCAACTTCTTTAAGAAAATGTTTGATGAAAGCGTTAGATACTGAACGAGCTGTTGCCTTGCGTAAAGGTGTAAAACACACATATTTTGATGTTAATTCCACTGCTACGAAAATGTACGCAAAACCATTAGTAGAACGAACCACTGGACCGAACAAATCGACTGCAGCCATGTCCTTTAATTTCGCTGGAATGATAGGAAACAACGGTGCTCTGTGAGAAACAGTTGGCGGCTTAGCCTTTTGAAATAATTTGCATTTGGCAAGAACAGATCGAATACGTTTTTCCATATTACTGAAGTAGCAATTTTCTCGTAATTTATGAAAGCATTTTCTGGGACCAAAGTGCGCATAACTAAAATGTGTGTACCAAATCAATTTATTGACCCACTCATCAGGAATACAAACTAACCAAACAGAGTTGTCGACCGATTTTCGTTTGAAAAGAATGTCATTGCGAACTAAATAATGCTGTCTAATCGCTACGCTTTCCTTTCTCCTCCACTTCTCCTTAATGTCCTTCCAGATTGGATCCTTATTTTGCTCCTTAGCGATGTCCTGGAGCGAAGACGAGATAAAGTTCTCAAACGCAACACCTTGAATGTACATCAAACAATAATGGTTTTCTTTGCAGTCCTCTTCAGCACTTTGTTTCAAACCCATAGGTGCACGTGATAAAGCATCAGCAACAATATTTGAAGATCCCTGTATGTAAACAATACTAAAATCAAATTCCTGTAGGTACAACGCCCATCGTGACAATCTGCCATGAGTTAATTTTGTCGACATAAGAAATTCCAAAGCTCGATGATCAGTGCAAACCTTAGTATGTCTACCGAACAAAAATGTGCGAAATTTTGTGAAAGCCCAAACAACAGCCAAAGCTTCAAGTTCCCATGGGGGCTTAATTAAAATAAAATGCAAATAATTTTAATTTTTTTTGCTTTAGTAGCTGTCTGTTCGATTACGAAGTCTCGTAAACGGTTGGCCCTGACTAGTATTATTACGCTATCTGACTGCATAGAACAACAACAAAGAATGAAATGGAAATTTTCATTAACACAATTAATTAATTAAGTCCCCAGCAACTATAAAACCTACGAAACCAAAGCACAAGTGTAACTGTTCTGTGTGTGGAAGTATGACTCAACGTACCCATCTGGCACGGTTCTTCTTCAACAACACAAGAATTTCTAAATATCATTTATACTGAATTAATTAAAGAAAATAGAAATACCATAATTACTCAAGAAAACCAGAATTACACTCTAATACAAGAACACAAGCCCGATGCTTTGTTGACTGAACCTG
Source organism: Schistocerca nitens (assembly GCF_023898315.1). Taxonomy (NCBI): domain Eukaryota; kingdom Metazoa; phylum Arthropoda; class Insecta; order Orthoptera; family Acrididae; genus Schistocerca; species Schistocerca nitens. The sequence continues at coordinate 166,691,470 of NC_064622.1, forward strand.
TAATGACGCATTATTCAGGACATTGAAATAATGAGAAAGAAAAGAAAAGTAGTTTGTTACCTTAATTTATATTGATGAAAAGCACTCTAGACATTACAATCTCTCCACACCGACTCGCTACTATCACATCTCAACAAGAACTTTTCAGTATCACATCTCAGCAAGCACTGCCTACTAGCTCATCTCAACAAACACTCCTCACTACGACATCTCAGCACTGACTACCACGAGTTCTCCCAAAGCACTGCCCACTACGAGTTCTCAATAATCACTGCCAGTGGAGGCGGCGGAACAATACTCTCTAGCGCGATCTCTGGGGCTGTGGCTCAGTGTAGCCACCTTTCAACATGAGTTATTAATAACGCTAACACAGCTAATGCTTATGAACAGAATCTGTGTAGATCTCTCCAAATCTTTGATTCTTAGTCATCCTGTATGGCAGTTATAGTGATTTTCTGGGAAAGACAGCTTCTCCTCTCCCCCCACCCCTCCCCCGCCACGAGTACTGCACGCTTTTCAGTTTAAACGAAAACTATGTCTTCCCAGCGTTTGCTGTCCATTTCTCTTATGCCAGCAGACTTCAGCAAGCTCGTATTTATGTACTGGAGTTTCACCACGGGCCATTAAAATTGCTACACCAAGAAGAAATGCATATGATAAACGGGTGTTCATTGGACAAATATACACTCCTGGAAATGGAAAAAAGAACACATTGACACCGGTGTGTCAGACCCACCATACTTGCTCCGGACACTGCGAGAGGGCTGTACAAGCAATGATCACACGCACGGCACAGCGGACACACCAGGAACCGCGGTGTTGGCCGTCGAATGGCGCTAGCTGCGCAGCATTTGTGCACCGCCGCAGTGTCAGCCAGTTTGCCGTGGCATACGGAGCTCCATCGCAGTCTTTAACACTGGTAGCATGCCGCGACAGCGTGGACGTGAACCGTATGTGCAGTTGACGGACTTTGAGCGAGGGCGTATAGTGGGCATGCGGGAGGCCGGGTGGACGTACCGCCGAATTGCTCAACACGTGGGGCGTGAAGTCTCCACAGTACATCGATGTTGTCGCCAGTGGTCGGCGGAAGGTGCACGTGCCCGTCGACCTGGGACCGGACCGCAGCGACGCACGGATGCACGCCAAGACCGTAGGATCCTACGCAGCGCCGTAGGGGACCGCACCGCCACTTCCCAGCAAATTAGGGACACTGTTGCTCCTGGGGTATCGGCGAGGACCATTCGCAACCGTCTCCATGAAGCTGGGCTACGGTCCCGCACACCGTTAGGCCGTCTTCCGCTCACGCCCCAACATCGTGCAGCCCGCCTCCAGTGGTGTCGCGACAGGCGTGAATGGAGGGACGAATGGAGACGTGTCGTCTTCAGCGATGAGAGTCGCTTCTGCCTTGGTGCCAATGATAGTCGTATGCGTGTTTGGCGCCGTGCAGGTGAGCGCCACAATCAGGACTGCTTACGACCGAGGCACACAGGGCCAACACCCGGCATCATGGTGTGGGGAGCGATGTCCTACACTGGCCGTACACCACTGGTGATCGTCGAGGGGACACTGAATAGTGCACGGTACATCCAAACCGTCATCGAACCCATCGTTCTACCATTCCTAGACCGGCAAGGGAACTTGCTGTTCCAACAGGACAATGCACGTCCGCATGTATCCCGTGCCACCCAACGTGCTCTAGAAGGTGTAAGTCAACTACCCTGGCCAGCAAGATCTCCGGATCTGTCCCCCATTGAGCATGTTTGGGACTGGATGAAGCGTCGTCTCACGCGGTCTGCACGTCCAGCACGAACGCTGGTCCAACTGAGGCGCCAGTTGGAAATGGCATGGCAAGCCGTTCCACAGGACTACATCCAGCATCTCTACGATCGTCTCCATGGGAGAATAGCAGCCTGCATTGCTGCGAAAGGTGGATATACAGTGTACTAGTGCCGACATTGTGCATGCTCTGTTGCCTGTGTCTATGTGCCTGTGGTTCTGTCAGTGTGATCATGTGATGTATCTGACCCCAGGAATGTGTCAATAAAGTTTCCCCTTCCTGGGACAATGAATTCACGGTGTTCTTATTTCAATTTCCAGGAGTGTATTATACTAGAATTGACATGTGATTTTATTTTCACGCAATTTGGGTGCATAGATCCTGAGAAATCAGTACCCAGAACAATCACCTCTGGCCGTAATAACGGCCTTGTTACGCCTGGGCATTGAGTCAAACAGAGCATGGATGACGTGTACAGGTACAGCTGCCCATGCAGCTTCAACACGATACCACAGTTCATCAAGAGTAGTGAGTGGTGCATTGTGATGAGCCAGTTTTTCGGCCACCATTGACCAGACGTTTTCAATTGGTGAGATATCTGGAGAATGTGCTGGCCAGGGCAGCAGTCGAACATTTTCTGTATCCAGAAAGGCCCGTACAGGACCTGCAACATGCGGTCGTGCATTATGCTGCTGGAACGTAGGGTTTCGCAGGGATCGAATGAAGGGCAGAGCCACGGGTGTAACACATCTGAAATGTAACGTCCACTGTTCAAAGTGCCGTCAATGCGAAAAAGAGGTGACCGAGACGTGTAACCAATGACACCCCACACCATCACGCCGGGTGATACGCCAGTATGGCGATGACGAATACACGCTTCCATTGTGCGTTCACCGCAATGTCGCCAAACACGGATGCGACCATCATGATGCTGCAAACAGAACCTGGATTCATCCGAAAAAATGACGTTTTACCATTCGTGCACCCATGTTCGTCGTTGAGTACACCATCGCATGCGCTCCTGCCTGTGATGCAGTGTCAAGGGTAATCGCCGCCATGGTCTCAGAGCTGATAGTTCATGCTGCTGCAAAGGTCGTCGAACTGTTCGTGCAGATGGTTGTTGTCTTTGCAAACGTCCCTATCTGTTGACTCAGGGATCGAGACGTGGCTGCACGATCCATTACAGCCATGCGGATAAGATGCCTGTCATCTCGACTGCTAGTGATACGAGGCCGTTGGGATCCAGCACGGCGTTCCGTATTACCCTCCTGAACCCACCGATTCCATATTCTGCTAACAGTCATTGGTCTCGACCAACGCGAGCAGCAATGTCGCGATACGATAAACCGCAATCGCGATAGGCTACAATCCGACCTTTATCGAAGCCGGAAACGTGATGGTACGCATTTCTCCTCCTTACACGAGGCATCACAACAACGTTTCAGCAGGCAACGCCGGTCAACTGCTATTTGTGTATGAGAAATCGGTTGGAAACTTTCCTCATGTCAGCACGTTGTAGGTGTCGCCACCGGCGCCAACCTTGTGTGAATTCTCTGAAAAGCTAATCATTTGCATATCACAGAATCTTCTTCCTGTTGGTTAAATTTCGCGTCTGTAGCACGTCATCTTGGTGATGTAGCAATTTTAATGGCCAGTAGTGTATTTTAATTTCAGTGAGTGAGTGTTTATTTTCAGTTGTTAAGTGAGCTATTGTGTAAAATACAACCTGTGTATTTAATGTGTAATTCTAATGTCAGTAGCCTATGTAGTATTGGTGGGAAAAGAATTGGTTCCTTGCTGCTGTCTATCGTTGACAGCACATTGTACAGCTGGGTAATTGTGTTTTAGTCACTTGGTGGTGAATTAATGACTGACAAAAAAGTGGCTACGTTTCTCTCACTATTAATTGTGTTACTGGCAGACTGCATAAATATTCTGCATTCAGGAATTGCTGCCACTTGTACAATGGGCAGCACGGAATGAAGCTACTTACCACACAGGAACATTGTATCTTCCTACATGGGAGAGAATACCCTGAGGTGACAAAGGTCATGGGATAGCGATATGCACATATACAGACGGTGGTAGTAAGGTGTAGACAAGGTATAAAAGGGCAGTGCATTGGCGGAACTGTCAGGTGATTCATGAGAAAAGGTTTCTGGTGTGTTAACGGCCGCTCGACGGGAAGTAACAGATTTTGAGCACAAAATGGTAGTTGGAGTTAGACACAAGGGACATTTCATTTCGGAAATTGTTAAGGAATACAGTATTTTGAGATCCATAGTGTCAAGCGCGTACCGAGATCTTTTAGGCACTACCTCTGTCTCACCACGTACAACGCAGTGGCCAACGGCCTTCACTTATCGACCGAAAAAAAAAAAAAAAGGTTCAAATGGCTCTGAGCACTATGCGACTTAACTTCTGAGGTCATCAGTCGCCTAGAACTTAAAACTAATTAAACCTAACTAACCTAAGGACATCACACACATCCATGCCCGAGGCAGGATTCGAACCTGCGACCGTAGCAGTCGCGTGGTTCCAGACTGTAGCACCTAGAACCGCACGGCCACCACGGCCGGCTTATCGACCGAGAGCTACGGCGTTTGTGTACAGTTGTCTGAGCTAACAGATCAGCAACGCTGCGTGACATAACTGCAAAAGTCAGTGTGGGACTTAGACCGTATACATTAGGACAGTACGGCGAAATTTGGCGTTAATGGCTTATGGCAGCAGACGACCGACACGAGTGCCTTTGCTAACAGTACGACGTCTGCAGCACCTTTACTGGGCTCATGACCACGACACTAGTCTACTGAAAAACCATGGCCTGGTCAGAGCCCCGATTTCAAAGGTAAGAGCTGATGGTAGGGTTTGAGTGTGGCGCAGACCCCACGAAGCCATGGGCCCAAGTTGTCAAGAAGGCACTGTGCAAGCCGGTGGTGGCTCCATAATGGTGTGGGCTTCGTTTGCATGGAATAGACAGGGTCCTCTGGCCCAAGTGAACCGATCGTTGACTGTAAGTTATTATGTTCAGCTACTTGGAGACCATTTGCAACCATTCATGTATTCATGTTCCCAAACAACGATGGAATTTTTATGGATGACAATGCACCGCATCAGCGGGCCACAATTGTTCGCGAATGGTTCGAAGAGCATTCTGGACAATTCGAGCGAATGATTTGGTCACCCAGATCGCCCTACATGAATCCCATCGAACATTTATGGGACATAATGGAGTCAATTTCGTGCACAGATACTGCATCAGCAACACTTTCGCAATTATGGACGGCAAAAGAGGCAGCGTGGGGACTTCCAGGACTTGCTGAGACCCTGTAACGTCGAGTTGCTGCACTACACTGGGCAAAAGGGTGTCCAACACAATATTGGGAGATGTCTCATGACGTCTGTTATCTCAGCGTATGTCTGATGAAATGGGACTGATCATCTTCAAGCATGGAACAGTAATCTGGTGTAATGAACTGCTTGACTTGTTTTGAAATATCAGAAGTTCTGTAACACCTAGATGACCTACTTATGTTGCAGAGGGAGAATATTTAAGCCTCTGGGCCTATTCAGAATTTTTGCGAACTGAGACTGGATTGATGTATTTGATACTCCTTATGTTGTGAAAAGTATTCCAGAGCGTGATAGTGAAGATAATGAAACCGACATTGTTGAACACATATTGACAGCATGTTACATTAGGAAAAAGGCTCTTCGGTATAGTAGACAGCAGACAGCTCCAGTTGTTAAGTTTTTTTTACATAATAACTCACTTAACAACTATAAATACACTACTGCCCATTAAAATTGCTACACCATGAAGATCACGTGCTACAAATGCGAAATTTAACCGACAGGAAGAAGATTCTGTGATATGCAAATGATTAGCTTTTCAGAGCATTCGCAAGAGATTGACGCCGGCGGCGACACCAACGTGCTGAAATGAGGAAAGTTTCCAACCGATTTCTCATACACAAACAGCAGTTCACCGGCGTTGCCTGGTGAAACATTGTTGTGATGCCTCGTGTAAGGAGGAGAAATGCGTACCATCACGTTTCCGACTTTGATAAACTTCGGATTGTAGCCTATCGCGATTGCGGTTTATCGTATCGCGACATTGCTGCTCGCGTTGGTTGAGATCCAATGACTGTTAGCAGAATATGGAATCGGTGGGTTCAGGAGGGTAATACGGAACGCCGTGCTGGATCCCAACGGCTTCGTATCACTAGCAGTCGAGATGATAGGCATCTTATCCGCATGACTGTAACGGATCGTGCAGCCACGTCTCGATCCCTGAGTCAAAAGATAGGGACGTTTGCAAGACAACAACCATCTGCACGAACTGTTTGACGACGTTTGCAGCCGCATGGACTATCAGCTCGGCGACCATGGCTGCTGTTACGCTTGACTCTGCATCACAGACAGGAGAACCTGCGATGGTGTACTCAACGACGAACATGGGTGCACGAATGGCAAAACGTCATTTTTTCGGATGAACCCAGGTTCTGTTTGCAGCATCATGATGGTCGCATCCGTGTTTGGCGACATCGCGGTGAACGCACAATGGAAACGTGTATCTGTCATCGTCATACTGGCGTATCACCCGGCGTGATGATATGGGGTGTCATTGGTTACAAGTCACCGTCACCTCTTGTTTGCATTGACGCCAGTTTGAACAGTGGACGTTACATTTCAGATGTGTTACGACCCGTGGCTCTACCCTTCATTCTATCCCTGTGAAGCCCTACATTTCAGCAGGATAATGCACTACTGCATGTTGCAGGTCCTGTACGGGCCTTTCTGGAAAGAGAAAATGTTCGACTGCTGCCCTGGCCAACGCATTTTCCAGATCTCTCACCAACTGAAAACGTCTGGTCAATGGTGGCCGAGCAACTGGCTCGTCACAATACGCTCGTCACTACTCTTGATGAACTGTGGTATCGAGTTGACGCTGCATGGGCAGCTGTACCTGTACACGTCATCCAAGCTCTGTTTGACTCAATGCCCAGGCGTATCAAGGCCGTTATTACGGTCAGAGGTGATGGTTCTGGGTACTGATTTTTCAGGATCTATGCACCCAAATTGCGTGAAAATGTAATCACATGTGAGTTCTAGTATAATATATTTATCCAATGAATACCCGTTTATCATCTGCATTTCTTCTTGGTGTAGCAATTTTAATGGCCAGTAGTTAAAAATGGTTCAAATGGCTCTGAGCGCTATGGGACTTAACTTTTGAGGTCATCAGTCCCCTAGAACTTACAATTACCTAAACCTAACTAACCTAAGGACATCACACACATCCATGCCCGCGGCAGGATTCGAACCTGCGACCGTAGCGGTCGCTCGGTTCCAGACTGTAGCGCCTAGTACCGCTCGGCCACCCAGGCCGGCAATGGCCAGTTGTGTAAGTGCGTACTCACTTAATAAACAATATAACTTCGCCACATAAGCAGGAGATAACTGGACGGGAAACGCTGGGGAGGTACAGTCTGCCTGAAACCTGAAACGCGAGCAGCGCTTTTCTTGGGGGAAATTGGTTAGTTGGTAGCGAACCCAACAGCGAGGTCAGCGGTCCCATCGAATTAGGGAAGGCTGGGGAAGGAAGTCGGCTGTACCCTTTCAGAGGAACCATTTAGGGAAACCACGGAAAACCTAAATCAGCATGGCCAGTCGGGCATTTGAAACGTCGTCCTCCCGAATGCGGAAAAGGGGAGCTGCCTTTCCCGATAGAACACAATAGCTACAGTACTGGATGAGTAGGGATCAATTTCTCCTCTAGCAGTGCAGAATCGTGTGGAGAGATTTACGTATATTATCTCCATATTCATTACCTGTGTCGTTAGTAACTGATATCTGCATTCTACGTAGTGTTAACGCATTTTGTGCAAAATAAACACTCCACGGGCATGTCCGCTCACTGCGTCACCAGTGACTCACAAGGCGCACTGTGGAAGGGCCAGTATAACTTTGTAAACACCCTGTAGTTTCTTCTTGTGATGTAGTGGGGTAGATAGACTGGGGAATAACCTGCTCGACCTTCAGTTTGCAGACCTATGACGGAGGGAAGTGCATGAACACAATCCAGCGACCTACAGTCCCTCGCACTTCTACGCCACTCATCTTCCCCTTCCACTCTGCTACAACCATGGAACAAGATTTATCCCTCAATACAGCTCTATTCCATTTAGCGTGGTACCCATATTTAATATTTGTTTTCAACGCATTTCATTTAAACTTTAATTTTATATCGTTAGAACAATATTTTTAATAATCTGCGATTTTTCCATGTCCTGAACGCGGGATGTAGTCCTAGAGAAAAAGAACAATCAGTACCTTTTTTGTAGGAAGTTTAACGTAGTTTAATTTTGCGCTGAGAGACATTTTCGCTAGAAGCCTCGGTTTTCGAGATAAAGATCCCAACGCTCACACGCCACCTGCCAGGGTTTTTCTACGTTGTTCGTGACACTCTTTCCTAGCACTGTGCAACTATATGACTTTTTCAACTAATTTTCCTTCGTTGACTGGACTGTATCCTTTACATGAATGAAGACAGAAAATTTTGGTACATTTTAATTTACGCTTAGGTCTACAAAGCTTTTATTTTCAAAAGAATTGCTGGATTTTACGAGGGTATATCTTTTATGTGAATGAACATGTGAACATGTGAATGAACATAAAACCTTCTTACAATTACATATAGAATCAAGTATTTATCTTTCACAAGTGTTCGACGTTCGCTCCAACGGCCCAGACGATAATCATACCCGTCTCGTACTTTGGCGAGCATGTTCAGAGTTACTGCGTTCGCTACTGTTGCTGTGCGGCGTCGCAATTCACTCGAAGTTATTGCAAGAGAAGGCGCATGGATGGAATCTTTCACAAATTCCCACAAGAAAAAAAAATCACGTATCCACGTATCATGAGATGGCCATTGATTTTATGCGAGATCTATAAGGACCTTACTGCCGATCTTTTGTTGAAGCATCTCATTGTTAAGAAATGCATTTTATAGTGACAGTACTTAAGACTCCAAGAGAGTACCGCACCACAATCAGTAAATGGTGCTCTAAACACTCGTAGCGCAGCAGCTGTGTGGGTTGGCAGTACGAACTATACAGAGGTCCTCCAGGGACCGCAACTGCCAGCCCATGGGCATTACGTGTGTGGATAGCGATTGGTCGGTACCTCGTTAAATACCGGAGCACTGAGCTACGGCGTACAGTTCTCTTCAGTGCGCCGAGTCGTGTAAGGTCTCCAGCTACAACCGAGTTTAACAGCTGCAGTGTTCGCCCGTCGTCTCCGAGACCTAGGCTTCGTAGGCATCATAGGCTGGCTGTGGACTCTACGTAGCCATCACTCAGAGGTATAGTGACAGGACTTCAGAACTGTAGAGGACTTGTGATCATTTCATACGTCTAATTGTGCTGGACGTTTCACAAGAAGAAGCTTTATTTAAGTTGAGTGTTTCGCCGTCTTTAATAAATATCATTTTATTACTAATTGTTGGGAATCTTTTTGATTGAAGATAACCTACGGCGACCTCCTGCATTCCCAACACTTTTACATGCAGGTGCTTTGAAAACTGAAACTTTCAGCTTGTTCTTTCAGTTATGGGAAAAGCCAGATCAACACACGATTCCCTGTTTCTTGTAGATATGTTTATACCATCTGATCAAACGTATTGGGGCACGTATTTACGTACATTAATATAAGGTGTGTCCACCCTTCGCCTTTATGATGGCTGTGGACATATTCAGTGACGTTTCTGAATGTCTTTGAAGAAATGGCACACACTCTCCCTCAAGAGCCGAAACGAGAGCAGGTTTGGAGCTAAGTCTACGTCTAACTCACTCCAAGGCGGTTTCACTGGGTTCAGTTCGGGACTATGAGCAGGTCCGTTCATTTCAGGAACCTTATTGTCCTCAAACGATTACTTCACAGGTCGTGCTGTATGACAGAGTGAAGTATCGTGATACAAACAATCATCTTCTCCAAACAGCTCCTCTACTGTACGCAGTACACAAAGCTATACAGTGTGTTCATAATCTCCCGCATTTGGAGTTTTCTTAAGTGTAATAAGTGGACTTCATCCTAACCAAGAAAACACCTCTGTACGGTAACACCACCTCTTCTATTCTTCACTGAAAACACTACGAGACTCAGGAAACATTCCAAAAAGCTACACTACGTTTTTTATCACCATCACGAAGGGTTTGTAGCATTTGAATCCTGTATGGTTTGTGTTGGAATACAAACGTCTCAAAAATGAGAGTGACAGGAAATGCAAAATGGCTAAGCAGGGATGGCTGGAGGACAAATGTAAGGTTGTAGAGCCTTATCTCACTAGGGCTAAGATAGAGACTGCCTACAGGAAAATTAAAGAGACCTTTGGAGAAAAGAGAACCACTTGTATGAATATCAAGAGCTCAGATGGAAACCCAGTTCTAAGCAAATAAGGGAAAGCAGAAAGGTGGAAGGAGTATATTGAGGGTCTATACAAGGGCGATGTACTTGAGGACAATATTATGGAAATGGAAGAGGATGTAGATGAAGATGAAACGGGAGATATGATACTGCGTGAAGAGTTTGACAGAGCACTGAAAGATCTGAGTCGAAACAAGGCCCCGGGAGTAGACAACATTCCATTAGAACTACTGACGGCCTTGGGAGAGCCAGTCCTGATGAAACTCTACCATCTGGTAAGCAAGATGTATGAGACAGGCGAAATACACTCAGACTTCAAGAAGAATATAATAATTCCAATCCCAAAGAAAGCAGGTGTTGACAGATGTGAAAATTAGCGAACAATCAGTTTAATAAGCCACAGCTGCAAAATACTAACACGAATTCTTTACAGAGGAATGGAAAAACTAGTAGAAGCCGACCTCGGGGAAGATCAGTTTGGATTCCGTAGAAATATTGGAACACGTGAGGCAATACTGACCCCACGACTTATCTTAGAAGAAAGATTAAGGAAAGGCAAACCTACGTTTCTAGCATTTGTAGACTTAGAGAAAGCGTTTGACAATGTTGACTGGAATACGCTCTTTCAAATTCTGAAGGTGGCAGGGGTAAAATACAGGGAGCGACAGGCTATTTACAATTTATACAGAAACCAGATGGCAGTTATAAGAGTCGAGGGACATGAAAGGGAAGCAGTGGTTGGGAAAGGAGTGAGACAGGGTTGTAGCCTATCCCCGATGTTATTCAATCTTTATATTGAGCAAGCAGTAAAGGAAACAAAAGAAAAATTCGGAGTAGGTATTAAAATCCATGGAGAAGAAATAAAAACTTTGAGGTTCGCCGATGACATTGTAATTTTGTCAGAGACAGCAAAGGACTTGGAAGAGCAGTTGAACGGAATGGATGGTGTCTTGAAGGGGGGATATAAGATGAACATCAACAGAAGCAAAACGAGGCCAATGGAATGTAGTCGAATTAAGTCGGGTGATGCTGAGGGAATTAGATTAGGAAATGAGACACTTAAAGTAGTAAAGGAGTTTTGCTGTTTGGGGAGCAAAATAACTGATGATGGTCGAAGTAGAGAGGATATAAGGTGTAGACTGGCAATGGCAAGGAAAGCGTTTCTGAAGAAGAGAAATATGTTAACATAGAGTATAGATTTAAGTGTGAGGAAGTCATTTATGAAAGTATTTTTATGGAGTGTGGCCATGTATGTAAGTGAAACAGAGACGATAAATAGTTTAGACAAGAAGAGAATAGAAGCTTTCGAAATGTGGTGCTACAGAAGAATGCTGAAGATTAGATGGGTAGATCACATAACTAATGAGGAGGCATTGAATAGGATTAGGGAGAAGAGAAGTTTGTGGCACAACTTGACTAGAAGAAGGGATCGGTTGGTAGGACATGTTCTGAGGCATCAAGGGATCACCAATTTAGTATTGGAGGGCAGCGTGTAAGGTAAAAATCGTAGAGGGAGACCAAGAGATGAATACACTAAGCAGATTCAAAAGGATGTAGGTTGCAGTAGGTACTGGGAGATGAAGAAGCTTGCACAGGATAGAGTAGCATGGAGAGCTGCATCAAACCAGTCTCAGGACTGAAGACAAACATGGTTTGTGTCATGCACGCGCCGTTCGCCTAAAGGGATGGGCAAATCCTCAGACACTGAAGCACCACGGGTTTGCATATGTACAAGGCGTTGCCTCCCCGAACTGCGTCCATCACAAGGACGGCAGACGGCAGGACAAGCGCCACCAGAGGTCCTCCGTGTTGGGAACCTATTTCCTCCGTTGTGTCACGTGTGCGGAATTGGATCGGCACGAATTCTCCCGCGTCCTGGGTACATAGGGTGGCGCAAGCCAACACGTCGGCTGTTCGCTCCACCGGAACCCTGGGCCAACACATGCGCAAGTTCTTAGCAGCCCATTAGTCGGGCCATCTCAGCGGGACCTACGACTTTCCAGCAATATCCAGAGACATAACTGTCGGTCAACTACTCCGAATGCTCTACCTCCGTCGTTAGGGATTATCAGTGGCATAGACTTCATGTCCCACTACGTTTATTCACTGTGTGTTCCAGCTGTATGCCTGTTAGTGTCTGAGAAATTGTATTAATTTTTATTGTATTATTTTATTCCTTTGTTAATAAACCTCTCTACTGTGGTTGTAATAAACCCTTGTTCTTGTTTACCTGTGCCTTTTATTACTTGTCAAGCATATCCTCATGGGAGATATAGCGGTTTGAAACACAAACGTCGCCGCAAAACGCATCAGACGGAGACGAGAAGAATGACGAACTCTCGGCTGGCACACCGAGTAAACCTCTGTGGGCTACGAGAAGAACTCTGTTGAAAACACTCAACCTTAATTTAAACAACCGGTATCTTGAAACTAGGTGCAACTGTGGTCTAGGGGTAGCCGGCAAGGCAGCTCAGCGTGTTCGGTCAGAGGGTTATCTGTCCTCTGTAATAAAAAAACTGAGTGAACGGATGAACGAAAAACTTGAACGGGTGTCATGAGACGTCCACCCTGATCAAATACAACGTACAATAACGAAAAATGGGATAAAAGGGGTATCGTCTTTGATCAGTAATCAAAACCTCCACGGTTCCGGGTTAGAAACCTGCCACCGCTTAAATTTTGATTAATAATCAGCAACGGTGACCGAAGACTTCCAGCATAAGAAGCGACCCTCATCCTGCCAACGACCTTGTCAAATAGGGCCGAGGAGCGGACAGAGGTTCAGGACACTCTCTTGTCCTTAGGGTGGGAAACTGCCCCTAAATGCGGAAGAATCAGCAATAGTCAACGGCATGAGGATGTATAAGTCAATGGAAACCACTGCGGTAAAGACGCATAACGTGTAACCACAAGCCATGCGGCCTGTAATTGAAAAGGTGTCATGATGATCTCTCCTTTGGCAAAAGAATCCGGAATAGTTGAAAGGTGGCTACACTGAGCCACAGCGCCAGAGATCGCTAGAGAGCATTGTTCGCCCGCCTCCACTGGCAGAGTGATTATTGAGATGTCGTAGTAGTCAGTGCTTGTCCAGGACTCGTGGTAGTCAGTTGGTGTTCAGATGTGCTAGTAGGGAGTGCTTGCTGAGATGTGATACTGAAAGGTTCTTGTTCAGATGTGGTAATAGCGAGGCGGTGTGGAGATATATTGTAATTATGAGAGTGATTTTGGTCAATATATGAAGGTAACGAAACTTGATTTATTTTTCATTATTTCCATGTTTTAAATAATGTGTCATTACAGGTTCAGTCAACAAAGCATCTGGCTTGTGTTCTTGGATTAGAGTGTAATTGTGGTTCTCTTGAGTAATTATGGTATTTGTATTTTCTTTAATTAATTCAGTATAATGTTATTTAAAAATTGTTGTGTTGTTGAAGAAGAACCGTGCCAGATGCGTACGTTGAGTCACACTCCCACACACAGAACAGTTACTCTTGTGCTTGTTGTTGCGTTGGTTTTATAGTTGCTGGGGGCTTAATTAATTAACTGTGTTAATGAAAATTTCCATTTCATTCTTTGTTATTGTTCTAAGCAGTCAGATTGCGTAATAATAATAGTCAGGGCCAACCGTTACGAGACTTCGTAAACGGACAGACAGCTACTAAAGCAAAAAAAAAAAAAAAATTAAAATTATTTGCATTAATATTTTTATTAAGCCCCCATGCACGTGGCGACCACTGCTTCGGATCGTCCCTTGGAATTCTTCTGATTGTAAAAATAGTGGACAGTAGCATTGTTGTTGTAATTTGTAGTTTAGTAATTATAGTCTGTTTTGCATGTGTAGATTTGGTAATTGTCATTCTTATAATGGTATTTTTTTCTCTGAATTTGATTGTTGTCTTGTATACGCGTTGACGATTTAGCGCAATTATTTCAATTGTTCGTTAATCGTGTTTTTTGGGAAACATTTCGAGTGAATGGTATTGTTGATTATAAAGAGTCATTGTGTGTAATTTTCGTACTGTGACGAGTTTTGTATGTTTTGTAAATGATTACGCGATCGATGAAAAAGGCAAAAATGATGGATAGTCAGAATGACGAAATTGTTGACATGGCGAACTCGCCAACACAGGACAACAGTACGATAAATAATGAAGTTGAAAACAATTTAATAAGCAGGGAAAATAGTCCAGAACCCTTTCAAAATTTTTCTCAATCAGAAAATTTAGAGAATACGAGATTAACGATAGAAGATTCTGGAATAGTATCGAACACAGATAGCTTTACAGCTATGACGAAGGAAACTGGTTTTGCGGGAAATGTTAGGGGCGAAAAGAATTTCGAACCGGCTATTATGGAGCAGTTGTTGGGTGCAATATTAAATTTGGGATCACAGTTACGATCTGAATTGAAAACAGATAGGGAAACAATGGGATCACAGTTACGATCTGAATTAAAAACAGAGATTGGAACTTTGGCAACACGGTTAGACTCACAAATAGGAACAATTAAAACTGAGATAGGAACAATGGAAACACGATTAGATTCACGAATAGGGACATGTTTCAGAAACATGAAAGATGAATTAAAGAAAGAAATTAGAGAGGAAGTACAACCGATTTTGAATTCTCACAATAATAGATTAATTGCAGTAGAGATTAGACAAAGGGAACAAGATAGAGAACAGGAAGAAAGAGATCGCGTGATAGTACAAAAATTTTCAGAGCTAAATTTACAATGTGCACACGATAAGGAAGAGATATTTGAGAGAATCGAGGAATCCGTACCAAATGACAGAATAAATAGTCTAACACAACAATATGAACAGTTAACTACCAAATGTGTCAACACTGAAACCCGAGTCGCGACACTTACGGAAGACGTAAATAAACAGAAAGAACAATTAGGTGACTTATCGGAAAGAGTTGAGGAGATTTCAGATAAATTGACAAATCTTAGTTTACATGGGGACAGAGATTCAGATGATACAGCTCCATTACCATTTGCAGAAACCGAAGAGTACCAGAACATAAATAAGCATGTTGAAAATCAGGGAAAATTTAATGAACGCGTTAAAAGGGAAGTTGAGGCATTACGAAAGCAAGTCAAACAAATTGAAGGCGAAATCGTAGGAAAAGACAGCAGAAGAAATTTAGAATCACAGATAGCAGAGGGGTTTGAAGAAAGTAATTTATTTCATTTACGGGACACAACAAGAGAGCGCCAGGCGCGCGAACTTGACAATAATCGACATTCAAACTGGGACAGACGCGGTAGGTCTTTGTCGCCACGAGGCGAAAACTTTGACTATAAACACTTTTTGACTGTTCGGAAATTTAAGATCTTCCGCAATTCTAAAAATGACATACATCCATGTGCATGGTTAGATCAATTTATGTATGCACTCCCACCAAATTGGCCACTAAGTCACAAACTGGAATTTATGTGTGGATATTTAGAAAACGAACCGGCGACGCGGATGCGTGCACTCATTAGAGATTGTAATAATCTGAATGATTTTTATCATGCATTTCTATCGGCATATTGGTCCGAAAACACGCAAGACAGAGTCAAACACAGTCTTATTATGCAGCGTAATTTCAAACAGTCTGAATTCCGCACGCCAGCAGAATATTTTGAAGACATGATTCGAAAGAATCAGTTCCTTTCCAACCCTTACAGCCCGACTGAATTAATTCGCATTTGTTTAACTAAGCTGCCACAATCCATAAGACAAATTGCTTTAGCCGGAAGATGTAAAGACGACATTGAGACTTTTAAGACTTTGCTACAAGAACTTGAGTATGACAACGACGACGGGACTTCTTGTAATTTTTTCAGTAGCAGTAATTACAATACATTTTCAGAGAAAAGGGATAGTGATCGGAACGGACGTTATATGGGTAACTTTGAGAATGACAGACGTAACAGACAGGACAATAGATACCAGCCTTATGACAATAACAGACGTTCTAACAGAGATTACACAGACAATTATAATAACGGTAATTCTTACCGGAATGATCAATCATACGGAAACAGTAATCGGTATCATCAAGACAGAAATTATTCATACAATAATAGAAACTCTTACTACAGAAATAACCAGGGTAGTAGGTCTAACAATAATTTCAGAAGTGACAGTCGAAATTATACAAGAAGTAATTATGCAGACAGACAGGAAAACAGAAATTTTAATAACAGACACAACCAAGAATTTGCATCTAACAGACAGGAAGGACCTAATTGGCATCCTCCGCGTGACAGAAATTCAGAGAGACAAGTGGAAATAGTAGAAATTGATCCGCGAAATGTCGGGAATAATCAAAGACGTGACGCAAACAATCGACAATGACTAGCAGCTTCGGCTTCTGGCAGCAATATAGACGGTTCAGAAAGTAATGACACTACGACTTTACACTACGTACGCCTGGAAGACATGAGAGACATTTTGCTAGATGAAAAGGAAAATAATGTAGACGCATTTTTACACCCTGTTATTGAAGTATGTGTGGGTAAGAATAAGTTCACTGCAGTTTTAGATTCTGGGAGCCCATTGAACGTCATTAGTGAATCAGTTTTTCGTATATGTGAAAGAACTATTGCCTGTCCTGTATTACCTATTTCTAAAACTACAATTCGAGGAGCGATTTCTGGAAAAGGTGTGGAAGTTAAACAACAGACCAACCTAAATTTCATTTGTCAAGGATACGAATTTTCGGCTAATTTTATTATTGTTCCATTACTCAGTACACAGATTATATTAGGTATGGAGTTTCTTAACACACATAAGGCAATTTTGAACTTTAAAGAAGGAAGTGTGAATTTGACTGTTGCCGGAATGCCGAAATGTTTGAAATTTTTCGAGTGTTTAGCAAGATCTGAATCAGATACAAAATGTTTAAGGTTTCTTACTTCTGATGCTTTCGTTGAGCATTATGACGACAGTGTGTTTATTCATGACAATGACAATAGATACAGAGACGCGATGGAGGATATAATTAGTAGTAGCGAAGAATTATTTAATGAAAAGGTTAAAAAAGCTGAAGTGCCAGATGACGTTGCAAGAGAAGAGCTGCACCATATTTTGACTTCACATGCTACAGTGTTTAGTCATCACACAGGAACTATACAAGGCTTACAATATTTATTTAAAGTAAAAGAACACACACCATTTCGCGGGAAAACGTACGCTATTCCTTTGGCTTACAGAGACAAGGTTAAGAATGAACTTCAATACATGTTAGATCAGGGCATTATTGAGCCAGCAGTCAGCCCTTATACCAGCCCATTACACGTTGTTCTTAAAAAGGATGGGTCAATTCGTTTGGTTCTGGATTCCAGACAGATAAATAATATTATTATTCCTGAAACTGACCGTCCACAAAATTTAGATGAACTTCTTCAACATTTCCATGGAATTAAAGTTTTATCCACGATTGATATGCGCGCAAGTTTTTGGCAAATAGAACTCCACCCTGATTGTAGAAAATATACTGCCTTTTTAGCCTTTGGTAACTGTTACCAGTTTCGGAAATTACCGTTTGGACTTACTGTATCTTCTGCAGCATTCATTCGTAGTTTAAATGAAATTTTACCTGTTTATCTTCGTGACAATATTACTTTATATGTTGACGATATTCTTATTGCTAAACGTTCTTGGAGTGAGCACAACAAAATTTTGGATTCATTATTACGTATTTTTGCACGAGTTGGCATGACAGTGAACTTGGAAAAATCAGAATTTGGTCGTTCTCAGGTGAAATTTCTCGGTCACATTATTTCTACAGAAGGTATTCTCCCTGATCCAGAGAAGCTAGACGCTATTCGTAATTATGCTGTTCCTTCCACAAAACGTGATGCTCGTAGTTTCCTTGGTGTCTGTAATTTTCTTAGACGCTTTGTTAGATTGGATGATTTGGTCACACCTCGTTTACACATTTCAGTTATGCACATTTTGGTCCCAGAAAATGCTTTCATAAATTACGAGAAAATTGCTACTTCAGTAATATGGAAAAACGTATTCGATCTGTTCTTGCCAAATGCAAATTATGTCAACAGGCATCGTAAAAATTTTTGTGGAATGACATACTTTAGAGAAACTAACAGCTACATGTAAACATGCAAAGAATACAAGGATACCGCGCTGTGTTTTGGCGGCGGCGCGTACTCAAAGCAACAGTCAGTCTGCGCGCCGCACAAGGCAGTCGTTGACCGCAAACAATCACTTCCCACGTCACGCGCCTACAGCTGATCGAGCGCTCAGTGCGAATGCACTGACAGACGTAAACAAATACACAGTCTAATTTCTCCGAATAAATTCTGTATAAAGCTATAAGGACTTCATAAATTATGTTATTAACGTTCAGTATTTTTCAGGATACGGTTGTATAAAGTATTTAAGACCTTCAGGTAAATTCTGTGCGTGTCCGACGTTAAGACGACTTGCTTTGGAGAAAATTTTCAGGAAGAAGGTCATTTCGAAGAAGAAAGTAATAAACAAAAAAAGGTAACGGTTAATTGAGTTTATTTTTCAGGTAACATAATTCCACTTAGATACGTACTTCAGACGTAATTTGCTGCTTGCGATTACGTGATTCATACTTTGTGCTAATTTCATGTTCTATGAATTTACTAGTGAAGCGACGTGCTTACGCATATTAACTGATTTTGACAATGATTGACTAATGAACAGGGTTGTTATTTGTATATATTATGCATCGCTTGGCTGCTATGCTTTTTCACTGATGTCATATTTTTCTATTATGTGCCTGCTGTGCTTATTTATTTAAATTATAATTGTCACCTGATTAATTGTGCTGATGTGGTTAGATATGTAAGTTATACTTTGTGATTTATCTGCTTGCGCCTTCATGGGTACTTATTAAGATTACATATGAACATTTATTTGCTTATGTCGATGTGATGCTAATGACCTGTTTATTGTCTAAAGCATGTTGCTGCTGTGCGTATGAATTGCATATTTACACATTTCTGTTCTTTTGTCATAACTACTCTTTAATTTGGTGTATAGAAATGCTGATATACTGTGTACGAACATAGAGTTTAGGTTACACTGTGGTATTAATTATAGATTGTTCGCTTGGCAGAGCCTCGTTGTAGGGATTGTGCTGCATCCACTTGTTGACATTCTGTTCTCTACTGGTATATTTACTCGCTATTGCATGTTTTGCTTACGCTCAGTGCCTTATATTTTTAAGATAAGAAAATGAACTGCTATAATTCGACGAACGACATTAGTACAAGAAAGTCATAGAAGTCACATGAGCTGAGGTTTTATGGAAGCTGTATAAATTTATGCTAATAGGAAGGAAGCTAACGACATGACAGACCGAAACTAGGTTTAGACCATTGACAGTATTACACTGCATTTTCGTGAGCAATTGAAATAGGAAGTGACACTTGACACAAAAAATACTCCACATGTTTGCTTCTGCTATGATTCTTGAAGTGGTGTACACACTGTGAAATATTATGATCATTCACACTCCGTAATCGTACTTAATTACTGAGAGTTATTCGAACTAAAGTCTGTTAGAGGTCATGTATGCATTTCTTTTATTTAATGATGGACAAGGAACCAAAATGTATCTTATAATTTATAATGAGTAGAAAATTTGGGTCAGATGGATTACACAGAGGTTGTGTGTGGACACTGTGTCTTCGGATTGTATGGGATGCTGAATTGAAGTTGCACTAGGATTTTGTCTGTACTTGTTCGAGGAGACTGACTAGAGGAAAGAGTTGTTATGGAAGTGAAATGATATTGGTGCTGAGGTTTATATGTATCGACGTATTATTGAGGTATTGAGATTATGTGAAGTTGATGATTATTCGAGTTTCGTGGACAAGAGGTAAGGTAAATGAGGTATTATTGAAGTATTAAGATTAAGTGATGATTATTGGAGTTTTGGTGGATAAGAGGTAAAGTAAGTGAGGAGCATATTTTTTTTTTGTTGGTCCATATGGAACAAGGAGGATGAAGATGGCAGACTAGAACACTCAAGTAGAAAGAAGATTGCCTACACACACAC
Source organism: Schistocerca nitens (assembly GCF_023898315.1). Taxonomy (NCBI): domain Eukaryota; kingdom Metazoa; phylum Arthropoda; class Insecta; order Orthoptera; family Acrididae; genus Schistocerca; species Schistocerca nitens. The sequence continues at coordinate 166,711,729 of NC_064622.1, forward strand.
TTTGTTAAATCAATAAGCAGTATACACTTTTTTTTTGAAGAGAGGAAGTATTTGCATATCTTGGCTCACTGACAGTTGTTCAGCAACAGTACATTTTGATCTGGCTTGGCAAACATTGGTCTTGACATGATGACTATGACGTTGACTAACTATTATTGACTGTTATACATTGCTGCCACTACTACTTGATACACATGATGAACATAAAATTTTGACAGAATTGCATTTACACAGTTAACACTATTCAATTACACAGTAGCACTAATGTGGATGAAAGATGAGTGAGTGTGTTTTGTGTGTTTTCCTTTTATAATCCCAGAGAAGTGATCCCAACCTATCTCCTAAATATTATTTCACTTGTTTGTTGTGGCTTGCACTGACACCCATAAATATTATAGGTTAACTGTTATTGTGTACTGTAATAGTTAATGTGACAATTACCTGATATCATTTGTGTGTTTATTATGATTTGTATGTTTAGTGTAAGAGCATTGATAATAATTTGTTAAAGAAATTGTATGTGCATTCAAACTATTATTCATGACTGAACTGTCTCAGTAGTTATGGTGAATAGTATGGACTGTTACTTGCACTTTTTCTACATGATTGGTGCTACAAGGATATGTTTAATTTCTGCTGATGAACTGTGTGATCAGTGATTGTAAAAAAATTATGGACTGTTACTTGTACCTTCTCTACATGATTGGTGCCACTAGGACATGTTTAATTTCTGCTTATAAACTCTGATGAACAGTGTGATCAGTGATACTAGATTTTATGGAACTGCTTCTGCTGAGAAATGTCACCTGTTGCTGTGTGCACCTGATCAACATTGCTGGTGCCACTAATGGACTGCTTCTACTGAAATGGTGTTACTTGTTGGTGTCTGCACCTACTCAACATTGCTGGGTGCCACTGATGGATTGCTTCTACTGAAATGGAGTCACCTGTTGCTGTGTGCACCTGATCAACATTGCTGGTGCCACTAATGGACTGCTTCTACTGAAATGGTGTTACTTGTTGGTGTCTGTACCTACTCAACATTTCTGGGTGCCACTGATGGACTGCTTCTACTGAAATGAAGTCACCTGTTGCTGTGTGCACCTGATCAACATTGCTGGTGCCACTAATGGACTGCTTCTACTGAAATGGTGTTACTTGTTGGTGTCTGCACCTACTCAACATTGCTGGGTGCCACTGATGGACTGCTTCTACTGAAAAGATGTCACCTGTTGATGTCTGCACCTGCTCAACATTGCTGGGTGCCACTGATGGATTGCTTCTACTGAAATGAAGTCACCTGTTGCTGTGTGCACCTACTCAACATTGCTGGGTGCCACTAATGGACTGCTTCTACTGAAATGGTGTTACTTGTTGGTGTCTGCACCTACTCAACATTGCTGGGTGCCACTGATGGACTGCTTCTAATGAAAAGATGTCACCTGTTGATGTCTGCACCTACTCAACATTGCTGGGTGCCGCTGATGGATTGCTTCTACTGAAATGGAGTCACCTGTTGCTGTGTGCACCTGATCAACATTACTGGGTGCCACTGATGGACTGCTTCTATTGAAAAAATGTTACTTATTGGTATTTGCACCTGTTGACCATTGCTGGGTGCTACTGCTGGAACTGTCAACTTCTTATTCTTGGTCTATGGAAAGCGTTTATGTGAATATTTGTATAAACTGATTTTTGTGTATTACTGTTTGTGGAAAGTTATGAGACTCTTACCTGCACATATTCGTCATTGCTGACGCTATTGATTGAACTGTTTAACCACATAATACTTGTGTAAACTATTATGTAAAGTCACATGCATGAAAGAATTTGTATTGCTTACTGTATTCTATATAATAGGTTATTGAAAGGTCAGTGCAAAGCCAAAATTTTATCTAGTTATATGGTATTTACGTATTAATATTATCTTTTATTTTTGTCTGTATTTTTTTGACGAATTTGGTGGTATTTTCACCACCAATGCTGGCAAAAATACCATCAAATTCTAGCCGTGGAGGAAGGGCATATGAAAGGTGGCTACACTGAGCCACAGCGCCAGAGATCGCTAGAGAGCATTGTTCGCCCGCCTCCACTGGCAGAGTGATTATTGAGATGTCGTAGTAGTCAGTGCTTGTCCAGGACTCGTGGTAGTCAGTTGGTGTTCAGATGTGCTAGTAGGGAGTGCTTGCTGAGATGTGATACTGAAAGGTTCTTGTTCAGATGTGGTAATAGCGAGGCGGTGTGGAGATATATTGTAATTATGAGAGTGATTTTGGTCAATATATGAAGGTAACGAAACTTGATTTATTTTTCATTATTTCCATGTTTTAAATAATGTGTCATTACAGGTTCAGTCAACAAAGCATCTGGCTTGTGTTCTTGGATTAGAGTGTAATTGTGGTTCTCTTGAGTAATTATGGTATTTGTATTTTCTTTAATTAATTCAGTATAATGTTATTTAAAAATTGTTGTGTTGTTGAAGAAGAACCGTGCCAGATGCGTACGTTGAGTCACACTCCCACACACAGAACAGTTACTCTTGTGCTTGTTGTTGCGTTGGTTTTATAGTTGCTGGGGGCTTAATTAATTAACTGTGTTAATGAAAATTTCCATTTCATTCTTTGTTATTGTTCTAAGCAGTCAGATTGCGTAATAATAATAGTCAGGGCCAACCGTTACGAGACTTCGTAAACGGACAGACAGCTACTAAAGCAAAAAAAAAAAAATTAAAATTATTTGCATTAATATTTTTATTAAGCCCCCATGCATAGTCCCCCATTCGGATCTCTGGGAGGGGGCAGCAAAAGGGGAGGTGACCATAAGAAAAAGGTTGAATAACCAACGAAAGGATAACGTTCTACGAGTCGGGGCGTGGAGTGGCAGAAGCTTGAACGTGGCAGGGAAGCTACAAAATCTGAAAAGGGAAATGCAAAGGCTCAGTCGAGATATATTAGTGGTCAGTGAAGTGAAATGGAAAGAAACAAGATTATCTGGTCAGATGAGTATAGGGTAGCACCAACAGTAGCAGAAAATGGTATAACGAGAGTAGGATTCGTTATGAATAGGAAGGTAGGTCAGAGGGTGTTTTAGTGAGAGCAGTTCAGTGATAGGGTTGCTCTTATCAGAATCGACAGTAGACCAGCACCGACAACGAGAGTTCAGATATACATGTAGACGACGCAAGCTGAAGATGAAGAGATAGAGAAAGTATATGAGGATATTGAAAGGGGGATGCAGGATGAAAATCCAATAGTCATGGGGGACTGGAATGCAGTTGCAGGGATGGCGTGAAAGAAACGGTTACAGGAGAGTATGGGCTTGGGACAAGGAATCGAAGAGGAGAAGGACTAATTGAGTTCTGTAATAAATTTCAGCTAGTAATAGCGAATACTCTGCTCAGGAATCACAGGAGGAGGTGTACTTGGAAAAGGCCGGGTGATACGGGAAGATTTCAGTTAGATTACATTATGGTCAGACAGAGATTCCAAAATCAGATACTGGTTTGTAAGGCGTACCCAGGAATGGATATAAACTCAGATAACAATTTGGTAGTGATAAAGAGTAGGCTGGAGTTTAAGAGATTAGTCAGGAAGAATCAATAAGCAAAGAAGTGGAATATGGGAGTATTAAGGAATGACGAGGTACACTTGAAGTTCTCTAAGACTATAGATACAGCAATAAGGAATAGCTCAGTAGGCAGTACAATTGAAGATAAATGGACATCTGTAAAAAGGGCACTCACAGAAGATAGAAAGGAAAAAATAGGTAAAAAGAAGGTAACTGCGAAGGAACAATGAGAAACAGAAGAAATAAAAGAAATGACTGTCGGAAGGACTGGCTTAGCATATAGGAAAGTCAAAACAACGTTCGGTGAAATTAAAAGCAAGGATGGTAACAATAAGAGTGCAACCGGAATTCCATTGCTAAGCGCAGAGGAGATAGTAGATAGGTGGAAAGAGTACACTGAAGGCCGCTGTGAGGGAGAAGATTTGTCTGATGTGATAGAAAATGAAACAGGAGTCGACTTAGAAGAGATAGGGGATCCAATATTAGAATCAGAATTTAAGAAAGCTTTGGAGGACAAGATCAAATAAGGCAGAAGCGATAGATAACACTGTATCAGAATTTCTAATATCATTGGGGGAAGTGGCAACAAAACGACTATTCACGATGCTGTGTAGAATGTATGAGTCTGGCGACATACCAACTGACTTCCGGAAAAATATCGTCCACACATTCCGAAGACTGCTAGAGCTGACAAGTGCGAGAATTATCGCAAAATCAGCTTAACAGCTCATCCATCCAACTCGCTGACAAGAATAATATACGGAAGAATGGAGAATAAAATTGCAGATGTGTTAGATGACGATCAGTTTGACTTTAGGAAACGTAAAGGCATCAGAGAGGCAATTCTGATGTTGCAATTGATAATGGAAGCAAGACTAGAGAAAAATCAAGACACGTTCATCGGATTTGTCGACCTGAAGAAAGCGTTCGTCAATGTAAAATGGTGCAAGATGTTCGAAATTTTGCGAAAAGTAGGGTTAAGCTGCAGGGAGAGACGGTAAATATACAATACGTGCAAGACCCAAAAGGGAATAGTAAGAGTGGAGGACCAAGAACGAAGTGCTCGGATTAAAAAAAGTGTAAGACAGGTAAGTAATCTTTCACCCCTACTGTTCAATCTCTACATCGAAGAAGCAATGACGGAAAAAAACAAATGTTCAGAAGTGGGATTAAAATTAAAGATGAAAGACTATCAACAATTCACTTATGACATTGCTGTCCGGAGTGAAAGTGACGAAGAACTACATGATCTGCTGAATGGAATGAATAGTCTAATGGACATAGAATATGGATTGAGGGTAAACCGAAGAAAGACGAGAGTAATGAGAAGTAACAGAAATGAGAACAGCGAGAAACTTAACATCAGGATTGACGGTCACGAAATAGATGAAGTTAAGGAATTCTGCTACCTAATCAGCAAAATAACCAATGATGGATGGGGCAAGGAGGACATCAAAAGCAGACTAGCACTGGCAGAAAGGGCATTCCCGGCCAAGAGTAGTATACTAGTACCAAATATAGGCCTTAATTTGAGGAAGAAATTTCTGAGAACGTATGTTTGGAGGACAGCATGGGAATCGAAGCATTCGAGATGTGGTACCACAGGCGAATGTTGAAAACTGGGTGGTCTGATAAGGTAAGAAATGAAGAGGCTATGCGCAGAATCGGTGAGGAAAGGAATATGTGGAAAACACTGACAAGGAGAAGGGACAGGATGATAGGACATCTGTGAAAACATCAGGGAATGATTTCCATGGTAACAGAGGGAGCTGTAAAGGATAAAAACTGTAGAGGAAGACAGAGATTGGAATAAATTCATTAAATAATTGAGGACGTATATCGCAATTTTATTCTGAACTGAAAAGGTTGACACAGGAGAGGAAGTAGTGGCTGGCCGCATCAAACCAGTCAGAAGACCGATGATTCAGAAACGGCTGTTTAAGCAACCATTCTTCCCGCCATCCATACAGGAATGGATTGGGAGGAAACATTGACAATTGGTTCAATTGGAAATATTCTCCAATATGTACTTGACAGTGGTTTGCAGATCACTTATACAGATCTATAAGAAATTACGTAAAGACTTGACACATGGCAGAATGAACACGAGCTCTCTTTAAATGTGGATTAATGCAGGATAACTGATAGTATTAGAAGATTAGAGGTGAACGTACTGAACAGGTCAAATCACGTAGGCACAATGATCCGCAAAAATTAAGTCGTGGGTGAATGCACCCCTGAAAAAATGAACATGGGAAAGGAGTGCAATGTCATAATAACATTGACCAGTGAGTGTACTGCGTACAAAGATATGGAGGTCAGTACGCACATGCAACATTATGCCTCCCCCCAACATAATTCCTACACCACCGAAACGGTGATGTTCGCCGCTGTTGGACATACCCTCATACCGCAAGAGAAGGGAACACGTAATGCACTCAGAAACAATGTAGGACATGCTAGTTTTAGTGGCATAGGTGATATAGTGCAGGGAGGGATGATGTTGCACGGGCGTACTGATCTCCAAATCTTTGAACACTCGCTGGTCAATGTGACACTGTACTGCTTCCCCATGACGTGTCACTGCCAAGTAACATAGCTCGATGAAAGACGGACCAAACAGAGAAATAACTTCTAAAGTATAGTACAGAAGGTAAATGGAAGAAATACGCACGAGACGAACAGATGGGCCGTGAGTGGCTCGCGTTGGTGCCGTTGGTAGGTTGGCATCGTGTATTAGGAATAGTAGCGTCTCGTTTCTTCTTCTGTTTACTGGCGCCACTACGTTTGCTAGCGTTGTCTGGTTCAAAATGGTTCAAATGGCTCTGAGCACTATGGGACTTAACATCTGAGGTCATCAGTCCCCTAGAACTTAGAACTACTTAAACCTAACTAACCTAAGGACATCACACACACATCCATGCTCGAGGCAGGATTCGAACCTGCGACCGTAGCGGTCGCGCGGTTCCAGACTGAAGCGCCTAGAACCGCTCGGCCACTTCGGCCGGTAGCTAGCGTTGTCTGTCTGCGAGAGGCAGCAGCAGCGTTTATCGATATCTAGTACCCGTACTATCTTTGGAAGGACGTGAAGTGTTTTCCGGGTTGGGTGTGTGAGGCAGTTCGGCTGGGACGGAGCAGCAGAGAGGTCCGGCAGCGCAAGAACATGCCGGGACCGGTAGCGGCACACGGGCATTGCCTAATCGAGGGGCTGTAGTTGCGAGGGATACATTCTCGTTGTCCACCGGACCCAGGACGCTGAGTTGAGTGAACATTAATCCAGTAGTGAAACCTCCACTATTTTGTGATCACGCCGTTTGTTCGTGCGTTGCTGCTCGCTGGGTCACCGTGAGATGAACAGTGACAAGAGGAGCGTGTCGAGTTGACGGAATCTATTAGCGATCTTCTACTGCCTGTTATTTAGTTTTTGAACTTTGTGTTATTATTGGTGAAGTGCAACCAGCAGTATTTTACTGCCTAGTGGCCGTTAATGCCCCAATTACCTGCCCTGGAGGTTAGCGTATTTTTGCGCCAGTGTACTTTTCCTCGTCTTACCGATGCTGTCCGGCATGACGTGTAGTTCGACAGCCTCCTTGATTGCGGTGTGGATTGTGGTTTCTTTCGTCTACCTTGGTTGTAGTGGTTCCTTCTGCCTTTCGATGTTTTAAACACAGGATTCTGAAGATGCAGTGCTGTGTGTCACTTCGCCCTCACTTGAATTATTCCATCATTTTACTGGTTATCACACGTTAGGTGGACTTGGTAAGAGGATTGATCGGCGTTTAAACCGTCCCTAGTTTGAGTTGCCATCCTGTTAGGTGAGCATAACTCTTCGCTGCCTCTCTCACCACTTACGCAGCTGTAGGGACTTTATCAGGGCGATCCTTGGAGCACTGTCTGTGGATCACTCCCTTCTTTATTTGGTCTGGTTGTCTCAATTTTAAAAAAAATAATATTTTGTTTAAATTATTCCTATTGCTTGTGGCCTTCAGCCGACAAATAATTTGAATTCTTTCTTAATAAGGCCTTCAACTGTCAGTGTGGTTTGTGTTACAGTCAATTTTTTAAAATGATTGTTTTTAAGAAATTGTTTCCTTAAATAAAGTGTAAGTGTTTACTGTGCAACCAATGGTAACTGATTAGGCCCCGTCCACACCTTACCCTGCTTTCCGTAAGTCCCACAAATCACATGATGTTCCCCTGGACATTAAAAAAGGCAGGATGTGGTTCTTAATAGGGCGTGTGATCACCACGGACGGAAATGCAAACTCTGTAGCGTGCTCTCGTACTGGCCAGAAGGTTGGTAAGTTCTTGTGGTAGAGCGATCCATTCTCCCACCAGTGCGGTTAACGACTGTTGGATGGTCGTTGGTGCATGTGGACGTGCGGCAGTACTTCACCCATGTGTGCTTCATGGGGTATAAATCGGGGGTACAGGCAGGCCAGCCCATTCGCAGGATATCCTCTCGCTTCAAGAGCTCCTCCACCTGCGCTTTTTGATGTAGCCGCGCATTGTCAGCCACTTAAGAGCCACATGCACCCCTGAAAAGACGCAAATGGGGAAGGGGTACCGCGTCACGATGACCAGCGAGGGTTCAAAGATTTGGAGATCGGTACGACCATGCAGCATTATGTCTCCCCACACTATATCATCAGCCAGCCGTTGTGGCAGAGCGGTTCTAGGCGCTTCAGTCCGGAACCACGCTGCTGCTACGGTCGCAGGTTCGAATCCTGCCTCGGGCATGGATGTGTGTGATGTCCTTAGGTTAGTTAGGTTTAAGTAGTTCTAAGTCTAGGGGACTGATGACTTCAGATGTTAAGTCCCATAGTGCTCAGAGCCATTTGAACCACTATGTCACATCTGCCACTAAAACCATCACGTTCAACTATGTTCCTGGGTGCATTACCTGTTCCCACCTCTCACCATGTGAGGGTACGTCCAGCAGTGTCGAACATGATCGTTTTGGTGGTGTATGGATTATGTTCGGGGAAGTCATAATGTTGCATGTGCGCATTGACCTCCAGATCTTTGAACACAGTACACTCTGAGCCGTGTTGCGGCTCGCGTTGGTGTCGTTGGTAGGTTGGCATCGTGTAATAGGGATAGTGGCGTCTCGTTTTCTCCTTGTGTTTACTGGCGCCACTACGTTTCCTAGTTTTGTCTGTACGCGAGTGGCAGCAGCAGCGGTTATCGATATCTAGTACGGTGATACTATCTTTGGAGGAACGTCAAGTTTCTTCCAGGAAGGGAGTGTGTCGGGTAGTTTGGTCGGGACGGAGCAGCAGTGAGGTCCGGGACTGCTGGCGGCACGCAGGCAATGCCGGATCAAGGGGCTATAGTTGCGAGGGCCACAACCTCGTTGTCCACCGGACCCAGGACGTCTGAGTTGAGTGAACATTAACCCAGTAGTGAAACCTCCACTATTTTGAGATCACGCCGTTTGTTTGCGCATTGTTGCTCGTAGGGTCGCTGACATGAAGAGCAATGAGTGAAGTGCTTGTGGTTGGTGAAATTAATTAGCCATCTTCCACTTCTTATTATTAATCATTGAATTCGTTCTGTTATTATTGGTGAAGTTCAACCAGCGATATTTTTCTGCCTAGTTGCTGCTAACGCCCCAGTTACCTGCCCTGGAGGTGAGCGTATTTTCGCGGTAGTGTACCTTTCTCGCCTTGCCGCTGCTGTCCTGTGCAGTAAGGTGTGTAGTTTGACAGCCTCCTTGATTGTGGTTCAGATATTTTGTTCTTTTGGACTACCTTGGTCGTAGTTGTTCCTTCTGCTTCTGGATGTTCTAAACACTGGATTCTGAAGACGCAGTGCTGTCCGCTGGTTCCGCCTTGCCTGGGTTATTCCATCGTTGTGTTGGTTACCAGACGTTAAGTAGCTTTTGCGAGAGTGGCCATCTACGTTTAAACTATCACTTATTTGAGTTGCCATCCGGTTAAGTGAATACAACTCTTGGCTGCCTCTCTCATCAGTTTCAAAGTTGAGCGACTTTCCCAGGCCGATCCTTGGAGCACTGTATGAGGCCCACTTCTCTCTTAGTTTTATCAGATTGTGATGATTGTGTTTTTTTAATGTTTTAGTATCTCTTGAAGAATTTAACTGTTTTTAAGAATTTATTATGCAGGACCTCAGCTGTTAAATTGTTTTTTGAGTTATTACTACTGGGGCCTTAAGCTGAGAAATAATTTGAATTTCTGGTCAATAAGGGCTTCAGCCATGAGTGCAACTTGCTTAGGAATTCTTTATTAGACATCGTGTCTTAACAATCAAATTTGATAATTGTTGCTTATTGTCAACCTCATTTGCAATTGGTTCCAAATAAAGTGTACGTGATTTTTTTTTTTAAATGAGTAACCAACGGTAACTGAGTAAGGCCCCGTCCACACCGAATCCTGCCTCTCCCTAAGTCCCATGTCTCACTCACTGGTCAGTGTTATTTTGACATTGCACTCCTTCCCAATGTGCTCTTTTTCAGGGGTACATTCAGCCACGACTTTATTTTTATGGATGACAATGCGCGACCGCATTTAACAGGGCAAGTGGAGGAGCTCTAGGAACGACAGAACATTTAGCAAGTGGACTATCCTACCAGTTCCACTCTCTTGGCGCGAGAGAATATTCGGCGAATGGAGTGGCATGTCTGTATCCCCGATTTAAACACCACCGAAGAAGTACAGGGGATAGACAAAATAATGTGAACACCTGTACTTACAGGGAGTTTCGTATCAGCGCACCTCCTCTGCAGAGTGAAAATTTCATTCTGGAATTAAAATCTGTACCACAGCCAGGACTTGAGCTCAGGTGTCCTGCATACTACACAGGTCGTTAACCATTACATCAGCATTGCATTCTGGCTGACATAGCGGCATGGACTGCCATAGTCCAACGCTCTCTTTGATGCAAACCTCAGTTCATGCCTTCAGCTCTTCTTAAATCGTCAGTATGGCCGAGGCTCTCCGATACTGGAATAGCACACCAGCTTTGTATGTAATCGTTAGCACCCTAGCTTTAAGAAGGGGAAAATGGGCTGAAGGCGTAAAGTGAGATGACTGTTATAGAGGATACTGGACTAGGGCAGTCCGTACAGCATTTTGCACCCCAGTGTCCTGGTGGTGTAGTATTTGGCACATGCATCTAGTGAGCAAGCGATCTCGATTCACTCCTGGCCTTGGCACAAATTTTAATTCATTGCTTCAGCTACTATCCTTATCGAAGGAAAAATGTCTGTCTGTAGAGTCTTCCTTACGAACCCGATTTATCTTATATTACCTTCACGGTCCTCACACAAGATGTTTGTGGCAGTCAGCTTCAGATGCCATTTCTCTAAATTTTCTTCGTATTCTTTCTTGAAAAGAACGTCTTATTCCATCCAGGCGTTCCCATTTGAGTTCATGGAGCATTTCTGTAACACTTGCGTGTTGATCGAACTTACCACAGCGCGCCTCTGAATTGCTGCGACGCATTTTTTCAATCCGACCTGGTGGGCATCCCAAACACTCGATCAGTACTCAAGTATGGGTCGTAAAAGTGTTGTGTGAACGGTATCTACAATTTCTTACAATTCTCCCAATGAACTCGAGTTGACCATTCATCTTTCCTACAGTCGACTTTAGGTGCTCGTTCCATATCTTGTCGCATTGCAAGTTACCCCTAGATATTTAATCGACGTGATTGGGTCAAACAGCACACCACTAACACTGCATTCGAACATTACAGGACTGGTTCTGCTACTCATTTGCATTAACTTTGATTCGTCCACATTTAGAGCAATGTGCCGCTCATCACACCAAACGGAAATTACTTCGAAGTCGTCCTATATGCTCTTTGTCACTCAAAGACGGTACTTCCTCGCACGCTGCAGCGACATCAGCAAACGGTCGCAGATTGCTGCTCACATGTTACTACCAAGTTGGGACCCGCTGACTTGGGAGGACTGATCTATCGAGATACTAGCTGAGTACCTGCGGTTGCCCAGATTATTCCAATCTTCTATTAGTCCATCTCCTCCATCTCCCTCTCCCTGTCTATATCCCCCATCACCCCCTCTCTGTCCATCTCCTCGTGCCCCTCTTTCTGTCAATCTCACTCTACCCTCTTTCTGTCTATCTGCTCCTCCCTCCTCTCTCTGTCCGCTCCTATACCTACCCCCATCTGCTACGTCCCCTTGTGTCATCTCCACCTCTTCCCTTTCTCTGTCCATTGCCTCCTACCTCTCTATCTGTCTATACCCTCCCCCCTCTCTCTGTCTATATTCTCCCCCTCTTTCTGCCTATCTCTCTCCCTCTCCTTGCCTCTGCCCGTCTCCTCCTCTTCCCTCGCTCTGTTCATTTTAATCCTATGATTCCCTCTGTCCATCTCCTCTCCTGTTTCTGCCCATCTCCTCGTTCCCCCTCTCTGTCTGTCCATCTCCTCCTCCTCCCTTCTCTCTCCGCGTTATCACCCTCACCCCAATACGTTGGTGTTTCTTATCCCCCATACTAAATAATATGTACCAAATATGGTTGAAATCGTTACAGGGGTTTTGGTTGAGTTTTTTAACCGTCATACACATGTCAAATACACTTCACATATGCTTAACAAATTTCACATGTGCACCATATGATCAAAAGTATCCGGACGCCCCCCAAAACATACGTTTTCATATTAGGAGCATTGGGCTGCCACCTACTGCCAGGTACGCCATATCAGCGACCTCAGCAGTCACTAGACATAGTGAGAGAGCAGAATGGGTCGCACCGCGGAACTCACGGACTTCGAACGTGGTCAGGTGACTGGGTGTAACTTGTGTCATACGTCTACACGCGAGACTTCCACACTCCTAAACATCCCTAGGTCCACTGTTTCCGATGTGATAGTGAAATGGAAACGTGAAGGGACACTTACAGCACAAAAGCGTACAGGCCAACCTCGTCTGTTGACTGACAGAGACCGCTGACAGTTGAAGAGGATCGTAATGCGTAGTAGGCAGACATCTATCCAGAACATCACACAGAGATTCCAAGCTGCTTTAGGATCCACTGCAAGTACTGTGACACTAGGCGGGAGGTGAGAAAACTTTGATTTCATGGTCGAGTGGCTGTTCATAAGTCACACATCAAGCCGGTAAATGCCAAACGACGCCTCGCTCGGTGTAAGCAGCTTAAACGTTGGACGATTGAACAGTGGAAAAACATTGTGCAGAGTAACGAATCACGGTACAGAATGTGGCGATCTGATGGCACGGTGTGGGTATGGCGAATGCCAGCGTGAGCAGTGCCAACAGTAAAATTCGGAGGCGATGGTGTCATTGTGTGGGCATGTTCTTCATGGAGGGGGCTTGCACCCTTTGTTGTTTTTCGTGGCAGTACCACAGCACAGGCCTATATTAATGTTTTAAACACCTTATTGCTTCCACTGTTGAAGAGCAGTTCGGGGATGGCGATTGCATCTCTCAACACGATCGAGAGCCTATTCATAATGCACGGCCTGTATCGGAGTGGTTACACGACAGTAACATCACTGTAATGGACTGGCCTGCACAGAGTCCTGACCTGAATCCTACAGAACACCTTTGGGATGTTTTGGAACGCCAACTTCGTGCCAGACCTCACCGAAAGACATCGATACCTCTCCTCAGTACAGCACTCCGTGAAGAATGGGCTTCCATTCCCCAAGTAACCTTCCAGCACCTGATTGAACGCATGCCTGCGAGAGTGGAAGCTTTCATCAAAAGGCTAAGGGTCGGCCAACACCATATTGAATTCCAGCATTACCGATGGAGGGCGCCACGCACTTGTAAGTCATTTTCAACCAGGTGTCCGGATACTTTTGATCACTTAGTGTATTTGTAGACATATTAATCTCTACCGAATTTCGCCATGCAGTTTCATATTCAAGCAGCTCAGTGTTGTCGTGTCTCCTGAACTATGCGTCGTACAATGAAATATTTTTTCTTTTTCTCTTGACGGGACATCGACGGCAGTTATTCATCATCGGTGACAAAATCCGCCACAGCTGTAAAAATTATTTATTTCTAAAATGATTGAGATGTGCCAGGGATGCACTATTTTAACATATTTTAATCTATTTTAACCTAAATTGTGCATTCTTTGTGTACTCAAATTTTAAAATGCACCTGTAGATGGGACATGCGTCCTGAATACGGGTTGTGCTTTCCTTTTCAGAAATAAATAATTTTTACAGTTACAGGGGAATTTTAGCATTGGTGATATATAATTTTGCAGTTACACGCATTGGTATATGTGGGTACTGGCTGCGAAATAAGTTACGAATAGAATTAGTAGCAAAGATGTATTAAATGTAAACGTCATGTATAATGCGGCAGTGTTTCACACATCTCAGACTTTATGACGTCATTTTTTCAGAGCTGTGTGTCACACAGTGATATAATTTGCTGGTACAGTCAGTGGCGTATGTGAATAAGGTCTGCAAAATTTAACGCGGATACAGTTAGTAGTAAATAAGTAATAAATTAAAACATCATGCTTCATGCGTCAATTTTACTGCATAAACAGCGAAAGTGTAATAAGCGATAAACTTCACCATTTTGTGGGGTTGTCAGCGAGGAAAAGTTTCGCAAACGTTTGCAGTTATGTGTAAAGCTTGTTGCAAGTCACTAGTTGTTCTCACTCTCAAATACTGGATGACTAAAGTAAAGGCATTGGCGCATCGTGGGATGCGCTCCTTTTTTACTTCCACCGCTTTTATAGGTAGGTGACTTCTACCCTCGTAGCGATTCTTTGAAGAGAGTAACTGATACGTATACCAAGTTTGGTTGAAATCGGTCCAGTGGGTTAGGAGAAGATGTGGAACATACATACTGTACAAACATTTGTTTTTGTTTTGCATGTTGACATTCCGATTGCTCAAAAATTTGGTTCAAATGGCTCTGGGCACTATGGGACTTTACGTCTGAGGTCATCAGTCCCCTAGAACTTAGAACCACTTAAACCTAACTAACCTAACGGCATCACACACATCCATGCCCGAGGCAAGATTCGAACCTGTGACCGTAGCGGTCGCGATTTCGATGGGCTTATTTATCGATTGTCATTTTTTATTTATAGTTCACTGTTGCTATTTGAGTTTATATATTGTCATTTTGCCGAAAATAAAAAAAGTGTGTGGAATCTCATGGGACTTAACTGCTAAGGTCATCAGTCCCTAACCTTACACACTACTTAACCTAAATTATCCTAAGGACCAATACACACACCCATGCCCGAGGGAGGACTCGAACCTCCACCGGGACCAGCCGCACAGTCCATGACTGCAGCGCCCCAAACCGCTCGGCTAATCCCGCGCGGCATCATTTTGTCATTTGGAGATAGCGAGTGAAGCTGCGGTCGCTAGAAAATGGAGTGCCAAGTGAAGAAATCGGAACATTTCCGTCATATTCTTCTGTCTGAGTTCAATAGAGGAGGGGGAGGAGTTTAGTGTTTAACGTCCCGTCGACAACGAGGTGATTAGAGATGAAGCACAAGGTCGGATAGGGAAGGATGGGGAATCTGTCGTGCTCCTTCATAGGAACCATCTCGGCATTTGCCTGAAGCGATTTAAGGAAATCAGGAAAAACCTAAATCAGGATGACTGAAAGCGGGTTCGAACCGTCGTACTCCCGTAAGCGAGTCCAGTGTGCTAACCACTGCACCACTTCGCTCGGTGAGTTTAATAGAGGGGTGACAGCCGCGTAGACAACCAGAAAAATTTGCGCCTTGTATGGGGATAACGTCATTAGACAGAGCGTGGCAAGAAAATTGTTTTCTCGTTTTAAGGATAATCGTTTTGACAGTAGTGACTCTAAACGTTTAAAAACACTTCCGGGTTTAATGAAGATTGTTTAAACGCATTAATGCAGAATGACCCAGGTCAGTGTACTCGAGAACTGGCAGATATGATGAACTGTGATTATTTCACTATCGTGCGACATATGCAAGCAATGGGGAAGATTAAAAAATCGGGTGTATCGCTACTACGCCAAAATCACAAAAATCAGCAACTCTGCTTCCTCGTCATCAGTTAGCGTGTGAACAACGCTGACCTCTCCTATCCTGTCCGTTACTGGTGACGAGAAATGGTGTGTTTAAGCTAGCATAAAGGAAAAGAAAGGAATGATTGTGCGAAACAAAACAGCAACTCCCCGTATAAAGACCTGCGCGCATCTACAAAAGATAATGTTACGCATCCGGTGGAACAGCGACGGAGTGGTGTACAAGGAATTGCTTCCCCGAGGTGTAACCATCACTGATGACAGTTACTGTCAATAACTGAGACGTCTTGCAGGCGCAGTCCGAGAACAACGACCAGGAAAACTGTGTGAAGTGATGCGACTTCACTACAACCCCCGCCCGCGTTCTACTAGCCTGATTAAAAAACACTATGCAGGAGTTGGGTTGGGTAGTCATTCCACACCCACCGTATTCATCCAATCTTGCGCCCTCAGATATTCACTACTCTCTATCGAACAACCTTCAAGGAACTTCCTTTCTGGATGAAAACGCGCTTCGAACATGACTCGACGGGTTATTCGCCTCAAAACCACATCATCCACCGAGCGAGGTGGCGCAGTGGTTAGCACACTAGACTCGCATTCGGGAGGACGACGGTCCAATCCCGCGTCCGGCCATCCTGATTTAGGTTTTCCGTGATTTCCCTAAATCGCTACAGGCAAATGCCGGGATGGTTCCTTTGAGAGGGCACGGCCGACTACCTTCCCCATCCTTCCCTAATCCGATGAGACTGATGACCTCGCTGTCTCGTCTCCTTCCCCAAACAATCCAACCCATGTGTATCTGTTGTGTTTATTTAACTGTGCTACTCAAAACGCTGTGAAGTTACGAACCCGATACATACGTATACAGGGTGGTCCATTGATCGTGACCGGGCCAAATATCTCACCAAATAAGCGTCAAACGAAAAAACTACAAAGAAAGAAACTTGTCTAGCTTGAAAGGGGAGACCAGATGGCGCTATGGTTGGCCCGCAGGATGGCGCTGCTATAGGTCAAACGGATATCAACTGCGTTTTTTAAAATAGGAACCCCCATTTTTTATTACATATCCG
Organism: Schistocerca nitens; assembly: GCF_023898315.1. Lineage (NCBI taxonomy): Eukaryota > Metazoa > Arthropoda > Insecta > Orthoptera > Acrididae > Schistocerca > Schistocerca nitens. The sequence goes on from NC_064622.1 coordinate 166,728,361, forward strand.
TGTAGTACGTAAAGAAATATGAATGTTTTAGTTGGACCACTTTTTTCGCTTTGTTATAGATGGCGCTGTAATAGTCACAGACACATAGCTCACAATTTTACACGAACAGTTGGCAACACGTAGATTTTTTAAAATTCAAATACAGAATGTAGGTACGTTTGAACATTTTATTTCGGTTGTTCCAGTGTGATACATGTATCTTTATGAACTTATCATTTCTGAGAACGCATGATGTTATAGCGTGATTACCTGCAAATACCACATTAATGCAATAAATGCTCAAAATGATGTCCGTCAACCTCAATGCATTTGGCAATACGTGTAACGACATTCCTCTCAACAGCGAGTAGTTCGTCTTCCATAATGCTCGCACATGCACTGACAATGCGCTGACGCATGTTGCCAGGCGTTGTGGTTGGATCACGATAGCAAATATCCTTCAACTTTCCCCACAGAAAGAAATCCGGCGGACGTCAGATCCGGTGAATGTGCGGGCCATGGTATCGTGCTTCGACGACCAATCTACCTGTCATGAAATATGCTGTTCAATACCGCTTCAACCGCACGCGAGCATCCATCATGTTGAAAGTACATCGCCAATCTGTCATGCTGTGAAACATCTTATAGTAACATCGGTAGAACATTTTGTAGGAAATCAGAGTACATTGCACCATTTAGACTGCCATCGATAAAATGGGGGCCAATTATCCTTCCTCCCATAATGCCGCACCATACATTAACCCGCCAAGGTCGCTGATGTTCCACTTGTCGTAGCCATCGTGGATTTTCCGTTGCCCAGTAGTGCATATTATGGTTCAAATGGCTCTGAGCACTATGGGACTCAACTGCTGAGGTCATTAGTCCCCTAGAACTTAGAACTAGTTAAACCTAACTAACCTAAGGACATCACAAACATCCATGCCCAAGGCAGGATTCGAACCTGCGACCGTAGCGGTCTTGCGGTTCCAGACTGCAGCGCCTTTAACCGCACGGCCACTTCGGCCGGCAGTGCATATTATGCCGGTTTACGTTACCGCTGTTGGTGAATGACGATTCATCGCTAAATAGAACACATGTAAAAAATCTGTCATCGTCCCGTAATTTCTCTTGTGCCCAGTGGCAGAACTGTACACGACGTTCAAAGTCGTCGCCATGCAATTCCTGGTGCTTAGAAATATGGCACGGGTGCAATCGATGTTGATGTAGCATTCTCAACACCGACGTTTTTGAGATTCCCGATTCTCGCACAATTTGTGTGCTACTGATGTGCGGATTAGCCGCGACAACAGCTAAAACACCTGCTTGGGCATCATCATTTGTTGCAGGTTGTGGTTGACGTTTCACATGTGGCTGAACACTTCATGTTTCCTTAAATAACGTAACTATCCGGCGAACGGTCCGGACACTTGGATGATGTCGTCCAGGATACCGAGCAGCATACATAGCCATACATCAACACGATATCGACCTTTTCCGCAATTGGTAAACGGTCCATTTTAACACGGGTAATCTATCACGAAGCAAATATGGTCCGTACTGGCGGAATGTTACGCGATACCACGTACTTATACGTTTGTGACTATCTATCACAAAGCGAAAAAAGTGGTCCACCTAAAACATTCATATTTGTTTACGTACTACACGAATACGTAATAAAAAAATGGGGGTTCCTATTTTAAATATCGCAGTTGATATCTGTCTGACCTATGGCAGCGCCATCTAGCGGGCCAACCATAGCGCCGTCTCGTTTCCCCCTTCAAGCTAGACGAGTTTCGTTCTTTGTAGTTTTTTTTTTTTTTGACGCTTATTTCGTGAGATATTTGGCCCGGTCACTATCATTGGACCACCCCGTACACGTACATCCATTGTTATAATACGTATGGATGCGGGGAGTTGACGGCAGAGTTTGGGGTTCCCTGAATTGCTGCGCCCTGGGCAGTTCGGCTGCCTCTGCAGTCGGCCTGTGTGGTAGAAGTGCGTCGCGCGGCGACGACGCGGTTGAATGGCGTCGGCAGCGGCCGCGATCAATGAAAGGCCGGGAGCGGGCCACGGCACGGGCCTGACACGTGGACGCGGCGAGCCACGTGCGGAAGCTGCCGCACCACCAGCTGAGCTGCGGCCGCGGCCAAACTGGGTCAACGTCCCGGACTCAGCGCGGGGGGCAGCTCCGCCGAAGCCGATACAGCTTCGCCGCACTCACCGTGGGACGCCGGTTTACGCTGAAACAACTGGTTTCCGGTTATATCCTTTTTTCCCACGCCAGTTTAACCTGACTGTTAAAACGGCTCAAAATAACCGGTTTCTGTAATAACCGGTTTTCGGTTTTTATTCCTGTTATATCGCGTAGTGAACGTAGAAATCTACTGTAGAAACTGCAAAAAAGTAGGAATTTTTGGAGATGGGACTTGCATAAACTGAAATAACCATAGGTTGTAGAGAGTTGCATAGGAAGCGTTAGGGAACGATTGACAAGAACAGGGAAAAGAAATACAGTAGAAGAAGAATGGCTCGCTTTGAGAGATAAAATAGTGAAGGGAGCAGAGGATCAAGTAGGTAAAAGACGAGGGATAGTAGAAATGTCTGTGTAACACAAGAAATGGCTAAGCAGAAATGATTAGAGGACAAATGTAAGGATGTAGAAACATATGTCACTGGAGTTTAGATAGATGTTGCCTACAGCAAAATTAAGGAGATCTTTGGAGAAAAGAGAATCACCTGTATGAATATCAAGAGCTCAGATGCAAAACCAGTCCTAAGCAAAGAAGGGAAAACAGAAAGGTGGAAGGAGTGTGGTGAACTTATAAATCTACACTAGAAACTGCAAAAAAGTAGGAATTTTAGGAGATGGGACTTGCATAAACTGAAGTAACCATCCCTTGATGTCTCAGAATGTGTCCTACCAACCGATCGCTTCTTCTAGGCAGGTTGTGCCACAAATTTCTTTTCTTCCCAATTTTATTCAGTACCTCCTCATCAGCTTAGTGATCTACCCATCTAATCTTCAGCATTCTTCTGTAGCACCACATTTCAAAAGCCTCTATTCTCTTCTTGTCGAAAGTGTTTATCGGCCATGTTTCACTTCCATACGTAGCTACACTCTATACAAATACGTTCAGAGAAGACTTCCTAACGTTTAAGTCTACACTCTATATTAGAAAATTTCTCTTCGTCAGAAACGCTTTTCTTGCCATTCTGCCTACATTTTATATCGTCTCTACTTCGAGCGTCGTCAGTTACTTTGCTGTTCGAGTAGCAAAACTCATCTACTACTTTAAGTCTCACTTCCTAATCTGATTCCCTCAACATCAGCTGATTTAATTCGACTACATTCCTTTATTCTTGTTTTGCTTTTATTGATGTTCATCTTATCTCCTCCTTTCAAAGCACTGTCCATACCGTTCAACTGCCCTTCTAAGTCCTTTGCTGTCTCTAACGGAATTACAATGTCATCGGCAGACCCGGACTTTAATTCCTACTCCAAATTTTTCTTTGTTTCCTTTACTCTTTGCTCAATATACTGATTGAATAACATTGGAGACAGGCTACAACCCTGTCTCAATCACTGCATCTACATCTACATTTACATCATACTCCGCAAGCCATCTAATGGTGTGTGGTGGAGGGTACTTACGGTACCACTATCGATCCCTCCAACCCTATTCCACTTGAGAAAAGTGCGTGCGAAGAATGATTGTCGGTAAGCCTCTGTATTTGCTCTAATTTTTTGATTTTTCTCCTCGTGGTCAATACGCGATATGTATGTGGGTGGAAGAAATGTGTTGTCCGACACCTCCTGAAAAGTGCTGTCCTGAAATTTCAATAGTAAATCTCTCCGTGATGCACAACGCCTCTCTTGAAACGTCTGCCAGTGGAGTTTGTTTAACATCTTCGTAACGTTCCGTCGCCAGCTAAACGATACCGTGACGAAACGCGGCGCTCTTCGTTGGATCTTCTCTATCTCCTCTATCAGTCCTGCCTGATAGGGATTCCAGATAGATGAACAATACTCAAGAATCGGGCGAACAAGCGCCATATAAGCCACTTCTTTTGTGGATGAGTTAGATTTCCTTAAGATTCTTCCAATGAATCTGGTGTCTGCTTTCCCCACTGTCTGTTTTATGTGGTCATTCCTCTTAAAACTCGCTCTGGACAGTTACGCCTAGATATTTTACGGCAGACGCTGTCTCCAGCTGTTTGTCATCAATAGTGTATCTGAACAGTAGTAGATTTCTTTTCCTATGTGTGCTCAATATGTGACATTTGTTTACGTTCAGGGTCAACCGCCAGAGCCTGCACCATTCATCAGTTCTCTGCAGGTCGTTTTGCAAATTCTTACTATCTTCTGGCGTAGCTACTTTGGTATAAACAACTGCATCATCCGCCAATAGCATCAGATGCCTTCTACTGGATCATTTATACTCTATATATTGTAAAAAGCAACGCTCCTATCACACTTCCCTGTGGTACTCTGGATATTAGCTTTACATCGGTCGATTTAGTTCCGTTAAGAGGGACGTGTTGAGTTCTGTCTGCAAGAAAGTTTTGAATCCAATCGCAAGTCTTCTCCACTATTCCATAAGCTCGTATTTTTTTCATTAAACAGCAATGCGGGACGGTGTCAGATGCCTTACTGAAATCAAGGAACACGGCACCAGCCTAGGCGTCGTTGTCCACTGCGCTGTGGATCTCATGGAGGAACAGAGCGAGCTGTTTGCGGAATCCATGTTGATTTATATAGAGGAGACGTTCATTTTTCAAAAACGTCATAATTCTCGAGCATAAAACATGTCCCATAATCCCACAACAGGTTGAAGTCAACGATATGGGTCTATAATTGTGTGGATCTGTCATACGGCCTTTCTTAAAAACGGGAATGACCTCCGCTTTTTCCAGTCGTTAGGTGCCTTTCGTTGCTCGTGCGATCTACGATAAAGTACTGCTAGAAAGGGAGCAAGTTCTTTCGCATAATCTTTATAGAATCTTATAGGTATCTCATCCGGTCCTGAAGGTTTTCCGCTATTAAGCGAGTGTAGCTGTTTTTCAACTTCGCGATCGGTTAACTCAATATCCGCCATTTCGATGCTTCCCTTTCCAGCACCTCGACTCTTACAACTGCCATCTGGTTTCTGTATAATGTAAATAGCCTTTAGCTCCCTGTAATTTACCCCTACCACCTTTAGATTTTGAAAGAGAGTATTCCACTCAACATTGTCAAAAGCTTTCTCTAAGTCTACAAACGCTATAAATGTAGATTTGCCTTTCCTTAACCTATCTACTATGAGAAGTCGTAGAGTCAGTATTGTCTCGCGTCTTCAAGATCGGCTTCTACCAGTTTTTCCATTCGTTTGTAAAGAATTCGTGTTAGTATTTTGCGTCCGTGACTTATTAAACAGATAGTTCGGTAATTTTCACACTTGTCAACACCTGCTTTCTTAGGGATTGGAATTATTATATTCTTCTTGAAGTCTGAGGGTATTTCTCCTCTCTCATACATCTTGCTCACCAGATGGTACAGTTTTGTCAGGGCTGGCTCTCCCAAGGCTATCAGTAGTTCTAATGGAATGTTGTCCACTCCCGGGGCCTTATTTCGATTTAGGTCTTCAAGTGCTCTGTCAAAAAAAAAAAAAAAAAAAAAAAAAAGTTCAAATGGCTCTGAGCACTATGGGACTCAACTGCTGTGGTCACCAGTCCCCTAGAGCTTAGAACTACTCAAACCTAACTAACCTAAGGACATCACACACATCCATGCCCGAGGCAGGATTCGAACCTGCGACCGTAGCAGTCGCACGGTGCCGGACTGCGCGCCTAGAACCGCGAGACCACAGCGGCCGGCGCTCTGTCAAATTCTTCACGCAGTATCATATCTCCTTCTCACCTTTATCTACGCCCTCTTCCCTTTCATAATATTGCCCTCAAGTACATCGCCCTTGTATAGACCCTCTATACTCCTTCCACCTTTCTGTTTTCACTTCTTTGCTTAGAACTGGTTTTGCATGTGAGCTCTTGATATTCATACAGGTGATTCTCTTTTCCCCAAAGGTCTCCTTAATTTTGTTGTACGCTGCATATGTCTTACCTCCAGTGACATATGTTTCTACATCCTTACCATTTGTCCTCTAGTCATTCCTGCTTAGCCATCTCTTGTGTTGCCCAGACATTTCTACTAGCCCTCGTCTTTTACCTACTTGATCCTCTGCTGGCTTCATTAATTTATCTCTCAAAGCTACCCATCCTTCTTCTACTGTATTCCTTTCCCCTGTTCTTGTAAATCGTTCCCTAACGCTCCCTATGAAACTCTCTACAACCTATGGTTATTTCAGTTTATATAGAGGTCCCATCTCCTAAAATTCCTACTTTTTTGCAGTTTCTACTGTAAATTTCTACGTTCACCACACTGCAGCCGACCGCGGTGGCCACGCGGTTCTAGGCGCTGCAGTCCGGAACCGCGCGACCGCTGCGGTCGCAGGTTCGAATCCTGCCTCTGGCATGGATGTGTGTGATGTCCTTAGGTTAGGTAGTGGGGAATAAAAGTCGTAGAGAGAGACCAAGATATGAGTACAGCAGGCAGGTTTAAAAGGATGTAGCTTGCAGTAGTTACTCGGAGATATAGAGGCTTGCACAGGACAGAGTAGCATTGAGAGCTGCGTGAAACCAGTCGTTGGACTGAAAACCACAACAACAACAAAACTGTGCTAAAAGGTGAAAGCTGAGTTGAAGAACTGTGTTTTTTATTTGTCCAGTTTCAAGGGCTACAAGCAGATAAAGACATATTGTGTAGACCCAGGCAACAGATCAGCCACTTTCCGCTTTTATTGTTTACTGTGAATGATTTGTTTTTAAGCTTTTGATTTATTACTGTTACCATAATTTCCTTCCTCCTTTGTTTCTTCATAGAATTGACAGACAAATCTTTACTCTTTTAAAGCAAATGAAGCACAGTACCTTATTGCTATGTCATTTGGTACAAGTATTCCCAGAGCGAGGTTGGTGCCATTCTGCAATACAACGGAAGTCCGGCGACGACAGCGAGAAACTATCTAGACTAGGTGGCGGCAAATCTTGCACACTGCAAGTACACGCTTACTTAAAGCGCGACACACGGCCACAGGTATATTATTATCTCAGCAATGCTGTGCCAATTTTCACACCATGTGTTTATTGCTCGTTTCTATCGGCATTCCTATTAAAATGTTAATTCTGAGTGGAAAAAAATACCAAACAATATCGGTTATTCGGAACTAAAATACAGGTATCGTTTTTAACTGGTCGGTCTTTCCAGTCCCTAGCTGGAGGGCAGCAGCTTGGCTCCATTCCCTGCTCTACCATACTACCATAGGCGTTGGCAAGACGAGGCAAGGGGGGCACTTGTCCTTCGAATCTATAGTAGATCATTTATTAACTTCAATATTCTCACATATTTCTCGAAATGGTTGTCTCGATTCTGTTCAACCACACGCAGCGGGTGATTAAATCGTTTTAGTAAATGCTGCATTGAACCATCTTGCTCCGGTTGGAAGCTCCTATTGACGTTCTTTTCCGTTTTTGAGATTTAAATTGGCGTTGTTTTAAAGTCCGCATTATGCAAAAACAATTTATTTCTTTTTACGGTTCCCTACCTCAGTCGATAAAAACGAAACCCTTATAGAATCTCTTTTGTTGTCTGAATACGAAATAGCAGCACCTGTGTTATTAAGAGGTACGAGCAATATTCTTTAGGACATGCATGCATGTACAAGACAAATAAAGGAAAAATTCAGAAATTTGTTAATTTGTAACATCACACGAAAAAAATATGTTTTTGTCATTTGTTATCTGTCTGTCTGTCTGTCTGTTGAGACTCTTTTTTCCTCAGGAACGGATAGACGTGTAAAGTTGACTTTTATGTCACATGATAAGGTCTATTGTGCCCTGGAAGTGTAAAAAAATAAGCGTCTAACCCATTCTGCAGAAGACACAGCCAGTCAGTCACATATGTTGATACTCGCAAATTCACTGGTCAGTATTTGTTGGCTTTTGACATAGAATCATGAAAAATGGCAAGAAGCAAGGTTTCACAGTATAAGTAAGAGATAAATTTCTAAAACTGTTAATATGTAATTATATGACACGAAAAAGTATTTCCTTTTGTCATTGTTGAAAGTCTTGCAATTCCTAGGACCGATATCTTGCCATTATCGACACCGATAACACTCAAAATCGCCCAGATTCTCGATTCCCGGGACGTATGACCTATCTATGAAAGTAATTAACTTTTACGGGACCCTGGATACACGAGTCCTGCTCGCATTTACTTGGCTTTTGATTTACCAGTCATGTTTCGACTCTGATGTGTCATCTTCTGTGAGTCAAATTTATTTCTCTAAAATGTAATACAAAGTTCATGGTCGTTTACTCATTTTACACCTAAAAACTGTAACGTGTGCAGGTTGATTGGTTTCTTTCGATTGCTTGCCTGAAAATTACATTTCTAGTGGTTTCGTTTTTTACAGGTCTGCTTTTTCGTGCCGCTTTCTCATCGCTTTGACAGCACATCATCTCTAAAGCACACCTCCACAGACAAATTCTCCAAAGCTAGGAATTTGTCAGTTAAATCGTAATTCATGCCAATATTTCTACATCGGCCAGACACACAGAAATTTTAAAACTAGATATTCTGAACACTTCAGAGCCTTAAAAAGTGTCAGTGCACACTCCGCTTTTGCAGATAATTTCATACAAGAAAACCAACACCCAAACAACATTGAGACTGACCTTAAGTCATTCAGCGAGAGCAATAATCTCTATCAAAAACTCACAGAAGAGGCGAACTACCGCATACACTCAATGCTGTGAGGCGCTGAGAACCACAAGGGCCTAAAGCAAACCGTCGTGGATTTTGTGACTGTAGCATGTATGCATGCTCCTGGCATCTGTTGATCTTATGATGAACCGATTTTATCTACATATGTAGGCCCACATTGTTTATATCATCATTCAGGAAAGTTGCCTCAACGATTTCTCGTATATTCATTTCTACAGTGTGAAAAAAAAAATTCGCGCATTTCTCAGGGGGAATCCTCCCATGCTAGCAATAAGAAAATGCCCCAATTTCGCTCAGTGGTCCCATCGATTAATGCCAACTATTATTCTTGCCACATGAGGTCCATTACATTTCTGCTTTGCAAATAATTTTGATCGGATCATTGGGGGAGGGTACACAGAAAACAAGTATGACGATTAAGACGATAGATACCGTACGACGCAGACTACTTTTAGCAAATAAAAACAAATAAGCGTTGTTTCAGAATCGAACCCTCGACCTCCTGCAGGCTATCGCAAAACGCTATCCACTGTGCCAGCTGCTCATCACTGCTGAAATTCCTGACAAATGTAGTTACCGTATATGTGATTACAGTGTTGCCATATCGCCAATCTTTAAAGTTCATTTACTGCCCGAAATACGCGCAGGACGAAATTTGTGACAGATATTTTTGTATTGCTAGTATGTGAGGAATCGCTCTGCGAAGTCCGAGTGCACTAATTTTTCTTCGCCTGTATACGTGCTCAAAGCACAAATCATAATTTTTTTTCTCTGCCCTGCCAATTGTTATCTGGGCTTTCCAACACAATTTATTTGAAAGTAGTAGTAGCACAGTCTAATATAATAGTACTTCGGAATCGGAGGTATATCGCCAGTTTCATTAGAACCTCAAGGGACAAAATGTGATTAATAAAAATTATAATATCAAGGATCATGAAGTATAGGAATAGCTCATAATACTGTGTATGTGGTGCATTTAGTATCTGTTCTTTACGATGTGATTCTACTTTCAAATAAATTACAAATTTTAAAATTGAGAAAAGACACTATTGTCAACAGCCTATATACGGAAATACTATGAATTGTCATTAATAATAAATATAGTCCTAAATATTAGTTAATAGGAAGACTCGATTAATAGAATACAAACTTATGAGACTGGTGGCTTGTCTACACTTTCGATTTTCACAAACATCTGTTTTTCTCAAAACTGGGCCCTTATGGTTATCAGTGCCTCAGTTATGTAAAGACACATACTCACATAAAACACAGTAATGAAACGTCCTCAAATATCCAAAAACACCCGCTACTCAATCCTCTCTTACCTCACTCCAGCTCTTTCTCTTTCTGTCTTTCTCTCTCTTTTTTTCTCTCTCTTTCTCACGCAGGCGCGCGCGTGCACACACACACACACACATGACGTCACGTAAGTTCTCCTCCCTCCCTCCCACACCCCTGCCCCCAAGCACACCACAGTAGTTCTCACGGAACATTCAAAAGTAGAGCCACATTGAACAGAAGCAAAACGAACAATACTTGGACGGCGACAATAACTAGCACCTCTCTAAGAACATGGTGGCGTCAGGGTTTGCTCGAATAACATTTTGTAAAAATATGTGTGGGAAGAAAAAAACGCGAGACCGTAATATACAAAAAGGTGTGAAATAAGTGTACACAGTAGCAATAGAAAGAGATATCCACCAGAAATGCACAACAGGACGGAAAACGTAGGTGCACTGTATACATAACCACTACCCACGACAAGGTATTTCAGAAAGTAAACAAATTTTTTCATGGCTACTTTACAGATGACATGCTGTCAAAACGACAAAAAAGGGCACAAAAAAATCCATTATCGCCAGCAATGTAATTTTAAGGTGAGAAATCGAAACAAACCAAACAAAATGCCCGTGTTATAATTTTTAGGCGTAAAATAAACGACCACGAACTTTGTATTATATTTTGCGGAAGATAACACACAGGTGTCGAAACATATCTGGACAGGCAAAAAAGTAATAAATTGTGTTTTGCTTAAGGTGAAATTAAAAAACTACGTTGTTGTTTGCCGGGTTGTTCATAGGCAGTTGTACAGTTTTCTTGTCGCGGCAACGGTTTCGTCGTTATTTTGCAATCTTGGAGGATATGAATCCTTACAGAACATCGCAGAAATAGATTATCGTATTTTTTCCTCTGTCGCTTACTTGTGCAGCCCTTAATGAGCTACAGAAAGGTAAAGTTCCGCCACCTAGCACAGGCTGCGTTATACCTGACCGACACTGGTCTCCAACCCCACGGCAACAGTGCCTTCGCTTGCGCACATCCTAATAACAACAACAAGTTCACACTTGACCCATCAAGGCAAGCTCGGACTTCATTCAGTTTTGTACGATAGAGCGATTATAGTTGACTATGAAAAATTTGGTGATGCTGTTCTGTAGGTGTATTGATCTGTACTTCATCTTCGGCCTCAAATGCAGAAAAAGTACAACAAATATGAAGTGCAATCCTACACGACATCCAGCCATGGCATTATGAGTTCTGTAGAGCAGTTACCATGTCTGCACAATAAACCAGGGAGACGAAGACCACTTTGTAAGAAAATGGAATACCTAGAGCCGTTCTGATGATGTCATTTATTATATGACTATCAGTTTGGATTCCGTAGAAATACTGGAACACGTGAGGCAATACTGACCTTACGACTTATCTTAGAAGAAAGATTAAGGAAAGGCAAACCTACGTTTCTAGCATTTGTGGACTTAGAGAAAGCTTTTGACAATGTTGACTGCAATACTCTCTTTCAAATTCTAAAGGTGGCAGGGGTAAAATACAGGGAGCGAAAGGCTATTTACAATTTGTACAGAAACCAGATGGCAGTTAGAAGAGTCGAGGGACATGAAAGGGAAGCAGTGGTTGGGAAGGGAGTAAGACAAGGTTGTAGCCTCTCCCCGATGTTATTCAATCTGTATATTGAGCAAGCAGTAAAGGAAACAAAAGAAAAATTCGGAGTAGGTATTAAAATCCATGGAGAAGAAATAAAAACTTTGAGGTTCGCCGATGACATTGTAATTCTGTCAGAGACAGCAAAGGACTTGGAAGAGCAGTTGAACGGAATGGATGGTGTCTTGAAGGGAGGATATAAGATGAACATCAACAAAAGCAAAACGAGGATAATGGAATGTAGTCGAATTAAGTCGGGTGATGTTGAGGGTATTAGATTAGGAAATGAGACACTTAAAGTAGTAAAGGAGTTTTGCTATTTGGGGAGCAAAATAACTCATGATGGTCGAAGTAGAGAGGATATAAAATGTAGACTGGCAATGGCAAGGAAAGCGTTTCTGAAGAAGAGAAATTTGTTAACATCGAGTATAGATTTAAGTGTCAGGAAGTCGTTTCTGAAAGTATTTGTATGGAGTGTAGCCATGTATGGAAGTGAAACATGGACGGTAAATAGTTTGGACAAGAAGAGAATAGAAGCTTTCGAAATGTGGTGCTACAGAAGAATGCTGAAGATTAGATGGGTAGATCACATAACTAATGAGGAGGTACTGAATAGGATTGGGGAGAGGAGGAGTTTGTGGCACAACTTGACCAGAAGAAGGGATCGGTTGGTAGGACATGTTCTGAGGCATCAAGGGATCACCAATTTAGTATTGGAGGGCAGCGTGGAGGGTAAAAATCGTAGGGGGAGACCAAGAGATAAATACACTAAGCAGATTCAGAAGGATGTAGGTTGCAGTAGGTACTGGGAGATGAAGAAGCTTGCACAGGATAGAGTAGCATGGAGAACTGCATCAAACCAGTCTGAAGACCACAACAACAACATCAGTTTTGGTGTATCACTGCACCATCTGCAGGCCTTAGCTGATGCCGAGGGGGTTAACATCTTCCGAGTACACGATGTATCAGAGACCAACATCTATAACTGGTTTTTGCAGATTACCTGTAACCGCAATGTCATCTCTCCAACCGTCAATTTTTGATAGTTGATGGCTGGAGAGACAACATCGCGGTTACAGGTAATCTGCAAAAACCAGTTATAGATGTTGGCTTCAATTGGTTCAAATGGCTCTAAGCACTATGGGACTTAACATCTGAGGTCATCAGTCCCCTAGAGTTAGAACTACTTAAACCTAACTAACCTAAGAACATCACACACATGCATGCCCGAGGCAGGATTCGAACCTGCGACCGTAGCAGCAGCGCGGTTCCGGACTGAAGCGCCCAGCACCGCTCAGTCACAGCGGCACTGGATACCGGCGCATTTTGCTGCTTGTATAAGACTACGTCTAACGCACCAGTATGGTCCAAGATACTGTGTCTAACGCAGCTTTTAGCTTGCCCTCTAACGTCGGCGGACGTCAATTCTTTGGATTTTTCTGTCTTTTATCAGCCGGCCGGTGTGGCCGTGCGGTTCTAGGCGCTTCAGTCTGGAACCGCGTGACCGCTACGGTCGCAGGTTCGAATCCTGCCTCGGGCATGGATGTGTGTGATGTCCTTAGGTTAGTTAGGTTTAAGTAGTTCTAACTCTAGGGGACTGATGACCTCAGATGTTAAGTCCTATAGTGCTCAGAGCCATTTTTATAAACACGAGCTTGTCTTGTAGGGGCTTCCATTGCGTGATAAAGTTAGACAGTGCGATTTTAAAGTCAGCTAGGTCAAATATAAAGAACAGATGGAGAAACTATGGTAGTTCTATTAATGTTTTTTCTGCATGTTTTTTCGTTCCTAACGCATTGTGCCATGTGTGCTCTTGAGGTGTAAGTTGGTTTCTATTACGAGTTTCAATAATTATCTCACGACGTTAATGAAGTCCGCAGCTCGTGGTCTTGCGGTAGCATTCTCGCTTCCCGCGCACGGTGTCCCGAGTTCGATTCCCGGCGGGTCAGGGATTTTCTTTGCCTCGTGATGACTGGGTGTTGTGTATTCTTCATTATCATTTCATCATCATTGACCAGCAAGTCGCCGAAGTGGCGTCAACTAAAAAGGGCTTGCAATACGGCTGCCGGACTTCCCCGCATGGGGACTCCCGGCCAACAATGCCATACGATCATCTCATTTTTTTATGTTAATGAAACTTATTATAATATGATTGATTTTTTAAATTATAGTTGGTACGTAATGTTTGATTTCCAAGTGTTTATGCACTGTGGAAAATCCCACATTTTTAGGTAAATGCTCTTATTTCTCATATCAAAAAGTGGCGACCATAGCAGTATGGAGCCTCTGGCGCCCCTCCCAACTAGGCATTCCAGGCGACCGCTAATGTCGCCTTACACCGGTCCTGGCAGTGAGGAAGCTAAAGTGGAGGTAAGTAAGCGGAGCACTGGCTATCACGTTTAGCGGGCCCTGTGGGAAGTGTGCAGCCAGGGCAAGCAATAGCCCCGTGAGAGCGCTGTTATTGTCTTTTCCTTTATTTAATCCGGCGGGCGTCGGGCTTCCCGGAATGCGGCGCGGCGCGGCGGGCTTCGTCAGGTCTGGGCAGGCTCGGGGCGGTCACGCCGCTCGCGTGCCGCCACACACGTGCGTCGCCGCCCACACGCGAGCGCGGCAGAGCCTCTGGGCTACTCCCACGCGGAAGACAGCTTAGCCCTCAGCGCTACCCCTCCCGCGGACAACGTGCAGCGTAGTGGTTTTGTGCGACTCAACGATTCGCCACTTTTCACATGGGTCGCTGCAGCTCATTACGATTTTTTTTTCTACACTCGCAACAGAATCGCAATAAAAAACATTGGCAAGATGCGAGTAGCACTCGCGCACTGATGGTTTCTCTCAAATTAATTATGTGTGTAGACAGTTCATACTTTTCGGTAGTCGAGAATCTCGACCATTTTTACCTGGTATCGGCATCTACTGCCGGCAGGATATCGGCCCCAGGGATTTCAAGATACTTGAGAATATTTTGATTTCAATAATACAAATGTGACATTAGGTCATGCAGGACGCAGGTGACCCTAATTATAGTGATCAGTAGTTCTAAATTCAGGCTGACTGGGTCGCAATTTTTACCGGTTGAGATAGGTCGCCGGTCAATGAAACGCACAGGATCGTGATTTTTATCTTATCTGAATGACAGAAATCAATGTGTGTCAGTATCAGGTCGATTGTATAACAATTGGCGCTCGGAATTCGAAGTTATCAAACTTGGTGTTCTGCAAGACTTGATTTTTGGTCCTCTGTTATTTCTTGGGAGACATCATGTTTACACCAGTGACTGTTAAATTTTTTATTTCCACTGTTGCACTATCAAGTGCAGATGTTTTGGCTTTAAGCCATGTCAGCTTCATACACGCTGACACATTTATATGTCGTTGTCATTTGCTGTTATATACATTCGTAACGCTGCTAAGTAGTGCGAGCACACATGTCCATAGCAGCGTTACGAATGTATGTAACAGCGAATGACAACGACATATAAATGTGTCAGCGTGTATAAAGTTGACATGGCTCGAAGCCAAAACATCTCAATTTGATAATGGCCTAAGGCCGAAATTGCAATAGTGGAAATAAAAAGTTTAACAGTCACTAACGTAAACATGATGTCTTTCAAAAATTTTACATGAGTTTGAATCCCAGTTATGAAAAGTTCTGTTATTTCTGATAGACATAAACGACCTTACACTTCCGATTTCAGAGGATGGAAATTTCTTTATTTTTACAGATGATACAAGTTCTGGAATAAAAAATTGTACCAGTTCCTTTACGGAAACGGCAGTTACTGGAATTTTCGGAAACACTCACAGATGGTTCAAGGCATATAGATTAGAAGAATTTTGTCAAGATTTAGTACATAGAGTTTAATACTTCTTATGGAGCTCTTCAGGTTAGAAAAATACGTTTCGCAAACAATTAAAAATGATTAATAGCACGTGTTAAGGTATTCGAACTACAGACAGATCACAACGTTAGATCAAAAACCCACTGCCTAGAATTACTGAAGCATCGTGGTTTATC
The DNA here is from genome assembly GCF_023898315.1 of Schistocerca nitens. Taxonomy (NCBI): domain Eukaryota; kingdom Metazoa; phylum Arthropoda; class Insecta; order Orthoptera; family Acrididae; genus Schistocerca; species Schistocerca nitens. The sequence continues at coordinate 166,744,115 of NC_064622.1, forward strand.
TATGAAAGCAGAACGTACGATTACTGATAGGGGTGATATGAAAATGAAGAAAGTAGTTTATTCTTCACATTTTCACGCAGTAATGACTTATGGAATAATTTTCTGAGGAAACTCAACATACGGCGATAGTGTTGTTAGAATACAGAAACATGGCATAAGAATTGCATCTGGTGTTAAATCTCGAACGTCCTACACAGACCTCTTAAAAATACATTGTTTTTTACCATTATCAATATTCTTCTTAACTAAAAAAATGTCGCGATAAGAGTGAATTTAACACTTGGACGAAAACAACCCCTACAACATTAGAACAGAAAGGAGTCAGATAAAAGAGTATACATGTAGACAACAACCTACTAGACCACATTCTAATGTTTAGTTTATAAACAGAATCAACCTACTAGACCACATTATAGTTTATAAACAGAATCATTGCTGTAATAAAATGATGTAAAGTCATTACACTATGTAGACTTAAATTAAGCAGAATTCTGAATGCAATTGAATAGAATGCTGAGTGTACATCTTTAACCTTTCTCCACTTCTAGAGCCCACTCTCTGTGGAGTCCATGAAATATGGCTAATGCAGTGCAATGTAATGTAATGCAGTGCAACACACTGAGGTAACAAATGTTATAGGATGCCTCATAATATCATCTCGGACCTTCTTTTGCCCAGAGTAGTGCAGGAACTCGACGTGGCATGGAGTCGACAAGTCGTTGGAAATCCCCTACAGAAATTCTGAACCATCCTTTCTCTATTGCCGTCCATAATTGCGAAAGTGTACGAACGTACCTCTCGATTATGTCCCATAAATGATCGATGGGATTCATGTCGGGCGATCTGGGTGACCAAATTATTCGCTCGAACTGTCCAGAATGTTCTTCAAACCAATGGCGAATAACAGGTGACTGGTAACACTGCGCTTTGCGATCCATAAAAATTACATCGTTGTTTGGGGACATGAATTTAATGAATGCTTGCAAATGATCTTCTGGTAGCCGAACATAACCATTTCCAGTCAATGATAGGTTCAGTTGGACTAGAGGATCCAGTACGTTCCATGTAAACACAGCCCACATCATGATGGAGCCATCACCAGCTTGCACGGTGGCATTTTGACAAATTGGGGCCATGGCTTCGTGGGGTCTATGCCACACTTGAGCCTTACTATCAGCTCTTGCCAACTGAAATTGGGATTCTCCGGACCAGACCACTATTCACCAGTCGTCTATGTCTGACAGCTCTACGGAAACGCCGCTGCTCTCGGTCATTAAGTGAAGGCCGTCGGTCACTGCGTTGTCCATGGTGAGAAATGATGACTGAAAGTTGGTACTTTCGGTACACTCTCGACACTGTGGTTCTCGGAATAGTGAATTCCCTAACGATCTCCGAAGTGTAGTGTCTCATGCGTCTAGCTCAAACTACCATGCTGCGTTCAGAGTCTGTCAGTACCCGTCATGCGGTCATAACCACATCAGGAAGCTTTCACATGAAACACCTGAGTACAAATGACAGCTCCACCCATGCACTGTCCTTGTATGCCTTCTGTACTCGATACTATCGCCATCTGTATAATTATGTGCATAACGTTATCCCATGACGTTTGTCACCTCAGTGTATCTCGTGCACAAAAACCGTTACTTAAGAGCAAACATTGTTTAATTTTAAATTGTGTTATTTTAGGCACGTCATCTGCACAAAATGCTTTACCCCAACCAGCAGCGCCGTCGCCAAAGGGCCACTGCCCTCTCCACACATCCAGTAGGCGAACTCATTTCACATGTGTTAGTGTGGTATGGTGGCTGCGCTGGCTAGTGGGTGACTTAGTAAGTGGCCAGCTAATAAAAGTTTACTAGCCGGAAGTGGGTGACGATTCCTCGATTATGACCGAGGATATTCTTCGAGACTCAGTGTTTGAATTTAAAAGGTTGACGATTGATGATTTTCCTCAATACAGCACATCGGAAATACATGCGAGAAGATGAGACTGAGTTATAAGTGGCACAAGAAAAGGTGGTGACTAGGTCCCTTTGTCACATATTGGCTCTGACTGGAACACTTTGCGTCGACTGTCTTGTTTTTCCACTACCGCTGCAACCTAGCAGTAGTTGTGTCATAATTGCGCCGTGAAGCTAAATGTTGCAAGTTGTAATGGCAAAACCGATTATGAATTACACTATTGGCCATTAAAACTGCTACACCAAGGAGAGATGCAGAGGATAAACGGGTATTCATTGGACAAATATATTATATTAGAACTGACATGTGATTACATTTTCACGCAATTTGGGTGCATAGATCCTAAGAAATCAGTACCCAGAACAACGACCTCTGTCCCTAGAACGGCCTTGATACGCCCGGGCATTAAGTCAAACAGAGCTTGGATGGCGTGTACAGGTACAGCTGCCCATGCAGCTTCAACACGATACCACAGTTCATCAAGAGTAGTGACTGGCATATTGTGACGAGCCAGTTGCTCGGCCACCATTGACCAAACGTTTTCAGTTGGTGAGAGATCTGGAGAATGTGCTGGCCAGGGCAGCAGTCGAACATTTTCTTTATCCAGAAAGGCCCGTACAGGACCTGCAACATGTGGTCGTGCATTATCCTGCTGAAATGTAGGGTTTCGCAGGGATCGAATGAAGGGTAGAGCCACGGGTCGTAACACATCTGAAATGTGATGTCCACTGTTCAAAGTGCCGTCAATGCGAACAAGAGATGACCGAGACGTGTAACCAATGGCACCACATATCATCACGACGGGTGATACGCCAGTATGGCGATGACGAATACAGTCTTCCAATATGCGTTCACCGCGATGTCGCCAAACACGGATGCGACCATCACGATGCTGTATACAGAACCTGGATTCATCGAAAAAATGACGTTTTGCCATTCTTGTACCCAGGTTCGTCGTTGAGTACACCATCGCATGCGCTCCTGTCTGTGATGCATCGTTAAGGGTAACCGCAGCCATGGTCTTCTAGCTGATAGTCCATGCTGCTGCAAACGTCATCGAACTGTTCGTGCAGATGGTTTTTGTCTTGCAAACGTCCCCATCTGTTGACTCAGGGATCGAGACGTGGCTGCACGATCCGTTACAGCCATGCGGATAAGATGCTTGTCATTTCGACTGCTAGTGATAAGAGGCCGCTGGGATCCAGTACGGCGTTCCGTATTACCCTCCTGAACCCACCGATTCCATATTCTGCTAACACTCACTGGATCTCGACCAACGCGAGCAGTAATGTCGCGATACGATAAACCGCGATCGCGATAGGCTACAATCCGAAGTTTATCAAAGTCGGAAACCTGATGGTACGCATTTCTCCTCCTTACACGAGGCATCACAACAACGTTTCACCAGGCAACGCCGGTGAACTGCTGTTTGTGTATGAGAAATCGGTTGGAAACTTTCCTCATGTCAGCACGTTGTAGATGTCGCGACCGGCGCCAACCTTGTGTGAATGCTCTGAAAAGCTAATCATTTGCACATCACAGCATCTTCTTCCTGTCGGTTAAATTTCGTGTCTGTAGCATGTCTTCGTGGTGTAGCAATTTTAATGTCCAGTAGTGTACGTCAGCATTTCCTCTTTAAAATCTCCCCTCTCCTTAACGGCCTAAAATATACCCTTACCTCCGCGAATGTTGCGAATCATCTGTCTTTTGCGCCTCAACGCATTCAGTCACATCAGATGTCAATAGGAAGAAAATGAGACGAAGTCAAGCGAGATATCGAGTAAGTACTGAGAATCTAGGTAAACCTTACTAGTAAGAAATGTAAAATCGAGGAATTTTTCAGCATTGATCTTATGAGTTTTTCACAGGGGCTACAAATTTATGGTGTAGAATCGTGAAAAATGTAAAATCAGAGAATGTAAAATCGAAGTTCCACTGTAACTATAATAAAAAACGTTCACAATTTAGAAACCCAAGATTCAGGGAGAATCTCAGTAATCATAAAAAAGACGCCACAGTGATATAGATGGGGATAATGAATACAATTTAATAAGTGGGGATCGTATTTTGAAACACCCGCGATAGTTTACAAAGACGCGCGAAGTTAGATGTTGCACAGTCCAGTCACATTCATGTGATGACCACTTATTTCGTCGTCAACGTACGTACACTCACAGACGACAGGTGGCAGCACTTGCAGTGGAGGGCATATAAAGCCTGTCGGGGGCGGGTGTGGGGGTGGGGACGTGGAAAACAGTGCAGTCATTGTCGTAATGCGGAAACGGAGAATTTACATTAAAGATGGGGCCCCTGCATGCCCGCACCAACGTGGTGACCAAACCAAAAGTTCTACTGCCACCTCCGCCAACATGTTAGTTATCTAATAGGTGGATCACAGGATGCTGGGCTGTGATGTTATCCGTTCGTCTGGGTAAGACTACGCATTAACACGGTCCATCAGATGATAGATTGTGGACGAAACGCGAATGAGGGTAGCGATTTGAAGAGCAGAGGAAAAAAAGTGCCAAGGCTCGTGCCGAGGGAAAAAAATCTCCGCGACAGTGGGATGGGTAATAAGAGCAGTAGTGGCTTACTAGCTGGGGTAGTTCATGCAAGGTTGGGTTTGTTAGTGCTGGTGTCATGCATCATTACCGTGGCAGCCGATGGCGATATATCCCGGTTTGCTGCAGCCGCTGCATTCCTGGAACAATCAGGATCGTTATATATTAGTGGGAGATCGGCCATAGATCATCTCACTGTCTGGAAGGTGTGTATAGCTTGTGTGCATGTAGTGTACGGTACGGCTTCCCTACGTGGTGCCAGTTTTTCGGCAAGTGTGTTCCAACTGGTTATCCAGTAATGGTGGCTGATTAACAGGGGCTCAGCTGTACCGTTGTGTTTGCGTGTACTTGGCCGAAGATGTTACGTCCTTACAAGTATGTCTTTTGGTCTGTTATGTTTCCATCTATGGTTGTGGTCGTAGTTCCCCAGATTCAGAATGAACGGGTTCTGCGAATGTCTGGAGTTTCTGCATAGTCTTGTGGTGAGTTTGTAGATTACCTCCGTGAGCGTCTCAAGTCGGTATTCCCGGTGAAGATCCACAATGCGTGTGTATCGTGGAGCATTGCTTATGATTTTGAGTACTTTGTTTTGTATGATCTGCAGACGGCGCAGGCATGTGGGCGCAGCGTATCCCCAGTCAGGGGCTCGACACCCGTCTGTTCAGTGTGCTATGCCTGTTGAGCATAGGGTAGAGCTGTTTGAGCCTCGCGCTTGCTCTGTTGGTCATGTGTTGTATATGGTCGCCCCAGAGTAATTCCCCGTCCAGCCAGACACCAAGGTATTTGACTTTCTCGCGGAAACGTATTGGGCGTGCATGTAGAGTTATCAGTCTGCAGTCTCGGTGTTTGCGCAGTTGCTTCGGTCTTCTAGTGAACAGAAAAGATTTATCTGACGTTCAAAAGGGCATGATCATTGGTTTCGGTCCAAGGGTGGAAGAATTTGCGAAACGGCCAAGTTCTAAAACTGCAAACCGCGGTGGTGAAAATATACCATTCATCTCAAAACGGCGGTATCTAAAAGTAGCGCCGATGAAACTGTGGTGTACCACATTTCATAGACGACAGCGGTGAAAGATGGGTGTGGAGATGTGTATGGACGAACAGTTGTGCAACTGTTGAGCAACGACCAACCAGAGGGATCAACGGACTACCGACAGTGTTCTGCGAATGTTGCTGGATATGGGCCTATGTCGCAGGTACCTGGTTCATGTACTCATGCTGACTGCTGTTTATCGGCGACGAAGGCTGGAATTTGCAAGGCAGTACTGCATCTGGACGTCCATCAGTGGCGGCAGGTGGTGCTTTCAGATGAATTACGTTTTATGCTCCATTTGGCAGATGGCCGTTAGGGTGCACGGCCCCACAACAATCATCGAAAGGGCCCAGGATGGAGGAGGGAGCGTTATGGGCTGGGGAATATTTTCGTGGCGTTCCCTGAGTGATCTAGTCATTCTGGAAGGCACGATGGATCAATACAAGTATGCACCCATCCGTGTGGACAATATCCATCCTACATGCTGTTCGTTCTTTCCTGGGCATGATGGCATCTACCAGCAGGACAATGGAACGCGGCACACAACTCTCAGTGTTCGTGTATGGTTCGAAGAGCATCAGGATGAGTTCCGTAGTCCCCTTGTAATGTTTCTTGCAGCAGTCTCTCCGCGATATTTTCAGAAATTTTATAAATTATATAACTCAGTACATATCTCGAAATATCTCTTCTTATCTTACCGATTCCTAAACTTTAATATACGATGATTAACAATGCAAAGTAGTTTCAAGCCCTATTATTCCGTGGAGCGTCCATTTACTCCATGGAATAGCTTCTCTGCTATCTATGTTTTCTCTTATGAAAAGAATGATTCAGATCTTGCCGATTAGCCGTGAAAGGAGGAGGATGTATATGTATGTATTGTTGAGCTAGTCGCCATCTTGATGAGATTCTGTATGAGAAGGAATTTAATACATGAACTAAACTAAAGTAAGTGTGTTCGCGTATTAAATTTTTAGATCCCACAAAAAAAGAAAATATTAAATTTGGCGACCATGACAGGACAGATTGTCTGGCGTTACTAGACAATCTGTCCTGCCACGGTCGCCAAATTTAATATTTTCTTTTTTTGTGGGATCTAAAAATTTAAAAACCTCTCTCACACCGGCCTGATTTAGCTTCACTGATCAGGATAGTAAAAACATGCGTATGTTAAGGAAATTTTCATTCACAAAGCAGGCTTATCACATTCACACAGTTCAATACTGTTCTATCCTGATTAAATTGAGCTTAACTTAAATTCCACAAGGCAGTGAAGCAATTTCGGAGTCTCGGTGCGACGAAAATTGTCAGTCGATCTCCTGAAAACATTTGTAATAATTATTAACTTTCGGTGATCACATGGGGAAGACCGGGGATCTGCTGGTAAGACCGTGTTAGCCTATTTATTTGAACTGGATGTCTTGAGCATACAAAACGGCAGGTTCGTCCAGTGTAAATCAGACGTTCCCCACTGATCCCGTGCAACACAGCGTAGTAAGCAGACACTGTCAATAATAATCAGTTAAATAATACGCGAACACACTTATTTTAGTTTAGTTCACGTATTAAATTCCTTCTCATATAGAATCTCATCAAGATGGCGTCTAGCTCAACAATACATACATATACATCCTCCTTCTTTCACGGCTAATCGGCAAGATCTGAATCATTCTTTTCATAAGAGAAAACATAGATAGCAGAGAAGCTATTCCATGGAGTAAATGGACGCTCCATGGAATAATAGGGCTTGAAACTACTTTGCATTGATAATCATCGTATATTAAAGTTTAGGAATCGGTAAGATAAGAAGAGATATTTCGAGATATGTACTGAGTTATATAATTTATAAAATTTCTGAAAATATCGCCGAGAGACCGCTGCAAGAGACATTACACCCTGGCCAACAAACTCCCCGGGTTTAAATCCAATCGAGAATTTGTGGGACCACATCGATCGGGCTGTTCGCGCCATGGCTCCTCAGCCGAGCAAACTTAGCGCAGCTGGTTATTGCACAGGGGTCGGCATGGCTCCACATCCCTGTCGGTACCTTCCATAACCTCAATGACTATCTTCCAGCACGTCTCACACTCTGCGAAAGATAGTTTCTCAGAGTTTTATCAATCTTTGTGCAATGGAGCGGTGATCCTCAGCTGTATTGGACGTAGGGCGCAATGTCTTCCAGCGGTGGCATCCACAAGTAGCTCAAATAATAAGTGAGCGTAAAGTATTTGCCTGATTATAAAAATTTATTTCTGAGGAACTACGCTAGAAACAGATGTGCGGTTTGTTGCAACTGGTAGCTTAACAGATACAGTTTTTTTTATGGATACATTTCCACGCGTGTTGCGTCTGTTGCAAGCAGAACGTTTAGGCGATACCCAAGTTCTCTCCATATTTTGCCAACAAGTCATCTCTTACTCTTGGTGTACCGCTTCTTGCCTCGTCACGAACACTGCCAGATTTTATACACTTTTCATTCCATACTTTGATGCTCTTCATATCTGGCAGATCTCGACCACAGGCGCTTCGGAAACTGTCGCTGAAGTGCAACAGGCGTTCGTGTTTCATGAAATCACAAAACACATTCCACTTTCTCCTGCACAGGCGCCATCGTGACAGCAGCAATCCTGAATTACACTGCAAGTAACAAGAGGGAGAGCAAAGAAATCAGACGCCGCTGCAGCACGTTTAGAAGTGTATCCATAGAAACTTCACGAGTCAACCAACACCTTTCAAACAAAAAACTAAAAAATATGTGAAGTGTATTTACTTAAAAACTTTACGAGTTCAGTTTGCAGCAAACAGCATAACTGTATCTAGCATAGCTATCTAGAAAAAAATTTTTGTAATCGGGAAAATTCTTTCTGCCCACCCTGTATTAATTTAGTTGTTCAGCTTTAGGCTCGTTAGTCTGCAATGTTCCTGCAAATAAAGTCAGGGTAAGAACGTTGTGTGTAATTTTGGTGGTGTAATGATGCAGATTCCGTGTATCTTATGATCGTTCGTCGATACTGAACTTGTAAACCCCCTTGGTGTTCGTATAATACAGCGTGTGTCTGCGTGGTTGCCTAATGTTGTCTCCGCAATGGAATTCTTACACCTACAAATGATTAAAACGGCCATGTCACTGACAGCCTACACCTAGGGATTTCCATGAAATGAAGCATCGTGTTATACTACTAGAATGAATCACAACTGGGATACCGTAAATGGTTTACTCTCACAAAACGTGTATACTGCAAAAAAGTATAGCCTACATATGAAGTAAACAGTGTCGGACTCTATCCTAAATGTAATGCGAGTTTGGCAGAACATACGTTTGACTTTCTTTAGGCCGCGCCGCCATTTATTAGACGGACACAAAATTGCCTGATACTGATTTCCGATTGGGAAAAGAAGACCTACACATTCAGTGAACAACCCGAACCGAACTCAGCGCATTTATTGTGAATTACTGCTATCTGCCGAACAGGAGAGTGCATATCATCCATTGAAGTATGGACAGCAGCTGTACTTCAAGGATGATCTGCTCGTTGCGGCGTTGTCTGCTGTGCAGATGATGTACTTGGCGTACCCGTAATTCTCTACCTACACAGTGGACGCAATATGCCATCCTCAAACTCCTAGGGCCGAAATTATTCCAGTACAACGCAGAACACGATTCAAGATTCCTTTCTGCTTACTAGCCAGGAACAGAAATTCGACTCGCCTACTCTCCTGTAAAGAAGCACTTCCATGCGAGCCAGACTCCCCAGAGAGCTAAAGAATCATCACTCGAGTAAACAGAATATCGACTCTGTTACAGAGAAACGAACTTAGGCGCTCCTTGTGTCGAAAGTAACACTCTTCAAAACGTAACCGCCAGATTCTCCACTTGACTCTCGCCAGCGAAGTCTCTCGGGTGATTTCTGAAGGGAAGCGTTTTCGGCGGAGCCCTTCAGAGAAGTGCCTCTCCAGGCCATACGTCCGCTCCCTCCTGGACATGTAATGTCTATATGTCTATTTTTGTGCTCAGGTGACGAATTCCAGCGGCCATAACAAAAACATTACCTCCCACTACATGGGTCGTGAATCTGCCAGCTCTCATGAAGCTCTTACTCCTTTCAGAAGATTTTCTGGAAGTTTCCATTTCCCCTCGTACATCCTTAGCACTCTGCTAATCAAATAAGCGTCTCTCTTTTTTGCCGGGAAGCGTGCTCTGTGCTTCCCGAGAAGATTACACTGAAGTCAGCTCGTGACCTTCGTTTGTGACACCGCCTAGTGCTTCACACTAAAAGGATGTTTTTTCGCATTGTTCGACCCCTGACGCTATTTTGCCAGGTACGCTATACCGAAATATTTTTTTCGTCCCACAAGAGTGCAACATCCCACCCGCTCTGTCCACGTTATGGTGGCCCTGTGTCCTTCAGTGTTATAAGGCGCCGCCTTCTCGCTCCACTCTCTCTGACGGCAGTAAATGTCGGCTCTGCAGAACACAACAGCTCTCTTCCCAGTCCTTCTTTAGCTGATGGCAGCTGAGATACCTGTAGCCCACATAGACCTTTCTGTCACTGTTCGACGCTAAATAACTCCCAGACATGCAGTTCTATGCAGTTGTTACTATGTGGTGTTAGCCAGTATCAGCCAATGAAATGATTAATAATCAGGTTGTGCATCGTAAACAATGATCTAATACAAATCTCTGTCTCTCTCCATCAGAGCAGGTCTCGGAAGACCCAACGGTTACTGGCCGACCGCCATGTCACCCTCAACCTATAGGCGTCACTGGATGCAGATGCGGAGGGGCGTGTGGTCAGCACACCGCTCTCCCGGCCGTTGTCAGTTTTCGTGACCGGAGCCACTACTTCTCAATCAAGTAGCTCCTCAATCTGCTTTGCCTTACAAGGGCTGAGCGCACCCCCGCGTGCTCCAAGAGCACTCGGCCGACCCGGACGGTCACACATCCAGGTGCTAGCCGAGCCCAGCAGCGCTTAACTTCGAGGATCTGATGGGAGCCGGTGTTACCACTGCGGCAAGGCCGTTGGCATCTAATACAAATATAAATCGAAGAATATTAAATGTATGGTGGCAAAATGGTGGTGCCTTACAAACTGCCATCACTCCTAGAACTAAGGCTAAATAAAAGCGTGACACATAAAAGAAGTGTTTATATACTAATTATTGTAGCAAGGTCGCTTATTTATCCAAATCCATTCTCGCAGTAGATCATAGAACTACGAGGCAGATACCGCACAGTAGGTGTCAAGAAACAGTGCAACGCCGCAGTTTCAGTGAAAAGTGTCAAAAGGTGTGTGAGGTAATATAGATTGCCTTATGGTTCCATACGTCTGTCGTTGGAGGCTAAGTAAATCAGTGTCATCGACGGACAGCGTATTAAGGAGTGTCAGAAGTAGCGTGTAATCTTGCTAGATACCAGGAACTTCAAATATGACATTCAATAAACACAAACGTTTTCAAAGGTAAATTTCATTGGAGAACTCTCCAAAAAGTTTTTAATTAAACATGGAGTCCGAGAGGGTGATGGCCTGTCCACAGTGTTCTTCAACCGCTTGTTAGGGAAAGACATCCGAGAGTGGGAAAGGTATCCGCCGGGAAAGGGCCTCCGAACAAAGTTCACATCGGAGGATCAAAGAAAGGTACTAGATTTAGTTGCCTCGCCTTCTCCGATTACCTGGTGATTCTGTCAACAAACACAGAGATAGCTGTGGAACAGATAAGTATGTTGAAGGAAGAGGCAGAAAAAGCTGGTTACCAAACCCCATTCGAGAAAACAAGTAATACAACCATCATCACGTAACGACGGAGTTTGGTAAAGCATAAAAAGCTGACAGTTTCTGAAACCTTGGTGAGATAATGCAGAAGAAAACTAATGAACAATAGAGTGCGGTAAAACATAAATAGCTGATAGTTTCTGATACGATGGTGAGATAATGCAGAAGAAAAGTAGTGAAAAAGAAGCCATCAAAAACAAATGAAAGAAAACAGGACGTACGTCTAATATAAACAAAAGGAAATTTGGAAAAATTAAACTTAGGCACTATCAGTCACCAAAAAGAAATGTCTGTGCTCAAGTGAATGCTTCACTATGACAGGAAAGCCTGAATAGAGAGAAACCGGGAAGACTCGCAAAATAATGGGTCGTATATGGAGAATAAAGACTTCATCTACATCTACATGACTGCTGTGCAATTCACACTTAAGTGCCTGGAAGAGGGTTTATCGAAACACGTTCCCACCATTTCTCTACTGTATCACTCTCGAACAGCGCGCTAGAAAAACAAAGGCTTAAATATTTCCGTGCGAGCTCTCATTTCTCTTGTGTTATTACGGTGATCATTTCTCTCTATGTAACTGGGCATCAACAAAATATTTTAGTATTCGGGGGAGAAAGTTATATGCCCTATGCAAAACGAGCTGCCCTTCTTTGAACTTTTTCGATGTCTTCTGTCATTCTGTTAAGGATCCCATTCCGCACATCAGTACTCTAGTAGAGGACGGGCAAGTGTGGTGTAGGCAATCTCTTTAGTAAACCTTCTAAGTGGTCTGCCAATAAAACTCAGTCTTTACTTTGTCTTCCCCACAATGTTATGTATGCGACCGTTCCACTTTAAGTTGTAATTGTCGATATTTAGTTGGTTTGGCAGCCGTTGTATTTGTGTGATTTATCGTGTACCCGAAATTTAATTTATTGTTTAGTGTCAATTGCCTCACTTTCCGCATCGTACAGATATTTTGTCTAAATCATTCTGCAATTTGTTTTGACCTTCTGCTGACGTAACTAGACGTAAGTGATAGCATCATCTGCAAACAATCTAAGATGGATGCTCAGATTATCTCCTAAATCATTTATATAGATTAGGAACAGCAGAGGGCCTGCAACATTTCCTTGGGGAACACCAGATATCACTTCTGTTTTTCTCAGTCACATTCCATCTCTACGATCTGTGACGTTTCTGACAGGAAACCACAAATCCAGTGACACAACTGACACTGTGTTACATAGTCATACAATTTGAATAGAAGTCGCTTGTGATGAAGAAAAGAGTTACACAGGAATAATGAACAGCTGATGGAGTCAGTAAGAAAACGGCGGCTGAGGTCCTATGACCATAAGGACATCTGTTCAGGATGAATGTAAACCGGCCAAAGACGCAAAATTTTAACGTACTATACAACAGACCTAACGTCTCTGATAAACGGCTCAAGGAGGTAAGGTAGGTCCTCAAGAGCACTGAAGTGATTCAGCGAGACATCTCTAACCGACCAAAGCAGAGATCACTGATCAACGACTTCAAGGGCTTCCACGATGAGCAAAACCAGAACAATGGCTGGACAGAAGAAAGGTGTCCAGCGGAAGACAAACTTTTGGGCTGCAAAAAAGGCTTCCAGAAATGCCTTACAGTTACTTGAAGTGGGCTTTAGCGGCTTCAAACGAGAGGGCAAAAAAATCAGGGCAAGAAGGTCAAAAATATTACACAGACAAAAAGGAATTAATGGCTTGTGGGCACTGATTTGCATCAATGGGAAAGTTGAAAATTTATGGTGGATTGGGATTCGAACCCGGCCCTCCTGCTTACTTCTTTTTTTCGCATTTTGGTCGTTGTTGATCGTTGTGTTTGGTCGTTGCGGACGTCACATGACATCCGTTCAAGTTCGTTTGTTGAGCCTTCCACTCAGTTTTTTTATTACAGAGGCCAACCAGCTCTCTGACCCAACACGCTGAGCTACCGTGTCGGCATTAGTCAGGTGCTCTAATCACTAAGCCATCCAGACACAGTAGGCATCGCAACTGCGCAGACTACCCTAGCGGACTATCCTAGTGTCCCGATGGCTTTTGTTGGTGGCCAGAGCATCTGCCTAGTGAGTAGGAGACCCGGCTTCTAATCTCGGTCCAACACAAATTTTCAACTTCCCCATTGATGTAAATTAATGTCCACTGGCAGGTAAATGTCATTAATTACTTTGTGTCTTGATTCATAGCGGCTGGAGGATCAAATTGGTGTCTTTTCTTTCGGACGTGTCCGAAAGAACAGACATCACATACATAGTTGTTTACCGGTAACGCTACAACACCTCGACTGCCGTGTGACGGCCACTGTATTCTCCAGCAGGCCGGCCCCTCCGACGCCACAGAAGGGTCTAATCGAAGGCTGGTGGCCCCGTTTCCCCGCCTGGCTGGCTCTTGTTAGCGCTCAAAGCTCAAAAGCAGCGGTGCGCGCGGCAAAAATGCAGCGCCTCTGTCGCACACCGACGTGGGTTTTGAAAGTGACCCACATCACCAGCACGGCAATCCTCTACAATCTGCCCACACGCTGCAAGTCACTGACCAGCTATGACGCTGAAATAAAGGGTTTCTGGCCTTACCAGAGGCTTTGAGATTTTCTGTGGATATTGTAATTCTAAGAGAGACAGCAAAGGACCTGAAAGAGCACTCAACGGAATGAATAGTCTCTTGAAAAAAGGTTATAAGATGAATATGAACAAAAGAAAAGCGAAACAAAAATAAATAAAAACTTTTGTGTCATAATACATACAAATTAAATCGGATAATGTACCTTGAGCAAGCAGTAAAGGAAACCAAAGAAACATTTGGAGTAGGAATTAAATCTCAGGGAAAAGAAATAAAAGCTTTGATTTGCCGATCACATTGTAATTCTGTAAGAGACAGGAGAGAACTTGGTAGAGCAGCTGAACGGAATGGACAGTGTCTTGAAAAGGAGACGTAAGATGAAAATCAACAAAAGCAGAACAAAGATGTGAGATGTAGTCGAATTAAGTCAGGCGATTCTGAGGGAATTAGATAGGAAACGAGACACTTAAAGTAGTAGATGAGTTTTGTAATTTTGGCAGCCAAATAACTAATAATGGGCGGAAGGGACCGGTTGGTAGGACAGATACAGAAACGTCAGGGAATCGTAAGTTTAATATTGGAAGGAAGTGTGACGGGTAGAAGTCGTAGAGAGTGACCACAGATGAATACAGTATGCATATTCAGAAGGATGTGGGTCGCAGTAGTTATTCGGAGCTGAAAAGGTTATAAAAGGCTAGAGTAAGGAGGAGAGCTGCATCTAACCAGTGTTCGGATTGAAGACGGAATTAGTTTAGGAAATGACCCACTAAAACTGGTGGTTGAGTTTTGCTGTTTGATCGACAAAATAACTGACGATGACCGAAGTAGAAAAGATACATAAATTCAGAATGGCACTAGTGACGAAAGCATTTCTGAAAAAAGAGAAATTTAACAGTGAATATAACTGGGACAATAAGAGAAGGTTTTTTTATTTTGTTGTTACAGAAGTATGCCGAAAATTAGACGGGTAGGTGGAATAAGTAATAAGCAGTTACTGATTCGAAAGGAGGAGAAAAATTTACGATACAACTTCACAAAAAGAAGGGGTTGGTTGATAAGATGCATCCTGAGGCATCAAGGAAGCATCAATCAGGTGATAGAGGGAAGCATGAGCGGTAAAAAATGTAGAGGGAGACCAAGGGTAGACTAATGTAAGCTGGTAATGTATGTAAGTTGGAGCAGTTATGCAAAGATGAAAAGGCTTGCGCAAGATAGACTGTCATGGAGAGCACAACAAGACAGGTTAGTTTCTAGTGTGTTCTCATTTCAAAAGTGCAAATGGATGTAGACATTACAATCTCGAAAGTAAGTAACAAAAATCACATGCCACGTGGAAGAAAACATCTGGTTGTTTTACGCTAGTATCGTGAATCTGATTAGAATGGTCGTAAGTTAGATCCTGTTGTTGTTGTGGTCTTCAGTCCTGAGACTGGTTTGATGCAGCTCTCCATGCTACTCTATCCTGTGCAAGCTTCTTCATCTCCCAGTACCTACTACAACCTACATACTTCTGAATCTGCTTAGTGTATTCATCTCTTGGTCTCCCCCTACGATTTTTACCCTCCACGTTGCCCTCCAATACTAAATTTGTGATCCCTTGATGCCTCAGAACATGTCCTACCAACCGATCCCTTCTTCTGGTCAAGTTGTGCCACAAACTCCTCTTCTCCCCAATCCTATTCAGTACCTCCTCATTAGTTATGTGATCTACCCATCTATTCTTCAGCATTCTTCTGTAGCACCACATTTCGAAAGCTTCTATTCTCTTCTTGTCCAAACTATTTACCGTCCATGTTTCACTTCCATACATGGCTACACTCCATACAAATACTTTCAGAAATGACTTCCTGACACTTAAATCTATACTCGATGTTAACAAATTTCTCTTCTTCAGAAACGCTTTCCTTGCCATTGCCAGTCTACATTTTATATCCTCTCTACTTCGACCATCATCAGTTATTTTGCTCCCCAAATAGCAAAACTCCTTTACTACTTTAAGTGTCTCATTTCCTAATCTAATACCCTCAACATCACCCGACTTAATTCGACTACATTCCATTATCCTCGTTTTGCTTTTGTTGATGTTCATCTTATATCCTCCCTTCAAGACACCATCCATTCCGTTCAACTGCTCTTCCAAGTCCTTTGCTGTCTCTGACAGAATCACAATGTCATCGGCGAACCTCAAAGTCTTTATTTCTTCTCCATGGATTTTAATACCTACTCCGAACTTTTCTTTCGTTTCTTGCGTGCTCAATATACAGATTGAATAGCATCGGGGAGAGGCTACAACCCTGTCTCACTCCCTTCCAAACCACTGCTTCCCTTTCATGTCCCTCGACTCTTATAACTGCCATCTGGTTTCTGTACAAATTGTAAATAGCCTTTCGCTCCCTGTATTTTACCCCTGCCACCTTTAGAATTTGAAAGAGAGTATTCCAGTCAACATTGTCAAAAGCTTTCTCTAAGTCTACAAATGCTAGAAACGTAGGTTTGCCTTTCCTTAATCTTTCTTCTAAGATAAGTCGTAGGATCAGTATTGCCTCACGTGTTCCAGTATTTCTACGGAATCCAAACTGATCTTCCCCGAGGTCGGCTTCTACTAGTTTTTCCATTCGTCTGTAAAGAATTCGTATTAGTATTTTGCAGCTGTGGCTCATTAAACTGATTGTTCGGTAATTTTCACATCTGTCAACACCTGCTTTCTTTGGGATTGGAATTATTATATGCTTCTTGAAGTCTGTGGGTATTTCGCCTGTTTCATACATCTTGCTCACCAGATGGTAGAGTTTTGTCAGGACTGGCTCTCCCAAGGCCGTCAGTAGTTCCAATGGAATGTTGTCTACTCCGGGGGCCTTGTTTCGACTAATCTGACTAAAACTAGACATTGTGTCAATGCACTGAGTGTGTTTTTACGTGACAGAATTATTACATGAAACTGAAATTTTTTTTTGGCTGGATCTTTGATTAAGTGCGGCAACGGCCGTGTCGCAGTGCATACATCGGTTCCCGTCAGATCACCGAAGTTAAGCGCTGTTGGGCGTGGTCGGCACGTGGATGGGTGACCATCCCGGCCGCCAATCGCTGTTGCCATTTTTCGGGGTGCACTCAGCCTCGTGATGCCAGTTGAGGAGCTACTCGACCGAATAGTAGCGGCTCCGGTCACATAAAACCATCATAACGACTGGGAGAGCGGTGTGCTGACCACACGCCCCCCCTCCCACCTATCTGCATCCTCATATGAGGGTGACACGGCGGTCTGATGGTCCCGATGGGCCAGTTGTGGCCTGCAGACGGAGTGCTTTCTTTGATTATGTGCAGGAGACAATTTATGCTCTGCCTGATCTACATCTCATAGATTCGTACACGACGAACTTACCTAGCACAGTGAAAGAGAGCAAGTTTGGGTATCCCGCAAAAACTACTCATCGGATTAAAAAAACGGAAAAATACGTTTTCAAATGCTCTGAGCACTATGCGACTTAACTTCTGAGGTCATCAGTCGCCTAGAACTTAGAACTAATTAAACCTAACTAACCTAAGGACATCACACACATCCATGCCCGAGGCAGGATTCGAACCTGCGACCGTCGCGGGCGCTCGGCTCCAGACTGTAGCGGCTAGAACCACATGGCCACTCCGGCCGGCTACGTTTTCAGGTTTTATAAAAATGATGTCTAGCGATACCAATTTTGACTCCGCTGCTCCACCCCTACGTTGCGGAGTGGGGAGCAACTTTGAATTCTTAAATCAGAACATGTTATTTTCAAAGCAGATTCGGATTCTAAATGAAAAAGTGCATCTATTGTATGTAACACTTCCGTTATAGCGCGATATTCGGCGCTGTAATCGTCCGCAGCTCGTGGTCTCGCGGTAGCGTTCTCGCTTCCCGAGCACGGGGTCCCGGGTTCGATTCCCGGCGGGGTCAGGGATTTTCTCTGCCTCGTGATGACTGGGTGTTGTGTGTTGTCCTTAGGTTAGTTAGGTTTAAGTAGTTCTAAGTTCTAGGGGACTGATGACCATAGCTGTTAAGTCCCATAGTGCTCAGAGCCATTTGAACCATTCGGCGCTGTAATCAACAAAAAGAAAAACTGAGTTAAAAAACGATATTATCTCGAGAAAAATGCATTGGATCAACCAAAAAGAAAACAGACCTATACAGTAATTGTGAAAAAAGTTTGCTTGAGCTGTGTCCTCTTACCTCTCACCATTGGGGTCCTCGACTGAAGTGTGTCTTCACACCTTTCACCAACGGGATGCTTGTTTGTAAGAATTGTTTCACATACGTGTTCAAAAATGTCGCCGCCCACTTCCACCCATTTATTTATTTATCCTCACGTGGATTGATATGACACAACTGAGAAGTGTTTCCGATGTAACCAACTGACATACGTTGGTGGCACGCTGCACCATGTTATCATGCGCTGTTGGCACTTCATTTTAAACCTCACTCTTCAAGTAACCCCACAAATCTGGAGGACTTGAGGTGAAGACACTGGACCGCCTCTTCTGACCCACTGACGATTTAAAAAATGGTTCAAATGGCTCTGAGCACTATGGGACTTAACATCTATGGTCATCAGTCCCCTAGAACTTAGAGCTACTTAAACGTAACTGATCTAAGGACATCACACAACACCCAGACATCATGAGGCAGAGAAAATCCCTGACCCCGCCTGGAATCGAATCCGGGAACCGGGCGCGGGAAGCGAGAACGCTACAGGACGACCACGAGCTGCGGACCACTGACGATTACAAGCGGTATAGTAGTCTCCGTGCTGCTACAATGTGCAGGACAACCATCATTTTGAAACCACTTTATTTGTCGCAAATCGAAGAGAAGGTCTGCAGGCAATACTGGAAGATCGCGCTCTAGGAATGTTCGATGTTTATCACCATTTAAGGTGCCATCAATAAGGAGTGGACCAATGAGCTTGTCACTAGTAATTCCACACCAAACATTCACATTCCAAGGACGCTGATGTTCAGCTTTGTGTAACAAGTGTGGGGTTTCTGTATAATGTATGTTTCTGTATAATGTACGTTGTATCGATTAATCGTACCGTGATCCGTGAAGATCAACTCGCCAGACGACAATGCTCGAGCGAAGAAATTGGGGTCTCTGTATTTGCTGAAGCGCTCACTGGAAAGATGTTATTCGGTTCAGGGAATTATTGCCTGAAGTTCTTGATGGAGCAAAATATGAAGCGGACGATATTTTCTGCGTTTCAAAATTCAGCACACAGTAGTCTGACTAATCCCCGATTCACAACTTAATCGCCACGCGGGGTAACCGCGCCGTCTTTGATGTCTTGCCACAGTTCGCGGCGCTCCCCCCCCCCCCCCCTCCCCTTCCCGTCGGAGGTTCGAGTCCTCCCTCGACGTGGATGTGTGTTGTCTTTAACGTAAGTTAGTTTAAGTTAGATTAAGTAGTGTGTAAGCCTAGGGACCGATGACCTAAGCAGTTTGGTCCCATAGAAACTGGCCACAAATTTTCAATTTTCACAAGTTAATTTCCGAGAGCTAATGTGGGAGTTATGATTCGCTGCAGCTAGTTTCATTATTCTCTCCAGCAACTGTTCTTCGACGTTACCTTTGTCCTTCCTCACTGGAGCACTGTCGAGCAACTCGACAAAAACAAACGCGTTATCTCACCCTGTTTGGGAAATGCTGAACATTAAGGGTTACAGCATTTTGGACATTCCTGCCACGTCATCTGTGTATATAAACCATTAAATTTTTTTCTTTTATCTTAATAGCCTGGATTATAACTAATAACGCTCCTAGATTATGAAGGAACGGATTTCAGAAATGAGGGACTACGTACGCACAGTGACATCAGCTCAGACAATAAAGGAATGAATGTTTCAAAACAGCTTTACGGAGGAAAGCGCGAACCACCGATCGTTTTCTCGGCTTGTCTGTGTTTTGTGCTTTTGATCTAATGCATTTTTCTTCAGATAATATGATTTTGGAACTCAACTGTTTTATGTAGCGATTACGACGCCCTATATGGCGCAACAATAGAAGTTACATAATTTTTCTCGTAGAATCCGATTCTAAAGTAAAAATGTGATGTTCTTATGTAAGATTTCAAAAGTTGCCCCTCGCACCACCACGTCGGGATGGGGCAGGAGGGTCAACATTGGTATCGCCGGATAGCATTGTTAAAAATATTGAACATGTATTACTCTGGTTTTTGAGATATTTCGTTGTCTCAGGATAAAAAACCCACCTTTACTTATATATGGGTTGATTCAGTTGCCCTTACCTGTGAGTAACCCACGACGCCTTCAAATATCACGCTCACGATTATCATATTCTGTCCCTCGTTACGTACAATCTATTAGTGTTATAGAAAAAATGAAGGCCTACAATGCTTAACCACATCTTACTGGGACGCACTCTACGCGATATTACACAGTAAACATAGTCATAAAAACACTGGGAGAATATATTGAAAGACAGTATCAGATGTGATAAAGAAGGACCACGAAAAGCAGGGATATCGACGTGCGCCTGAACACTCTTTAGATTACTAGGCGTCAGCTAAACCAAGTTTGATTAAAGCATATGATTCGTAAAATCGAACAAATTTTGATTCTGTAACCTTAATGTGGACGAATTAGTGGCTTTCGTTTTAATAGGTAATTAATACAAGAGTATGGATAGTTATAAAAGATACAGAACCACTGGAAAGTTTGTTAGTTCTGCAGTGCGTGTCCCCAGGTGCTTACCGTGAAATGAACAGAATGAGGCTTCAATGACTGCGCATTCGTGTCATGAGAATGTACTGTTTTTCATACTCCTATTAAACGAAAGGCAGGCTGAGGGCATTCACAAGATACGTAAAGAATAGTGAAGATTTTTGTCACCGACTCGACAATTCGCAGCACGGTTCGTATAATGCGCCAGGTACATTAGGTCTTCTCTCTCTCCCGATCACCAGCCAAGTGACTATTGTTCCACCAAAGGAAGATGACTTTTTATTCCCTGATGAACCTCACGGAAGGAAGAAAACAAAGAAATGGCTTGAGCACAAAGACTTCCCTGCTTCAAAATGGTTCAAATGGTTCTGAGCACTATGGGACTTAACATCTGAGGTCATCAGTCCCCTAGAACTTAGAACTACTTAAAAGTAATTAACCTAAGGACATCACACACATCCATGCCCGAGACAGGATTCGAACGTGCGAACGCAGGGGTCGCTTGGATCCAGACCTAAGCGCCTACAACCGCTCGGCCACATCGGCCGACTCTTCCCTGCTTCAGGTGCATCCATAGAATGGGGACATCTCTCCCTCAACAGTTTTCGTCTGCTGAAACAGGTAGAGGAGAGCGATGAATGTTCGTCCTTGTAGATACATTCACCTTTCACATGGACGAATCTGATCTACATACGAGGATGATGTGTACACATCCTTTTGTGCACTTGAAAATAAGCACACGCTTGAGGGTGGCCAATATCGCTTAACAAATTAATCAGTGAAACTGGCAGCATAGTGGAATTAATTTGTCGTGGCCTCGGTATCCACCCACATGAAATCAGTTTACGTAGTCAAGCATGAAGCTGCTAGATGAAAGCGTTATGTGATGAAAATTTCCCACCAGATAAAAGTTTCAACACTGCCGACACATTTATCGGGAACCGACCTGCAACTGCCTTGTGAAATTAAAATTATCTTTTATTTTCCTCCGTCTCACGTATAAAATTTTAGTTGTGATAACTAGTTTTTGCATAACAAGACAATGGTCATGTCTACGTAGATAGCTGTGAAACACAGATCTAAAGACGGTCTTCTTAGTCTAAAATTAGCAATCATCATAAAATGATTCAGATGAGTTGACTCGGTGGAAATAGAGTACGATTTTAATTTCTGTATTTTTTATTCTCATTCCCCTCCTTGATCTATGAAGAGAAATAAGTCAGGATGGACCAAATATTCGATATACACTGATGTAATGAAAGTCATTGGGTAGTGATATGCATCTATACAGATGGCGGTAGTATCGCGTACACCAGGCATACAAGGACAGAGCACTGGCGTAGCTGTTATTTGCACTCAAGTGATCCACGTGGAAAGGTTTCCGATGTGATTCTGGCCGCGCGACGGGAACTAACACACTTTGAACCTGCTGTGGTAGTTGGGGCTAGACACACGAGACACTCCATTTTGGAAATCGTTTAGGAATTCAATATTCCGACATCCGCAGTATCAAGAGTGTGCCGAGAATACCAAATTTCAGGCGTTACCTCTCAACGCAGACAACGCAATGACCAACGGCCTTCACTTAATAACCGAGAGCAGCGGCGTTTTCGTAGAGTTGTCAGTACTAACAGACAAGCAACACTGCGTGAAATAACCGCAGAAATCAATTTGAAACGTACGACGAACGTATCCGCTAGGACAGTGCTGCGAAATTTGGCGTCAAAGGGCTATGGCAGCAGACGACCGACGTGAGTGCGTTTGCTAAAAGCGCAACATCGCCTTCAGCGCCTCTCCTGGGCTCGTGACCATATCGGTTGGACGCTAGACGACTGGAAAACCATGGTCTGATCAGATTAGTCCCTATTCGAGTTGGTAATAGCTAATGATAGGGTTCAAGTGTTGCGCAAACCTCACGAAGCTATGGAATCAAGTTGTCAACAAGGCACTGTGCAGGCTGGTGGTGGCTCCATAATGGTGTGGGCTGTGTGTACGTGGAACGACCTGGATCCTCTAGTCCAACTGAACCGATTATGAACTGGAATGGTTATGTTCGGCTACTTGGAGACCACTTGCAGCCATTAATGGACTTCACGTTCCCAAACAACGATGTCATGTCACCGGACGACCATAGTTCGCTATTGACTTGAGGAACATTCTGAAACATTCGAGCAAATGATTTGGCCATCCAGATTGCTCAACATCAGACCCATCGAACATTTATGGGACAAAATCGAGAGGGCAGTTCGTGGACAACATCCTGCAGCGACAACACTTTTGCAGTTACGGACGGCTGTAGAGGTAGCACGGCTCAGTATTTCTGCAGGGTACTTCTAACGGCTTGTTCAGTCTATGCCACGTCCAACTGCTACGCTACGCCGTGTAAAAGAAGATCCGACACAGTTTTAGGAGGTATTCCATCACTTTTGTCCCCTCCGTGTAAGATGGATGAAAAATCATTTCATGCTTCCTTTATCGTAAAGCGGTCATCGAGTGTCTACTGCCAGAGATGAATAACATATCTTGAGTGCAGCTTCCTATAATATACCATTGATTACAGATTACATGTAGCTAACACTATCAACAGCATGAGCCAAAGCGTTTGCAGTCACATTCGTCAAGAGGGTCTATGTACGTTTCTCCGCACAGTAATAACATTCTCTCGCTGTTGAGCACCGTCTTATTAGAATATAGACTATGGCCAAAATATTTCCCGTGGAGCCTGGATCTTCAGTAGCTCACCTACCATCCAGGTGGTGAAAGGTTAATACTCCCATATACTGTCGACTAGCTTTTGGAAGCACCATGTTGCTAAATCTTGTGCATGAACGAAACTGGACGCAGAGTACCGTAACAACTGAAATTACTCAAGATTACTAAAAAAAATAAACTATCTAATCCCAGCCACATCCTCCACATATTGGTATAGTAACGACAAATATCTTTAAACAACATATACTTGAACAGTCTCAGTTGCAAATAATGATTCCTAGTTTCGATCACGTAATGACTGTTATCAGATCTGATTCATCACACCTTACGAAAAGTCAAAAATTGTATATATCTTTCTTTCCTTCTCATTTCTATTTTTTTCTTTTCTATTTTCTCACTTTTTATTGTTTCAATTCTTGTTATTATTAGTGTTTTTCTTTAATGTAGATGGAGGGTAGTTTTAACGGGTATCTCCAAGGGATAAGTTACTAATAGCTAGCTTATAGAGGAAACTTGTCCAAAGCAACGTACGGGGTTGTGTGAATGGTCGTCCATCGGTAGGTAACGAGGTTGTTGAAGTATATTAGTTACCCTAGGAAACACCCAACAAAAATGTATGTATTTCTCCATTTGTATATCTTGTTTTAAAATGTGATTTATAAGGAATTGATCGATGTAGTTGACTAACGGGCCAGTTCCAAAATGATAGATAAATTAATGTAATAAACATCAACGTAGCCTCTAAATATTTGAAGGACATTTTCAATCAACAAAAAACTGGCGCAAGAATACTTTTTTACGATATTGTAGTGCCTGTGCTGTTAAGAATAACTATGTAATGTTCCTTTGGACGAGCGTGCACACGAGTGCAGGTTGTGACGCCTGAACGATGACATGTGGAAGATTGCGTCTGACCGCGAGTCGCGCACTGACAAGCAAAGCGGCAGTCTGCCTTCGTCTGTGCGGACAGGGCTTTTTTCATCATCGCCACGGCACGCGGTTTCGAGGTGTTTAAGTGCTTTCGCGCGAGTGAGTGTCTTTCGAAGTAAATGGCTAATTTATATCAGAAATACACTACGTGATCAAAAGTATCCGAACACCTGGCTGAAAATGAGTTACAAGTTCGTGGCGCCCTCCATCGGTAATGCTGGAATTCAATATGGTGTTGGCCCACCCTTAGCCTTGACGACAGCTGCCACTCTCGCAGACATACGTTCAATCAGGTGCTGGAAGGTTTCTTGGGGAATGGCAGCCCATTCTTCACGGGGTGCTGCACTGGGGAGAGATATCGATGTTGGTCGGTGAGGCCTGGCACGAAGTCGGTGTTCCAAAATATCCCAAAGGTGTGCAGTAGGACCCAGATCAGGACTCTGTGCAGGCCAGTCCATTACAGGGATGCTATTGTCGTGTAACCACTTCGCCACAGGTCATGCATTATGAACAGGTGCCCCGTCGTTTTGAAAGATGCAATGGCCATCCCCGAATTGCTCTTCAACAGTGGGAAGCAAGAAGGTGCTTAAAACACCAGTGTAGGCCTGTGCTGTGATAGTGTCACGCAGAACAACGAGGGTTGCAAGCCACCTCCATGAGAAACACGACCACACCATAACAACACCACCTCCCAATTTTACTGTTGGCACTACACACAATGGCAGATGACGTTCACCGGGCATTCGCCATACTCACACCCTGTGGTCGGATCGCCACATTGTGATTCGTCACTAAACACAACATTTTTTCCACTGTTCAATCGTCCAATATTTACGCTCCTTACACCAAGCGAAGCGTCGTTTGGCATTTACTGGCGTGATGTGTGGCTTATGAGCAGCCACTCGACCATGAAATCTAAGGTTTCTCACCCCTCTCCTAACTGCCATAGTACTTCCAGTGGATCCTAATGCAGTCTGGAATTTCTGTGTCATGGTCTGGATAGATGTCTGCCTATTACACATTACGACCCTCTTCAACTGTCGTCGGTCTCTTTGGTACTGTACGTGTCCCTTCACGTTTCCACTTCATAATCACATCGGAAACAGTGGACCTAGGGATGTTTAGGAGTGTGGAAATCTCGCCTACAGACGTATGACACAAGTGATACCCAGTCACCTGACCACGTTCGAAGTCCTTGAGTTCTGCGGAGCGCCCATTCTGCTGTCTCACGATGTCTAATCACCGAGGTCGGTGATATGGAGTACCTGGCAGTAGGTGGCTGCAATACGCACCTTATATGAAAAACGTATGTTTTTGTGGGTCTCCGTATACTTTTGATCACATAGTGTAGATGCTGAAATTCATCTTTTGGAACCATTATGCTTGCCCCAAAGCGCTTGAAGTAGAACGAGTTCTTCGAGAAGAAGTGAAGATCCCTTGTTCTGATCTTGTTAGAATCCACCTCTCAGCTGTGAGCCACGTGGTTTACGGTAAATTAGAAACTGATGGTGCATGCGTCGCGATTTTAGAGGAAACAAGAGACGGTCTCAAGTTCCGACATTCGGATGACAATACTCGTCCAGGGACTGTGGATTATCCGGGTCCCTGACTCAGGACGATCCGCATATTCGAACTACCGTTCGAAGTGCGGTCCACGGCGGACGATGTGGTGGCTGTACTTAGGCCCTATAGAATAATTAACAGCCACGTTGCGGACGAATGGCTACAATTTACCACCTACCCTATACTGTACGGAGTACGACAGGTATGCATTGAACTCACTACCCGTTCCGTCCTACCTGTACATCGGCAGATACAGAGTGATCGTCATATATGACAGCCAGCTAAAGACCTGCTAAGGTCGCGAGAGAGAGGGCCACGTTCGCCTAAAGTGCCTGCAGCGACGGACTGCCCAACTCCGAGCAAAGGATTTGATCCTGACACAACCCCGACATCTTTACCTTTCACATATTTGGCAGCGCTTCGGGTGGATCCCAGTCAGATGCTTGGGTCTGACCAGCCACAAAATCTTTCACAATTGGCTATTTCAAGACACGACGACGGGGGGCAGCTGATGCCTAACACAGTACCTCCTCACGCCCCGCTGGCGCTAGGAAGTGAAGAGAGGTCCCTTGGTGATTTGGAAGTTGATGTAATGATAGTGCCCACAGCTGCCTCTGTGCCCGGACATCGGGACTCACAACTGTCATCTGGAACAGAGACATACTTACGGAATCAGCGATCTCCAAAGATGCATAAGAAGTGAAAGATGACCTCAGCCAATGAACCCACGAAACAGTCGCGTTTCTATGCGATCTCTCATCGCCATTATGAACTTTCGACGCCTTCAAACCGGATTCTGGCGCGTGTCCTTCCACGGAGCCGGGTGCCGATTCGCTCTTGTCGAATGTGCAGCCGTTGACTGCCGACCAGAGCGACGAATGACGCCCTGTCATTTGCGACGTAACCCCCACCGCAGCCATCACGTCCCATCGAGGATGGCTTTAAAGATCATACCGCTCACCCGGTGGCGTTGGCGAATGACTTTGTCCCCGAATTTTCGGCCGAGGATGCACAGGCGACTATAGTCTCGGCGGCAAGGGAACGTTAGAACGTGTTGTACGGTGAAGCGACGGCTCGGCGTTGTTGATCTGCTGCTGAGATTACACCTCGTCCCTGTGTTACTGTGAATGTGCTACTGCCTGCAGACCATTTGCGAACCTACAAGATTGCCTCCCTCAATCTCAACATGATCGGCACATATATCAAACTTCAACTGCTGCACGATATGCTCTGGGCGGCGGACATGGATGTTTTCCTGCTGCAGAAAGTTCGACTGGAGACCTTCCCGGATTCTACGGATTTACTGCGTATGTGACCCCTGCTACTATGGGCGGGAGTGGAACGGCTGCCCTTGTGTGAGAGGGATTAGAGGTAACCAATGCAGACTCCTAACTAAGGTACGAGCATATGGGATTGGTTCCCAAATATGCGAGTGGTTCGAAGACTTCTTAAGTAATAGAACCCAGTACGTTGTCCTCGATGGTGAGTGTTCATCGGAGGTGAGGGTATCATCTGGAGTGCCCCAGGAAGTGTGGTAGGTCCGCTGATGTTTTCTAACTATATAAATGATCTTTTGGATAGGGTGGATAGCAATGTGCGGCTGTTTGTTGATGATGCTGTGGGGTACGGGAAGGTGTCGTCGTTCAGATGAATAGGAAAAAGAATCCCGTAATGTTTGAATACTTCATTAGTAGTGTAGCGCTTGACACAGTCACGTCGATTAAATATTTGGGCGTAACATTGCAGAGCGATATGAAGTGGGACAAACATGTAATGGCAGTTATGGGGAAGGCGGATAGTCGTCTGCGGTTCATTGGTAAAATTTTGGGAAGATGTGGTTCATCTGTAAAGGAGACCGCTTATAAAACACTAATACGACATATTCTTGAGTACTGCTCGAGCGTTTGGGGTCCCTATCAGGTCGGATTGAGGGAGGACATAGAAGCAATTCAGAGGCGGGCTGCTAGATTTGTTACTGGTAGGTTTGATCATGACGCGAGTGTTACGGAAATGCTTCAGGAACTCGGGTGGGAGTCTCTAGAGGAAAGGAGGCATTCTTTTCGTGAATCGCTACTGAGGAAATTTAGAGAACCAGCATTTGAGGCTGACTGCAGTACAATTTTACTGCCACCAACTTCTATTTCGCGGAAAGACCACAAAGACAAGGTAAGAGAGATTAGGGCTCGTACAGAGGCATGTAGGCAGTCATTTTGCCCTCGTTTGGGAGTGGAACAGGGAGAGAAGATGCTAGTTGTGGTACGAGGTACCCTCCGCCACGCACCGTATGGTGGATTGCGGAGTATGGATGTAGATGTCGATGTAGAATGTTATAGTTTTGTAAAGGCCTCGTCGCTACTGCCGTGGAGGCCGAGTTGCCACTTTGTTGAGGTAGGTCGGGTCTATGAGTTCGTGAAACGGCTTCTGGTGCAGTACACCGCTAAGACAATTTCTCCCTGTCACTATTACACAGCTATGCCCCAGGGTCAAGGTAACAGGATATGAGAACGAAGGTTCTACAACACTCCAACAAAGTAGTAACAAAGTCACACAAATGAGTTAGAAAGATTTACTTATCTTTGGGACTTGTTGAATGATCAAGTCTGCAACACTGCATGTAATATAACACAAAAAAGACCCTCAATGGCTAAGTGTAAGTAATGGTAGGTCAACTTCACTGTACATAGCTAAAGTAATTTTACGACAAGTGTCTGTTCACTTCTAAGATTTCACTAAACTACATTCCATGTCTACGTCAGCCCTGGACGATGATCTATAACCAAGAGGGCGAGACCTGCTCTTCTATCTTCCGTCTAGGCTTTTGTCCCTTGTCGTCCGGTCATTGGCGGATTGTACTCGGCCGGCAATTGGCTGAGGCGAAGTCGATATCTTCATACTCAGCGCCGCCCGTGGCGCTGGTGGAACTCGCCCAAGTGGCGAGTCTGTGGCACTGGCACCAGCTCGCATCTTTGCGCTTATGGTGCTTCTGCCCTGGTTGTGTCTTGGTCGGACGACACAGCACATATACTTGCCGTCGCCACAGGGACTGGCGTTCGATATGCAGGCGATTCGAGTTGTTAATGTCTGGTGCCCCACACGGAACAGACAAAAAGCGGGACCAGTCACGTTTTTATGCGGAAGAAATTACCCTCTCTTCCTCGGTCATTATAACCACATAATTGCTGGCGGAGAGTTTAATAGTGCACTGTCTCAGAAAGACCAACAACCAAACTACACTTCGTGCTCCGAACTGCTTCTCTTGGGGCAACAACTGCGTCTTTCTGATATTTGGGAGGTTGTACACGGTGAACGTCCTGGCTTTACTTATGTGACCAGTCATTCCGCCAGCAGACTCAATCACATCTACATACTTCTGACCTCGCGATGGCGATTCTAGCAGCAGAGCGCTGGCACACGAATTTCTCAGCCCATTTTACAAACATCTGCCTGGTCAACCTCTGGCGGTAGATGGTGTGGAGAAGTCGGGGATTATGGAAACTGACTGTGGCACTACTATAGGATCAAGAATGTAGGCAACTCATAGCGAGTACGTGGGGCTCATGTGAACTTCAGTTGCTACGGTATCCATGACGGCTTCAATGGTGGCTCGAATCTGTCAATCCGGCTTTACAATGTGTGCTGGTTGGTTAATGTAGAGAAAGACGACTCTGGCACTGACAAACGATGGACTTCTATTACGCATCCTTCGAACGCCAGAGATTCATCGGGCCAAAGCGAAGATTCTCACACTTTCCCGTCATAGACTTGAAAGTGTCGTGGCGCAAAGGAGGTGCAAGGCAGGATTGGCGAAGAACCATTGACCACATTATCTCCGAACGACGACAAAAACAACAAAAATTGCTACATGCTCTGGATTTGAGGCGGACATCGCCTGTGCGTTTATCGACCACTATCACTGACTATATCAGGAAGTTTGCCACGATTGCCACGGTGATTGCGGCCTTGCAGAAGTCCAAAGAGCCTCACTGGCACAACTGGTGATATGGCGTCGGCACCGTCTTTGGAGGAGATCACGAGTGATGATGTCGCAGACACCCTTCACAAAGGGGTATCTTTCATCACAAGGACTTGATGATTTCCCATTCGAACCTGATGGCCTCACAGTGAAAGGAGCTGTGCCGAGAATTGGTAGCGCTCACCATTCCGCCAGCTTTAGCGGAAGGTCTCGTTATTCCAGTGCCCAAACCAGCTGCAGGCACACGGATTGAACATTACCCCCAATCACCACAATGAACTGTTATTTCTAGACTTTCACCAGAATGCTGGCGATGCGTCTTTAGCGAGTATTGCACCAAGTTATTTCATGTAAACAAACATCTATGGGCGGGCGGGGGGGGGGGGGGGGGGGGGATCAGTAATATCCGGATCGTCCTTAAAGACTCTCGAGATGTGATCGCTCTTGCGATGGCTTGCGGATTGTGCGGTGCCCTGATCTCTGTGGACTTTCATCACGTATTTGATAAAGTGAGCCATTCTTTTCTGGCTGCTGTGATGGCCATCCCAGTTGCACTTACCTGCATGATCCTGCTTCTATGCGGGCTGAAACAACAGCTTTTGGGGATCACGCTGAGAGGGTACGCATTCCATTGCCATGCTTATGCAGATGATCTAGTCTTCTCCACCTGTTCTGAAAAGGAGATCCGGATGATACTAGGATGGGACGAGCTGTATGGGAATGTGGCAGGCAGCAACTTGAACACGGTCAAGTCTTTTGCCATGGAAATCGGCAGAATGTTCCGTGAGAGCAATGTGGCCCCACTGTGGATGGTCAATACACTGCGGTGTTTGGGCATCGTAAGTTCGAAAGATGTCCACCGTACCAAGGCGATGAACTATAAACGCCTTTTACAAGTTCTCCGCATGGGCGTCCTCCTCCGAGCTTTAGATATGGTTCAAAGGATCGCCTTCATTAACTCTCACGTAGAGTCCCAGATACCCCATGTGGCGCAGATCCTACTTCCGCAGGTCGTGGTCGAGTGGTTACCGTTGCTGCTTCTGGATCGTGGGGTCCTGGGTTCGATTCCCGGCTGGGTTGCGGATTTTCTCCACCTGGGGACTCGGTGTTTGTGTTGTCTCCATCATTCGGGAAAGTGGCGAGACTGGACTGTGTATAGATTGGGACATTGTATGGGCGCTGATAACCAAGCAGCTGAGCGCCCCACAATTCAGCAGGTCCTTTCAATGACTCCAGTGATGGCACAACGGATCCAGGCGGCCTTTGATTACTTTGTTGGTGACGGATTTCTCTTCAAGATACCACACATGGCTCTAAGCACTATGGGACTTAACACGGAGATCCGCGCCACCTGATACTCCTTTGTCAACGAAAAGTTTCCGAGGAGTCAAAGACTACACAACATTCCTCTGGTTGAATCCCCAGTGTGCGGGCAATGCCGTGCGAGAGCCACGTATTAAAATCACCTGGAATATGGACTTTGCGCTGATCTGTGGCTTCTAATTCAGAAGATGCCTGTCCTGTGTCTCAGAGTGCTGCCCAAACGATGGAGCCTAGAACTTTCTCCAACGAAAGACATATGCCATTAACTGGACCAAAGGACTTTCTATGTACTAACTTTTTCGGGACGGTCTCAAGGATGTGTTTGGCTTTTGGACATTCATACAGGAACTATACGATCAATAGCAGTACGTTTCCATATATCGTCAGACCTTTGCTAATTACTTAATCAATGTATCCAAGGATCCCCCCCCCCCCCCCCAACTCCCCGCAACTGGGTAGCTGGGTGGTACTGGATAAGTGATGTTGTTTCAGGTGGACACTGATCTGATTCGCGGCATGGACAATTGGGTAAGACTGTGTTCTGACAAGACGTGCTCGAGTCCTCACTGTGGAGAATTGTGACCAGACAGCGTTTATTTTCTGATTATTTCGAGTGGTGGTCGTTCTTATATTGTACTACCAGAAGAGTAGACCCAGTTTGATTGTATTCTGATTTATATTGTTTCCTGTCACTCGGATTTCATTTTGTATTGTAATTGTCTTATGTACACTGCTGTTAGGTCCATGTAAAAATGGAAAGGCGACAAAAAAATAAAAAAGATTGAAAAAAGCGGATAAGACGACTGCTTGCGTAAAGCGGGAAATCCGGTTTTGGTTCCGACACAAATTTTAATTGTCGTCATTCCATTATGCAGCTGATGGCTTTTCGTATTCACAACTAGGAATACATTTCATGTAATGCTTTTTTCACTGTCGATATCATCGGCACTTGACAAAATTTTTCGTTACCGCGAGTCTTCCTCGTAAGCGTGTGCTGTATCTCTAACTTCCGTCGAATGACTGAAGATGATCTTCTGAGCGAACTAGTCTCGAAAATACCGAACACTTCCTCGCACCAGCTATTGTTGAGGCCGACGATGTTACTTCGACCGACATCTGCTCGAGATAGCTGTTAATTCCACAATCTAGCAGAATGGTGACCCCGAGTAATAAATCCATCCCGGGCTAAATCACACTTTCGACGATACAGCTCTGCGCCCACAGTAGAGTGAGTTGTTATGGTTTCACTATAGATCTCCGCATATGGAATGTAATTCATCTGGTCACCGTGGATCATAGTTTTAAGAATACAAAAGAATGAAGAAAATAATCACTACTTTCTGCGGATCACTGGTAGTGAAGAAACCTTCCCTTGTTCTCCAAGTGGATTATCAACAGACTACCTCATTTTCTGTATTGCTGAGCCACTCCAAGAAAGTGTTGATCATTTAGGCCTTTTAGTCAGGCAAGCGTTTGGCACTAAGAAATTGCCTTCTGCATGCGTAACGGGAATTCTGAATGATTCTGTCATCTCTTCCAGTAATTACACTTATTAGTTTGGTAGTAATCCTGGTAAGGTCTGTTATAAAGTATATTGCCGTCGGAATGTTTCCCTTCACGTCGTGAGGAACTCTCAAATTGGGCTAGGCGCCGTATGCAAATCTGACGCCAGATTACAACAATCTTTACGTGAGGATGTGAGTGCGCAAACTCGCTGTGAAGTCAAATACAAAGCAGAATGTACGTGTACGGTTTGTAGCGTCTTAAAAGCAACCGATTTTGTGCGTCGTTCATTATTTTAGTATCACTTCTTACCAAGAGTAAGCTTAATTAACTGCGAAAGTGTTCTTGAAATTGATTAAATTTACATTCAGTGCACAAGCTTTCTTCAAATTCTTATAATATACCAGACCAATATAATGTATGAAATTTGTGTAAGAAATGCTTGCTGTCGCTTGACGACTGGCTCAGGTCCGAAACTACTACCGCGAAATAAGGCATTCATGAAAAGGTGGAGCTGGTTGCGGTTTTTTCTCTTCAGTGATATTTATGAAAACAACAGTGGTGTTCTGAAACCGTTACGGATAAAAGAATAAAACTGAGAATACTATACGAGTATTCTGAGCAAATACGATGAAAAAAATTCATTAGAAGTGGCCGGGACTGATAGGGAAACAAAAAATAATCTTTCAACAAGGCAATACACCTGGTAAAAATAATGCTTTGGCACTGGGGAAATTAAATAATTTGAAGTATGACTTGTTGAAGCTTTCGGTCTGCACACCAGCTTTGGCATCATCTGACAGGAGGGTGCTACCGAAGAAGAGTGAGAAGAATTGGGAATTTGTGTCGGACGGCAAGGTTGGATAGCCGAAGCGGTTAAGGTGACCTCTCGTGTAAAGCGGGAAACCCGTGTTTGAGCTCCGGTATGATGTTGATATTTCTCTTTCATCATTCCCTAACAGTAATTTTACAAAATCGTCCTATTTCATTGCGCTTTGTAGTATTACCCCTAAATACGTCTACGGTGTGACGTGGTCAAGAAGTTCATTACCGGCATTGTAACAGGATATAATTAGCTTTATTTACATTTAAAGAGGTGTGTCATTCATTACGTCAAGTCGCAAAGTTGTGCAAAGCTTTCTGCAATTCCTTAGGATTGTCTAAGGATGATATTTTCTTGTACACAACAGCATAGTCAGCGAAAATATGAGAGAACCATTGCTCCCGTTTGATAAATCGATCATCTATACTGAGGACATTAGTAGCGGTATTAAGCTTGCTTGTGGCACACTCAGTGTCACTTTTGTTTCTATCGAGCATTTGCCGTACTCTGTTGTGTTACACAAATATACGTCGAGCCAATCACGTACAACAAGGAACAAGGAGTGAACTAGGAACCGTAAGTATTAGAGGGTGTAATATTAAATTGTCGTAGCTATTTTGGGAAAAAAGCAGAGCTCCAGGAGCTATTAGAAAGCACTGAAGCACAAATTGTTACAGGAATGAAGTTTAGCCGAATTTTTTGCAAACGTCCTGACAGTGTTAGGAGGGTTAGATTAAATACAACTGGTGGCGGAGTGTTTGTTGCTGTCAGAAATAGTCTATCCCGTAGTGAAATTCAAGTAGATAGTTCCTCTGTGTTAATATGGGTGGCGGGTATACTTGCCAATAGAAATGAACTAATAATTACCGACCTTTTGACTCAGAGGATACAGTCGAAGAGCGGTTCAAAGAAGACTTGAGGCTCCTTTCAAATAGTTACCCCACTCATACGATTTCGGTATGGTGGTGACTTCCATCTACCATCGATACATATTTAAAGTCGGTAGTAGGTATAAAACATTGTCCGAATTCGTACTAAGTGCTTTCTCCGAAAACTAATTTGAACAATTAGTTCAGGAGCCTACTCGAATTCTAAATTGTTGCGAAAACATACTCGACCTCTCAGTAACAAAAAATCCCGGGTAAATAACTAGCATCGTGTGGGATACGGGGATGAGTGACCACTAGATCTTTGTACCCAGACTGACTACCGTAACACCCAAACTCAACAAAAATAAACGCAAAATTTTGACAAGATATCCGTTTGGTGCGAAAAGAGGCAATTGTGGCTAAATAATGAAAAGAATGAGGTCATCTACATGACTACTAAGTGGAGATCGTTACATTTCGGTTACACAATAGATCATACAAATCTACAGGCTATGAATTCCACTAAGTACCTGGGAATTACAGTTACGAACAACTTAAATTGGAATTGTCGCAAAGATAATGTTGCGGGGAAAAGCAAATCAGATTGCGTTTATATTGGCAGAACTCTTGGAAGATGCGACAGGCCTACTAAAGAGACTGCCCTCACTGCGCTTGTCCGCCCTGTGCTACAGTGTTGCTATGCAGTAAGGAATCCTTATCAAATAGGATTAACGAGGGAAATCGAAAAAATTCAAAGAAGGTCAGCTCGTTTTGTATTATCGCGAAATGGGAGAGAAACTGTCATGGATATGATACGCGACTTCGAGTGGCAATCGTTAAAAGAAAGGCATTTTGTTGCGGCGAGATCTTTCCACGAAAATTCAGTCTCCAACGTTTTCCTCCGAACGCAAAATTATTTTGTTGACTTCGACCTACACATGAAGAAACGATCACTGTAATAAAAAAAAAGGGAAATCATAACTTGCACGGACAGATTAAAGTATCCGTTTTCCCCGCGCACAGTTTGAGAGTGGAATGGTGGAGAAATAGAGCGAAAGTGGTTCGATGAACCCTCTGCCAAGCACTTAATTGTGAATTGGAGAGTAGTCTTGTCGATGCTGATGTAGATATCTGGGAAATATGCAGAGTGGATTTTATAATTTGCCTACTAGTCAACGATGTGGTTGCACTGTCGAACAAAAGTCAAAGTAGTCCCACACTCAAGGAATGAGCTACGTGGAGCATATGTGGGAATGCTGCATCGCCGTTCTAGACAAGGCCCTAGTGGAAGTGTTTTGGCGTTACCTTCCTCCGACCTGTTATGAAGCTATGTCGTGTGGATGACTTTGATGAGTGTTTATGCAGTGTAGTGTTGCTTTTGTATTGTTATGGATAAAGGGAAGGGAGAGGGGGAAACCGGTGACGACAAATAACCCACTCCTCCCGAGCGGCACCAAGGGGGTCGTCGAGCTTAAAGCCGTCATCCGACGGACGGATCACCTTCAACAGTATCACATGGCCTCACTTCATGAGGCACTGCGAAGAACTTTGAAATTTAAATCAAATCACCGTCGCAAAGACTGGTGATCAGAAACGTTACGCCACCATCTCTCTTCCCCTTGCCGGACAAATACTAGTAGTGAAAATTTTCCATTACCAGGATTCGAACTGATTCACTTCCGACTCGAGTGACACTGCACAGACGTGAATTAGCGACCTCCGGTACTGAGGCAAGTAGAATACCGAACGTCTTTCGGAACTCTGGGAAGACGGGGTCTACCTTTTCACATAAACCAACTGCTTATTGAGTATGAAAAAAACAGGATACGTTTCACAGGAATATTTGTTGTTAAATCAGTTATGGATCCTTTGATAGTTACATCGTTACCTCCAGGAAGTTCAGAATATGTGACCTTAAAATACGCTCTAGGATCGTGATGCAGACGGACGACAGAATATCCTTTTCGCTTCTTTCGTGCCTGGGGACCACCTAAAACCTTTCGTCATGCGTGACTATTCGAGACTCTAGATAAGTATGAGGTAGAGAAGGGGCTAATTCCGCATCATATTCAGTGTAAAATTTATCTGGAATACTCTCAGGCCGTAACGGCTCGTTCACTTTCCTGACCTAAACAGTATGTATGATATTTCAGTGCCTGTGTTATTCCGAATTACGAGGGTCACTCCAAAAGAAATGCACACTATTTTTGTAAAAATACAGTTTTCATTCTGCATGTGTGGAAGTTTTACAGTGTGTAGATACATCCTTACTGCTTGTTTTCAAACTTAGTTCAACCTGTTTCCGTGAGTGGCGCCGCCACAGCATGTCTTCAAGATGGCTGCTACACTTGACGTTCGTCAGAAGCAACGTGCTGTCATAGAATTCCTGTGCTGTGAAAACGAGACAGTGGGAAACATCGACAACAGTTTGAAAAAGGTGTATGGAGATGCTGCTATCGATCACAGTACAGTTAGTCGGTGGGCAAGCAGGTTACGTGATGAAAGTGGGCACGGCAATATTGAGGATTGTCCTCGCTGCGGAAGGCCACGTACTGCACACACTCCAGACAATGTGCAGAGAGTTAACGAATTGGTAACTGCTGACAGACGCATCACACTGAACGAATTGTCACGCTACGTTGGGATAGGGGAAGGAAGTGTTTGCATGATGTTGACAGTGGCTCACAAAGAAACAAGAAAAACGGTATGCAGCGAACTTTTGGAACAGTACGAGAATAGTGGAGATGAATTTCTTGGAAGAATTGTGACAGGTGATGAAACCTGGCTCCATCATTTATCACCAGAGACGAAGAGGCAATCAATGGAGTGGCATCATGCAATTCACCCAAGAAAAAAAATTCAAAGCCACACCTTCTGCTGGAAAAGTTATGGCTACAGTGTTTTTCGATTCCGAAGGACTCTTGCTTGTGGACAACATGCCACGTGGAACCACCATAAATTATGATCCATATGTAACGACACTGAAGAAACTTCAAGCTCGACTGCTTCGTGTTCGACCACATCAGCAAAAGCAGGATGTTTTGCTGTTGTACGGCCATATATTGGTCAAAAAACCATGGAAGCGACCACAAAACTCGGATGGACAAAAATGAAAAAAAATGGTTCAAATGGCTCTGAGCACTATGGGACTCAACTGCTGAGGTCATTAGTCCCCTAGAACTTAGAACTAGTTAAACCTAACTAACCTAAGGACATCACAAACATCCATGCCCGAGGCAGGATTCGAACCTGCGACCGTAGCGGTCTTGCGGTTCCAGACTGCAGCGCCTTTAGCCGCACGGCCACTTCGGCCGGCTCAAAAATGAAACACCGGCCTTACAATCCTGACCTGGCTTCATGTAACTATCATCTCTTTGGAAAACTGAAAGACTCCCTTCGTGGAACAGGGTTTGAAGATGATGACTCCCTTGTGCACGCTGCCAAACAGTGGCAGGTTGGTCCAGAATTTTACTGTGCGGGTATACAGACGCTGGTTCCAAGATGGCATAAGGCAGTTGAGAGGGATGGAAATTATGTGGGGAAATGAAAATATTGTTCCTAAAGGATGTATCTACACACTGTAAAACTTTCAAACATGTAGAAAACATGTAAAAAAATAGTGTGAATTTCTTTTGGAGTGACCCTCGTACAATACGAAATTCCTTCGGACATGCATGCCCAGTCCGGCATAGATTTTCGTTGTTGTCATTCCATTACACAGCTGATGGTTATCCATGTTCGGAACTGCGAATACATTTACACTCATGCTCATTAATTAAGGATAATGCTGATACATGGTGAAATAGTGCTCTGGTGGGTGGTTTGCGGGTTTAAATCACCTCAGTGCATGCGGTGCATTTGACTTGCGGTCGTCGCACGGTGACGTTGGCAGCAGTCCACATACGCAGAGGTGTGTTGGTGCATGTCAAAGTACGGTGCAGCGAGTAAGTGTGCAGAAGTTTTCAGATGTGCTAATGGTGACTGTGAGTTGAAAATGGCTCAAAGCACACATACTGATGACGTTATGAGGGGTAGAATACTAGGACGACTGGAGGCTGGTCAAACACAGCAGGTCGTAGCACGGGTCCTCCGTGTGCCACAAACTGCGATCTCAGTATTATGGCAACGATTCCAGCAGACAGGAAACGTGTCCAGGCGCTACAGTACGGGACGTTCACAGCGTACAACACCACAAGAACACTGATATCTCACCATCAGTGCCCGCAGACGGCCACGGAGTACTGCTGGTAGCCTTGCTCGGGACCTTACCGCAGCCACGGGAACAGTTGTCTCCAGACACACCGTCTACAGACGACTGAACAGACATGGTTTATCTGCCCGGAGACCTGCAAGGTGCATACCATTGACTCCTGGTCACAGGAGAGCCCGTAAAGCCTGGTGTCAAGAACACAGTACATGGTCATTGGAACAGTGGTCCCAGGTTATGTTCACGGACGAGTCCAGGTATAGACTGAATAGTGATTCTCGCCGGGTTTTCATCTGGCGTGAACCAGGAACCAGATACCAACCCCTTAATGTCCTTAAAAAGATCAAGGTCGCAGTTTGATGGTGTGGGGTGGGATTATGATTGGTGCATGTAAGTAGTAGGGCAAGGTTCGTATTGCCCCACTCTCCATTGCTGCCAAATTTATTCAAGATGGCGGCGATGACTTCATCCAAAATGGCGGCATTTAGACTTGGCAACAGCGCCTGACGTCATCCAAGATGGCAGATTTTGGCGGGAAAATTGGCCAATTGTGCTACGTCCACTAACCTAACCTCCAGAAAAAATGGCGGGAATTTTGAATTTTGGTGGGAAAATAGACCAATTGTTCAATGTCCACTAACCCAAGCCTCCAGAAGAAAAAATGGCGGGAAGTTTGAATTCCAACACGATAATGCATGCAAAAACCGTACTTATCTTTATTATTATTGATTATCATTTATTAACATTCACTATCATTTATGATTATTTAATTAGTCCAATTGGGCTACGTCCACAAACCTAAGCCTCCAGAAAAAATAGGCGCCAAATACAAATTCCAATGGGATAATGCATGCAAAACCGTGCTTCCCTTTATTATTATTATTCATTATTATTGATTATCATTTATTAACGTTCATTATCATTTATTAACATTCATTAACATTTCTTATTATTTATTATCATTTATTATAATTTATTATCATTTATTATTATTTATTATTATTTACCTGCCTCCACTAGAAAATTCCCTCCAAATTCAAATTCCAATACGATAATGGCTGCAAAACCTTACTTTTGTTTATTAATCTTTATCATTTATTGACATTAATTATAATTCATTGTCATTTATTATCATTCATTATCATTTATTATTATTCATTATTATTTATTATTATTATTTATTATTATAGGCCTACCTCCACTAGAAAATTGCGCCAAATTCCAACACGATAATGTCTCGAAAACTGTACTTCTACTTATTATTATCAGTTAATATTTATTCAAGATATCCGATTTTCTTGGCGAGAAACCCATTGTCCTTACATCCATAACAAAAATCTATCACAAGTTCAAATCTCAACACCATAATCGATCACACGTACGAACTTTCTCCGTCACTTATCTTTTTTTCACTGGTAGTGTATCAGAATCACGTCAAATAATAAACTGCACTTATAGTAACGTAACTCACATCCTTTGATTTTGAAGGGGGGAAGGGAGGGTTTATTTCAAGCAGTACGGTCATCACTTGTTCTCCAACACAGTCAGCACACACGTCTTTGATATCGCAGTGCAGTCGTCACGACGTCCGCGCTCCAACTGAATTAGTTCAAATCCTCGCCACCCCCTGGCCAGCGCACGGAGACACTGCCGACGCCTGTCATGTGAGGTGGCCGCCCGCGCTGGACTGCCAGTACGCTGGGGATCGAGCCCAGCGATCGCTCCCACGTCGTAAACATGTTTTCTCTGGACACGCTCGGCCCCTTGTCCACTCACCACATGTATTCGTCGCCTCCACACGTTTCCCGCCAAAATTGTCTGCTGGAGTGGGGGGTACCTGCGCACGTCTGCTGAGTTATTTTGCGAGAGGATCTGCAGGCTCTGCTATGCGTTATTAGGATAGTTTACGAGTACTGAGCGTATCTACACATCTTTGTGAGGAATTATTTAGTAGCAGTTCGCTATAGTGTGTACTGAAATTATGATTGGGTGCGTGTCTGTGGGCTGTGCGACATGGCCCAGGGTGATTGTGTGATAGATATACTGTATGGTTAAATAAGTTCTTTGAAAAAATAAATAGAGTGTTGTCAGTCATTGCACTGCAGCGGCGTTATTCGTGTGTGTCGACGAGCTGTGCACTATTCTGGCAATAGGCGTGAAGGCAGGTCCAGACCTGAGACGCCTGCGGTAAACATGAGAAGAACAATGCAGCTTTCACGTGTGTCAGATGAGAGTGCCCTATCTGGTCGGCTGTCATAAGCGCTCGGAAGCTGAACTTGATTGAAGGCTCTGAAATGCCCTCCCCCTGCCGACCGCACGCATGTGCGCGCGCGACCTGGACCTGCCTTGGAGCGTAATCTAAGGCGCATAGGCGATATCAGGCGCGAATGCGACTGTGTTGAGATCATTTTTGGGGGGAGGCCGAGCAGAGACTTTTGGTCGGTTTGGCAGCTGTGGGTGTTTTGGCGCGTCTGTTACACTATTTTGCGAGCATTTCTGTGCACTGTGCTGTGCTTTATTTGGAGGGTTTAAGAGTACAGAGCTCTTCTGCTGATATTGTGTACTGCATTATTTAAGAGCTGTTTGCTATTTCGTGGTGAAATTAGGAGCTGTTTATGTGTTTGTGGGCTGTGTCAGATGACCACAGTCGGATCAGTGCGGGTGTTTTGTGACAAATATACTCCACTACTAAATAAAAGGGCTTGAAATAAATAGAGTGCAGTCCTTCCTTACTTCCCCGAGCAGCACAGCGCAGTCTGAGCTGTTTTTGCGCAATAACGACAATCTGTTCAGACTGTGAGTGAGTCGACAAATAACTGGACAAATTATCTGTAGAGGAGTTACAGGTCTGGATTGGAATGAATATCTTGATGGGTGTGGTTGTGTTGGCAAGTATAGTGCGCTACTGGAGTTCAGAACATGCCTTAGGTCAGCCTTACATATCGAAACCTATGAGAAGTAAAAGTTTCAAAAAGATATGTCGCAAATAAATAAATTACACTCGTTCCTCCTTCCATCAGCCTATGCACTGAAATTATTTCCGAAAATTAGCAGTTGTTTGGCTATTTGGACGTAAATGTTTTGCATTATTTACGAGCGGTTCGCATGTCTGTAGGCTGTGCTATGAGTTATTTTTAACTGTTTACAATTATAAAGCGTATGTCTAGACCATTATAAATGAGTTATGTAGGAGTGTTTTGCAGGTCTGTATGGTGTGGAACATGTCGGTGTGATACATATACTCCATTCCTAAATAAAGTAAATTGGTTCCTCCATCCATGGACCTAGTGCAGGGTGAGTCCTTTTACCCGAAATGTGT
The DNA here is from genome assembly GCF_023898315.1 of Schistocerca nitens. Lineage (NCBI taxonomy): Eukaryota > Metazoa > Arthropoda > Insecta > Orthoptera > Acrididae > Schistocerca > Schistocerca nitens. The sequence continues at coordinate 166,785,950 of NC_064622.1, forward strand.
ATGTAGAGGTTGAGTGCTGGTGGCTTAGTTTAGATGTGATGAGCTTGGTTTGCAACAATTTTCATAGGTTGGTGGCGGAAGCGCCAGTGAGCTTTGTTTAATGGCAGATTTCAAACTTGGCGCTGGTTCCTAGGAGGACGTGGCGGTCGGGTGGCTGAAGTTAGTACAAGTGCCCTTTATTTCCAACAATTTTGTTAGGTTGGTAGACAAAGCAGAAGTGAACTTTCTTTACTGCCAGAATTCAAACTCGGCGCTGGTTCCTAGGAAGAGGTGGCTGTCTGGTCCTCGAAAAGTAGTTGAAATTAGGTAGTTGAACACCTTTGCATACGTATATGAAATTGTAAATTGAATTATTTAATATGGTTAAAAAAAGAAATGGAATTAAGTACTTAGGTATTTACAGAAGACTATGTCAGTCGCGAGTATGGAGGGTGTGTGACGTAAGCGGGGCGCCGCCGCAGCGATTGTACAGTTATTACGCGCGCGCGAGAGTCAATTAGCAAGCGTTCAAGTGCGGACCAAACGCGCTGTTATATAGTCATGGCGGATTCCAGTGTATAGCAAACTTTGCCGCCAAAAGTGTAGCACTGCATTCTCGCTCGCACAAGGACACGTGGTGGACGGTGAGCGGTCGGCATCGACGAGTTTGAACGTGCCCAGGAAAACAACTTTGACGCCAAAAGTGTGGCAGGGAACGGCCGACAGTTGTGTGATTCAGCTCCGAGGCAGACACTTTTGGCGGGAAACGTGTGGAGGCGACGAATATACGTAGTGAGTGGACAAGGGGCCGCTGTGACGTCAAACTCGGCAAGTTCCAGCGTGTCCAGCGAAAACATGTTTACGACGTGGGAGCGATCGCTGGGCTCGATCCCCAGCGTACTGGCAGTCCAGCGCGGGCGGCCACCTCACATGACAGGCGTCGGCTGTGTCTCCGTGCGCTGGCCAGTGGGTGGCGAGGATTTGAACTAATTCAGTCGGAGCGCGGACGTAGGGGCGCCTGCACTGCGATATCAAAGATGTGTGTGCTGACTGTGTTGGAGAACAAGTGATGACCGTACTGCTTGAAATAAACCCTCCCTTCCCCCCTGCAAATTCCAAGGATGTGAGTTACGTTACTATAAGTGCAGTTTATTATTTGACGTGATTCTGATGGGCTACCAGTGAAAAAAAGATAAGTGACGGAGAAAGTTCGTATGTGTGATCGATTATGGTGTTGGGATTTGAACTTGTGATAGATTTTTGTTATGGATGTAAGGACAATGGGTTTCTCGCCGAGAAAATCGGATATCTTCAATACATATTAAATGATAATAATAAATAGAAGTACAGTTTTCGAGACATTATCGTGTTGGAATTTGGCGCGATTTTCTAGTGGAGGTAGGCCTATAATAGTAAATAATAATAATAAATAATAATGAATAATAATAAATGATAATGAATGATAATAAATGACAATGAATGATAATGAATGTCAATAAATGATAAAGAATGATAAATAAAAGTAAGGTTTTGCAGCCATTATCGTATTGGAATTTGAATTTGGAGGGAATTTTCTAGTGGAGGCAGGTAAATAATAATAAATAATAATAAATGATAATAAATAATAATAAATGATAATAAATAATAATAAATGTTAATGAATGTCAATAAATGATAATGAATGTTAATAAATGATAATCAATAATAATGAATAATAATAATAAAAGAGAAGTACAGTTTTGCATGCATTATCCCATTGGAATTTGAATTTGGCGCCTATTTTTTCTGGAGGCTTAGGTTAGTGGACGTAGCCCAATTGGTCTATTTAAATAATAATAAATGATAGTGAATGTTAATAAATGATAATCAATAATAATAAAGATTAGTACAGTTTTTGCATGCATTATCGTGTTGGAATTCAAACTTCCCGCCATTTTTTCTTCTGGAAGCTTGGGTTAGTGGACATCGCACAATTGGTCTATTTTACCACCAAAATTCAAAACTCCTGCCATTTTTTCTGGAGGTTAGGTTAGTGGACGTAGCACAGTTGGCCTATTTTCCTGCCAAAATCTGCCATCTTGGATGACGTCATGCGCTGTTGCCAAGTCTATATGCCGCCATCTTGAATGAATTTGGCAACAATGGAGAGTGGGGTGATACGAACCTTGCTCTACTACGCACATACACGCCTGCATGTCTTTGACAGAGGAACTGTAACAGGTCAGGTGTATCCGGACGTCATTTTGCACCAGTATGTCCGCCTTTTCAGGGGTGCAGTGGGTCCCACCTTCCTCCTGATGGATGATAACGCACGGCCCCACCGAGCTGCCATCGTGGAGGAGTACCTTGAAACAGAAGATATCAGGCGAATGGAATGGCCTGTCTGTTCTCCAGACCTAAAACCTATCGAGAACGTCTGGAATGCTCTCGGTCGACGTATCGCTGCATGTCTTCAAACCCCTACGACACTTCAGGAGCTACGAGAGGCACTGGTGCAAGAATGGGAGGCTATACCCCAGCAGCTGCTCGACCATCTGATCCAGAGTATGCTAACCCGTTGTGCGGCTTGTGTACGTGTGCATGGTGATCATATCCCATATTGATGTCGGGGTACATACGCAGGAAACTGTGGCGTTTTGTAGCGCATGTGTTTCGGGACGGTTTTCTCAACTTATCACCAATACTGCGGACTTAGAGATCTGTGTCGAGTGTGTTCCCTATTCGCCTATGCTATTAGCGCCAGTTTTGTGTAGTGCCACGTTGTGTGGCACCACATTCTACAATTATCCTTAATTTATGAGCATGAGTGTAATATATTTCATAACGACTTTTAACATTTTTTTTAAATATTAAGGATAATAAGTTGTCGTCTTTTCATCTAATAATAGATGATGAATGCAGCTAGCCGCTAACTTTGTGTAATGTCTTGTCTGTATAGACGTGTATCTGTTGCCTTTAAGATCCCTTCACCTTCACACATAAATCTATACAGTAAAGTAAGGACCTCCCATATGTTGGCTGACTTGCTGTAAGAGATCTTTACATTTATTATTACTGTTAAACACTGTATTCAGTCGGGAGAATCAATCGTGTGGACAATTTGTTCCTTTTTACGAAAGATTGCGAATTCCAGATGTGTACGAAGCCTTTTTGGACATTTAACACAGACTCAGTGATTGCAGGCTCTCTTCGACACAGCTGAAACTTCCCCACTAATTACAGGGCCAACGTGATCATCAAATGGTTCATAAAAACTCATTCTTTCATTCACTCCAGAACAAAAAGTCACAAACCTTATTTATGAAGGAAATTGTGTATTAAATCCATCTCCATTACATGTCCAGATCTCCGGTGATTCCGCGTCTTAATTATTTTCCTTTTACAGTCTCTTTCTCTTCAAACAAACCGCTAGCGGCACCAATGTTAATTGGCTCGCTTTAGCGAGAAGAAAAGCAGAATATGTATCTCTCAGAAACACGTCAATCCCTCAACAGATACTCCAGAAGTTGTCCTAGTTACCACTCTAACAACCATGGAGAATGCATATATGCATCTCTGTTATTTCAAAGAATAAACGCACTAGAAAATACTTTGGCGTCGTCGAGCTGTCGCCGCATATGTTACGAGAAAATCAGATCAGATACTTTTCCAAAGTGAATGAATGTGGATGGTTTGATTGACAATGATTAATTGGTGCGTGGTAGAGGGTATTTTCTGTGGGGACATTACAGGCTGTAGTCGCCGCAGTGCCTGTCCCCTCGGACGTGCATGCATGTCTGAAGGAATCTTGCATAGTAATTCGGAATAACACAGGCACTACAATATCGTGCTTATCGGCCGACACCGTGCAAGCGACTTTCAAGTAAAATATATCTCCTGTACGGGAATATACATAATGAATGTACGAGTACAGGTTGTAGACACAATATTGACGACATAAGGAAGTTTGAGTCTAGCCGTGGGTCGTGCTTGGATAACCAAGTGGTAAGACGACTGCTCACGATAAACGGGTAATCCCTGTTCGAGCTCTGGCCGCCACAAATTTTCATTGTCATAATTCCATTATACAGCTGATGGTTGTGCAAATTCGCAACTGCGAATACATTTAATATTAAACAGTACGTCCCTTGAAGGCTTGCTTTCGTAACGTTTTCCGAAACAGTAATTTCGATGTGATGTTGGGCGTGGTAATCTCTTAAGCTGGGAAGTTTCCGTGTTAGGAATCTCTTCCCTCTAGCTGCACGGGTGGTACTTACAACGCAGTACTTTCGGTTGTCAGCGGTGTACAGCTGAGGAAATACACTACTGGCCATTAAAATTGCTACACCAAGAAGAAATGCGGATGATAAACGGGTATTAATTGGGCAAATATATTATACTAGAACTGACATGTGATTACATTTTCACGCAGTTTGGGTGCATAGATCCTGAGAAATCAGTACGCAGAACAACCACCTCTGGCCGTAATAACGACCTTGATACGCCTGGGCATTGAGTCAACAGAGCTTGAATGGGGTGTACAGGTATAGCTGCCCATGCAGCTTCAACACGATACCACAGTTCATCAAGAATAGTGACTGGCGTATTGTGACGAGCCAGTTGCTCGGCCACCATTGACCAGACGTTTTCAATTGGTGAGAGATGTGGAGAATGTGCTGGCCACGGCAGCAGTCGAACATTTTCTGTATCCAGAAAGGCCCGTACAGAACCTTGCAACATGCGGTCGTGCATTATCCTGCTGAAATCTAGGGTTTCGCAGGGATCGAATGAAGGGTACAGCCTCGGGTCGCAACACATCTAAAATGTAACGTCCACTGTTCTAAGTGCCGTCAATGCGAACAGGAGGTGACCGAGAGGTGTAACCAATGGCACCTCATACTATCACGCCAGGTGGTAAGCCAGTATGGCGATGACGAATACACGCTTCCAATGTGCGTTCACCGCGATGTCGCCTAACACGGATGCCACCAACATGATGCTGTAAACAGAACCTGGATTCATCCGAAAAAATGACGTTTTGCCATTCGTGCACCCAGGTTCATCGTTGAGTAGACCATCGCAGGCGCTCCTGCCTGTGATGCAGCGTCAAGGGTAACCACAGCCATGGTCTTCGAGCTGATAGTCCATGCTGCTGCAAACGTCATCGAACTGTTCGTGCAGATGGTTGTTGTCTTGCAAACGTCCCCATCTGTTGACTCAGGGATCGAGACGTGGCTGCACGATCCGTTACAGCCATGCGGATAAGATGCATGTCATCTCGACTGCTAGTGATACGAGGCCGTTGGGATCCACCACGGCGTTCCGTATTACCCTCCTGAACCCACCGATTCCATATTCTGCTAACAGTCATTGGATCTCGACCAACGCGAGCAGTAATGTCGCGATACGATAAACCGCAATCGCGATAGGCTACAATTCGACCTTTATCAAAGTCGGAAACGTGATGGTACCCATTTCTCCTCCTTACACGAGACATCATAACAACGTTTCACCAGGCAACGCCGGTGAACTGCTGTTTGTGTATGAGAAATCGGTTGGAAACTTTCCTCATGTCAGCACGTTGTAGGTGTCGTCACCGGCGCCAACCTTGTGTGAATGCTCTGAAAAGCTAATCATGTGCATATCACAGCATCGTCTTCCTGTCGGTTAAATTTCGCGTCTGTAGCACGTCATCTTCGTGGTGTAGCAATTTTAATGGCCAGTAGTGTAACAAGCTGCCTGCTACGTGACATTTCGCGTCATTGCTAGTAAAGCCGTCGGCACACCGGACGAGGCAGCGAACATTGCTGTTCATGCAGACGGGATATCCAGCGTCACGAGGTACAGCCACATCGGTAAACAGGACGAGCTGATTAACGTGATTTTGCTCTCTCAGCAATCTACAGTGGTAGTTGTGGCTTTTTCTAAGAGCAGGCATTGTTGAAACAAAAGGGAGGGAAACTTCAAAAAGGTGATTGAAAGTCTTCGTAGTTAATTCGACTTGTGGCTGCCTTCTAAAACATAATTTTGGCTTTACTGAGCTCGCAAACCATACAGTTTGTTCACGAAAATGGAATCGCGTAGAACTGCCACGTTTCCTCTTTTAAACCGAATGTTTCCTGTCTTGACCACATGCTAATCATGTTGTTCTGTCTGTTGTACTCATAAACAAAAAATTCAGTATCAGTCAACGTGTAATAAGACAGAAATGTAAGAAACAAGTCCACTCTGTAAGGACATCAGCTTATAAAAGGTCACCAAATCTAACAAATTCACTCCTGACAGAGATTGCACTTACCATATATTTACACAACATATAATATTACAGAAATTTTTTCTACTAGTTTCTTCGGGAATCCCCACAACCATTCAGAAGACGCAAGATGAAAAAAAGTTGTATACAGCAGGATTCGAACAGTCTACCACATTAAGTACGACGATTCCGTTAAATGTGCCTCCTCAACCAAGTAAACTCCTGTGCTAGGGAGTATGTATCATATATAACATATGTTACAGTGTTCTAAAGACTTCAGTCACCGAAATGTTATTAATTGACATTTAACTATAACAGATTTTATCAAGAATGACACGTTTCTATGAGTCTTCAATGGGCCGTTGCCTTAAACGACTTACTCTCATAACGCGCGGTTATAACGTGAAAATAACTAACTACAAAAGCTCTTTAATCACTTATATGAAGTTTCCCCTCTTTTTATTACAAGAAATCGTACCAGTAACGATTCGTTCTCGACATAAACAGGATAGATTCATAGGGTGGAATGTGTAACATAAAACGCGCCGAATGTGGATTTCCAATGATCACGACACTTACAGTAGGGAACGTTCGTGCTTCCTGTTTCACGTTGCCGAAATATCGCAGAACGTACTTTGTGTTTCACGTGACGAAATGGCTCCTAAAAGTGAAACAGCGGGAGCTGACATCACAAAACTCATAGAATGCCACGTCAACGTTAGCCAGTTCGTCCCGTGTGTCAACGACTTAGACTGCGTCTCCGGCCTTTAGCTATGACGTTGCAGGGGGCAGAGGCACCCCTCAACGCGTTTCTGCTCGGCGGTCGGCTTGCCTTGAAGGGGTCACCCGCAGCCGACGTAGCATCGCAGAGAGCGTAGCGTGGAAACCAACTGATGATATTACTACATTAGACAGTAATACATACACAAAATTCATCCGTAAGTTAAATCCACTATTAAAACTGCAGCAGACACATCGCTGTGCACACAAATAATAAGAAATACATAGCAACCAGCATCGATTCTGAAAACAGCGGTCAGCGTAACCCAACTAGTGCTTTTGTCAATAATATCAGGAAAGTTACGGATCGACACAGTCAGATAACTGTAGTATTTTTTGTCTTCTGAAGAGATTTTGACTGAGTACTGCAACAATGTTTATTAATCTAAGTGCGTTCGTGTTAAGTATGAGGAAAAATTTGTGACTGGATTGAGGATTTCTTGTAGGGAGGACGCAGCACTTTATCTTCGATGGAGAATCTTTGACATAAACGGAAGTAACATCAGGCTTGCCGCAGAGAAGTATGTTGGAATCCTTGTTGTTCTTGTTGTATGTTAGTATCCTGGCAGATAATATTATTCATAGTAGCAATGTCAGACGTTTTGCGAATGATTCCGTTATCTACAATGAAGTACTGTGTGAAAAAATCTGCACAAACATTCCGTTGGATGGTCATAAGATTTCAAAGTTGTGGAAAGGTTGGAAACTTGCTTTAAGTGTTCAGATAACTAAAACGCTACAGTTCAAAAAACTAAAAAACTGTGATATGCTATGACTTTTCAGTAGTTGCAGCGGCAACAGTCTCGATGATTGACTGATCTGGCCTTGCAACATTAACCAAAACGGCCTTGCTGTACTGGTACTGCGAAAGGCTGAAAGCAAGGGGAAACTACAGCCGTAATTTTTCCCGAGGGCATGCAGCTTTACTGTATGATTAAATGATGATGGCGTCCTCTTGGGTAAATTATTCCGGAGGTAAAATAGTCCCCCATTCGGATCTCCGGGCGGGGACTACTCAAGAGGACATCGTTATCAGGAGAAAGAAAACTGGCATTCTACGGATCGGAGCGTGGAATGTCAGATCCCTTAATCGGGCAGGTAGGTTAGAAAATTTAAAAACGGAAATGGATAGGTTAAAGTTAGATATAGTGGGAATTAGTGAAGTTCGGTGGCAGGAGGAACAAGACTTTTGGTCAGGTGAATACAGGGTTATAAATACAAAATCAAATAGGGGTAATGCAGGAGTAGGTTTAATAATGAACAAAAACATAGGAGTGCGGGTAAGCGACTACAAACAGCATAGTGAACGTATTATTGTGGCCAAGATAGACACGAAGCCCACGCCTACTACAGTAGTACAAGTCTATATGCCAACTAGCTCTGCAGATGATGAAGAAATTGATTAAATGTATGATGAGATAAAAGAAATTATTCAGGTAGTGAAGGGAGACGAAAATTTAATAGTCATGGGTGACTTGAATCGACAGTAGGAAAAGGAAGAGAAGGAAACATAGTAGGTGAATATGGATTGGGGCTAAGAAATGAAAGAGGAAGCCGCCTCGTAGAATTTTGCACAGAGCATAACTTAATCATAGCTAACACTTGGTTCAAGAATCATGAAAGAAGGTTGTATACACGGAAGAGCCCTGGAGATACTAAAAGGTTTCAGATAGATTATATAATGGTAAGACAGAGATTTAGGAACCAGGTTTTAAATTGTAAGAAATTTCCAGGGGCAGATGTGGACTCTGACTACAATCTACTGGTTATGAACTGTAGATTAAAACTGAAGAAACTGAAAAAAGGTGGGAATTTAAGAAGATGGGACCTGGATTAATTGAAAGAACCAGAGGTTGTACAGAGTTTCAGAGAGAGCATAAGGGAACAATTGACAGGAATGGGGGAAAGAAATACAGTAGAAGAAAAATGGGTAGCTTTGAGGAATGAAATATTGAAGGCAGCAGAGGATCAAGTATGTAAAAAAACAAGGGCTAGTAGAAATCCTTGGGTAACAGAAGAGATACTGAATTTAATTGATGAAAGGAGAAAATACAAAAATGCAGCAAGTGAAGCAGGCAAAAAGGAATACAAACGTCTCAAAAATGAGATCGACAGGAAGTGCAAAATGGCTAAGCATGTAAGGATGTAGAGGCTTATCTCATGCGGGGTAAGATGGATACTGCCTACAGGAAAATTAAAGAGACCTTTGGAGAAAAGAGAACCACTTGCATGAATATCAACAGCTCAGATGGAAAACCAGTTCTAGGCAAAGAAGGGAAAACAGAAAGGTGGAAGGAGTATATAGAGGGTCTATACAGAGGCGATGTTCTTGAGGACAATATTATGGAAATGGAAGAGGATTTAGATGAAGGTGAAATGGGAGATACGATAATGCGTGAAGAGTTTGACATAGCACTGAAAAACCTAAGTCGAAACAAGGCCCCGGGAGTAGACAACATTCCATTAGAACTACTGACAGCTTTGGAAGAGCCAGGCCTGACAAAACTCTACCGTCTGCTGAGCAAGATGTATGAGACAGGCGAAATACCCTCAGACTTCAAGGAGAATATAATAATCCCAATCCCAAAGAAAGCAGGTGTTGACACATGTGAAAATTACGGAACCATAAGTTTAATAAGTCACAGCTGCAAAATACTAACGCGAATTCTTTACAGACGAATGGAAAAACTGGTAGAAGCCGACCTCGGGGAAGATCAGTTTGGATTCCGTAGAAATGTTGCAACACGTGAGGCAATACTGACCCTACGAATTATCTTAGAAGAAAGATTAAGGAAAGGAAAACCTACGTTTCTAGCATTTGTATACTTAGAGAAAGCTTTTGACAATGTTGACTGGAATACTCTCTTTCAAATTCTGAAGATGGTGGGAGCGAACGGCTATTTACAATTTGTACAGAAAGCGGATGGCAGTTATAAGAGTCGAGGGATATGAAAGGGAAGCAGTGGTTGGGAAGGGAGTGAGACAGGGTTGTAGCCTCTCCCCGATGCTATTAAATCTGTATATTGAGCAAGCAGTAATGGAAACGAAAGAAAAGTTCGGAGTAGGTATTAAAATCCATGGAGAAGAAATAAAAACTTTAAGGTTCGCCGATGACATTGTAATTCTGTCAGAGACAGCAAAGGACTTGGAAGAGCAGTTGAACGGAATGGACAGTGTCTTGAAAGGAGGATATAAGATGAACATCAACAAAAGCAAAACAAGGATAATGGAATGTAGTCGAATTAAGTCGGGTGATTCTGAGGGAATTAGATTAGGAAATGAGACACTTAAAGTAGTAAAGGAGTTTTGCTATTTGGGGAGCAAAATAACTGATGATGGTCGAAGTAGAGAGGATATAAAATGTGGACTGGCAATATCAAGGAAAGCGTTTCTGAAGAAGAGAAATTTGTTAACATCGAGTATTGATTTAAGTGTCAGGAAGTCGTTTCTGAAAGTATTTGTATGGAGTGTAGCCATGTATGGAAGTGAAACATGGATAATAAATAGTTTAGCCAATAAGAGATGAGAACCTTTCGGAATGTGGTGCTACAGAAGAATGCTGAAGATTAGATGGGTAGATCACATAACTAATGAGGAGGTATTGAATAGAATTGGGGAGAACAGGAGTTTGTGGCACAACTTGACTAGAAGAAGGGATCGGTTGGTAGGACATGTTCTGAGGCATCAAGGGATCACCAATTTAGTACTGGAGGGCACTGTGGAGGGTAAAAATCGTAGAGGGAGACCAAGAGATGAATACACTAAGCAGATTCAGAAGGATGTAGGCTGCAGTAGGTACTGGGAGATGAAGAGGCTTGCACAGGATAGAGTAGCATGGAGAGCTGCATCAAACCAGTCTCAGGACTGAGGACCACAACAACAACAACAATGCTATGACTACAATATCACTGAATCATATCTGGACTCAATCAACACGTACACATACCTGTGTGTAACAATTTGTAAGCATATGAAATGGAAGTATCACATAGGCTCAGCCAAAGGTACAACAGATGAAAGAATTCGGTCCATTGGTAGGATGCGAGAAACATTCAATGGGCCTACAAAGGAGATGGCTTGCAAAATCATCGTACGACCTGTGCTACAATATTGCAAATATGTATGGATCCATACCATCAGAGGCAGTCAAATGAAAACGAGACTGATGGAAAAGAAGGCAGTAAACACTTTATAATTTCAAAAGTACTCGACACAACTGTTAATACATTTATCCCACTGTGAGACAGACGGTCAGTATCTTCATGTTTGCGTTTACTTACGGAACCATGATTGTACGCAGGCGGTCACCTCTTCGGCCGAAGAAAACGATGGTCATGAACGTCGAAACAACCTTGGCAATTGCCAAGATTTTGACTACGCTGCAGAAGTTTCGCTGGGAAGAGCTTACACATCCTCCATACAGTCCCGATGTCTCAACATGCGATTTCCATATTTTTGGAGCCCCGGAAAAGACATTCGTGGTCATTGATTTACTTCGGACAAAAAGGTACAATCATGGTTCCTTAGACGACTGCAGATATTTTGTCGTCAAGGCATTGACCATCTTCCCTCAGAGTGGGTTAAATGTATTAAAAGTTACGGTGATTATTTTCGAAATAATAAACAGCCTGCTTACATTTTCCATTTGTCTCGTTTTCGTTTGACTGTCCTTTGTAAATAAAACTTACAGGAGAAATTGATTGTATGCAAAGAAGGGCAGCACGAATAGTTACTGGTTTGTTTGACCAATGAAAGAGATACTGGAAAACCCGAAAAGGCAAACAGATGTTTGAGGTAAACAACTAGCTCTTGAGAACCTGCTTACAAAGTTACAATAACTATTATTTAAGACTCCAGGAACACACTGTTGTCTTCCACGTATTTCTCCATTAGGGACCGCGAAGATATACTAATTCCAGTGTGCCCAAAGGCGATTAGCCAGTCTTTGTTCCCACACTCGTAGTTCGAATGGAATAGCAAGAAAATCCAATACGTGGAACAATTTGGAATACCTTCTGCCTTTCACTTCACAGTGATCTGCAGATGTATATCAATCAGCATTGGCGACCGAAGACTTCCGGCATAAGAAGTCACCCTCATTCTGTCAACGGCCTTGTCAAAGAGGGCGAAGGACGGGACAGATGTTCAGGGGACTCTATTGCCCTTGTGGTGGGAAGTTATCCCTAAAGCCGAAAGAATCAGCAGTGATCAACGGCATAAGGATGCAGAAAGCAATGGAAACCACTGCGGTAAAGACACATAACGTCTATCCACAGGACATGTGCTTGTAATTCAAAAAGTGTTATGATAATCTCCCTGTTAGTAAGAGATTCCGGAATTGTTCCGCATTCGAAACTCCAGGAGGGCACTGCCACGGGGGTGGTGACCATGAAAAAAAGATTGGGTAATCAACAAAAGGATAACGTTCTACGAGTCGGGGCGTGAAATGTCAAAAGCTTGAATGTGATAGGGAAGCTAGAAAATCTAAAAAGGGAAACACAGAGGCTCAATCTAGATATAGTAAGGGTCAGTGAAGTGAAATGGAAATAAGACAAGTATTTATGGTCAAATGAGTATAGGGTAATATCAACAGCAGCAGAAAATGGTATAACTAGAGTAGGATTCGTTATGAATAGGAAGGTAGGGCAAAGAATGTGTTACTGTGAACAGTTCAGTGATAGGGTTATTCTTATCAGAAACGACACTAAACCAACACCGACAACGATAGTTCAGATATACATGCCGACGTCGCAAGCTGAAGATGAAGAGATAGAGAAAGTACTAGAGGATACTGAAAGGATAATACAAATCTGACACTCTTGGGGGAATGGAATGCTGTTGTAGGGGAAGGAGTAGAAGCAAAGGTTACAGAAGAATATGGGCTTGGGACAAGGAATGAGAGAGGAGAAATACTAACTGAGTTCTGTAATAAATTTCAGCTAGCGAATACTCTGTTCAAGAATTACAAGAGGAGGAAAGGCCGGGCGATACGGGATGATTTCAGTTAGATTACATCATGGTCAGACAGAGATTCCGAAATCAAATTCTGGACTGTAAGGCGTACCCAGGAGCAGGTATAGACTCAGATCACAATGTAGTAGTGATGAAGATTAGGCTGAAGTTTAAGAGATTAGTCAGGAAGAATCAATAAGAAAGAAATGGAATACGGAAGTGCTGAGGAATGACGAGATACGCTTGAAGTTCTCCAAGGCTGTATATACAGCAATAAAGAATAGTCCAGTAGGCAGTACAGCTGAAGAGGAATGGACATCTCTAAAAAGGGCACTCACAGAAGCTGGAAAGAAAAACATAGGTACAAAGAAGGTAACTGCGAAGAAACCATGGATAACAGAAGAAATACTTCAGCCGATCCATGAAAGAAGGAAGTACAAAAATGTTGAGGCAAATTCAGGAAATCAAAAATACAAGTCGCTGAGGAACAAAATAAATAGGAAGTGCAGTGAAGCTAAGACGAAATGACTGGTTGAAAAATGTGAAAAAATCGAAAACGAAATTATAGTCGGAAGACTGACTCAGCATGCAGGAAAGTCAAAACAACCTTCGGTAAAATCAAAAGCGAGGGTGGTAACATTAAGAGTGCAACCTGAATTCCATTAATAAGTGCAGAGGAGGGATTGGATAGGTGGAAAGAGTACATTGAAGTCCCCTATGAGGGAGCATATTTGTCTGATGTGATAGAAGAAGAAACAGGAGTCGATTTAGAAGAGACAGGGGATCCAGTATTAGAATTAGAATTTAAGAGAGCTTTGGAGGACATAAGATCAAACAAACCGGAAGGGATAGATAACATTCCGTCAGAATTTCTAAAATCATTAGGGGAAGTGGCAACAAAACGGCTATTCACGTTTGTGTGTAGGCTGTATGAGTCTGGTAATATATCGTCTGATTTTCGGTAAAACATCATCCACACAGTTCCGAAGACTTGAATAGCTGAGAATTATCGCACAATCAGCTTAACAGCTCATGCTTCCAAATTGCTGACAAGGAAAATATATAGAAGAATGGAAAAGAGAATTCGAGGACGTGTTAGATGATGATCGGTTTGGCTTTAGCAAAGGTAAAGGTACTACAGAGACAGTTTCGACGTTGCGGTTGATAATGGAAGCAAGAGTGAAGAAAAATCAAGACACGGTCATAGGAACTGACGACCTAGAAAAAGCGTTCGACAATGTAAAATGGAGCAACATGTTCGAAATTCTGAGAAAAATAGCAGTAAGTTATAGGGAGAGACGGTAACTTACAACACATACAAGAACCAAGAGGGTATAATAAGAGGGGACGACCAAGAACTAAATGCTCGGATTAAAAAGGGTGTAAGACAGAGATCAAGTCTTACGCTCCTACTGTTCAATATGTACATCGAAGAAGCAATGATGTGAATGAAATAAAGGTTCAGGAGTGGAATTAAAATTAAAGGTGAAAGGGTATCAATGATAGGATTCACTGATGACATTGCTGTCCTGAGTGAAAGTGAGGGAGAATTACATGATCTGCTGAATGGAATGGACAGTCTAATAAGCACAGAATATGGATTAAGAGTAAATCGAACAAAGACGAAAGTAATGAGAAGCAGCAGAAATGAGAACAGCGAGAAATTTAAAATCAGGATTAATGGTCACGAAGTAGATGAAGTTATGGAATTCTGCTACCTAGGTAGCAAAATAATCAATGACGGACGGAGCAAAGAGTAGATAAAAAACAGCCTAGCATTGGCAAAAGGGCATCCCTCGCCAGGAGAAGTCTACTAGTATTGAATGTTGTTGTTGTTGTTGTGGTCTTCAGTACTATCAGTAATTTACAGAACTCTGACTGTACACTACGCACTGGCAATACCACATTTTCTTTCCTTTTTTTTTATTTAACGGCTTTTGTCAACACGTGGCCACCGCACTGAATATGAATGGCGCACACATTATAAATTCGGGACATTAAGACAACATACAATTCGAAGGAAAAGTCCACCAATCTTTTTCTTTTCACTATCTTATTTATTCCGATAAATTCTCTAACCTAAACACACAAATTCTATAACCTACAACAATAACACATGAGAAATTC
Organism: Schistocerca nitens; assembly: GCF_023898315.1. Lineage (NCBI taxonomy): Eukaryota > Metazoa > Arthropoda > Insecta > Orthoptera > Acrididae > Schistocerca > Schistocerca nitens. The sequence goes on from NC_064622.1 coordinate 166,801,020, forward strand.
CGCCCAGTGGGCATGGCTTTACATTGGTGAATCTCTATATTATGGTCTCGTAATTATTTAACGCTACAGTGCACTTTATGGATAGGATGGTGGATCTTTTATTATTTCTCACACTTCGACTCTCACAATCATCATCACGAAACTATCCTCCAGACCGAGCAGTACAGAAGGAACAAGCATAACCCACTAATCTTTTGAAACTACCTTGCTACTCTCCCATGCAAACCACACATACCCAAATTACATGACATACATCACACTACAATATGAAATACAAAACACTAAATAGTCACAACACTATCACTTTCAGCTTTCCCACTTCAATTAATATTTATTCCAGTTTCACACGACACTGCCCCACTTCGTAATTCTACTTTCCTACTATGAACTCTGGAGATATATGCACGTCTTCCTGTGCAATGCAAGCCAAGTGGCGTTGCTGGATAGACGGCCGACTCACCTTGCTTCTCTCTCAGAGTTTGAATCTAGCGTCACACGGAATCATATCACGCAAAGTAATATTAAGAACGTATTCATCACACACGCGAGTCCTCAACTGACACCATGGACGAGTACTTCTCTTTATCTTTTGTCTCATACACAGATTGAGACTCACACAGTACTCACCGCGTGGAAGTACTCATCTCTAATTTCAAGTCCTGCACACGCCATTTCTTAAATATTTCAACTTATGGTACACACACTATTTCTTAAATATTTCAACTTATTGTACACACGCTAGTAATTCAGCTTATCTTAAGCACATGGAAGTATTTCAACTTATTGCTACATGTGGTTTCATTGTGACCGTTGGTCACTTCCGAAGATGACTACAATCCCATTAATATTACCTGCCTGACACTTAATTCTCCCCACAAAAGTTCCTGAAATAGAGAAATTATTATTTCAAACTACTCTTAAATATTCCACATGCATACCATGTCTCCACTCTTTTGTCATTACGGAGAACAACTAAAAAAGGTCTTAACAGCACAAGATCCAGCGGCAGAGTGCTGAAACATGGCCGTTCTCCAGGTTCTCTCGCACCTTTGCTGAAGTGGAGGAGCACCTTGCTATCGTAATGGTCAGCCACATTTCAGGCGCTCAAAGCTCAGGTAAATTTCATCCCTTTGGTCCCACCAAAGGTGGCTAAAGGATCGTCTCAAAGATGATCATATATTCACATTCACTATCTGTGGTTAGCAGACGACCATACATTCATTTATTTCACAGATCTCACCAAACTGGATGTAGGGATTTACTTTGTGGGAGTGCACATGTGATCAGTTAAATAAACAAATTGTCATTCTTTCCCACACTGGTATCCGGCTTCGCTGTATTAATTGAAATTGAGTTATTTTACAAAAAAAAAGTGTTGTTCTGACAAAAATAATGAAGTATGTTGTACCTATTTTCAATGTCGGGCGGTACTGTACCCTTTCACCACCGGCTACCCATGCAGAAAAAAATGGCACGGTACTATCCTTGCAATGTGAGGGTAGTTCCGAACATTTTTTTAAGAAAACTGTATTAGAACAAACGTAGCAAGTCATCAAAATAACCAGGAGGAGACCGTAGCCCCTGGTGACCTCAAATAGACGACCAAATGCTGTTACTTTACCAAATTTTTGACACAGTTGTTGCATTATTGTACTCTCCACAATCCGGAGTAATGTACACATACATATTTACAACACTCCAAATGACAAATAAAACATTACATCATACAAATAAAAAATAATGGTGAGATAAAAATTTGCTTAGTTACCGGGATCTCCGTTATTTTTAGGAGTAATCCAAACTTCACTAATTCTATGACAACTAAGGAAAATTCTAATTGTACTCATGAAATTTTAAATAGCTCACCGTCCAAACACAGAGCAAGTAATCTGACATTCATAAATTGCGTTGTAATAATCTTTTACACGGCAATGTCTAAATAAAAAACAAAATCAACAAAAGAAAAAATTGCGTACACTAGTTCCACGTATAATGTCAGGCTCCATACCATTACTCTAAAATATACGCCAAACCTACAGAGAAATAAAACTGAGAAGAAAAACAATGATATATACCACAAGTTACATACTGGTTACGTAATATAGTTCGTCTAAGACATCATGTCATACCTCATTAACTATCATCACCTAAGCAATTGCCACCACTACTCGACTGTGAGTTTAACCTTATCCTTGTCCACCAGTACAAATACCTGCTGCTGAGCTAGTCAGTCCATCAACTTTGATCAATACACGCAATAAATAGTTAGCAATAAGTGCTTGAATCCACCAGTAGCTCTCGTATCTTACTCTACTGCTCATTTCTCTGTTGTTACACATTTGGACGACAAGAACTTGCATTTCGACTAGCCTTCGTTACACTTTAATGTGAAATATCACCACTGTGATAATGCAAATAAGTGGCTTCAGTCAACACACCAACAAGATCATTACTGTCCACGACATCAAAATGCATCAGTTAATTCCGATATTTGTTGTGCAATGCAAACTCTTGTCCCCTGTGACAACCTTACTGACCAATGCAACAAGAGCCGCTATGTTACTATTACGCCACTGGCTAATAATTAAAGCATCATTGTACCAAATATTCTAATAAACATGCTACGTGAACTTGATAACCCAGAACAAACAAAAAACAAACACTAACTATTCTAAACACAAATGTTAATGAAATAGAATTACACTTGCTGTCCCTTCAGGTATGAAACATATAAAAAAAATTTACACAATTACAAATACATTATTCCCTATCTTGCGAGTCACACGGAATCATTTCATTCTGTGATTTTCTTGGGGTCAAAAAAGTTGCTGACAGGTTCCCTAGAAACACTGTCTCGGTGTCAAAGCTCTCCCATGGTTACCCGGACGAAAGTCTTTAAGTCACTCGAATCGGCATTTTGAACACGCACCGAACAGTAAACTGTATCTCACATTAAACACAAATGTCATAGTCACCATCAGCGTACCATCCACATGAATCTGGTCGTCCAGAAATGGCTCTACAACTACTATTACCCACGGTTCTGTCCTTTCAGTTCATGGTGTAATTAAAAGTCGTAAGTTCCAACAAACAGCACTTATTCCCGCACCAATTCAAGAAATATCTCCTACTACAGACGCAAATGTCAATGTCCCACTCTAGTTTCTTGCGTTCATACAATAATTAGTCACCAAACGACAACTGTCCTCTTTAAGTATACCAAGCGTCCCACATGCAATTCACAAAGTACACTTAACAAGTCACTGCCAAAAGTTTATGGATCCCACCATTCGGTGGTCAAGACAAAATAAAACGATCGTCCTGTCTGCTAAAGACAAAATCTTTTCCACCACTCACAACGTGGAAACACCAGTCCATCACTTTCCACCTTATGGAGACATACGAGCCGGCCGAAGTGGCCGTGCGGTTAAAGGCGCTGCTGTCTGGAACCGCAAGACCGCTACGGTCGCAGGTTCGAATCCTGCCTCGGGCATGGATGTTTGTGATGTCCTTAGGTTAGTTAGGTTTAACTAGTTCTAAGTTCTAGGGGACTAATGACCTCAGCAGTTGAGTCCCATAGTGCTCAGAGCCATTTGAACCATTTGAGACATACGAGCAGTCATCTTGTTTCACAGCTCCACAGCCCAGTACTAGTTAATAGTTGCTGGTAAAAAATGCCCGCCGGACTCTGCCGCGCGTCGTTCATTCTGCCGCCGCTCCGCTGTTGAACAGAAGAAACCACCCGCTGTTGCCTCCGCGGGATACTTTCCCCAGTCGTAAGGGTGGCGGAACTTATGAATGGCCAGTAGTACGTGCGTGTCGCCCCAGGCCGTTGACCTGCTGTAGCAGGCGCGTGGAGTGCACCCCGACCGGCAGTGGAGTGGGGAGTGCCGCAGCTTTGTCACCTCTCCCATGGTGACGTCAGCTTCGCCCCGCTAGCGGTATGGGCGTTACGATACCCAATCAGTCAGACCCTTCCGTGCATCTCCCAACATTACATACAAAAGGATATTCTTACAGCATTTAAATACTCATTGATTACATGTATGATCTATTAGATACATTGGTAATAAAAGAATCTTTGTTCTAAAAAACATAAAATTCTACACCCTAGTTTTCTACACATACAACATCAACATTTATCCGTTTTCTATATACAGCCCACACTTGTGCTATTGATTGTACCTGTCGTCCCTCATACAAAACATGAAAGTGTAAAAAAAAAAAAAAAAAAGGAATTAGACACAATCTATACAGCTCATAATTACAATATCAAATAGTAGACTACTCTAACATCCTATCACAGTGAAAATGTTAGAAACTGTTGATTCTAAAACTACAATATACAGTGAACCTATGCGCTTGTGACAGACTGAAATTAATACCCCTTGAAAGTGTTCTAACAAAAAAATAAGAAATAATCTACACAGCTCACAATTACCTACCACATGTTATTAAATAGTAAACTACTTTAACATCCTAACACAATAAACATTTTAGAAACTGATGACTCTAAATCTACAACATACAATGCACCTTTGTGCTTGTGACAGACTGAAATTAGTATCTCTTTATATATTTTACATTTTATTATATATTACAACATTTCTAGGACACATATGTGCCATCCACATGTCAGATCCTGACCTGACATCGAGGTTCATCCCAATCAAACAATAAAACACAATAATGTTTTAGTTATGGATCGGTAGCATCCCCTTTACAGGAGTGTGCGCATTGATCACACTACTCTACGACTCTCACTCACCAGACATCACATTTTCCTTCTCAATCAACCCATTAATACACTAACAGAATAGGTCTAGAAGTCAGCTAACCTTAGCACCACCACACTCACGACAACATATCATACCTTTGCTCCCTTATACTCAACCACATAACACATGAAGCTGTTTCGGAGATAGCTTTCCAGCCTCCGAATTCGTCCCTTCACTCTGGCACCTCTCTCCATCGGCTTACCTCTGCATTCACTTTACCGATTATTCATCCTGCTAAATATCAACTTAGAATTGCGACATTTCATCTAAGAACAAAAAATACACAAATTATTCATCCTGCAAAATAACTGAACACATCCTTGGAACCGTTTTGATTAGTTATACTGGTACCAGGCTTCAGCAGCAACAACAAAAATTATTTTTGCCAAATTGCAAATCTTATGGTAAGAATTAAATTTACACTTATATTACATCTTACGTCAGTATTCCACAACGTTCACCATCTGGATCTCATACTCCCTTTATGTCCTTTCACAATGTGCAGTTGTCCTCATCTCTTCATTCGTATTTCGGCTCTCCGTCCGTCGATTACTCCATCATTTCCTGGTCTTCCTTCGCCATTCGCATCAATCTCGATTGCAGCATACACAGGCCTCTCTGTAACATACATCTAAGACATCTCCACATTATTAATTCTACTCACCTTTATTTGCCACTGTTTCATCACGTCGAATCTCTCTTTATTAATCACACTGCTTCTCGTCGCTTCTCTCCTTAAATATCACCTTTGTCCTCTACTATTTATCACGTCGCTTCTCTATCTACCATCTTTATCCACTCATTAATCATCACGTCGTTTCTGCTTGATCCTTATTCATATGACAAAAAATACGTACATACACCACTCTGTCGACTCCTGTTCATGACTCATTCGACCAGTCCATTCCGTCATACTTCCTGACATCCCGCCTGAAAATTCTTATGTTCGATTTGCCCCTGCACAACGTTACACACCACAAATAAATACACTGACTATCTACCATAAATTGCCTACTTTCAATCTCTCCTTAACTTTTCCATAATTTGATGTTAGAAATGTGATGAAGCCCACGAGATTGTTTTCCCTTGATCGTCTCAATCAGTACAGCATTTTCATGGACAATCCGCCTCACTCTGAATGGTCCACTATACACAGTAAAGAATTTGCTAGTTAGGAATCTGTGCTTCTTTGATAATCGGTTTTAATTAGAACCTTGTCTCCTACTGCCAATTCGATCTTACGGATCTTTCCTTTCTGCTTCTTCTGCCTATCCTTAGCTGCTTTCTTAATACGCCCTATCGCAACCTTGACAATTTCTGTGTGCCTCTGCTTTCCTGATCGCGGAAAATCTACCAGCTCCCTGACTCGATCTGGTGGTGGTTCATTCTTTACTACCGTAATTGGTGATAAACCAGTTGCTCCATGTGGTAGCTCATTGAGGATGTCCTGAAAATCTTTGAGAAAAATACTCCAACTTCTGTGTTGCCTATGGCAATAGATCTTACACAATTTTCCCAGTTCTTTTACCACTCTTTCACTGGGGTTACTTGCAGCATGGTATCGGGATATGAACACCGGTTTTATCCTTCTTCTCTTCAGTGTGGTTAGCCAATGTCTGGATCTATATTGTGGTTCATTGTCAGCTATGAACTTTTCTACAGTTCCTACTTCTCGCAAAAAGTTTTTAACGATCGCTGCTGCCACTGTCCTTCCCGTCGCACGTTTCAATGCGGTAAAAGTCACATACTTTGACACCAATTCCACTGCTACTAAAACATATCTATATCCCTGCACTGACTTAGGTAGCGGGCCAAACAAATCTGTTGCTCCGAATTCCCTCAATCTACCTGGCACTATCGGAAAAAGCGGTGCTTTGCATGAGATAGTTAACGATTTTGCTTTCTGGCACAATTTGCAACTACCAAGCACGTTCTTGATCCTCCTCTCCATACTAATGAAATAAACTGATTCCCTTAACTTCTTACAGCATTTCCTTGCCCCGTAATGCCCGTAACTTAGGTGAGTGTACCAGATCAGCTTGTTGACTATTTCATTTGGTATACACAACACCCAGTCCTGTGTGTTCGGATTTCTACGGTAGAAAAGGACCCCGTTCTGAATTGTATAAAAGCGCGCTATATTGGCATCTAAGTTCGCTCTAACTCTGTCCTTCACCATTCTCCACGACGCGTCTTTATCCTGCTCTTTCGCGATATTTGTGAGTACTGCCCCTATGTATTTCTCGAACGGCACGCCCTGCATATACAATATATCATATCTGTTCTCGTTTACCTCCTCATCAAAGCATTGACCATGACCTACTGGGTTCCTTGACAACGCATCTGCCACTATATTCTGTGGCCCAGGAATATACATGACCGTAAACTGAAACTCCTGTAAATAGAGTGCCCACCTAGCGAGTCGTCTATGGTTAAGTTTGGCCGACATCAGAAACCGTGGTGACTTATGGTCAGTATAGAGTTTAGTATGCCTTCCATACAAATAGTGTCTAAACTTACTAAAACCCCGTACTATTGCCAAAGCTTCAAGCTCAGTTACCGTGTAATTTCTCTCAGCTTTGCTAAGCACTCGGCTCGCAAATGCAATAGGTTGTTGTATTACTTCTCCTCCTTGCTCTTGCTCTTGGAACAATGTTACCCCAAGTCCACTACGGGAACTGTCCGTGGCCATACAAAACTCTTTCCCTAGGTCTGGATGCCCGAGAAGAGGTGCCGATAGCAGTGCCTTCTTTAACGCCTCATACTCTTTCTGTGCGACAGGGTCCCAATTCCATGCCTTTTTCTTTCCAGTCATCTGACATAGTCTGGGTGTCGCTGCACCCCCAATCTTAATGAACCTTCTGTAAAAATTGATTAATCCTAAATAGCCCCGTAGCTGACGTTTTTTTCTTGGCACCGGAAAATCTCTGATTGCTTCGAGTTTGTCTGGATTTGGTCTTATTCCCTCTGGTGTCACAATGTGACCTAGAAACTCGATTTCTTTTCGTCCAAATTCTGACTTTCCCAAATTCACGGTTACCCCATGTCTCTCCAATGCACCGAGAAATATGCTTAACGTTCTATTGTGGTCTTCCCAGTTTCTTTCGGCTATCAGGACATCATCCACGTACTGTGTTACCTTATCTTTTATTTCATTAGGAATGACAGTATTTAGCTCTCTGATAAATGCCGCGGATGATACATTTAACCCAAATGGTAGTTTCCGGAATTGATACGATTTCCCGTAGCACAAGAAAGCAGTGTATTTTCTACACCCCCTATCTAACTCCACCTGCCAGAAACTCATTCTCAAATCAACTGAGCTGAGAACTCTGATCCCGTGGAACTTTTGTAGCAATTCGTCAAGTGTCAGCGGCCGATCTGTCTCTGGTTCTATTATCTTATTAATCCTTCTTGCGTCCAAAACTAATCTAATTGACCCATCCTTTTTTTCAACACAAACTAAAGGGCTGTTGTACGGACTGGATGCTGATTCGATAATCCCTTGTTGTAGCATGCTTTCGATCTCAGCTTCCACTCTTTCTTTGTACACAACAGGTATCGGGTACACTTGGGCCCTAAACTGTTTATGTGGCTTGACCTTGAATCTATACACAAAATTTCTTATTGTACCCGCAGCATGTTTAAACACCTTTCTATTCCCGTATAAAATTTTCTGCAATTCCCCGTAGACCGTGGTCCCTCGTAAATGCCAGATTTTCTCCCTGATGTCCTCCTCCAAACATTTATGAATTTCCTTCTTCTCTTGTTCGAACCCCGTATTCTGTGCCTGTCTACCGGACTTTACCGCCAGACATAATGCTAAGTGTGCGTTATCTTTAGCATATAAGCAATCGTCGAATGTTAATGTAATTTCCTCCGAATCTCGTTTCAACTCCATCGAACCATTTCTCATGTTAAAGACTGCTTTATATTGGTTCAAAAAATTAACGCCTAATATCCCTTCAACAGTTAGAGATGACACAATCATGAACACTGTACTAAACCTCTTCGCCTGGCACACAAAGTCTACCTGCGCTTGTAACTTCCCCTCAATTCCCTTTCCTGTAATTGCCCCTCTCACTGTTGTCCTTTGCAATGGCAACGTTGGCCATGGTTTTGTAAGACTACAACACTCAAACACATCTTCCCTCAAAACTCTCATTACGCTGCCTGTGTCGATGTCACAAGGTACGATTATATTATTTATTTCTACGCTAATTATTGGGTGGACTTCACTCCCCACATCTCCTACCTCCTCTAACAGATTCTCCCTTAGTTTTCCGTAATCGATATACCTAATATTTACATCATTAATAGTCCTGGCTTGTACCCATCTGTCATGTAGTCACCTTCTTGTCCCTCCGTCATTGTGACAGTGATTGTCCTGTCGTGAACCCAATGACTGCCTATCCTCTCTTCGCCCATCATTTTCATTTTCCCTTCTTCTTCCATCTCTGTCCCATCTTCTATTTTCCCGGTTTGCTGGTCGATATCCCCATGAATTCTGCCCCATATTTCCTCGCCATCTTCCATTTCCGTCATTCCTCTGATTCCATGCTCTCCTGTCATTCTGATAGTTTCTGCCGTTCCTATCCTCAACTCTGTCTGACCTATGAGTCGTGTCGCCGTTCACAATGTTGCTCTCATTACCCAGTTCCTGTAACAAGTGCTGTAATGACGCAGAATCGTCTAAGCCTCTGCCTGCTATCACTATATCTCTGCGCAATCTCACTGGCAACTTCGTTATAAAGATCCTAATGAGCTCCCCAGTTTCGTATGGCACATCCAAATACCTATTTCGTCTCAGCATTTCCTGATAGCACGACACTGGATCTCTTATACCACCTTCGTTACAATTTGGCATCATCAATATGCTTTGCTTAACCTGGTCCTGCTTACTTTTCGACCAGAATTCATTTAAAAACTTGTCACAAAATATCTTGTAGCTACTACAGTGTTTAATAACTTCCTGCATTTTCGCTCTAGCCTCGTCCCCCAAATGTTTACAAACAAACTTCATTTTGAGGAGCGGTCCCCACGATGAAGGTAATGAATCTTGAAATTGAGACAGCCACAGGCATGGATGTTGGTAATTATCAGGATCCAGAAAACAAGTGTACGTTTGTACCGACACGAAGTGCCTCCTACATTCTTCTTCCGCATTTATGTTTTCCGACCTTGGACTATACCCAGTTGGGTTTGCCATCTGTTTTATCCGACACAACCGTTCTTCTAACTCTCTGAGTTCGTCTTCCTCTTTCTGCCTATTTTCGTTTTTTGAATTTATCTCACTCTCCCTCTGCAGTCTACCTGGTGGTGTTTCACCTTCACTTCTGCACGCTAATTGCAACTGTGCAAGTTCTTCCCTATGTTTCCTATTTGTTTCTAATTGTGCCTCTTTAAACTGTAATAGTGATTGTATCTCCTCCTGGTCGGCATAAACCTCTCGCTGCGTACTGTCAGAGCCTGCTTCGCCTCTCATACTGATCTTTCCTACATCTGCGCTAATCGTATTCATTCTGACCACTACCTCCGCAACTTCATCCCTGTGTTTATTTAGCGCCACTTCCTGCCGGGTGACTTGAGCTTCCACGCTGTCTAATGCCCCTTGTTTATCTGCAAGTAAGTCCTCCACTATCTCTTTGATTCGCTCATCTGGCAACACGTCCATATGTTCTGTAATATCGCTCTCTATTGCACTTATTCGTACCTCCAAATTATTGGCTTTTTCTTTCACGGCATCACATACTTGCTTCATCGCACCCAGATTCTTGTCCCCCTCATCTAACCGATTATTAACTGCGGACAGACGCTCATCGATAACTGTGTGTAGCTTCCTCATTGCCTCTTTATTTCCCTTATCCATTGCCTCCAGTCTTTCCTTATTTGCTTCCAATCTTTCCTTAGTTGCTTCAAATCTTTCCTTATTCTCCCTATCTCTCTCCTTATTATCTCTATCCATCCTCTGTAAAAACTGCAGTAGCACACTGTCATTTGCTACTTTCGGTGCGCTCACCTCGTTCGCCTGAGAAACCGTAGCTTCGCTAAGGGTAGCTGCACTTTCACTGCATACCTGACCTAGTCCCGGCTCGCACGCATCGTCAGGAAAAGCCCCCGATTGTGAACAAAGCCCGCCGCTCAAAGGATCACCTAGCAGCGGTCCACTGAACAATTCAGGCCCTTCCGAGTGTTTGCCGTTCCCGCTCATTAGCCCATGGTCGACACCTACTTCCTGCTGCACTGCTACGTTCACCCCAGAATCGCTATTCTCCATGGTGACTACACTTTTCGACTGCGACCTAGTTACTATGGACATTACGCAAAAGAAATTATACAACGATCTTCCAGCCTTGGGCAATATAGCAATTAATTACATAAAAAAATAAAAGATCCTCACCAATCCAGAAAGAAATTGCAAACACAAAAAATTTTTACGTCTTAGCGCTATCACAATATATTCCAACAAAAAATAAAAAAACAAATCTTAACAGCAAACCCTAACAGCAAAATATCCTGGCAAAATATCCTGGCAAAATATATCCTGGCAAAAAATATCCTGGCAGGGTCGAAATTATGAGAGGCACCCACATGCCTTGCTCATACCGTGGCATCAAGCAGTCAGGCCTGCAAGATGAGTGGCCTGCCAAGCGAGTGGATTCATTCTTATTTATCGAGTAACATGAACTCTAGTACTCACACTTAAGTTACAAGTTATCCTCCTATATGATTAATACGCAACGGAAACACGCATCTGACTATCAGTAATTTACAAAACTCTGACTGTACACTACGCACTGGCAATACCACATTTTCTTTCCTTTTTTTTTTTTTTTAACGGCTTTTGTCAACACGTGGCCACCGCACTGAATATGAATGGCGCACACATTATAAATTCGGTACATTATGACAACATACAATTCGAAGGAAAAGTCCACCAATCTTTTTCTTTTCACTATCTTATTTATTCCGATAAATTCTCTAACCTAAACACACAAATTCTATAACCTACAACAATAACACATGAGAAATTCCGCCCAGTGGGCATGGCTTTACATTGGTGAATCTCTATATTATGGTCTCGTAATTATTTAACGCTACAGTGCAGTTTCTGGATAGGATGGTGGATCTTTTATTATTTCTCACACTTCGACTCTCACAATCATCATCACGAAACTATCCTCCAGACCGAGCAGTACAGAAGGAACAAGCATAACCCACTAATCTTTTGAAACTACCTTGCTACTCTCCCATGCAAACCACACATACCCAAATTACATGACATACATCACACTACAATATGAAATACAAAACACTAAATAGTCACAACACTATCACTTTCAGCTTTCCCACTTCAATTAATATTTATTCCAGTTTCACACGACACTGCCCCACTTCGTAATTCTACTTTCCTACTATGAACTCTGGAGATATATGCACGTCTTCCTGTGAAATGCAAGCCAAGTGGCTTTGCTGGATAGACGGCCGACTCACCTTGCTTCTCTCTCAGAGTTTGAATCTAGCGTCACACGGAATCATATCACGCAAAGTAATTTTAAGAACGTATTCATCACACACGCGAGTCCTCAACTGATACCATGGACGAGTACTTCTCTTTATCTTTTGTCTCATACACAGATTGAGACTCACACAGTACTCACCGCGTGGAAATACTCATCTCTAATTTCAAGTCCTGCACACGCCATTTCTTAAATATTTCAACTTATGGTACACACACTATTTCTTAAATATTTCAACTTATTGTACACACGCTAGTAATTCAGCTTATCTTAAGCACATGGAAGTATTTCAACTTATTGCTACATGTGGTTTCATTGTGACCGTTGGTCACTTCCGAAGATGACTACAATCCCATTAATATTACCTGCCTGACACTTAATTCTCCCCACAAAAGTTCCTGAAATAGAGAAATTATTATTTCAAACTACTCTTAAATATTCCACATGCATACCATGTCTCCACTCTTTTGTCATTACGGAGAACAACTAAAAAAGGTCTTAACAGCACAAGATCCAGCGGCAGAGTGCTGAAACATGGCCGTTCTCCAGGTTCTCTCGCACCTTTGCTGAAGTGGGGGAGCACCTTGCTACTGTATCGGTCAGCCACATTTCAGGCGCTCAAAGCTCAGCTAAATTTCATCTCTTTGGTCCCACCAAAGGTGGCCAAAGGATCGTCTCAAAGATGATCATATATTCACATTCACTATCTGCGGTTAGCAGACGACCATACATTCATTCATTTCACAGATCTCACCAAACTGGATGTAGGGATTTACTTTGTGGGAGTGCACATGTGATCAATTAAATAAATAAATTGTCATTCTTTCCCACACTGGTATCCGGCTTCGCTGTATTAATTGAAATTGAGTTATTTTACAAAAAAAGTGTTGTTCTGACAAAAATAATGTATGTTGTACCTATTTTCAATGTCGGGCGGTACTGTACCATTTCAATGTGATCTACCCATCTAATCTTCAGCATTCTTCTGTAGCACCACATTTCGAAATCTTCTATTCTCTTATTGTCTAAACTATTTATCGTCCATGTTTCACTTCCATACATGGCTACACTCCATACAAATACTTTCAGAAACGACTTCCTAACACTTAAATCAATACTCGATGTTAACAAATTTCTCTTCTTCAGAAACGCTTTCCTTGCCATTGCCAGTCTACATTTTTGATCCTCTCTACTTCGACCATCATCAGTTATTTTGCTCCCCAAATAGCAAAACTCCTTTACTACTTTAAGTGTCTCATTTCCTAATCTAATACCCTCAACATCACCCGACTTAATTCGAATACATTCCATTATCCTCGTTTTGCTTTTGTTGATGTTCATCTTATATCCTCCCTTCAAGACACCATCCATTCCGTTCAACTGCTCTTCCAAGTCCTTTGCTGTCTCTGACAGAATTGCAATGTCATCGGCGAACCTCAAAGTTTTTATTTCTTCTCCATGGATTTTAATACCTTCTCCGAACTTTTCTTTCGTTTCCTTTACTGCTTGCTCAATATACAGATTTAATAGCATCGGGGAGAGGCTACAAAACTGTCTCACTCCCTTCCCAACCACTGCTTCCCTTTCATGTCCCTCGACTCTTATAACTGCCATCCGCTTTCTGTACAAATTGTAAATAGTCGTTCGCTCCCACCATCTTCAGAATTTGAAAGAGAGTATTCCAGTCAACATTGTCAAAAGCTTTCTCTAAGTATACAAATGCTAGAAACGTAGGTTTGCCTTTCCTTAATCTTTCTTCTAAGATAATTCGTAGGGTCAGTATTGCCTCACGTGTTGCAACATTTCTACGGAATCCAAACTGATCTTCCCTGAGGTCAGCTTCTACCAGTTTTTCCATTCGTCTGTAAAGAATTCGCGTTAGTATTTTGCAGCCGTGACTTATTAAACTGATAGTTCGGTAATTTTCACATCTGTCAACACCTGCTCTCTTTGGGATTGGGATTATTATATTCTTCTTGAAGTCTGAGGGTATGTCGCCTGTCTGATACATCTTGCTCACCAGATGGTATAGTTTTGTCAGGAATGGCTCTCCCAAGGCCGTTAGTAGTTCTAATGGAATGTTGTCTACTCCCGGGGCCTTGTTTTGAAGCAGGTCTTTCAGTGCTCTGTCGAACTCTTCACGCGGTATCATATCTCCCATTTCAACTTCATCTACATCCTCTTCCATTTCCATAATATTGTCCTCAAGTACATCGCCCTTGTATAGACGCTCTATATAATCCTTCCACCTTTCTGCTTTCCCTTCTTTGCTTAGAACTGGATTTCCATCTGAGCTCTTGATATTCATGCAAGTGGTTCTCTTTTCACCAAAGGTTTCTTTAATTTTCCTGTAGGCAGTATCTATCTTACCCCTCATGAGATACGCCTCTACATCCTTACATTTATCGTCGAGCCATCCCTGCTTAGCCATTTTGTACTTCCTGTCGATCTCATTTTTGAGACGTTTGTATTCCTTTTTGCCTGCTTCATTTACTACATTTTTATATTTTCTCCTTTCATGAATTAAATTCAGTATTTCTTCTGTTACCCAGGGATTTCTACTAGCCCTCGTCTTTTTACCTACTTCATCCTATGCTGCCTTCACTACTTCATCCCTCAAAGCTACCCATTCTTGTTCTACTGTATTTCTTTCGCCCATTCCTGCCATTTGTTCCCTTACGCTCTCCCTGAAACTCTGTACAACCTCTGGTTCTTTCAGTTTATCCAGGTCCCATCTCCTTAAATTCCCACCTTTTTGCAGTTTTTTCAGTTTTAATCTACAGTTCATAACCAATAGATTGTGGTCAGAGTCCACATCTGCCCCTGGAAATGTCTTACAATTTAAAACCTGGTTCCTAAATCTCTGTCTTACCATTATATAATCTATCTGATACCTTTTAGTATCTCCAGGGTTCTTCCATGTATACAACCTTCTTTCATGATTCTTGAACCAACTGTTAGCTATGATTAAGTTATGCTCTGCACAAAATTCTACCAGGCGGCTTCCTCTTTCATTTCTTACCCCCCAATCTATATTCACCTACTACGTTTCCTTCTCTCCCTTTTCCTACTACCGAATTCCAATCACCCATGACTATTAAATTTTCATCTCCCTTCACTATCTGAATAATTTCTTTTATTTCATCATACATTTCTTCAATTTCTTCGTCATCTGCGGAGCTAGTTGGCATATAAACTTGTACTACTGTAGTAGGCGTGGGCTTCGTGTCTATCTTGGCCACAATAATGCGTTCACTATGCTGTTTGTAGTAGCTTACCCGCATTCCTATTTTTTTATTCATTATTAAACCTACTCCTGCATTACCCCTATTTGACTTTGTATTTATAATCCTGTATTCGCCTGACCAAAAGTCTTGTTCCTCCTGCCACCGAACTTCACTAATTCCCACTATATCTAACTTTAACCTATCCATTTCCGTTTTTAAATTTTCTAACCTACCTGCCCGATTAAGAGAGCTGACATTCCACACTCCGATCCGTAGCATGCCAGTTTTCTTTCTCCTGATAACGACGTCCTCCTGAGTAGTCCCCGCCCGGAGATCCGAATGGGGGACTATTTTACCTCCGGAATATTTTACCCAAGAGGACGCCATCATCATTTACCATACAGTAAAGCTGCATGCCCTCGGGAAAAATTGCGGCTGTAGTTTCCCCTTGCTTTCAACCGTTCGCAGTACCAGCACAGCAAGGCCGTTTTGGTTAGTGTTACAAGGCCAGATCAGTCAATCATCCAGACTGTTGCCCCTGCAACTACTGAAAAGGCTGCTGCCCCTCTTCAGGAACCACGCGTTTGTCTGGCCTCTCAACAGATACCCCTCCATTGTGATTGCACCTACGGTACGGCTATCTGTATCGCTGAGGCACGCAAGCCTCCCCACCAACGGCAAGGTCCATGGTTCATGGGGGGGAGGACTAGTATATTATAGAAATTTCTTCTTCAGATTAAGGCCTATGTTCAACTAGTATTGAACATAGGCCTTAGTTTGAGGAAGAAGTTTCTATAATATAAGTTTGGAGCACAGCATTGTAAGGTACTGAAACATGGACTGTGGGAAAACCGCAACAAAGGAGAATCGAAGCATTGAGATGTGCTGCTACAGTCGAATGTTGAAAATTGGGTGGACTGATAAAGTAAAGGATGAGGAGGTTCTGCGCAGAATCGGAGAGGAAAGGAATATGTGGAAAATACTAATAAGGAGAAGGGACAGGATGACAGAACATCTGTTAAGACATCAGGGACTGACTTGCAAGGTAATATAGGGAGCTGCAGAGGGAAAAAACTGTAGAGGAAGACAGAGATTAGAATACATCCAGCAGATAATTGAGTACGTAGGTTGCAAGTGCTACTCTGAGATGAAGAGGTTGGCACAGAAGAGACATTCGTGGCGGGCCGCATCAAACCAGTCAAAACATTGATGGCTCAAAAAAAAGTGTATATATAGAGTAACTCGCGAAATGCACGAAAGCAACAAATGCGGTAGAAATGCGGTAGTTTGCATCTGGCGCAACGCATTTACTAATTTGTCACTCTTTCTTTCACATATCATCGGTAATTTGTTGCTCTTTCTTGTAATTGTGTTTGTTGCATTTTTGCATTGTCCTTGTTTCATTTGTGCTTAATTCTGATTTGTGAAAAATGCCGCGAAAAACTGTTAACAGTACATCGCGATGTACAATGAGTGAAATAACCGACTCGAATAATTTGACCGATAGTACTTGCGACACGCAGTGTAATGATGGCAATCCTCCATTTACAGACAATCAGAGCGTACCCGCCCGCATCTCGTGGTCGTGCGGTAGCGTTCTCGCTTCCCACGCCCGGGTTCCCGGGTTCGATTCCCGGCGGGGTCAGGGATTTCCTCTGCCTCGTGATGCTTGGGTGCTGTGTGCTGTCCTTAGGTTAGTTAGGTTTAAGTAGTTCTAAGTTCTAGGGGACTGATGACCACAGCAGTTGAGTGAGTCCCATAGTGCTCCGAGCCATTTTGAAGAGCGTACCGACCACTAGTAATGATTTTAATGCTAATGATGAACAAACGAATTCAGTTGAGTCCTTTGTTAATTTAACGACAATTGATGACGCGGGACGTTCTGTTACAATCAACGCTGCCCAGTTAAACACACCCGATTTGCAAAATTTGAATTGTGAACAGACAAATTTTTCTAACGAAAATGAACAGTGTACTCAAAGTACGACAGATTTATTTGATTCCGAGGTAGTGACTAACAGTGCACATCCGATTGAGAAACCTTTTCGAGAATCACAGAATGACCAAATGGTTACACAAAACGTGACAATTGCATGTAAGCCATCAAACAGCACAGAGAATAGAGTAGGTAATATTGGCTTGGATCAAATTATGGCAGTATTGCTACAACGGAATGAATATTTCAAACAACTTAAGGAATCGTACAAACAACGTAATGAAAGTTCCGACAACCTTTTCAAACAAGTTAATGAAAAATACGACAAACTTAATGAATCGTGCAAACAACTTAATGAAAAATATGACAGGTCGATCAAACAATTTAATGAAAGTTTTAAACAGCTGAACGCAAAACACGACAACGTTAACGAACAGAACAAACAACTTAGTGAACAGGTTACAGCTGTTACCGTGCAACGTCATGATACTAAAGAACAATTAAGTGACGAAATTAAGGCTTGTGCTAGTAACAGTAGTGAAGAAATTAGATCTGTTGCACAAGAATTAGGTAATAGACATGCAGACATAACAGAATCACTTAGAGATGAAATTAATGCAGTCACTGAACAATGTTCAGAAAACGCAAAACAGATACGCCACGAGTTTAATTTAAAGTCACCAGAACTTTCACACACTCTGGATACGGAAGTCGATAATAAATTTGAACAACAGATCAGTCAAATTGACGAAAGTATTAAAGTAACAGAAATGAAAAATGTTTTAGCCTCTAACACGGCACAGCATACGCCACATTCCGAACATTTCTCACAGTCACACAGCCAGTATAATTTAGGTAATTTACAGAGACTACGTGACTTCGAATACGAAGTGTCACAGACAAACAGATTCTCACGCAAAATCTGAATCTGTTCACATATTCAGAGACGATAACGTTAATTTCAATCAATTTTTATCCGTAAGAAAATCTAAGGTGTTTAATAATGACAGAGCACAGGTACACGGTTTGAACTGGATACGGCAATTTATTTTTATACTTTCATCGCCATTACCTGTAATGCAGAAACTAGAATTGGACTGGATACGACAACATACTTTTGAATTTTCACCGGCATTGCCTGTAACGCAAAAGCTAAAATTTATTTGTAGCGAGTAATTGACCTCAGGGGATTCATTACGCTTTAATGAATATGTGCCGTAGCGTGCACAAGGCCCCGAGCCGTAGTAGTGCTGTTTCATCTTTAGTTTTCTGCACTGCTGCCTTCTCTTCTACTATCCTTTATATCTATCAAAACAGCTCTTCAACTATCGATCTATCTATAATTATGAACATGTAAAGAAAACCTGATATGACAAATTTTACCGAAAGTGACAATTTTTCATTAGACGCTCCAGAAATGACAACCACGAGAACTTTAATAACAGACAAAAAAAATTTTAATCATCAGTATGTGTCAAATTATCTGCAACAGGTACCACATTTTGGTAACAATAGAGTTTTTTCTCCGCAACAGCAACAAAACGAACCGGTTAGCATACCTAAGCAACAATGTAATGTACAAGGTCAACCAAGCTTTAATGTTTCGCCACGTGCACGTATAGCATCAGCTCCAACAAATAGTAACGCACAGCAACAAGGAAATAACTACGTACAGAAAACACACTATTTCAATTCCTATCGCAGTGCACCGTATAGAAATGACTATCATGACAGACGTAAAAATAATGAGCACAATTTTCAGCGTACATTTAATAACAATCGGTCTTATCAACAGCAGAATCATCCGCAACAACATATAATCATGAATGAACCAGACAGTAGATATCATCCCGAACGTAATACGTCAGGAAAAAATAACAGAACAGTACAAATAGTTGAAATGCCGCAGCATCCTCCTGAAAATAATAGCACGTCAGATAGAATTTGACTAGATACAGTACAGGTTACATCTTCCAGCAACGTAAGCAATACTTCAGATACACAGAATCTTGTTCACGAAAATGTTATTTGAAACATGCTCTGTTGAATGCACCACTTTTATCGCACCCAGATCTTACTAGAAATTTTTCCATTGCCACTGACAGTTCTAACACCGCTTTAGGCGTACACATTTTTCAAGAAATTGAAGATGGCACTACAGTAATTAAAAAACATATCCTTTGCGAGTCGCATTCTGTCACCTGCTGAACGCAATTATTCTGTTACAGAACTTGAAACATTATGTGTTGTATGGGCATTTACGAGATTTCGGCATTTTC
Source organism: Schistocerca nitens (assembly GCF_023898315.1). Classification (NCBI taxonomy): domain Eukaryota; kingdom Metazoa; phylum Arthropoda; class Insecta; order Orthoptera; family Acrididae; genus Schistocerca; species Schistocerca nitens. The sequence continues at coordinate 166,820,760 of NC_064622.1, forward strand.
TTTATGGAAGACACACGACCGATTACACAGATCATAGAGCTACACAGTTTTTACTTTCGGCTAAATTTACACACGACAGATTAAGCCGATGGAAACTTTATTTGCAGGAGTTTAATTTTACAATTGTTCACATTTCCGGTACACAAAATATAGCAGACGCACTATCCCGTTCTCTCAGCAACAATCAGCAAGACATCGCAACCAACTTCTGCAAAGCAAATTTCAGCGTCATGTACATTCAACAAGTTGAAACTTCCTGGCAGATTAAAACTGTGTGCCCGACCGAGACTCGAACTCGGGACCTTTGCTTTTCGCGGGCAAGTGCTCTACCATCTGAGCTACCGAAGCACGACTCACGCCCGGTACTCACAGCTTTACTTCTGCCAGTACCTCGTCTCCTACCTTCCAAACTTTACAGAAGCTCTCCTGCGAACCTTGCAGAACTAGCACTCCTGAAAGAAAGGATACTGCAGAGACATGGCTTAGCCACAGTTGGTAGAGCACTTGCCCGCGAAAGGCAAAGGTCCCGAGTTCGAGTCTCGGTCGGACACACAGTTTTAATCTGCCCGGAAGTTTCATATCAGCGCACACTCCGCTGCAGGGTGAAAATCTCATTCTGGAACCATCCCCCAGGCTGTGGCTAAGCCATGTCTCCGCAGTATCCTTTCTTTCAGGAGTGCTAGTTCTGCAAGGTTCGCAGGAGAGCTTCTGTAAAGTTTGGAAGGTAGGAGACGAGGTACTGGCAGAAGTAAAGCTGTGAGTACCGGGCGTGAGTCGTGCTTCGGTAGCTCAGATGGTAGAGCACTTGCCCGCGAAAGGCAAAGGTCCCGAGTTCGAGACTCGGTCGGGCATACAGTTTTAATCTGCCAGGAAGTTTCATATCAGCGCACACTCCGCTGTAGGGTGAAAATCTCATTCTGTATTCAACAAGTTGCATTTGAGAATTTCATTTCGTCGTCATTACAAGACATAGCACAAGAGCAGAGTAAAGACAACGTATGGAAAGAAATTAAACACCTTTGGCAAGATAGGAATAATGCTACCATCAGAAACCATTACACTGTACGCAATAACATTCTGTTTCGCTGCTCTCACCCTGACAGCAATAATTGGTTATTATGCATTCCTGACGAACTTGTTAACAAATTAATCTGGTATACTCATTTAATTTACGCACATTACGGAGCCAGAAAATGTTTTCTTATACTGAGACAGAACTGTTATTTTACCAACATGGAGAAACGTATTCGACGAGTTTTAGCGTCATGTAAAATCTGCCAGAAAGCTAAGTCAGATACGACTTCACATATTCCTCCATTACATCCCATTGTACCTGTTAAATTGAGACACATGGCCGCTGTAGACATTTTTGGTCCGATTCCCAGAACTAATAGAGGTTTTTGCTACATCTTTGTCGCTGTTGAACTCACCTCAAAATTTGTTACCTTCACTCCCTTACGCAAAGCTACTGCTAAAACTGTTTCGAAAGCATTTGTAAAACATTTTCTATTTGATGTAGGGCATGTATTGAAAGTAATTTCCGACAATGGATCACAGTTTCGATCTGCTATATGGACACGTATGTTACGAGCTAGAAACATTTCTCCGATCTATATATCCAGGTACCATGCTTCTTCGAACCCTTGTGAACGATTAATGAAAGAAATTGGTAAACTGTGTAGAATATACTGCCATAAAAAACATATCGATTGGGACACATTCCAGGATGTAATTAATTCCATACCAAATGAATCTACTATGCTATCTCCGTCTGTTATACTGAAAAATGTTGAACCACCTAACAAAATTAAAGAATTAGTAACCTTTCCTACATCTCGTCGACTACGACGCCATGAAATAATTGACATTGCGCTGAACAACATCAAACGTGCCGCAGAGCGCCGTAGAAGACAGCAAAAGCAGGTTTGTATACGCCGTGACTTTCACATTGGACAGAAGATATTAGTACGCACACATTATTTATCTAATAGAGGAAAATGTAGATGTAGTAAATTTGAGCTTCTATACGCAGGTCCATATCGAATTCGCAGCATTCCTCACCCCAATGTAGTACACGTCGAAACTTTGAGAACCAGAAAAACCAAAGGGAACCACCACGTCTCCAACGTCAAACCTTTTATTGAATGAACATACTTTATGATTTATCACACTGTAATGCCATTTCCTGATTTTTTTTTTGTGACCACTTATGCAATTATATTCACATGAACACTTACTGATGATTATCGTATTTTTTCTTGGCAAGTGCCCGGCAAGGTAAGGTTAGCAGGTCGCTTTTATTGTCGTTACACATTAGACCGTGCACATTTTTGCAAATAAACTTACACATTTTATGACCACTTATGCAATTATATTTATGTGACTACTTACTTATGATTATCGTATTTTTCTTGGCAAGTGCCCGGCAAGGTAAGGTTAGCAGGTCGCTTTTCTTGTCGTTACACATTAGACCGTACACATTTTTCCAGATGAACTTACACATTTTATGACCAAATATACGATTCTATCTAGTGACATATTAATTTTATCAAATTCTTTCTCCATTAAAGTCTTCAACTCTCGCCTCTATCAACTACACAACGTACAAGCTGAACAAAGAGAGACATTTTTTGTTGTTACACAACAGACCGTGCACATTTTCCATTTTTTATGTATGTATGATTGTTTTACTGTTTTGTTGTATGCGTCATGAAATATTTAAGATGTAAGAAACACTAGTTGACTTTGACTTTTTGCCTTATGATATCTCAACCTCGTGACTATTTTTACATTTTTTTTTTTTTGCTGCTACATTGTGATATTCTGTGTACATTTTTGCATCTGAACACTGTCTATGTTTTTTGACATATTACGTTTTCTGTCATGCTACGCTGTATGCTCAATTATATCACTGGAAACCAGCTTTCATTTAATGGGTATATGATTTAAATGCAAGACATTAATCATTGTTCATTATTTTCAGAAAGAAATAACGTGTAAAACAAATACATTAAACAGAAATGGGAATATCACCTTCGGAAAGACCGAAAGAAGATGCAATACCTCGTGACGAAGAGTAAATGGATCAGAATTAACAAGCATTAACAAGAATATACTATACACATCGTATGATAGCAGTCTTAACTAATTTTTTTTTCTTTCAGAATACGAGGCGATTGATGCAGACTGTCAGACAGAACTACACATGTTAGTTTTAGTGATGAAATATGCTAGAAATAAGAAATTCTATACTATGAATAGTTGTATAATGAATAATGAAGTGACTTTTTTGCAAATGATAATGAATGATGATGAATAGTGATGCAGAATATTCTAATATGGATAATGAAGTTTTTCTTTACAGGTGATGATAATAATGGAGCTTTGGTGATATTGATAATGAAGTTTTTCTTTGCAGGTGATGATAGTAATGATAATGAAGTTTTTCTTTGCAGATGAGAATGATGATGAAGTTTATATATTTACTATTAGTTAAGAGATGCTATGTAGTTATTTAAGTATTTGTTGCAGTTCCTTTTGACAGTATGTCTTATGTCGCATAGTATAATGACTGAATGTTTTGGGAAAGATAGCTACAGTACACAGATATTGAGTACACGTTTTATTACCTGTTAATTCGAAGTTCACTACTTTTCAGCATAACATGCATTTCTTCTTTCAGCTCAATAATCCACTTTGTATTTTTTCCAGGAGAAGCTTTTCATGATACTTACTAAACCTGTTACTTATTAAACCTGTTCTAGTACTTGCATTTTTTTTACCCAGTTGTGTCTATCATTTATAAATGTGATCACATATACTGCCTCTGTTTCATAACCTTGCTACAGCTGACTCATGACGAATGACGTTATTAATCCTTATTTCCAGCAATAAGTCAAAAGGAAAAATATTTTCATGCCCCAGCAATTAATTATCGATCCCAACACAATGCATTGCTAGCAAAAAAAAAAAAAAAAAATATTACCAGTGCCAACTATTACCAGTATACAACCAAATAAAGCTACCAGTTTAAGATATATTTCTAGTTTTAAATATAATACAAATTTCTCTGTTGTATTGAATCTATTATGTGTATGTATTAGTCGACTACAGACCTTGAGTAATAGTTACAGTGTGTTACATTTTAAATATGTCCTATGTCACTTGAATGATGAGTTTTGAGTAATACTGAATGATGACTTATGCATTAATGCTATTCCAATAATTAACTCTTATTTTGAATGATTACTTCTGAATAATACTGAATAATGTTTTGTAAAACTATATGAATACCTTGTAACTGGCCAATGAGTGCCAATAATTATTTTTAAATATGTCATATGTCACTTGAATGATGAAAAATGTTTTGTAATATTCAATACTTTCTGACCAACGAATGCCACTGGTTCTTATACTTTAAATTTATATTATGTTACTTTCATGCCATATATATGAATTAGCTCCTGTTTGAATGATGACTTCTGATGATTTGTAACTGGCCAATGGGTGCCAATGTTCTCTGTAAACAGATAACTTATGAACATTATTCTGTAATACTTCATACATGGTACAGAAATGTTCAGTAACTGGGCGATGAGTGCCACGAATTACTTAAAATCGGTTAATAGACTAGTGTAATTATCAATGATGACTGGCATAAGATTTAATGTCCTTCACCTTCTAACCTAATTACCAGAAATTACTGTAATATCCGTTTGTCCTGTCTATCCTCATGCTCATGGAGCACTATATTTGGTTTTTGCACTAATTCTACGTTGGTGTACCTTACAAGAACGTGGTGTTGACACGACATGCTGTCCACCACCTTGAGCGATGGAGATATTATTATGGTCCCACTGTTTGGTGTACCTAATGTACTACCAAAATGATAACATGGAATATTAATACGACATTTCAGTGTCTTGGCTACACTGATTAATACTTCATGGAAAATAACTTCAGATTGTCTCACTTGGTGTTGTGCTTCTGTAGAAAGATATGGACTTTCAGTGCAGCTGCGTGCAACCTAATGTGCTACAACCATGATGCAATCCTTCCCATTCCTTTCCTAGTTCTTGTAAAATGATAATGACATATACAGTGCGTTTGCACTTCATTTTCATTTGTTAATATGATCAGTTGTCCTAAATATGCTAAAGACTTATACAGTGCTTGTGCACTTTATTTCACTCCATGATATGTTATGTAAAAATGCTAAAGACTTCTACAGTGCGTGTGCACTTTATTTCACTCCATGATATGTTATGTAAATATGCTAAAGAGTTTTACAGTGCGTGTGCACTTTATGTCATTTGTTAATATGATTTGTATTCATTGCCTATACATTTTGTGATTTCCTGATATTTTCTGTACTACAGTGCGTGTGCACTTTTTGTCATTTGTTAATATGTTTTGTACTCATTGTGTACACATTTTGTCTTTGCTTGATATGTTCTGTACTCAGTGCATGTGCACTATATTTTATGTTCTGCACTTATATATTCTGTGGTTGTAAACTTAGTAATTAGGAAAATTTTGTTGCTCATGGCAAGTCCAATTGACTCACCATCGCTGCCAAAAATTTGCCCCCCCCCCCCCCCCCCAGTGGAGGGTTATGTAGGAGGTGAGGTATGCGCTATATGCGCTGCCTGCAATAGGCAAGGCTTAGGAGAGTCTCTGACCAGAGAGCAGTATGTCGTTAGTTGTTGCTTGTCGTTAGTCTGCGCTTGTCTGCGCCAGTCGACAGTAGTCTTGAGTAGTCTGCGTGAGTCGGCGGTAGTCGGCGCGTGTCGGGTGTCTGCTCTGCTCGCGACTCTGGTCAGGACTCTGGAGGATGAGTATTGTTGTAGAAGGTAAAGAAGCAGCCTTACGCATATCTAGTAATGTATATTAATTGTCATTTAATTTCTTTCAAAAAAAAAATGCCCTAATAATAATTTTTATAATATAAAGTAATTTTTTTTAAAAAAAGCATTCATTTCAATTTAAAGATTTTATCCAATGAATAATTAATTCCTTTCACGAATCACAAAGCATGGGCCAGCATTGCACGGAGCTGTGCCGAAAATTTTTATGTAAGAGCAGATATATTTGTAGTTTTTATTGAGGTAAGAATTTTTGCTTCCTTTTTATTCAGAATGCAGGGCCGAGGCGCAGCGCTGCTGTCGTCTTAAAATTTACCAGGTTACTAAATTTTTTTTATTATTTTTGTGTTTAGGAATTTTTCTGTTTCGAACTTAACATTAAAATGAGAAAAGAATTTTGTAGGAACATTAAATGTGAATGCATTTCTGCACACAGATTATAAATGGGAGCCAATTTTGTTCAGAGGTTACAATATTAAAAAATTCATTTAATTAATAATTTTGTTGGGAGTTTACGCTTGGTTCAAATAAATAGAAATATTTCTGTGGGGAGGTTACACTTGGTTCATTTACATTTATATAATTCTGTGGGGAGGTTACAACTGTAACTCCTTGTTCTCATTTATATGTGTAGCAACCACACTTTTAGGTTCAGTTATATCCTAATAGACGCCAAGCTTTTGACAATGTTGACTGGAATACTATCTTTCAAATTCTGAAGGTGGCAGTGGTAAAATACAGGGATCGAAAGGCTATTTACAATTTGTACAGAAACCAGATGGCGGTTGTAAGACTCAAGGGGCATGAAAGGGAAGCAGTGGTTGGGAAGGAAGTGTAGCCTATCCCCGATGTTATTCAATCTGTATATTGAGCAGGCAGTAAAGGAAACAAAAGAAAAATTCGGAGTAGGTATTAAAATCCATGGAGAAGAAATAAAAACTCTAAGGTTCGCCGATGACACTGTAATTCTGTCAGAGACAGAAAAGGACTTGGAAGAGCAGCTGATCGGAATGGACAGTGTCGTGAAAGGAGGATATAAGATGAACATCAACAAAAGCAAAACGAGGGTAATGGAATGGTGCGGTAGCGTTCTCGCTTCCCGCGCCCGGGTTCCCGGGTTCGATTCCCGGCGGGGTCAGAGATTTTCTCTGCCTCGTGATGACTGGGTGTTGTGTGATGTCCTTAGGTTAGTCAGGTTTAAGTAGTTCTAAGTTCTAGGGGACTGATGACCATTGCTGTTAAGTCCCATAGTGCTCAGAGCCATTTGAATTTGGTAATGGAATGTGGTCGAATTAAGTCGGGTGATGCTGAGGGAATTAGATTAGGAAATGTGACACTTAAAGCAGTAGATGACTTTTGCTATTTGGGGAGCAAAATAACTGATGATGGCTGAAGTAGGAAGGATATAAAATGTAGACCGGCTATGGCAAGGAAAGCGTTTCTGAAGAAGAGAAATTTGTTAACATCGAGTATAGATTTAAGTGTCAGGAAGTCGTTCCTGAAAGTATTTGTATGGAGTGCAGCCATGTATGGAAGTGAAACATGGACAATAAATAGTTTAGACAAGAAGAGAATAGAAGCTTTCGAAATGTGGTGCTACAGAAGAATGCTGAAGATTAGATGGGTAGATCACATAACTAATGAGGAGGTAGTGAATAGGATTGGGGAGCAGAGAAGTTTGTGGCACAACTTGACTAGAAGAAGGGATCGATTGGTAGGACATGTTCTGAGGCATCAAGGGATCACGAATGTAGCATTGGAGGGCAGCGTGCAGGGTAAAAATTGTAGAGGGAGACCAAGAGATGAATACACTAAGCAGATTCAGAAGGATGTAGGTTGCAGTAGGTACTGGGAGATGAAGAAGCTTGCACAGGATAGAGTAGCATGGAGGGCTGCATCAAACCAGTCTTTGGACTGAAGACCACCACATCAACAACAACAACAACAGACGCCAAGTGTCTGACTTATGTGTTTGTTTACATCGGAGTTTACGAAGTACTGTTGGTTTTCGGGGTAAGACGTAAAGCTTTGACCTATCGTAGCCGATCGACGCTACGCATCGTCACCAAAATGAAGAAGAAAAGTCGTTTCTATGTCTAAGACAGGAACTCGCTAAATGAGAACTCAGCTGCTTTTGGTCAATGCATATACTAGCTGCATCATTATATTTGGATAGAGTACGGAATACAAATAATTTCGTCTAAGGAGGCTCGATAGTTTTCCTTATTTCCTAGGCCACAGAAGGAGGAAATCATAGGTCGTATCCAAAACATATTAATTGAAATTGTTACCTTTTACCTAGATTTTTTTCTGCGGCGACACCTTCAAGTAGCCCTTCTGCCGTTTTCTTAAATGCACCCATGATGTCTTTCTTTCCTAGGGTATTTGTTAATCTTAGGGATTCCACATGAATGTCCGCCACTATTACAAATATTTGCCCGTTCCACTTGATTTTCATCTTGGTGAAGAGGAACCAGTCACTCAGATCAGTACGGCTGCTGAAGAATATCTATCATATCGTTTTTAGTCAGTCCTAAATAATGTAGGCCGTATGCCGCAGAGCATTGTAATACTCGTAATGGTGCTCCCAGTCGCTCGTGCTCCAGTTCTGTGGACATTTTCTTATCAAGTCCTCCTTCAAGCATCACGACAACCAGTAGCAACGAACACTTTCTGAACACTCGAGTCGTTTACACGGTGACCAGAAACAATCTGAACAGCTTGGAAGGCTGTTGCAGGCTGAGAAATAATGGTTAAGAAAAACATCCATTACGTTGCACCGTTTCCGAGTTAATTAGCATTGAAGTTAGCCAGTCAGACCGTTGTGCGAGCAAATTCAGGCGGCCCGCCGGAGACAGTGTCCCCTAGAGTCTTCTTCCTGTGGTTTGCTAACACCGAGCAAGAGAACGATATAAAATTGGACGTGGGACGGAAGTAAGGATCGAATCCGAGCCACATGTACGCTGTGGGGACAATTGACACTAATTGTATCTGGCGGACCACTTGAATTTGCGCGTGCAACGACCTGATTGGCTAACTTCATTGCTAATTAACTCGGAAGCGGCGCAACATATCGGCTATTTTCTTAATAATTATTTCTCAACACAACCTACCCAGTAACACCCGTACAAGCTTCTCAGACTGTTTTTGAACATGGTGTACATGGAGTGTTTTATTGTCGTATCGCTGCCGACTTCAAAAGTTTCGATGCACAAATTAACCATAAAATACTTGTTAAATAGCTTCGAAGACACACGGTGCTAGCAGCTATCTTCGCTGGACTTGAGTACATAATTAAATTCGCAGATTACGGGACACTGTCTGTAATCATTCTCCGTGTACTATGAGTTTTAAACGCACGGATTGGTAGATGTTCTTACACAGCTGATCAGCAAATTTTCTGATCTTACGCAGCTGCGGAAGGTGTCAGTTTACCTCTCACGATTTCGTTCACTCAAGACGCCTTTCGCAGAAACCAGAAAACTGTCATTTCACTTCCTCGTTTACCAGCAGTAGCTTATATAAACTCCGACTTCCTTCCAGCTCGAAGTTCCTCAACTTTACGGCCTGGCTTCATTTCTACGAATATGCGCCTCTTGACGCAAATAAATCGGGAATTTACATCCTTCTGTGCGTGCGGTAGATATTTGCTAAATAAGTGACTTCCACCCGTAGCGGCTGATTATATGGAGATGCAGGCATTAAGGAACAATATGTGGAAAACTCTTCTCCCATCGCACTACAACGGACCATGCAGCACGTCGACTCTGCAGATTGATATCAGGACCAGTTTAAAGTTTCAAAACCAGGAACTAACTAAGACAGTGGTGATGGAATGCCTGTCTCACTATCACGATGCTTTATGGCGTATACAGATTAATCCAACTCAAGTGGCGGAGCTAGTAGTGGCTATTGGGTACCCCGAAGCAAACGACAAGTCATGTACAAGCTGGATGCACACTCCACAGACACCGAGCTGACTGTCATTTTGGTAGCCCTGCTATTGGCACAGCCGACCACAGCAGACATAATAGTCATGATGTCTGGTAATATATCAGCCCTACAACTGATTAGAAACCGTCGAATAGTTAGTTGTACCAACCCCACAGTTGCAACAATTATCGATGTTATGTTTCGGATGCTGAGGAACTATCGCAACATCGTGATGGTATGGATGAAATCTTCATCCATCTTCAATTATTTTGTGGATGTATTCCAATCTTTGTCTTCCTCTGCAGTTTTTAACCTCTAAAGCTTCCTCTGGTCCATGAAAGTTATTCCGTGAGGTCTGAGCAAATGTCCTGTCATCGTGACCCTTCTTCTTAACAGTGTTTTCCATATCAGTCCATCTAATTTTCAACATGGGATACCTAGACATTAACAAGTAGATGACAAAGCAAAGTAAGAATCTCTGCCTGGAGCTACTAAATATGATGAACTTCCTCTCACAGATGCGATACACACGCTGAGAAACCTATCTTGTTGTACACTGAACATGGTGTTGCTGACATGCTGTATGGCTGAACGAGGGATCATCATTCTCAGCCTCTACAGCTCGCATTATCAGCCAGTCAGCTGTTCACCATCTGAGCAGGACCATGTGCACTGTGCAGGATAGGTCACGTGTAGTGACCTATCAATTTAAAATCTATAGTTTGTGCACAAGTACCTGTGGTGTCACTGCCAGACACCACACTTGCTAGGTGGTAGCTTAAATCGGCCGCGGTCCATTAGTACATGTCGGACCCGCGTGTCGCCACTGTGTGATCGTAGACCGAGCGCCACCACACGGCAGGTCTCGAGAGACGTACGAGAACTCGCCCCTGTTGTACGACGACGTTGCTAGCGACTATACGGACGAAGCCTTTGCTCTCATTTGCCGAGAGACAGTTAGAATAGCCTTCAGCTAAAGTTAATGGCTACGACTTAGCAAGGCGCCAATTGTCACAGTGCATGTATCTTACGAGTCTCATTTGTATAGTCAAGAGAGATGTATCACAAGGATTGATTAAAAGTTAAGTATATTCCAAAGATACGTATTTTCTTTATAGTATTCAATAACTTATCCTGTTCCAGACTTGACGCCAGTCGGCGTGTGTGTACGTGTGCTTTTCGGCTTCCTCCTCAGTGTGGCGTGACCAGCTTGTTACGCCACAACAGATTGGCGCCGAGGATTCAAGGATCGTGTTCTTTCTACTTGCTTTGCGCTGAATTATTTGTGTCATGGCTTCGCCACATTCTCCAGATGTACTGTCCGAATTTTATCGCTTGCAGAATCAACAGACGCAGGCGTTATTGGATGCCCTTGGACAGCTCGTCCAGGGTCAACGTGCGCTGCAACACGATGCGGCCGCCGCCGCTTCATCGCTGCCGCAGCCACAACACGCCGTTGCACCATCCTTCTGTAATTTTGATTCAACGCAAGAAACGTGGCCAGAATGGTCACGGCAGTTTGGATTTCATCTAGCCGCCTACAGAATTCAAGGTAATGAGCGGCAGCCGTTTTTGCTTTCTTGTGTCGGTGTGTCCACCTACCGTGTGATAGTGAAATTGTTTCCCCGACGCGACATAGCAACTCTGTCCTACGAAGAAATTTTGTCTGCTTTAGATGCCTATTTCAAAGAAACAGTTAATGTAGTTGCAAAAAGGTATATGTTCTTTCATACCACACGTACGGCTGGTCAGACTAATAGGGAGTGGGTTGCAACATTGCAAGGACTTACTAGGGATTGTGATTTTGCATGTGAATGTGGACTTCCGTATTCAGATACTATGGTGCGTGATGCAATAGCACAGAACGTTTCTGATGTTCGCATATGGGAACAGATTTTGAAACTAGTTAATCCCTCCCTTCAACAAGTGATAGACATATTGGATAGGCAAGACACACTTGACTTTGCTCAGGAATCGTTTGAAACTTCGCCAGCAGTGTGTCGCATTGACGGGCCCGCCAGGCGCGCAGCACGGGACGCTAAACGGCCCTCGCGCATGTCAGCGCAGCTGCAGCCTAGCTCGCAAACACGTGTGCCGCGTAAGCAGGCCAATGCCGTGCTCAAATCATGCCCGCGGTGTGCAACTAGACATTCGCGTGACAATTGCCCGTCACGCCAAGCTATTTGCTTTTACTGTCATAAGAAAGGACATGTTCAAAGTGTTTGCCAGAAAAAGCTAAGATCAGACAATCAAAACCATTCCAGGCCCTTTGCTTCGCGCCGGAATCGAACCAGGGACAATCAGGCTCGTGGACCTTCGCCCATGGACATTCATGTCGTTAATTCCACCCTGTCCAGTGCCACTTTATCTCACAGTGACTGTGTTCGTCCCGCACAAAGTGTGCGTCGACGTCGCCGGAACTCCCGTAAAGTCGCAAGTGCTTCTGTACCTGTATCAGTTCAAATTGCACGTGAAAGTCGCTCTTGTCGTCAGCAGGACAATAAACTTTTTGTAGACTTAGACTTTGGAGGCAAAGTGATACCATTCCAGCTCGATACCGGAGCTGCAGTTTCATTGCTCAATCAAGACACGTACAAACAGCTGGGCAAACCTCCGTTGCGTGCCGCAAATGTTCAGCTCAATAGTTATTTAGGACAGCAGATACCTGTGATAGGACAGTGCAGCCTTCTTGCCACATACAAGGGACAAACAAAATTTGTCATTTTACGTTCTTCGTTCTTCTACGGCAGTGAACTTGTTTGGTTTAGATTTATTTCAGTTGTTTAACTTGTCTATAGTCAATCAGGTCCTATCCGTGAATCAGACTGTGCCTTCCGCCAGTGTTTCTCGTCTTTGTGAAGAATTTGCAGACATTTTTGCACCGGGCCTTGGTTGCGCTAAGAACTATGAAGCACATTTGGAACTCAAAGTGGACGCGCAACCAAAATTTTTCAGAGTGCGCAAAGTTCCCCACGCATTGCGTGATGAGGTCGCAAGAACATTACATGGTTTAGAATCTCAAGGTGTAATTGAACGTGTGCAGGCTTCTCTCTGGGCCTCACCCTTAGTAATTTTGCCAAAACCTTCCGGAAAATTGAGACTTTTCGTGGACTTCAAGGCAACTGTGAATCCACAACTTGTGACTGCTACTTTTCCTTTGCCACGCCCGGAAGATCTTTTTGACAAACTGTGCCCGGGAAAGTATTTTTCGAAATTGAACCTAGCAGATGCGTACTTGCAAATACCGGTGGACGCAGAATCCCAGCGCGTCTTGGTGGTTAACACGCATCTTGGATTGTACCGATTCAAAAGACTGCCATTCGGGTGTGCATCCGCCCCTGCATTGTTTCAGCAATATTTACAAACTGTTTGTGCGTCGGTCCCTACTGCTGCGAACTATCTGGACGATATTGTGATCTCCGGAAAGACAGAAGCCGAACATTTAGCCAACCTACGAACGTTATTTCAGGTATTGCGACAAAATGGTCTTCGCTTGAGGAAGGACAAATGTGTGTTTTTTGCTCGTGACTTACCATATCTGGGCCATGTCATAAATGCCCAAGGCATACATCTGAGTCCAGAGCACCTCCGTGCCATACAGGAGTTGCCTTCGCCACAGAACTTGAAACAGCTCCAGAGTGTGTTGGGAAAAATTAACTACTATGCCAGGTTTGTGCCGCGCGCTTCTTCCATTTCAGCTCCGCTTCATCGCTTACGCCGTGAAGGTGTTCCGTTTGTCTGGACGACGGAATGCGAACGCGCCTTTCGCCGGTTGAAATCGGCGTTGCTTTCAAATACTTGCCTTACGCCATTCGATCCCCAGAAACCCCTTTTGTTGATGGTCGATGCATCGGAATTCGGGATCGGTGCTGTGCTTGCGCACAAAGATGGATCGCATGATCGTCCTATTGCCTTTGCTTCAAAATTGCTCTCGTCTGCGCAACGCAATTATTCCCAGATAGAGAAAGAAGCTTTAGCTCTCGTGTTTGGTGTTACTAAGTTCCATGATTTCTTGTATGGTCGTCACTTTACCATCATCACAGACCACAAACCTTTGACATCGCTTTTTCATCCGAACAAGCCTGTACCTCCACGTACAGCGCAGAAATTCATTCGCTGGTCTCTTTTCCTCTCGCAGTACCGCTACGATATCTTGTATCGGTCCACTGCTAAGCACGGAAACGCTGATGCGTTGTCCCATTTGCCTGTTGCTGAGGATAAAGCATTCGATTCTTCCGAACTTGCTTGCATGTTCATTGATTCGGAAACCGATGACGTGGTCGAATCGTTTCCGATTGATTTTCGTCGTGTCGCTACAGCCACAGCTGCTGACCCTGTCCTTGCTACTGTTTTGCGTTTTGTTGCTACGCAATGGCCCTTGTCAAAGTCACGGATCGAGGATCCGTTGGTTCGCCGATTTTTTGCTCACAAGGAGAGACTTTTTGTACGACGTGGTGTTTTGTTGTTGCGTTCTGATAATGATCAGTCCCGAGTCGTGGTCCCACGTTCGTTACAGTCCTCTGTCTTACGGCTTCTTCACCAGGGACATTGGGGTATGGTGCGAACAAAACAACTTCCTCGTCAGCACTGTACTTGGTTCGGAATCGATGCTGCAATTACGAATATGTGCTCTTCTTGCGTGGCGTGTGCCGAACAACAATCCGCCCCGCCGCGGAAATTCTTTGCATGGCCGAAAGCCACTTCCCCTTGGCAACGCTTGCACATTGATTTTGCTGGTCCATTCTGGAATGCTCGATAGTTGGTTGTGGTGGATTCCTTCAGTAATTTTCCTTTTGTTGTCCGGATGTCTTCCACGACGTCATCTGCCACCATCCAAGCGTTGTCCGCTATTTTTTGCATTGAAGGTCTTCCCCAGACTATTGTTTCCGACAATGGCCCACAATTCATGTCCGCAGAATTTCAGTCATTCTGCAAGGCCAATGGTATTCAACATCTGACATCCGCGCCGTTTTCGCCTCAGTCCAACGGTGCCGCTGAACGGTTGGTCCGGACTTTCAAGTCACAGATGTTGAAGTTGAAAGAGTCGTATTCTAGGGAGGACGCATTGTTGCTCTTTTTGTCTTCGTATCGCTCTCAGCCCCGCGATGGTCGCTCGCCGGCTGAGTTGCTCCATGGTCGTCCTCATCGAACCTTGATGTCTTTGCTGCATCCGCCGCATCAGGTTCCCGTGCAGCGGCAGACTCCTGCTTTTGGCTTTTGCTCCTGGCGACGTTGTATTCTATCGCAACTATCGCGGTTCACGGCGTTGGCTCGAAGGGCGCATTCTTCGCTGCCTCGGCCGCGCGATGTATTTGGTTTTGGGGGCCTCTGGGGAGGTGCGTCGGCATCTCAATCAGCTGCGCCTCTGTCGTCGCACGGGTTCTGCCGCTCCCCGTCTGCTTTCAGCGACGGTGCCGTCCGGTCAGCGCCCTGGGGACCCATCTACTGGCTCGCCTAATCCCCAGGTGTTACCGACGCTGCCTTCCATTTTGCCACATGGCGACGCGCCGCCGCCGCCGCCGCCGTCTGTTCTCCCGCCGGCGCCGCCCGCAGTGGACGCGTCGCTGCAACCGCCTGGCGCCTCCCTGGGTCACGCGCCGCCGCTCGCTTCCCGTGACCGGCTGTCCTCCACCATGGAACTCTTGCCCGCTCCGGACCAGATGTCGTCTTCGCCCGTCGGGTGCCCCGACCACATGGAGGTCGACCCTTCGGCCCCTCCTGTCTCTCTACGGGCGCATACACCGCATGTTGACGTGCACTCTGGACTAGGTTTTCAGGCGTTTCCTAGCTCCCCTCGGACCGAATGGCCGGGTGCGGGTGGCACAGCCTCGCCTGTTGTTAGGCTCCCCACCTCATCGCATACGTCAACATGGGGTCCTCCCCACGGCGGGCGGAAGCCTTATAACACGACCGTTCGCCGATTTGTGGGGGAGGAATGTGGTGTCACTGCCAGACACCACACTTGCTAGGTGGTAGCTTAAATCGGCCGCGGTCCATTAGTACATGTCGGACCCGCGTGTCGCCACTGTGTGATCGTAGACCGAGCGCCACCACACGGCAGGTCTCGAGAGACGTACGAGAACTCGCCCCAGTTGTACGACGACGTTGCTAGCGACTATACGGACGAAGCCTTTGCTCTCATTTGCCGAGAGACAGTTAGAATAGCCTTCAGCTAAAGTTAATGGCTACGACTTAGCAAGGCGCCAATTGTCACAGTGCATGTATCTTACGAGTCTCATTTGTATAGTCAAGAGAGATGTATCACAAGGATTGATTAAAAGTTAAGTATATTCCAAAGATACGTATTTTCTTTATAGTATTCAATAACTTATCCTGTTCCAGACTTTACGCTAGTCGGCGTGTGTGTACAAGCTAGTCACGCCACACTGAGGAGGAAGCCGAAAAGCGAGAGACAGTTAGAATAGCCTTCAGCTAAAGTTAATGGCTACGACTTAGCAAGGCGCCAATTGTCACGTGACTAGCGTGACTAGCTTGTTACGCCACAACAGTACCTACATAAGAAAACGACTCGGTTATTATGAAAAGGTCATAAGTCCATAAAACATGATTTGGAGACATTAAAAGAAAACTGTTTTATGCTTCAATGATAGAAGATATGAAGTACTTGGGCTTTTGTACTCTGGTGTACCTGGAAACCATTAAATCTACGTCTTCAAATCATCAATTTCTATTTTCACATTCTTCAAATTAATTTTTTTGTATCTTGGACTCATGACCTTTTTGAACCAAATTAAAATAAATAATAGTACAACAATATAATTTTGAGAATTTATTAATAAACACAAATTACGAATAGTATAGTAACATAATCATTATTACAGATAAGCGTCGTTGCAACATTTTCTGTAGGTTTCATACATTTTCATCTTCTTCAGTTGTTGTAGGCCAAGTGAATAAATCAATATAAAAGTTTTTGTGCTCCTTTGGGATGTACTCTTCCAGTTTATTTATATCGTTTATCTTAACTTTGTTTATAGGACATTTCACTCCGTGTGCCAAGGTTGTAGGGAGTCTGATATTTGCTAGGGATTTTAAAAGTCTGAAAGAGTTTTGGGTCAGTCCATCAATGAATGATCGGGCTACTAATAACCCTGGGTTGTGGCTGTCATACTCAAACATATTGTACTGTGAAACACTGACGTTGACTTTCATTAAACTGTCTTTTCCCATTGTTTCTAAGCTCTAGGAATTCCATTTAAAAAGATCTGGCCACCAGTCCTTATAGTTCTTAACAATGTTGTTATCCTCAAGGTAGTTTACAATGAATGAGTTCTTTTTATTGGCAGGATGAAGAATAAGTTCAATATATTCTTTCACAGTGTAAACTCTATCAGTTTATCGTAACTTTCTTCTTATATCCCCAAACACCCTATCACAAGGAAGAAAAAAGTGCCCCCGGATAGGAAAGCATTGAAATTTTTTTTCAAACATACCAGTTGCAGGAATGTTTTGTCCTTTGTAGTTAATGTACGCTTCTCCTCGTAATCTAGCCTTCTTTATTATGATGTGTTTGTATTTGTCATAATCCCGTATGACTTTCGTCTTGTTATGGCTGTTACCTTCTTCATTTGAGTCCATGTTCTTTTTTCTGATTAAAGTGCCACTACTAATGAAAGATTATACAACAACCACACAAGATTTGTCTTACAATGTGGTGCCAGCAATAGAACATGAAATCGGTACTGGTAAAATTTGATTATTGTTAATGTAGGGACATAGATCGTAGGCTACTTCCAGTGATTTAAAAAATATTACATAAAAATAATTAGAAGACGTAGTATGAAAACGTCATGAGACCTGGACTCGTGACTTGGCATACCACCTAAAATTTTTGGCAACGATATTCTTGGCTTTAAAGGCAGAAACTCATGATGTTATCAATACAGATACATGGGTCTACAGATGGAGAACGCAAAGGTACTGAAATCTGAATTTGTGAAAAATTGGACTCATGACCTTTTCATAATAACTGATTCAAACATGCATACATAAAAGGACACAAAAAATCACAACTGTACGTAGGCTATAAATAAATAATTTTCTTTATATTACCACCAGTGTTGATGTAGCATGAATAGGCGAAACATGTTTGCTAGATTCAAATAAAAAATTCAGTGTCAAAAGACGCAATTTTCCTTATCTACGTGATAAAGCACAATTTAGGTAGCAACTGAGGAAGAATGGCCGGAAGTATTAAAAATATCAGGTCATTAAAATAAATGGAAATTTTCACGAAGAACGTCTGTAGATGATACAGCAATAATAGCATAAAATGAGAAAGAACTATAATCTTCACGCGGTAATAAGTGGCCTGTTAACCGGAAAAAGCAATATGAAAATGAATAAGGCAGAAACCAAAGTAATGAAGGCACACGGCTAAAAGGTGCAGAATGTTGACATGTGTTTTTTTTTGTTTTTTTTTGGGGGGGGGGGGTCAGCAGTCTTTTGATTGGTTTGATGTGGCCCACCGCGAATTCCTCTTCTGTGCCAACATCTTGATCTCACAGTAACAATTGCAACCTACATCTTCAATTATTTGCTCGATGTATTCCAATCTCTGTCTTCCTCTACAGTTTTTAACCTCTACAGTTCCCTCTGGTACCATGGAAGTTATTCCTTGACGCCTGAGTAAATGTCCTATCATCCTATCCCTTCTTCTTGTCAGTGTTTTCCATATCAGTCCATCTAATTTTCAACATTCGTCTGTACCACCATATCTCAAATGCTTTAATGTTCTTCTGCTCCGTTTTTCCACAGCCCATGTTTCACTACCACATGCTGTGCTCCAAAAGTACTTTCTCAGAAACTTCTTCCTCAAATTAAGGCCTGTGTTTGATAGTAGTAGACTTCCAATGACCAGAAATGCCCTTTTTGCCAGTGCTAGTCTGCTTTTTATGTCCTCCTTGCTCCGTCCGTCGTGGACTATTTTGCTGCTTATGTAGCAGAATTCCTTGACTTCGTGATTCCCAATTCTGATATTAAGTTTCTCGCTGTTCTCGCTTCTGCTACTTCTCATTACTTTCGTCTTTCTTCGATTTACTCTCAGTCCATATTATGTACTCATCAGACTGTTCCGTCCATTAAAGAGTTGCTGTAATTTTTCTTCAATCTCACTAAAGATATCAATTTTATCAGCGAATCTTATCACTGATATACCTTCGCCTTGAATTTTAATTCCCCTCTTCAACTTCCTTTTATTTCCGTGATTTCTTCTTCAGTGTGCAGATTGAACAGTACGAGTAAAAGACTATGACCCTGTCTTATACCCTTTTTAATCCGAGTATCGCGTTCTTCATCCTCCACGCTTATTGTTTCCCCATGGCTCTTGTACATAATGTATATTACGCGTCTTTCCCTGTAGCTTGCCTCTGTTTTTCTCAGAATTTCGAACATCTTGCACCATTTTACGTTCTTTAAGACCTTTTTCAGGTCGACAAATCCTATGAACGTCTTGATTTTTCTTCAGTCATGCTTCCATTATCAACCGCAACGTCAGAACTGTCTCTCTGGTGCCTTTACCTTTCTCAAAGCCAAACTGATCACCATCTAACACATCCTTAATTTTCTTTTCCATTCTTCTGTATATTATTCCTGTCTGCAACTTGGATGCATGAGCTGTTAAGCTGTTTGTGCGACCGAGCGAGGTGGTGCAGTGGTTAGCACACTGGACTCGCATTCGGGAGGACGACGGGTCAATCTCACGTCCGGCCATCCTGATTTAGGTTTTCCGTGATTTCCTTAAATCGCTCCAGGCAAATGCCGGGATGGTTTCTTTGAAATGGCACGGGCGACTTCCATCCCCGTCCTTCCCTAATCCGATGAGACCGATGACCTCGCAGTTTAGTCTCTTCCCCCAAACAACTCCAACCCATGGTTGTGCGACAATTACCGCACTTGTCGGTTCTTGCAGTGTTCAGAATTGTGTGGATGACGTTTTTCCGAAAGTCTGATGGTATATCGCAAGTCTCATACATTCTACACACTAACGTATGGTCGTATTGTTGCCACTTCCCTCAATGATTTCACAAATTACGATGGAATGTTATTTATCCCTTCTGCCTTATTTGATTATAAGCCTTCCAAAGCTCTTTTAAATTCAGTTTTTAATATTGGACCGCCGTCTCTTCCCTATCGATTACTGTTTCTCCTTCTATCACGGTAGCAGACCAGTCCTCCTCTTCACAGAGGCCATCTCTTTCCACCCATCGGCTCTCTCCTCCAAATTTAATAGTGGATCGCCCACTGCACTGTTAATGTTACCACCGCTGGTTTTAATTTCACCACGGTTAATAGAGCAAAAACTAGAACAAAGCGTTTTCATAGTTGAGAAGACAACATTCCATTAGAGCTACTGATAGCCTTGGGAGAGCCAGCCATGACAAAACTCTTCCATCTGGTGAGCAAGATGTATGAGACAGGCAAACTGCATTCAGACTTCAAGAAGAATATAATAATTCTAACCCCAAAAGAAGCAGGTGTTGACGGGTGTGAAAATTACCGAACTATCAGTTTAGTAAGTCATAGTTGTAAAATACTAATGCGAATTCTTTACAAACGAATGGAAAAACTGGTCGAACCCAATTTCGGGGAAGATCAGTTTGGATTCCGTAGAAATGTTGGAACATGCGAGGAAATACTGACCCTACGACTTATCTTAGAAGGTAGATTAAGGAAAGGCAAACCTACGTTTTTAGCATTTTTAGATTTAGGAAAGCTTTTGACAATGTTGACTGGAATACTCTCTTTCAAATTCTGAAGGTGGCAGGGGTAAAATACAGGGAGCGAAGGGCTGTTTACAATTTGTACGGAACCCAGATGGCAGTTATAAGAGCCGAGGGGCAGTGGTTGAGAAGGGAGTGAGACAGGGTTGTAGCCTATCCCCGATGTTATTCAATCTATATATTGGACAAGCAGTAACGGAAACGAAAGAAACATTTGGAGTATGAATTAAAATCCATGGAGAAGAAATAAAAACTCTAAGGTTTGCCGACGACATTGTAATTCTGTCAGAGACAGCAAAGGACCTGGAAGAGCAGCTGAACAGAATTGACAGTGTCTTGAAAGGAGGATATAAGATGAACACCAACAAAAACGAAATGAGGATAACGGAATCTAGTCGATTTAAATCAGTTGATGCTGATGGAATTAGATTAGGAAATGAGACAAAATAGTAAATGAGTTTTGCTATTTGGGGAGCAAAGTAACTGATGATGGTCGAAGTAGGGAGGATGGGATATGTAGACTGGCTATGGCAAGAAAAGCGTTTCTGAAGAAGAGAAACTTGTTAACATTGAGTATAGATTTAAGTGTTAGGAAGTCTTTTCTGAAAGTATTTGTATGGAGTGTAGCCATGTATGAAAGTGGCGCACGGACGATAGACAGTGTAGACAAGAAGAGAATAGAAGTTTTCGAAATGTGGTGCTACGGAAGAATGCTGAATATTAGATGGGTAGATCGTGTAACTAATGAGGAGGTACTGAAGAGGAATTTGTGGCGCAACTTGACTAGAAGAAGGGATCGGTTGGTAGGACATATTCTGTGGCATCAAGGGATCACCAATTTAATATTGGAGGAAAGTGTGGAGGGTAAAAATCATAGAGGGAGACCAAGAGATGAATACACTAAGCAGATTCAGAAGGATGTAGGCTCCAGTACTTATTCAGAGATGAAGAGACTTGCACAGGATAGAGTAGCATGGAGAGCTGTATCAAACCAGTCTCTGGATTGAAGACCACAACAACACGAAGCGTTATTCCTGATGGCAGACATTTCGTACTGGCATTTGTCAAGCCAAAGAAGCATTCAAAAAGAATCTAAAAAGACTTCTATAAAAGTGAAAAAAGTCTAATGAAAAATCCTTTTTACTTGTGTTCTTATTTTGCATGTGCCAAAATGTGGACTAGTAACCTGGAATTTTCTGAGGTAGGATTACAAACGACTAGAAATATTAAAGAGGAGTTCGAATGCTGAGATACTGAGAAGCACAAAAGGGGAACAAACTTCAGTGACAAGAACTAGAAAGGGATATGTTAGTCTGGACATTATGAGTCACACATCTTGGTTCACTGCTCCAATAGCTATGAAACTGGAAGCAAGATCAAAATGAGGAAGGTATGGAGAAAATATTTTTAGTTGCCCACATCTACATCTACGGGGAGTTTGAAAATGAATGTAACGACACATGTTCGTATGCCTTAGTGGTCGGTACTAATAATTTAAAACCATCGGCGCCGCCGGGAAGTGGTCATACAAGCCGCCATCCTTGTCGAAATGGTAAGAGGCATTTCGAGCGGGACAACAACACGTAGTTTCATCCGGCATTTGCTGGGACACGAACGCCTTGCATTCAGCAGTGCAAATGCCTGTTTGATGCGATGTCGCACAGAGGGTGGCTCCTGTGCACATTGCAGAGTCTGGCTCGCTCTGTGTCAGTACGACAATAAACTGGGACACTCTTGTGTTTAGTAATGTGCAGAGCCGACGCTAAATGGAGCGCTTTTTTTGGGAGGAAAGGGCAGGTATTCATTGTGCTTACGGGATAGCTGATGGTAATGCTATCGCTGCTCAACAGTTGTAGGTTGAGCTGTTTCCGAATCGTCGAGTGCCAAATCTGCGCACTTTCACCACCGTGCAAAGGTCCCTAGGTGCACTTGAGATGAGTTGTCCACTGATAAGGTACCGTAATGATGCACGTGCGTTTCAGACCTATATCAAAACCTGATGCATTAATTTTCTGATACAGGTATGAATGCCTGGCGGACGCGGTCGTCAACACACTATCCGTACACAGGGTTTAATGTCGCAAAACGCATCCACGACAAGCTTGCGGAGTGCTGCTTTTTTAAGCCATTCCACGGTCTGGTGTGTGTGTAACCTGCGACCGTAGCAACAGCGAGGTTCCGGACTGAAGCGCCTAGAATCGCTCGGCCACCACGGTCGGCGGGCCCCTCCCGCCGGAAGTTCGAGTCCTCTCTCAGGCATGGGTGTGTGTGTTGTTCTTAGCATAAGTTAGTTTAAGTAGTGTGTAAATCTAGGGACCGATGACTTAAGCAGTTTGGTCCCTTAGGAATTCACACACATTTGAACATTTCTTAACTGTTTTCTGCCAGTGTTCTATGCAAAAGTGTGCCATTCTACCTGAATTCCCAAGCCTTGTGCTTTTTACGGACGAGGCATTCTTTAAAAGGGAAGGTGTGTTCGACAGCCACAATCAACACGTGTGGGCACGGAAAATCGGCACATCGCATTTTTGCGTGCTCAGCAAAAGCGCTTTCCCATCAGCGTTTGGGTGGTTAGGTAGGCGATAATCTGATTAGCCATTAATTACTTCCCGAAAAATGATCGCAAACAGATAGTTAAAAGTAAACCTGCCTAAAAGATAGTCTTAGATTCTGATCAGCTTTGAATATGTTGTAGTGTAGAGCAAAATAAGAGACCCAAATTACTTTATGTTCCCCTACGGTCGTTAAGGGGTGGAAACACCTCTTTGAACAAAAAAACGTGTTTAATACTTCAGAATGAATACCGTTGGAACGATAACAAATATATACAAGAAACTTCCAATAAAAGTTCTATGGTTGCACGTTACAATGGTGCAGACAGATTTGACGAAAAAGTGATTTTTTTTCGAAATCCCCTCTAATGTGTTTTTCATTTCGACATTCTGCTGACAGCTAAACGTATATCATCTTTAGTACCAAATTCAGTCATCTATGACGAAGTGATATTCCAAAGACGCATTTGTCCGAAATAAGCTAGAAATATCTGTACACTGCTGTGTGCACACGCGATACTCGTACAGGCCTGTACACAAGGTACAGGATGGCGCACGAAATGTGTTACCATTTTGTTTTTGAATATAAACTTTATTGTCAATACAATGAGAAAGGAACATATACTATAATGAAGAGCCGTCCATGGAGATTGGTTCTGACTCAGCACATGCTCAATATGTCCACCATTTCGTTTCCTAACTTCCTTCAAACGAACACTGAAGTTAGTGATTACCCTACGGCACATGTCTTCCGTAATTTCACTGCAAGCTTGAAGAAGTCTTCTGAGCTCCATTAAATCACGTGCACGATTCGGAAAAATTTTTTCCTTTAGGTACCTCCAAAGAAAAAAGTCACATGGATTGAGGTCTGGACTATTGGGGGGCCAATTTTGTCCGTCATTGAAGCGACCTGGAAACCTGAGTGAAATGATCCGCATGTCGAAATGCTCGTCTAAAATCTCCAACACAATGTTTGCAGTATGTGGACTTGCTCCATCTTGCATGAACTACTGCATGTTGAAGGGCAAGGCAATAGCAAGAAGCTGTGGAATGAAGCTATTACGAAGCATGCTCAAAAAACGGCCGCTGTCCACAGTTCCTTCAAAGAAAAAGGGTCCAATAAGTCCGTGACTGGAAATTGCTGCCCACGCTGTAATCCTCGGATCATAATGTTGTCTGTTAACCACATCGTCTAAATGAAAATGTGCCTCGTCTGAAAACCAAACGTTGTTGAGAGTTTCTTCCCTATCCTCCGCCCACTGAGCAAACAGTAGTCTCCGCTGCTTGTGTTCTTCAGTGAGCTTCTGTGCACAGGTCATCTTGTATGGGTACATATGGAGGTTACTTTTAAGAATGCGTTGAATGGAGCGTCTGGATATTCCCAGTTGCACTGCTGCCTTTCTACATGACTTCCCGGGACTTCTCTGTACAGCAACTCGTGCCGCTTCAATATTCTCCGGCGAACAAACAGGCTTAGGCCGAGGTCGCTTCGCTTCCAATTCTGTTCCTTCCTGTACAAATTTATCGTACAACCTGTGGATGGTCTTCTTGCAAGGGACGCATCGTGTGTTAAACTGTTGTCGAAAACGCCTCTGAGTCACAACAAGGCTTTTCGTTTCATGAAAAAGTAACACAATTGCCGATCGTTGCTGTGTCGTCAGTCTTCCATTGTCAGCCATTGCTGCTTACTAGTCTCCAAGGTTATGTAAAAGGGATTGTGGGCCCGAAGCTAAATCGGCTGTGATTGGCTGGCGCAGTGACGTCACTGTAGGAGCAAAGCGACTCTTTCTAAGGACAAGCAACTACTTATAACACCAATCAGTTCTCAGGAAATTATTTAAAACAGTTGATTTACCTGTTTAGATGTTTGCAGTAGAAGAAGAGTGTCACTGTCTTGATTTCCGCTTCTGTGCTGCTGCTGCTTTCTGCATTTTATGCTTCGTATTGAGGAACCGCATACGAATGAAAAGTCGTGTTCTGACATATAGTTTTATAACGTGTGACGAAAATTCCGGATATTTAGTTTGGACAGCAGTGCATATTGTTTTCACTATATTTTTTTCTTTGGAAATACTATCCAATCCATTAAATTCATTAAAAATTAGTTCAAACTAAGACACCTTATGTAGCCACTCATCTATTGGAACTGTAAGCCCACCGCGAGATAGAAATTCAATCCAACCATAATTTTCATTTGTTGGAGGACTTAAAATATCAGCAGACGGCGTTGCCAGTGTCTTGGCACAGTTCTTTGCACGATATGCAATGTAGCCAGCCAGGTAAAGGAATCCTTCTGCAGAGCAGTCACATCCCTCTTTGACAGCAGATTCTTCTGGTGCAGGTTGAACAGGAAAGTTAATACCTCGTAGCTCTTTTTCACCATCTATCATTTGCAGTGCTTCGTTCATGTCAGGCAAAATTCCTGTGAACAGATGTGACGTCAAAAATCCGTCACACTCATCTGCCTCTACTGATGTGTCACTTGACAGAGGAATGTCATCAGCATTGTGTCCCAGCAGTAACAGCCGTAGTCGATATTTTACTTCTGTTGGAGAAGGGTTCAAATGGAAATGACCAATCCCTCTGATCTGTGAGGAAAAATTTTCCAGTGCATCCTGGTTCAATCTTGCAGTTAATATATATTTTATTTGTAGTGGCTGAAGATCTGAAAACAGTCCAAATAATGACCGAACAGTTGTCATAATGCCTTTCTGGAATGGGAGCAAGTGATTTGCATTGCCTACGCGCATTTTTTCGGCACACGTATACAGTTCTCTCAATATTCTTTCTTGAACATCCTTATGTATCCCATAACCACATAATAACACATTCTTATTGTACCTCCGAGCATTCAGAATGTCAAATGCGTCGTTTGCTAACTGAAAAAAAATTTGCTGCTTCCTCTTCTTCAGGCATTAGGTACTTTATGGCTTTATCTGTGGTACTCGAAAAAAGTTGCATTGCCAAATAAACCCTTTGACGCTCTCTCCCGTTGACACTGAGATCAAGCTGTGACAGTTTAGGACACAACTTTATTTCGCTCCTATCTAATGCTAGCAGTCTTTCTACAATAGATTTATTAACAATTTTCCCACTTGGAAGCTTTAGTCCATCATCCAGAAAGTGGTTCATCATTAATTTAAACAAATGCGGAACATCTGAAAACACCCAGATTCGTTTATTTTCATACTGCGGATTGGAAAAGCAGGAATTTGTTTCTGTCACATTAAAATCTTTGCACACAGATCGATTTTTTGTTCCAAGGTCGCACACTACCGCCACAACATCGTAACCAACATCTTGTACAGAGTAGATAATACTGTTTAACCGATCAGCTGTTATTTGTGTGTCAAAATCATAGTAAATGGGTTGCTTCCATCCAGAAAACAAACCACGTACCATAACAAATAGCACGTTACTGTGTGGCCCTACAACACGATCTTCAACAGGATCATAAATAATATTGCTGTCTACATTCATTTCGTCGAATGACAGCACGCACACACGTTCAGTTTTTGTCAATACAGATGAGTGGGCTTTCATTAGTTGCAAAACGTCTGTCAGCGCACCAGGAAAGCATCTGAAAGAGCGTGACGTCCATCTCTTAAGTGTTGACAGTCCTGGAAGTGGAAAACCAACCTGATTTCTTAAAAACAAATAACACTTCCTAGACACAGCACGAAGTGTAACCGCTTTACAAATATCTTCCGTTTGCCATTTTGCTCGTTTCTTTCCACTCAACAAGCAGTTTATCTGTGGTTCAAATGGCTCTGAGCACTATGGGACTTAACATCTTAGGTCATCAGTCCCCTAGAACTTAGAACTACTTATCCGGACTGCAGCGCCTAGAAGCGCACGGCCACCGCGGCCGGCAGTTTGTCTGTGTTTTTGAAAACAATTTGCCTAATATTTGAGTCACTTTCTCCTGCACTTGCTTCTTTTGACACTTTTGTTCGTACTTTATTTTCTCACCCCCAGCTTTCACTTTGAGTTTCAAATGCTTCTCACTACACCTGAGATTTGCACACATAGCTGTCAGTCTGCGGTTCCTGTATTCTAATTCTTCTATACGTTTACAGAGTTCGCTGATCTGTTTACTATCAGTGTCACAGTCATCTGTCGCTGTTAACTGGTCTATTTTTCTTTTTTTCGGAGACACACTAACCAGGTGCTCAATTGCATTTTTCATTGTCTTTCTTGCCTGCAACCTGTCTGCCCTATTCGGAGAAACTGTGTCATCAGGGCCTGAATTTCCACTAACACTGGGGACACTTCCTGGTATATTCACACTCGGCACTGCATCTGGTTTAAGTGTTTTCTTCGGCGGTAGGTTGAGAAGTTCTGCTCGCAAGTCACGCAGATAACCATCGGATGTGAAATGCAAGGAACAAACAGTTGACGTCGCAACATTGAAGCGATCTCTTCGATGGCACTTCATAATCCAGGCCTTCTGCACTTCAACGTCTTTTGGGAACGAATGATAAATTATATCCGTACCTTTTGTCTTTCGGCTGTATGACAGACACCCTGTTACAGCACACCCAGGCATTTTAACGCAACACTTTTACAAAGCACCGCAACAACACCACAAACTAAAGCAAAACAACAACACCGATAAAACAGCTCTTTTGGCGCCTCGACACAACGTGCTCCTATGCTGACGTCATGCGCAGAACGACGAAATATTCGCCGATCTGCGCAGGCCATTTGGGCCCCCCCTGCTAGTCTCCTAGCGGTAGTATCGTGAATTACACGTCATTTCGTAACTCATTTGTTTTTCCAAGCTCTGCTGGTACTGCTGTAGAGATCCCAGCGGGATATCTAATGTGCGTCGTGAATTGTGGAAGAAACAATTGGCAACACATTTCGTGCGCGACCCTGTATAAGAAAGCAGTGCACTGGCGGAGCTGTTATTCGAACTCATGTGATTCATGTGAAAAGGTTTCCGACGTGGTTACGATCGCACGACGGCAATTAACAGACTTTGAACGGGGAGTGGTAGTTGGAGCTACACGCATGGGACATTCTGTTTCGGAAATCGTTAGGGAATTCAATATTTCGAGATCCACAGTGTCAAGAGGATACCTAGGAAACCATATTTCAGGGTTAAGCTCTCACAACTGACAACGCACTGGCCGACGGCCTTCACTTAAAAACCGAGAGCAGCCCCTTCTGCATAGAGATGTCGGTGCTAACAGAGAAGCAACATTGCTTGAAATAACCGCAGATATCAATGAGGGACGTACGACGAACGTGTCTGTTGGGACAGTACGGCGAAATTTGGCTTTCCTGGGCTATGACAGCAGACGACCGACGCGAGTGCCTTTGGTTAACAGCACGATATCGCCTGCAGCGCCTCTCCTGGGCTCATGACCTTGACGGTTGGACCCTAGACGACTGGAAAACCGTCGCCTGGTCAGATTAGTCCCGATTTCAGTTGGTAAGAGCTGATGGTAGGGTTCGAGTCTGGCGCAGACCCCACGTAGCCATGGACCCCAGTTGTCAACAAGGCACTGTGCAAAGTGGCGGTGCCTCCATAATGGTGTGGGCTGTGTTTTCATGGGATGATCTGGGTCCTCTAGTTCAACTGAACCGATCATTAATTGGAAATGGTTATTTTCGGCTACATGGAAACCATTTGCAGCCATTCACCAACTTCATATTCCCAAACAATGACGGAATTTTTATGGATGACGATGTGCCATGTCACTGGGCCACAATTGTTCGCGATTGGTTTGACTAACATTCTGGACAATTCGAGCGAATGATTTGGCCACCCAGATCGCCCGACATGAATCCCGTCGAACATTTGTGGGACGTAACCGAGAGGTCAGCTGGTACACAAAATTCTGCACCGGGAACACTTCCGCAGTTATGGACCGTTATAGAAGCAGCATGACTCAATATTTCTGCAGGTGACTTCTGACAACTTGTTGAGTCCATACCACGCTGAGTTGCTGCTTTAAGCCGGGCTACAGGGGGTCAGATACAGATGTTAGGAGGTATGGCAGCCTCTGATGCAATCCACACTTTGGAGGGCGTTTGAAAGGATCCGGCGTGCGTTCAAGCAGGGGGGGCGTAATTTCGATCAGTTTTTGTACCTGTTTGCAACTCAAGGTCATGAAACATCAACCCCTACTCTCTTTTACCTTGGTGTCGCTGCTGACCTGCTACCATGTCGACTCGCGTTTTGGACTGTATGCTTACCTTCTCGGCGGCACAGGACGCTGTTAAATGCTAAGGGATGGGGACATGGGCTGCTATGTGAATTTTCTTGTTACGACCCACTCTACCAGCCCACTCAATTCTTACATTCGTTATAGAAACACCCTGTATATCCATATATATGCTCTGGAAACTACTGTGATTTTATTCCCTTCCGAATTACGTGTTGAGCGCGGGAAGAAAGGTTGCTTAAATTCGGCTGAGTGCATTGTAACTATTCGTATCGGTATCTGATGTTCTCGGTCGCTACAGCAGTGATATATAGTAGGTTGCATATTACTAGATTGCTCAGGTAATACAATTCCTTGAAACTTTGTGAACAGGGCTTCGCGGGGAGGTTGGCGTCAGCCAGTTCCGCTTTCTTAGCATTTCAGTGTCGTTCTCTCGCGGGTCAAACAAACCTGTGGCCATTCGTGCAGCCCTTCTCTGGCTTCTTCTTCTGTTTCTTTGGCCTTTATCACGTGCATACACGACGTCGACATATTAATTATCTGAACTGCACTGTTAATGATAGAGGGCGGCCAGATGCTCTTCCTGCCGCCACTTCCTAACCCCCAGGGACTGAATTTGTGTTTCCCAAGAGTCTGCGCCAGCTTTTATCAACGTGAAAATGTGTGAACACTCTCTAAGCTTTTGCAAACGTGTAACTGAAGCGGGATGTGCGTACCAGCCCGGTATTCACCTATTCGAATTTGGGAAACCTCCTAAAAGCTACGCCCATGCTGTCCGGCACACCAGCCCTTCGTTGCTAACCCGCCAGGCACGTCTCCCGAATCCCGGAAGCGACATGCTAACACGCGCAAAATTTTTATTGTCAGGGCAGATAATGCTGCCCGTTTCTGCAAATGTTCAGTATGGTTTTTTAGTCATGCCCGGTACGGGTCAAACACACTTAAGTAATATTCCACGAGGGGCCGCGCGAGTGCTTTGCACGCAACCTACTTTGTAGACACATGCATTTACCCAATATCGCACCAATGAACCGAAGTCTAGCACCAGTCTTATTTATGACTGAGCCTATGTAAAATTTACGTCACATATCCTGACAGGTTGTTACACCCAGGAATTTTGCGAATTGACTGACTCCAATTACGACTCGCTGATTTTGTATTCATAGGACTTCACATTTTAGTGCTTTGTGAAGTGCAAAGATCTCTGCCTAAAACCACCGTTCGTATTGCGTTTCTTTGAAGTACCAATGCCTTTCGCATGAAACGACTGACGCTACTGCAAGACGGAGACATGTAGTGATACACTAAAGTGCTCCTACGAATTTAGTGCACTGTAGCAGTCAAAACGTTTAGTCGGCGCGGAGATTGTGCTACGTGATTGCAGAAGATGGTGACATGTGATTTTTTTTTAAAGTACTGGGGACCAACTTCAGTGCTCGGTGTTGCCTAGGAAGTTTAACATCTACCTCACAAAGTTACTGGCCTTGCACCTTACTGATGCCCAAAGCGAATGCAAGCTGCATGCCCAACTACAGTCGCTTTACATCGAAGAGCATATTTGAATCACTGGGTCACGAATGAACATGTCTTCACCTGTGGCATTCAGTAAAATCAGCTTCTTGCTTAACTTTTGCAGTTATACACCAGTTTCAATTTATATCATAGATCAAGCTTTGATTCCTTTTTAAATTGCAAATTAAAATAATATGTCTCTAATGGATGACGTACCTAAAATCTAACTGTAAAAAATATGCTTTTATCATTTCAATAGACTAGATTTTCTGCACGAAATATTTTAACTCTAAAAATATCCTGTACGAAAAGATGATTATTTGCGCCATCTGTTGTTACATTTTGCGGTAATTATCTCATTATGTTTTTGGAGAAGTTGTCTTCTATTGTTTCAGCTCGGTTTTCACTATTTCAAGTAGAGCTGTGTTTGAGGACGACTCGAACTGTTCGAACAGTTTACGTTACAGTTCGCGAAATCTCGGGTTCTGATTTTTCGATCGCCTGGCGATCTAGTGACTTTTGTTGGTACCATGTCCACGACCTGCCTTAGTGCATTTTTATGGCACTTTGGATTTTAATAATAATAAAAAAAATCGGAGCAGTCTAAGGCGCTACAGTCATGGACTGTGCGGCTGGTCCCGGCGGAGGTTCGAGTCCTCCCTCAGGCATGGGTGTGTGTGTTTGTCGTTAGGATAATTTAGGTTAAGTAGTGTGTAAGCTTAGGGACTGATGACCTTAGCAGTTAAGTCCCATAAGATTTCACACACACATAAAAAAGACTGTGAAACACGGACTAAAATATCTCCTGGGGTATATATTATCTGTAACGACGACAATTAATCAATAACTAAAAGTCTGACATCATTTTTGCTCTTAAATTCTCTAGCTTTTGCTCGTCCCGAGATCTAATGACGTGTCATGGCACTGTCTCAAAGACGGGTACTGCCGCCGTAATTTATTCTCGCCATAGGAATTACTGTCAGTTTACCACCATATACGTCGGTTGTCAGACATTTAATTTTCTTCATTTTTTCATCTGAATGTAGAACTTTGAAGTAAACCCGTCAAGAAGTTATAGGGATTCTTGATAACAACCTGCCCCCTTTATGTATTACAAACATATATGTTTCAAGTCATATTACGAAATCTTATATAGGCAGTAATCTTCCTCTTGTCTTGAAGGTAAAGTGTGGAAAATTTCATCAAGATTGTAATAAAATTGTAGATTTGCATGAATTACAAACAAACAAACGGACTGTCATCCTTTTATTGTGAAGAATTTTAACAGTTGCTGCTGCAGCCATGTTTAAAATCTTGAAACAAACGGACACTATTCTTTATGTAGATAGATAGATATTGACAACATTGACAGTGGAAGTAAGTATATCTGGAGTTATTGAAACATAAGTTTGAGTTGGTAGTACTGCTTGTAATGTTGTTGCTTTAATTTGTTCTGAAAGCGGTGCTGATAGACAATAAAAGCGGGTTAAAAGCTGTGAGCTGTCTGGGGAAGTTAACCTTGCATTACTGAGCAACTGTTTCACCAGGTATCCAGTCTAGCTTACCAAATTCCCAACCAGACTAACATTAATTATAACTTTTAATAGTCATACGACAACCGGTGATATGTATATAAAAAAGAGAATTTAAATAAAAAGAAATAAATCAGTTTATATTTGGAAATTTATTTTAAAATTGATCATTGAAATTTCAGCATATTAAACTTGATTCATAACTAAACTGGTGCCTTATTTAGAATTG
Organism: Schistocerca nitens; assembly: GCF_023898315.1. Taxonomy (NCBI): domain Eukaryota; kingdom Metazoa; phylum Arthropoda; class Insecta; order Orthoptera; family Acrididae; genus Schistocerca; species Schistocerca nitens. Next base: position 166,853,300 of record NC_064622.1, read on the forward strand.
TGAAAATGTGAATTTGTAATCTTACGGAACACATCAAATATGTAGTCAAGATTGGGAGACTGCATACAACACTGCATTCATAAAATAACACACGAAGAACGTTGAAACATATGCAAGAGGAAATTAACCACAACCAACCGATTCAATTTTCACCCAAAGAAGTTACGTTCGTAGCGCAATCCTGTCCGTCATGTAATTACCACACACTGGTGTACTAAATTCATACTAACTCTCTGTGAAATCTTCCCGAAAAGAATAGCTGAGGGCTACTTTGATGCTTACACCACATGCTTCAAGTGGTCAACTTGGTTTACACAAAGAGTGTAACTCCACAATAATTTTGATAAGTAAAATAAATTAGATCGAAAAGCAATTTACAAAAGAAAAACCTCGAACTGGTTACTATCATCTTACTCTTAACCTATTGGGTCAAACAATTGTATAAGCACGTGGTACTGGTCTCACAAATTACACTCCACATGGGTTGAACATAAAGAAAAGTTGCTATACTGAAAAATATTGTCAAGACGAGACGTTATAATCTCACGCACATTTGCATTTAAGATTGATGATCTTAGTTAAAGTTACTGATCAACACGTGGTTCCACTTTACTCACAAAGTAGTGACAAAGCAACTACTGGAAGTTATTCTGAACTTCACACTCGAAATACACTGCGTTGCAATTTAAGATAACATTAGATATTTTAGAGCTAAACCTAAAATAAAGGTGATTAAATTTTCAGTTAGGCTGAACTTCAAGAAATCCATTGTCCTACGGACTTAGCAGACACGCGCTTAGCCGGAGATCTTACCACTTCAGACGCTCGCTGCGGACAGACTGACCTGGGCTCCTACCGAGCATGCTTAACAGATACAAACGGAAGTGACCAGAGAGGCAGCTTCCTATACCAACATGACAAGGGACGGACAGGACCATACTAAGAATAGAAACCTCTCTGCTTTTAGAAAGCGTAGCTACCTGTTCCGAAGTTGGTTCTACTGTTCTCTAGCAGACAGGCTTGTCTGCTACCATCAAGCATGCAACTAGAAATACATTTGCTCATTCATTCTTTCACACAGAAGGGAAGGGGGATGATAGTATCTTATCATATACGGTATATAAAAGAAAGCAGATGTTGGTTCCGTATGAGACTGTGTGACATGAATTACATATAAACTGTGTTTTAAAGTGTAGTAGTGTGACAGATCGTTCTTGATTATGTGTAAAAGTAACACGTTCCACAGCTCAGTCTCCTCCCAGATACAGTCAGAAACACCACAGTAAATTTAGAAGTGGAATGTATGCCGTAAATGACAACAGATTTAAGAAATTAACATGAAAGGCATCCAACAGAGACCTTTCATGCTTTGATGAGTGATTCCGAAATGAAACCACTGGAGCAATATGTATAAATTATTAAATGTTAGGCAGATTTTTACGTGTCATTTAGGACTATAATTTGTTCGCGGCATTATGAGTTCATGGAAATTTCGATATATGGAAAAGTGCGTCTAGAAAAAACGCGAAATTGTATTCAAACATATCTCATGAAATGATGAATATCTGAAAACGGTACGTCCGAGTGCTTTCAAAGTAAAAAGACCTCCTTAAAATTATTCATTTCTTTTTATATTCGATGCTTACTATCGTAATGAAGGTTAATTTTGTGAAAAATTTTAAAATTACTTTTGAAAATGAAACCAACGCCTTAGAATAGTTGATGACGAAGTTCACTTGTGAAAAATTTAAAACTAATTTTTTTTTCATATTACTGGGAATCAAAGGGCAAGCCACTAATCTTAAAGCAATATAGGCAGCTGCCCTTCAGCAGTAAAGTTTGAGATAAGAAGAAAATATCTAGAGTTGCCAAAAGCGCTTCTAGAGAGAAAGGAAAAAGCAGATATGGAACGATAAAAAAAAGATGAAAAACGATCAACAACTCGTCTAATGATAGGCCCAGTAGCAAAACTAAATTTCAAACTACTGCCCGCAGTTCTGTACTACAAACATTAACAGTTTACGTGACTCTCTGCATTGATTGTGACCAAAAAGATGAAGTTATCTGTAGTAAGACAAACCACATCTGACAGTCTTCCGTGTGAGTCAGGAAAAAAAATGTATCGTGGGAGGCAAGGCACGACGACAAATGAGTTAACAAGAATGCCGACGTAACGTTATATGTGGAGGGCAGCGGAGGAATCTGGCCCCGAGAAATACGACCCAGTGGAGTAGCCGGCGTCGGATTTCGAGATCGGTAGCACGATACACAGCAGCGCACCGCGAACAAGCTTGCGGGCTTCAGCCGGCCTGCGGTTGCTACCAGTGACGCACCAGCGAGCACAATTGCTTAAATTACTGGCGCAGTTTGCCCGTAAAGTAATTCGAGATTTTTAGAATCTTCCCATTGACTCGGAGGGTATAGTCTCTAAGTAGACAAGCTTATTTAATTCGGGTGTAGATCAACTAGGCTACCTGCCTCGTAAGCAAGCTCTCTTTACGTTAAGTTACACGGGCAGGTTATTGCAAAGACGTCGTCCCACTCGTAAAGCACAAAGTAGTGAAACAGCTGATAGATACGAACTAACTAACCAGTTCTTTTTATTTTATGTGTGAGACGATATCTTTGGACTGATCGCGTGATTTTTGCTAACATTTTCGGAGAACAGGAATCTTGTAAGCGATATAAAATTAATGAAAAACAGTCTAGTCCGCAATGGTTATTTTATTTAAAATGACCGATTTCGCCCTAGTCTTAGGCCATCTTCAGCGTAGGCAGATCTGTCACTGAAACTGCAGAAAATAGCGAAAACAGTAGCAGCAGTGCTGCTAAAAGCCGACTGCGACTGATGAATAAAATCTAACGTATTTAATAAAGGAATTTGATATGGTGATTTGTCATAAAATTTTAAAAATAAATCCTCAAAAATATTTTTGAAAAGGGGAGTCGTGTTATATTGACCTTCTGGCAATTGGATAACTGTAGTTAAATGTTTTAAAAATGCATATTGCCTTTTCGTTTACATTAGAAGAAAAACAATCAGCATAACATCCAAAGAGAAAAAAAAAGCTAAGGGCGCACAACACTTACCACAAACACTACGCCAACAACATCAAGGACCCAACACAAAAACTCAACAGACAGACTGACAAACACTCAAGTGTGCAAACAAACTTGACACACAAAATTGGTAATATCTTGAAGAAACAAGAATTAGACTAACCCAGTGAAGTAATAACTCCATATAGAAGCGTTTAAGGGGAGACTCCACCCTAAAAGTTCGATTTTTCAAAAAAAAAAATTTGCAGGCTATTTCACAGCTTTGCAGTCACCCGATGAAAAAAAAACAAATTTACTTATGGATCTTATAGAAGCTGTTTCTCAGTTTAGTTAGGAACGTTAGAAGCCAGAGTCCCAGCATTCCTTTATCACCCTCCTAAAAGAAGATCAGCTTATATAGAGATCAACGACGGATGAAGCAGTCTACAAGATGCTGCCTGGAGAAGAAAAAATTCGAGAAAAACGTTACTCTGGTTTTGAAATTATAAGAAGAAGAGTGCTTTACAGGAGCTGGAAGGGAAAACGTATGGTGCTGGTGAATTGTAATGGGTATGTGTTATACTACCATTAATGTTTTAATAAACTTATAAAATCCATTTTCCCGCAAGTTTGTTTTTCTAAGTACAATGCAGGCTTTTTTATCGTAAATATTAACCAATCTCGATGAATCTTTTTCAAGAAGTAATATTGAGGTTTTTGATTAATTCTATGCATTAATAGTATGGAAAATATAATTTGTCTATTCTACTATCACATTTAAGTAACGATAATTAAAGAAAAAATACACAGAACTGTTGGATTGTGTCTTCTGAATGGACCTGAAAATGTGGAAAGTGAAAATTGAGGTCTGAATACCACCAGTTGGTATTCAGAAATGATGGAAAAATCGTTTTAAAAATTCTAAACTCAAAAACCGCTGGCGTTCTGGGCTTCAATGTTGGGATGTTGCTACATCTTTACGTGACAGACGCGATCTTAAAATTTGGTTGAAATCGGCAGAGTAGAAGAAAAGTCGAATTAAACGAAGAGGACGAATCTGACATATATATAGAAAAGTAGGCATTTACAAACTTGAGTGTAACAGCAGTGGTGCTTTGTACTTAGGACGGAGCAGTACGACATTTGAGGTAAGACACAAAAAGCATGGAAATGTGGCACTAGCCATTAAACAGTTTCAGAACATCTCAGCGAAGAAAACCACCACCCTACTACAATTAAAACCGACGTGAAAATAATCAGACGCAGTAAAAAAAAAAAAAAAAAAAAAAAAAAAAAAAAAAAAAAAAGAGGCTAATACGACAAGAGAATTTCCAAATTCAAAAGATAGTCACATAAAATACATAATAAACCACCAAACACACGTTAGCAAAATGGTTCAAATGGCTCTGAGCGCTATGGGACTTAACTTCTGAGGTCATCAGTCCCCTAGAACTTAGAACTAGTTAAACCTAACTAATCTAAGGACATCACACACATCCATGCCCGAGGCAGGATTCGAACCTGTGACCGTAGCGGTCACGCGGTTCCAGACTGTAGCGCCTAGAACCGCACGACCACCCCGGCCTGCAAACGTTAGCAACCAGACTTTATTTAAGCTAGTAAAACATCTAGTAGACAAATAGTAACCCTCAGCTAGCCACCAAAAAAACATTATCATTTAAACCACGCAAACAGCCCATCCTTCCCCCAGTACATACTAAACAATATACATATTAAACAACATTAGCAGAGCAGTAATTGGAACACACGCACACACACACACAAACACACACACAAGTACACGTACTCGAGTTAAGAAATACTCTATCTGATCTAAAGCACATGGATACCAGATAGCGATCACAGGTACCTGGACCTCTGTTAGTGGGCGTAAATGTGGAGTGTATCTACCCTTGGCGTTTATGACAGCTTGAACTCTGCTGGGGACCCTTTCACGAGCTGTCTGTATGTCTGTGGAGGAATATCAGCCCTTTGTTCCTGAAAAGATGAAACCAGAAGAATTAGGGATGTTCGACGCCGAGGTCTGGAGTGAAGGCAACGCTGTAACTCATCCCAGAAGTGTTCCATTGGGTTCAGGTCGGGACTGTGGATAGGCCAGCCGGTTTCAGGAATGCTGTTGTCCAGAAACCATTGCCTCATAGTTGCTGTTTTACGACAGGTTGCCTTCTCATCCTGATAGAATCATCGCCTTCGAACAGTTTCTCTATTACGCACGATACACAGTCCTGTGAAATACGCTTATATTCTTCCGCGTTTAGCGTTTTCTAAAGCGCAATAAGCACTCTGACCACGATAAACGCCCCCATACCGTAACACCGCCTCCTGCTTACTTTACTGTTGCCGCATGATGACAGGTTACGTTCTCCAGACATTCATCAACCCAAACCTTTCCATGGTATTGTCACAGGGTACAGCGCAATTCACCATTCCAAATCACTATTTCCCAGTCATCCACTGCCCAGTGGCATAGCTATATACACCACTTCAATCGCCCTTTAGCACTGACTTGAGAAATGCAAATGTGTGGCTTGTACCGCATAGTTTCTAACACCTACCTATAGTCATGATACTAGCAGTTTGTAAGTTACAAGTTATTTCTTCCTATGATTTCTTGCGATTTTGTACAGCCCCCTTCCGCAATGCTCGACGGCTCCTATCGGCAGTAAATGAAGTCTACCTGGTTAAGACCTGAATGGTCAAGAGAGGGCAGGATTCGGTTACGATTGTGGACGGGGCCGTATTCAGTTAGTATTGGTTGCCTTTTATAGTTACACACATTTACTTTTAAAACAGTAATTCCAGACTCAACAATGAATAAAAAAAATACCACACGTTATTAATGAAGGAATAAACAGCTGTGTAAATAATAGTGTTTTCAGTGCGTTGCAATATAGCAAATCACCATAAAATACAGATACAGATAATGTTTAAAAAACAACCACTGTGACCACGACTGAAGGCCCTATACGCCAAGAATGGCAATAAATTAAGAATGTTTAAGAACTCGCTACAACTTACAAATTACAGGTATTGAAATATTAAAAGAAAGTCGCCACAAACACCACAGAAGGCATCAGTCGCCAGGAATGGCAGTAAATAATGGTTTAAGGCTTACTGCTAAAATATAAATACCAAATAGGATTTTAAAGCAAATGACCACAATCACGGCTGCAGGTCTTACACGCCAGGGACGGCAATAATATAACAAAATTTGAAACCTACTGTAAAACAGCAAATACAATAGTTAATTAAAAACACAAGCAACTGATCCAGACGGTGCTCCAGGAATGGACCTCTGAGAAGGTCCGGCAGCAAACACTTCCGCGAGCAATGAGATAGGCAGCCAAGAGTTGCATTCACTTCACATGGTGGTAACTCACACAAGTGGCAGTCTAATGAATGACTAATCATAATTATGCTGAAGCTACCAGACGTCCAATAAACCAAATGCAACGATGGAACAATACGCCAAAGCCGGAAACGGCGGTCTGCACTACGTCCCCAGAATACTGTGTTTAGAGCGCCCGAAACGAGAAAGGAGCCACTACCAGATTTCTGTCCGATTCCACAGACCCGAAAATCTGAACAAACAAGTCTCAGTACAGAACACCAGACAAACTAACAGTAACTAAAACCGCACTCGATTTGCGTGCGAGACAAAACCGAAATGTAACCAACCAGAATCAGCAACCACACGTCGTTGCGGAAACAATCTTAAAGCGAGCCAAAACCAAGTACCAAATGAGTGACATCAAATTCATTAGGCACACAAACGCTCACTGAACTCAACGTGACAACTCTGACGACGGTTGGCAGAATGAAACAAATCTCTCCACTGCTTTATTAATTCACAGTTGAGTAACCACACCGTCTACTCACTGAGCCAAGTGCTTTTAACACAGTAGGGTCTACAAGTACTAATCGGTACGCAGATCCGCCAAACTGCACATGACGGCGCGATGATAATCTGTCTCAACATCACATATGTACTACAGGGCCCACACGGGTGTCTGACTCCGCTCTACTTGGATTGAAACGCACTCATCTTAAAGCTTGCTGGATCCGGTTTATGACAAGGTCGTGCACCCTCGTGACCACAGCCCTTCCATCTGGCAGTCCATCCGTGCCGCCAGCAGTCCCGGCGTTTTCTCACACTGTGCGGGCCTGGCTCCTCCTGAGTCCCCAACCGATCTGGCACACCCACACGACCCGGAAAGATAGGGCTACATTTACTACATACCGATAACCGCCGCTGCTGCCACTAACGGACAGGCAACAGGCAACGCTTGCGAAACCAAGTGGCGTCAGTCAACATAAGCTGAAGACAAACAACCGCAACCATGCCAACTAAACATTACCGTCTGGCCTGCAACAGAGGGTGGCAACCTACAAACAGCACCAATGCGAGCCGCAGCACGGCTCACTGATCTTGGTTTATCTGTGGTCGTTCCTTCGCATTTCCACTTCGCAATCACATCATCAACAACCGACTTGGGCAGCTGTAAAACGGGTAACGTCCCTGATGGACTTGTTGCTCAGTTGACGTCCAATGATTAGTCGACATTCGAAGTTATTGAGCTCTGCTGACGGAGATATTCTGCAGATACTGCTTCTCTAACTGGCAACGCAATTCTCCCCCCCCCCCCTCCTTTTATAGTACCGGTCACATTATGTGGTTAACTCCGCGTTATAAAAGAAAAAAAAATGTTGACTATTCGCAACCCGTGATTAATCAGATCCGGAGACGATCATTAAATGATCAGAACTACACTCCTGGAAATGGAAAAAAGAACACATTGACACCGGTGTGTCAGACCCACCATACTTGCTCCGGACACTGCGAGAGGGCTGTACAAGGAATGATCACACGCACGGCACAGCGGACACACCAGGAACCGCGGTGTTGGCCGTCGAATGGCGCTAGCTGCGCAGCATTTGTGCACCGCCGCCGTCAGTGTCAGCCAGTTTGCGGTGGCATACGGAGCTCCATCGCAGTCTTTAACACTGGTAGCATGCCGCGACAGCGTGGACGTGAACCGTATGTGCAGTTGACGGACTTTGAGCGAGGGCGTATAGTGGGCATGCGCGAGGCCGGGTGGACGTACCGCCGAATTGCTCAACACGTGGGGCGTGAGGTCTCCACAGTACATCGATGTTGTCGCCAGTGGTCGGCGGAAGGTGCACGTGCCCGTCGACCTGGGACCGGACCGCAGCGACGCACGGATGCACGCCAAGACCGTAGGATCCTACGCAGTGCCGTAGGGGACCGCACCGCCACTTCCCAGCAAATTAGGGACACTGTTGCTCCTGGGGTATCGGCGAGGACCATTCGCAACCGTCTCCATGAAGCTGGGCTACGGTCCCGCACACCGTTAGGCCGTCTTCCGCTCACGCCCCAACATCGTGCAGCCCGCCTCCAGTGGTGTCGCGACAGGCGTGAATGGAGGGACGAATGGAGACGTGTCGTCTTCAGCGATGAGAGTCGCTTCTGCCTTGGTGCCAGTGATGGTCGTATGCGTGTTTGGCGCCGTGCAGGTGATCGCCACAATCAGGACTGCATACGACCGAGGCACACAGGGCCAACACCCGGCATCATGGTGTGGGGAGCGATCTCCTACACTGGCCGTACACCACTGGTGATCGTCGAGGGGACACTGAATAGTGCACGGTACATCCAAACCGTCATCGAACCCATCGTTCTACCATTCCTAGACCGGCAAGGGAACTTGCTGTTCCAACAGGACAATGCACGTCCGCATGTATCCCGTGCCACCCAACGTGCTCTAGAAGGTGTAAGTCAACTACCCTGGCCAGCAAGATCTCCGGATCTGTCCCCCATTGAGCATGTTTGGGACTGGATGAAGCGTCGTCTCACGCGGTCTGCACGTCCAGCACGAACGCTGGTCCAACTGAGGCGCCAGGTGGAAATGGCATGGCAAGCCGTTCCACAGGACTACATCCAGCATCTCTACGATCGTCTCCATGGGAGAATAGCAGCCTGCATTGCTGCGAAAGGTGGATATACACTGTACTAGTGCCGACATTGTGCATGCTCTGTTGCCTGTGTCTATGTGCCTGTGGTTCTGTCAGTGTGATCATGTGATGTATCTGACCCCAGGAATGTGTCAATAAAGTTTCCCCTTCCTGGGACAATGAATTCACGGTGTTCTTATTTCAATTTCCAGGAGTGTATAAACCGATTAAAATTACTTGACAGTTGATGTCTGTCACTTCTCCATAGAGTGTTGCCACATCGGCTACCGCTCTATTATAGGCGAAACAGAAACACGGCGGGTCTCTCCACAAATGCTGTGAATGTGTAATGCGGAGCAATGTTGGAAGCGGCCGCCTCGAGGTATGACGGAAATGCGTGATATTCTGTCGCCAGCTGTTTTTAAGTGACCGATGACTGAACTACGACAGACGAAGCGTTTTGTAGTCCTGAATTTAAACTCATGTTCTAACCTAAGCACAACCTCGTGGTGTTCAATGGATCCAATAAAACCGCGGCCAGCAATCTGCGGCAGAACTGAAATCACGACCGCTTTATTCGTGGCGATTAAAGCTAACCTCTTCGAGCAAACTCGACAGAAAAATTTCAGTTTCAACACTAAAAGAAAGCTGTAAATTCATGCTATCGCACGTTACCTCACACTGGCTACAGGAGTTGCCGCGTTACTAACCGATGAGCAGTCATCGTTTGCACTTGGTTGCAAATTATACCTGTAGACGACACAGGCAGACAGCAAATAAATAAGAACGATACGAAGAAAGATAAGAGCAAATAAAAAATTCAATATGTCGATGACGCGGCAAGGTATTAGAAAATTAAAAAAATATATTTGAACAAATTAATTGAATAAAAATAATAATCGATTTCTTTAGATTAGGTTTAAAAAATTAAAAAAAAAACGTTCAGTGCATCTGACGAGGTTTGAACCGACCTTTTATACATAATATATGAAATATATTCGCAGTTACGAATATTGACAACCATCAGCTGTATAACGGGCTGACGGCAATGAACCTTGTGCTGTACGGGGTCTCGACCCTGAATTCTCCGCTTATCGCGAGCGTCACCTTACTATTTGGCCATCCGAACATGAATCAGGGCCAGACCCAAACTTCCATATACCATCAACCACGGGTCTACAACCTGAACTCATACATCTATTATGTGTACTTCGTACAAGGGAGATATTTTACTTATCGTCTCTCGCCCGGTGTCGACAGGTAAGTACGATATTGCAGTTCAAAAATGTTCAAATGTGTGTGAAATCTTATGGGACTTAACTGCTAAGGTCATCAGTCCCTAAGCTTACACACTACTTAACCTAACTTATCCTAAGGACAAACACACACACCCATGCCCGAGGGAGGACTCGAACCTCCGCCGGGACCAGCCGCACAGTCCATGACTGCATCGACCCAGACCGCTCGGCTAATCCCGCGCGGCGATATTGCAGTGTCTACCTTATTCCAATTTTCGACGAAATGTTCCTTCGGGCATGCATTTCCTCTTAAGGCTTTTTCACTAATCACTGCGGTACGTGTTAAGTTGTTAACTTTTCTGACTCTTGTGTCCAAGTCGCAACGATGAATTACAGCCTTCAAAAATTCGGGTTCAGGAAATGTCGTGCAAAGCTTATCTAATATAAGCCGATCTCTGTGATTACAATAAGTATACACAGGATGCTCAAAAATTCCCCTTAAAAACTCCTAGGACTTGTAGAGGGGGCTGAGTAGATAATATTTTGAATTGGAACCTATGTCCGGAAACGTAACTTTTCCATACTATGGGGAGGGGGGGGGGGTTTGAAAAGTCCGTGCAAAAATAAAAACTACTTACGTGTTTGAGGTAAACCTTTTTTTGAATTTTTCGACATAGTCTGCTTTTAGACTTATACACTTCGTCCAATGCGGCTCTAATTTGTTGATTCCTTCCGAATAATAGCAGTTGTCCAAGTCTGCAAAATAGCTGTTAGTTGCTGCAATCACCTCTTCGTTTGAATAAAATCTTTGTCCCACTAGCCATTTCTTCAAATTGGGGAACAAATAGTAGTCTGAAGGTGCCAAGTCTGGAGAATAGGGGGGATGTGAAACGAGTTGGAATCCTATTTCCATTAATTTTGCGACCACAACTGCTGAGGTGTGTGCTGTTGCATTGTCGTGATGAAAAGGACTTTTTTCGGTCCAATCGCCGGCGTTTTTCTTGCAGCTCGGTTTTCAAACGGCCCAATAACGATGAATAATAGTCACCTGTAATAGTTTTACCATTTTCCAGATAGTCAATGAGGATTATCCCTAGAGAATTCCAAAAGACAGTCGCCATAACCTTTCCAGCCGAAGGAATGGTCTTCACCTTTTTTTGTGCAGATTCTCCCTTGGTAACCCATTGTTTAGATTGTTGTTGGGTCTCAGGAGTATTCTAATGTATCCATGTTTCATCCACAGTGACGAAACAACGCTTAAAGTCCTGCGGATTCTTCCTGAACAGCTGCAAACCATCCTTGCAATACCTCACACGATTCCGTTTTTGGTCAATCGTAAGCAATTGCGGAACCCGTCTTGCGGATAGCTTTCTCATGTCCAAATGTTTATGCAAAATATTATGTATCCTTTCATTCGAGATGCCAACAGCACTAGCAATCCCACACACCTTAACTCTTCTGTCATCCATCACCATATCATGGATTTTATCAATGATTTCTGGAGTCGTAACCTCCACAGGGCGTCCAAAACGTTCATCGTCACTTCTGCCCATATGGCCACTCTGAAAATTTTTAAACCACTTATAAACTGTTCTCATTAGTCTCCTGAGGAGTTTTGCCTTTCATAAAGTAATGATTAATCACCACACGAAATTCTTTTTCGTCCATTTTTTGACAATCACTCGACTTCCCCGATTCACACGAATGTCAAACACAAAGAAATAGACCAATATGGCTGAAACTTGGTGTGCGTTCCTTCCAAAGATGCTACTAACTAAACATGACCTCGATACGCGCCTGTGGTACCATCTCTCGAACTTTGCACGGACTTTTCAAACGCCCCTCGTACATCCATTTGAAAACATGTTGTAACGCGAGAACTTTTCCAGTATTGTATTAGGCGTGACCTAGTACATCGCTTGTTTTACAGTCGCACTCATTAATAACGAGAGAAACAAAAGGGAAACTTAATCCGTTTCCACAAAGACTATGATTTGAACCACTGTTGTCCTTTTCAAAGGAGGGTTAGCAGTCTGATGTGGCCACCATCAAGTTCGGGTATGCGATGAAGTCAGACTTTGTGGATAACGATCTTGATAAAGGTGACGAGCAGCTCTTCCATTACTGTGAGCTGCGGCGTACAGGAGGATCAGGTCTGTGTAGTCTGCAAAGGTCTACTCGACCATTTTCGTCTAACACTCACAGACATATGTATGAGGCTCGAACCAGGTGAGAGAGGCAGGACAGACGCCAAATGACATCAGCCAGTCCTGCGTAAGCACCCCACCCCCCGTACCGCCACCTATCATGACTGCCCTGTTTCATATCCACCTAGCAAACATGTTTCCAGACGGCTGTAGCAGGGAAACAGTACGTTTCCGGACATGGTTCCAGTTCAAAATATTATCTACTCAGTCTCCTATACAAGTCTTTGAAGTTTTAAGTGGAATTTTAGAGTACCCTGTACTTGATGCGGAATCGTGTCTTGTGTGGAAGGATCCGGTAGTGTTTGGTTAGTGCCATCTATGAAACGTGTGTATTTCGCTAGCATCTGAGACGTGGGACATACGGAACGCAGGATTTGGTGTAGATGGGGCCTTACTCAGTTACCGTTGATTGCTCAGTAAACACGTACACTTTATTTAAGGAAATAAGTTTTTAAAAACAATTATTTCTAAAAAATTGACTGTAACACAAGTTACACTGACGGCTGAAGGCCTTATTAAGAAAGAATTCAAAATTATTTTTGGGCTGAGGGCCACAAGGAATACTTCAGAACAACTAGTGGCTGAAGGCCTGAATTACAAGTGAGGAAGACAACTACACTTTGAAAATACCAAAATAATTTTTAAAATAATCATTAAAAAATTGAATGTAATACAAGCTACACTGATGGCTGAGGGCCTTATTAAGAAATAACTCAAATTATTTGTCGGCTGAAGGCCACAAGCAATACTTCAGAACAATTAACACCTGAAGGCCTGAATTAAAAATGAAGAAGACAATTCTACGTTAAAAATACCAAAATAATTTTTAAAACAACCAAATAAAGAAATTTACTGTAGCACGAACTACACTGACGGCTGAAGGCCTGATTAAGAAGAATTCGAATTATTTGTCGGCTGAAGGCCACAAGCAATAAGAATAATTTAAACAAATTTTATTTTTTAAACAACTGACACAATCAGACCAAATAAAGAAGGGAGTGATCCACAGACAGTGCTCCAAGGATCGACCTGGGAAAGTCCCTCGAACGTAAGTAAGACGAGACAAGCAGCCCAGTGTTATACTCACGTAACAGGATGGCAACTCAAACCAGTCACAGTTAACGCAAGACCAACACTCTCGCAAAATCTACCTAACGTCCGATGCCCAGTGCACGATAGAATAACCCATGCCAGGCAGACTGGCGGTCTACACTCCTGACATCGTAAAACGACAGACATTATACAAGAGAACATGTTCAAACGCATGACTAATCCGATGTAATCACAACAATGTGCCTCCACGAATCCAGTATGCAGAGAGCGTTAAAATGACTGCTCATTCAAAACCACACTAGATGCACACGGATCGGCTGGCCGGTGTGGCCGTGCGGTTCTAGGCGCTACAGTCTGGAACCGCGCGACCGCTACGGACGCAGGTTCGAATCCTGCCTCGGGCATGGATGTGTGTGATGTCCTTAGGTTAGTTAGGTTTAAGCAGCTCTAAGTTCTAGGGGACTGATGACCACAGCAGTTAAGTCCCATAGTGTCAGAGCCATTTTAACCATTTTTACACACGGATCCACGAAAACAATTCCACAAATAACTCAGACAATACTAAAACCAGTCACTGTGGAGCAACACGGACGAATTACAAGTCGATACAAATACAGAGAACCCAGAAGCCGTCGGAAGATCAAATACACATCTCCGTTGAGACGACCGACCGAACGACCAACCAACGATCGCTCTCGATCAAGTGACGCAAGGCCCAGTATGAATCGCCAACTAACGGCTTGTTGCCATGAGGAGCGAGTAACAGTAAGATGGGGGCTCAGGTAGTAAGCATAACGCTCCTGTGAACGGGAACGCGTTATGCAGATCTTGGTGTCTCTCGCATCCATCTAGAAAAGGTAATGATTTTACTATTTCATATTTCTAGTTTTTACTGAGTTTAACGAAGGCGATGTTGGCCTGATATGTTCGACGATGCCCTTTGGCTACACTGACTAAAGGATTCTTAAGAAATACCAAATTAAGGTATTTACTATTTCAATAGGTGATCTGTTTATACATGCTTATAGGTATCCAAGTCTGCACAACGCGATCGCGATTCTTAAATGTATTTGTTCTCTGTTTTCTATTTAGATAACCTGAAGATGCGTAAATAAGGCGAAACGCGTCGTTGAAAAATAAAAAAACTAAAATTGCTAACAAGACTGTTTTTAACCAATGCCGTTAAATAATTTAAAAAATACCTTACAGTTGCAGCATCTCCCATGATGACATGCCATCTATTGAATGTGTTTTGCGAAGCCAGACAGATGAAATAATTTAATTTGGCTAGCAGCTGGTGTGTGGCGGAGTCTTTTTGACTGCAGTGTGGGACGGCTGCTGGCGGAAGTGGCTCGCCAGCGCCAGATAAGCGCGTGCTGTAGTGTGGGGCAGCACCTGCCGGCCGGCGGCCATTCATGCCATTCTCTCCATTCAGAGCGGCCCAGCTGGTCAGCGGCGCGGGACGCCACAGCTGACCAGGCCGCCCCTGTACCACTCGCCTCCGCAGCTGCCTCCGCTCTCAGCTGGCGGTAAATACTACCTGCCACCTGCCTCGCTCTCTGTATGTCTTTGGCGCCATTACCGTCGCTGTCTAACCGCCGACCACCACTCTAGCCCACTTAAATAAATGATTCGTGTTTTGGCAAGCCGGTAGAAGTGACAGAATGTGGAAATCATTACCCCTGTCAAAATTATTACGCGACAAGAGTGAGTCCATCACAACAATGGCATAGAAACTGAAGAAAGACAAGCTTGCTTTTAAAAAATATGCACTAGATCCAGGTACGTACTTAAAAAGAATGAAGCTGTCTCATTTGGGCTGCTACTTTATTAGATGTGTATTTGATTTATTTCTGTTACAAGCTTCTTTCTTGCTTTATGGATGGTACACAGCTCTTTTTGCTAGACTCTGCTAATGACCGAAAATCATTAATATAAGATGTACATTTATACACTGCTGGCCATTAAAATTGCTACACCTAACAACCCTACCACAAAAAAGGTCAAAATTTAATAATGATTGTGGTGTTGCTCACGCTGCTAAACACTGCATTTTCGGGCAACAACAAAGTTATTATGCGGCAGGTGTCATTAGAGCACAGTTAATAAAGTCATTTCATGTAATAATGAATAAATTATGCACTCATCTTTTCGTGTTTCCAACGCTGGTCTCGTTGTAAAATCATAGCTCAATCGTCGAAAATCTAGGTGGTGATGATTCCAAGCTCGGATGCAAAGAGGCCTAGGTTTCATTCTGCGATATTCAAAAGTTATGTAGATGCGCTTCACAGACCATTCTTGAAGATTACACTTTTGCAGGACAATGGTGATGTAAAAAAGTAATCAGCACTCCGAATTTAAGTTACACTTCTTTTTTATTACTTTTGCTGCAATATCACGCAACACACAAAACATCACTTCACAATACAAAACATACTTGAAAACATCTTCCTCACTGTTAAAGTTCACATTTTAAAAGCTGACTACAATATGCGTCTTTCCAACATGGCGTCCAACTGTCCAAGACTTGACTTTCTCAAGGTCCGACTCTCTAACTAATAACCGCTTACGCGCCCAAAAAATCAAGAGTTACAAGTACGTCAAAGATCATAGTGACAAAAGAAAGAATACACATAAGAATAATATCATTGCAACATAAACATATCGATGTATTAAAGTACCTCTACATTAATGAAATCAAATATGAATGTTGTGTCAGAAATATGTTAACTACTTTACAGAAACACAGTAGAATATTGCTGGTATCGAGAGGTTGAATTGAGGTGCCGTAATGGTTACGTAATTCAAATACCATTACAACCTCGAAGATGACGTGCTACAAACGCGAAATTTAACCGACAGGAAGAAGATGCTTTGATATGCAAATGATTAGCTTTTCAGAGCATTCACACAAGGTTGGCGCCGGTGGCGACACCTACAACGTACTGTCATGAGGAAAGATTCCAACCGATTTCTCATACACAAACAGCAGCTGACCGGCGTTGCCTGGTGAAACGTTGTTGTGATGCCTCATGTAAGGAGGAGACATGCGTACCATCACGTTTCCGACTTTGATAAAGGTCGGATTGTAGTCTATCGCGATTGCGGTTTATCGTATCGCGACATTGCTGCTCGCGTTGCTCGAGATCCAATGACTGTTAGCAGAATATGGAATCGGTGGGTTCAGGAGGGTAATACGGAACGCCGTGCTGGATCCCAACGGCCTCGTGTCACTAGCAGTCGAGATGACAGGCATGGCTGTAACGGATCGTGCAGCCATGTCTCGATCCCTGAGTCAACAGATGGGGACGCTTGCAAGACAACTGCACGAACAGTTCGACGACGTTTGCAGCAGCATGGATTATCAGCTCGGAGACCGTGGCTGCGGTTACCCTTGACGCTGCATCACAGACAGGAACGCCTGCGATGGTGTACTCAACGACGAATCTGGGTGCACGAATGACAAAACGTCATTTTTTCGGATGAATCCAGGTTCTGTTTACAGCATCATGATGGTCGCATCCGTGTTTGCGACATCGCGGTGGACGCACATTGGAAGCGTGTATTCGTCATCGCCATACTGGCGTATCACCCGGCGTGATGCTACGGGGTGCCATTGGTTACACATCTCGGTCACCTCTTGTTTGCATTGACGGCACTTTGAACAGTGGACGTTACATTTCAGATGTGTTACGACCCGTGGCTCCAACCTTCATTCGATTCCTGCGAAACCCTACATTTCAGCAGGATATTGCTCGACCGCATGTTGCATGTCAATGTACAGGCCTTTCTGGATATAGAAAATGTTCGACTGCTGCCCTGGCGAGCACATTCTCCAGATCTCTCACCAACTGAAAACGTCTTGTCAATGGTGGCCGAGCAACTGGCTCGTGACAATACACCAGTCACTACTCTTGATGAACTGTGGTATATCGTGTTGGAGCTGCATGGGCACCTGTACCTGCACACACCATCCAAGCTCTGTTTGACTCAATGCCCAGGCGTATCAAGGCCGTTATTACGGCAGAGGTGGTTGTTCTGGGTACTGATTTCTCAGGATCTATGCACCCAAATTGCGTGAAAATGTAATCACATTTCAGTTCTAGTGTAATATATTTGTCCAATGAATACCCGTTATCTGGATTTCTTCTTGGTGTAGCAATTTTAATGGCCAGTAGTGTATTAACGGTAAGAAGAAACACATTCCACACACAATAAGGCGATCGTTGTATTTTTGCCTCTGTGGATGCTAATAACCAGAAAGTAAAACAAAACGCTAAATGATGTGTCGATCCTTCTTGCACATGGAATCGCATGTATATACATACTTCTTAAGTGTGGCATGTTGTTTTCTTGGTGGTGGCCTTCAGGCCGAAGACTGGTTTTATGTAGCTCTCCATGCTAGTCTATCCTGTTTAGGCCTCTTCATATCTGCATAATTACCGCAGCTTGCTTACTGTATTCAAGCCTTAGTCTCCCATCACAATCCCCTCCTCATTTGTTATTCGATCTACTGATGTAATCTTCAGCATTCTTTCGTAGCACCATACTTCAAAAGCATGTAGTTTGAATTTCCTATGATCCACATTTCACTTTTATAGAAGGCTACACTCCAGACAAATGCCTTCAGAATAGACTCCCTTAATTTTATTCGACGTTAACAGTTTCTTTTTCCTTGCTATTGTCTGCCGGCATTTTATATTGACTCTACTTCTGCCTGTATCGGTCATTCTGGTGTCCGAACAGCGAAACTCATCTTCTTTCAGCGTCTCATTTCCTAACGTATGTTTCTCAGCTTCGTCCAAATTAATTCCATTATCGGTATGCATGTGACGGCATGCGTACTTAATATGTTCTAAAACGTCGCGCATAAAAACCGGATTTTTCTGTGCTCATACATCGGATTCTGTTGATGATCAAAAGTAGGTTCAAGTGTTCTGGATAGCCCTAGAGTTAGGGACCATTTATACAGTCAACAGAAAGATCGTCTTAGTATCATTATCCTATAGCACAGCGTCAAAGTGTGAATATTACAAACCTTCTCCTGCTTCGAAAAATGGAGCAAGTCGGTTGGTACTTTTTGCATTTGCTGTGCTCTACGGTGGGCTTGATGGGACTTGTGGAAGCACCATTAGTTCATGGGCGTTCCTCAGGAAACCCCTCAACAAGAGTGTTTTTTTAATTATATTTTCGCCGTCACAAACGTACCAAAAGCCAGCCGACGATTTTAAGACGGCTATGCACAACAAATGGCTGAATTTTTTGCAATATATTCTTTATATCCTGATCTCGGATACCCTTTAATTATTTTTTGATTTCCAGGATACGGAGGTTCAAAGTTACCCTGCTTCTACACGTAAAATATGGTACGAGCCGAAATCTAAATAACAAATAACAGCATCAAGTTGCTCAAATTTTAACGGTATATTCTCTAGTGATTTATCTAGAAGATTTTCAGAAATCTTTATACATTATCGAATAACACCCCGAAACTTTATTTTGAGTACCAAACCCAGCCACGGCTTCCAAGACGGCAACGTACTGCAAATGCTGTAACTTTTACGATGTATTCCTAAGCACCCGATCTCGAACAATCTTAAAAATTCTCTTCAATACTTCATTCGTTTCCGAGTTACAGAGGTTCAAATTTACCCCAATTGTACATGTAAAATACACACGTAAAATCCAGTGCGTGGTGAGCACGTAGTTTATAAAGTGACGTAGCATGGGGAAATATGCTCTAAAGTGTCTCCGTCATCATCTGGGACCTCCATGCTGTAGTACTGAGGGACATTCAACTTTTTTTTTTTGCATGTAAAATCCAGTCTGAGATGTAAAACTATTTGCTTTATTCCAATTGGCATAGGTAAAGTATCTACATTTAGCTGACCAATACATTTCTTTTCATATGAGTTACATGCCCTGCTGCAGCAGGTAAAAGAAGGTAACCAGAGGAATAATGCTGGAGCACAAAAAATGCGAATATTTTACTATTTATTTAAAAGACTGTGATTGAAAAGTGAGGTACCAGTTGATTCTTCCTTCCTCAGCACCTTTTAAAATTTTCCCAAAAATTTTGGCCTGTGAACCTATTTACGTTTTTTTGTGTTGCCAGAAAAAACAGTGACAGTGGCAAATAGACGGAAAAGTAATAAATAATGGAAGATAGTAGACGGTGGTTATGTTATAGAAAGAGTGAAGGAGACAATGGCAGTGTGAGAGAAAGAGAGGGACTCGGTGGCCGTGGGACTTAGTTGACAGTGAAAGAATAGTGTTAGGAAACGAGTGAAGGCGACAGTGCCTGGAGAGGGGGGCAGAGGGGAAAGAGAAGGGGGTGATAGCGAGTGACAATGAGAGACAGAGTACATGACAATGAAAACGTGAGACAGCAGACTCGCAGGGTAGGCCGCACTGTTTGGGGCGCCTTGCCATGGTTCGCGCGGCTTCCCCCGTCGGAGGTTCGAGGCCTCCCTCGGGTATGGGTGTGTGTGTTGTCCTTAGCGTAAGTTCGTTTAAGCTAGCTTAAATAGAGTGTAAGCCTAGGAACCGATGACGTCAGCAGTTTGGTCCACAGGAACTTACCGCAAATTGAAACTGAAGAAATTGAGAACAGACAGCAGCAGTAGGAAGTGAGTAAGAAGGACGTAATGAGATATTAGCAATAAGAGAGAGCAATATGGAGACAGTGACAGTGAGAAGAGAGTGTAGTAGTAGTAGGACAAAACGGAAGGGGCTATGCCTGTGACGCTGGAGAATGAGACTCACAGAGATAGTGAATTGTGCTAAATGAGTGAGTGAGAATGGGAAAGTGCGACATACAGCGATGGAGTAGTGGGTCTGAGTGAGTTACAGTTAGGGGAGCTTGTGGGAGTTTGAGACGCTGCATGCTAAAAAAAAAAATCTTTTTTGGGGAAAATTTTTAATGGCGCTGAGGACGATAGGACGAGGCAGCTGGTATCGACTTTTCAGAGTCTTTTAAATAAACAGGAACATATTCGCTTTTTTTTGTACTATAAAAGAAGAATTTTGCGTGTTTTATCGATTTTCATGGTGCAATATCTTTACGAAACACCGTTTATTCCATTCAACTGCACTTCTGAGTCCGTAGTTGGCTGTGACAGAATTACATTGTCATCAACACTGTATTTGTATTGTTTTTATTTGTCGAGTAATGTACGATTCTGAACTAAACAAAACTCCGTCTGAACAGGCCTCAGAAAGCCCTACGGTATCGATCGAGCGCTGTGTCATCCTCTGCCTTTGGACGTCACTGGATGCGGATATGGGTATGTGCTCAGCATACGACCCTCCTCAGTTGTGCCCAGAATCGCTACAAGTAACTTCTCAACTGGCTTTGTGGTGTCACCGCCAGACACCACACTTGCTAGGTGGTAGCCTTTAAATCGGCCGTGGTCCGTTAGTATACGTCGGACCCGCGTGTCGCCACTATCAGTGATTGCAGACCGAGCGCCGCCACACGGCAGGTCTAGTCTAGAGACTCCCTAGCACTCGCCCCAGTTGTACAGCCGACTTTGCTAGCGATGGTTCACTGTCTACATACGCTCTCATTTGCAGAGACGACAGTTTAACATAGCCTTCAGCCTACGTCATTTGCTACGACCTAGCAAGGCGCCATATTCAGTTACTACGAATGTATTCTGAACAGATAATATTGTGCATCATGTACCGTCAAGAGCGACGTTCATCATTAATGGATTAAAGTTAAGTATCAAACTAATTACGTCCGCTTTCTGAATTCTAATTCCTTGTCATGTTCCAGACCTCACGTCAGTATAGTCCTTCCCTCCTCACGCCAGCCTGCGTGAGCTAAAACGCGTGCATTTCTGCCTCCACTAGTAACACGGTGTTGGCTCTTCTGCCAACACAACAGGCTTCACAAGGGCTGTGTGCATCCCGCTTGCCAACAGCGCTTGGTAGAGCGTGACGGTGACCCATCCAAGTGCTAGCCAAGCCCAACAGCACTTAACTTCGGTGAGCTGACGGGAACCGGTGTTACCACGGGGAGTAAGACCTTTTGCTGTACTGTGCAGTTGGTTTATGACATTTCATTGGCGAGTTCTTGCTCTGTTTACTTTTATTTCAATATCAGTCATGTTTTTTGATATTTGACAACTTGGGACGCCAAAATATGCTAACGACTTCGTTCGGCTTCAATCGACGGCTGGCTTTCTCGCCGCTAGGTGCGCTAGTGTCGCGGCAGGTGTCAGACGTTTCGCAGCAGTGAGTGGTAATAGCGCAGCCAGCGGCCGCTAGCAGTGGCGTGTGACTGCTCGGCGCCGTACCATTCGGTCCCCCACTCCCCCCGACGTCCGTTGGACTCGCCGGCTCCCCTCCCCCTCTGTACAACCGGCACCGGAAGGAAGCAGCCGGGGTGTGGTGCGGAAGCGCCGGTGTGGCGCTGCCAGTTGCCGGATGTCGCTCTTCTTCCTGCGCGTCTGGCTACCGGCTCTAGCCCGTCACTCAGCCGTCGCTACAGCACGTGGGAAACCAGTAAACGGCCGACACGGCTTCCGCCGCCGTTTAGGCGAACGAGTTTGCGGCCAAAATGAGGGCTATTTGACAGCCAGAAGGCAGCGTGTTGTCCGCTTTCACAGGCAGACATGGGTGTATAACTGATTCGAGTATACCCACAGAGATACAGAATACGACGGGCGTTCAATAAGTAATGCAACACGCTTTTTTTCTCGACCAATGGCTCAAATGGCTCTGAGCACTATGGGACTTAACATCTGAGGTCATCAGTCCCCTGGAACTACTTAAACCTAACTAACCTAAGGATATCACACACATCCATGCCCGAGGCAGGATTCGAACCTGCGGCCGTAGCGGTCGCGCGGTTCCAGACTGAAGCGCCTAGAACCGCTTGGCCAAACCGGCCGGCTCTCGACCAATTTCGCTTGGAAAAGATGTACAATTTGTTGTGGCACATTGTGGAATATTCCCGCTTCTGCTCCTATAGCTTCAAAACGTTCCGATTGGTGGCGGCACTGTACGTACCCTTCAAAATCTAGCGCGGTTTCATTCGGTTCGGTTCCTTTTGGTTCTTTTTCGGTCTCTGCTGACGAGTGTGAAACGGTGCTTTTCCATTCTAACGCATTTTCGGTGGGATCTAGAACGATACAGTTTTGTTTTGATGGATGTTATTTTTATTGTATAAAACAGTTCACATCGCGATTTTTTATGTAAGTAAGTTCATGTGAATAAGTTTCATCAGATTTATATGAGGTGCGAACTCCTGTCCAGGGAACAGAAAGCAATCAAGGCGTTCAAACACACGGCTCAGCTTCTGTTTTAACCTGATAGAGAGTGGATCTCCTTACAAACTACCTTATTACTATTTTTTGAAAGTTGTTCTCACAGTTTTCTGATAAAAAGAGCGGTTTGCCAGATGTTGAAGAGAACAGGCTGTAAGTAGGCTGTTTATGTTTTCTTATTGGCAACGTTACGTAGCGCTCTGTATGAAACTCACTGGCTGTGCTGTGTGCAGTCTGTGGCTAGTTTACATTGTTGTCTGCCATTGTAGTGCTGGGCAGCTGGATGTGAACAGCGCGTAGCGTTGCGCAGTTGGAGGTGAGCCGCCAGCAGTGGTGGATGTGGGGAGAGAAATGGCGGAGGTTTGAAATTTGTAAGACTGGATGTCATGAACTGCTATGTATATTATGATTTTTCAACAATATTAAGGTAAATACATTGTTTGTTCTCCATCAAAATCTTTCATTTGCTAACTATGCCTTCAGTAGTTTGAATCTTTTATTTAGCTGGCAGTAGTGGCGCTCGCTGTATTGCAGTAGTTCGAGTAACGAAGATTTTTGGTGAGGTAAGTGATTTGTGAAAGGTATAGGTTAATGTTAGTCAGGGCCATTCTTTTGTAGGGATTTTTGAAAGTCAGATTGCGTTGAGCTAAAAATATTGTGTGTCAGTTTAAGCACAGTCATGTATAATTGTTTAAAGGGGACGTTTCATATGTCGACCCTTAGCCGAGGATACCTCACTGGAATCCTCTGATTTTTTTTCTTGTAGTTTGTGTAATTAGTGTAGATTTTGTTTATTGCTAGCGCGTAATCATAGAGAGAATTTCCTTTGTAGTTGCAGTATTTCATTGTTGTACAGTAAAACAGTTGTGGCATGCATGTAGATTTGCACCAAGTATTTCGCAGCTGCGCTTGCAATTAAGTAGATATTATTTTCAGTGCTATGTTAATGTGTTCTCTTATTTTTGCTCTTCAAATTGTGCTTTTCTGTGTTATCGTGTGAAATATTGTGACAATAATGGCGTGTGAAAAACCTAATACTAGGCACCAAAGTAAAATGAGAAATAATAGTGACGACGAGCGTAGCTTATCAGCACCACTGTGTAATGAGTTAACAGACATTCGAAGTAGTAATTTGGTAATTGAGCATAGGGAAATGGAGCGGGCGGCAAATAATTGGGTAGACAGTGAAACAATTAGTGAACAGGGAAGCATTATCGATCGATCGGTCGGCAACAGCTCGCCTCAGGAATTCGAAATGACAGGACACAATCTCGCAAATACTGTAGATTCAGTTTTTGGGTCCTAACCGTTTTCTCAAATAAGTCAAGACACATTTTCTGCTTGTCAAAATGTGAATGTTGCCGGTGCAAATTCACTGCCGAAAAGCACTGAGGAACATGTTTCAGACACCAGTGCATTGTTATTACAATTAATACAACAAATGGGACAAACACAGCAAAAGCTTCAAAAGTTAGACACAATGGAACAAAATCTTCAAAAGTTAGACACAATGGAACAAAATCTTCGGAACTTAGAGACCACACTTGAACAAACACGTGAAGATTTAACTACTGAGCTACATAACATTGAATCGAAATGTCAAAAAGTCCGTAATGACGTAAAAACACAAATTTGTGAGCATTTTCAACCTATTTTTTCACGGCATGAAAATGCATTACAGAATCACGAAGCAGCCATAAAAGAACTGCAAACTATTGTTCATGAAAATCATGAGACCTTGCAAGCTAAAATTGACTCAGTTGCATCTACCGATTCGGTTACGCAACTAGCAAAATCTCAGGAAAAATTAAAGGACACAGTAGATACTCTGAAAATTGGTTCAAAAAGCCACATAGAGGAAATTAGTTCATTATCAGAGAAAGTAGTTGAACTTTCGGATCAGCTAAATAATTTATCTACGAAGGTAGATGATAATCTGAATGACACAAAACCGGTAGTCTTTAATGACACAGAAGAGTGCGAGCAAATTAGGAAATTCAAACAAAATCAGAATCAAATTAATACGCAACACCAAAGAGAAATCCGAGAAGTACAAGATCAGCTGACACAGGTAATACAAGAATTACGTATTTCAGAGGACATTCGCGCTCCAATACGGGAAGAGGTACATAGAAATACGGAACAGCCACAAAATAATAACACTGGGCACTTCGGAAATTATGAAAGAAATTGGCAAGGTACACCGAATTTTGAGATGGAACCGCCGACATGCGACTCGCCGACATGATGATTTTGACTATAAGCTGTTCATTACTACACGTAAATTCAAAACATTTAAGAATTCTGGCAACGACATTCATCCACAAGCGTGGCTTCATCAATTCTCTCATTGTTTTCCTCCCAACTGGTCATTAGAACACAGATTAGAATTTATGTGTGGCTACTTAGAGAATGAACCAGCTGTAAGAATGCGATCGGTCATTCACGATTGTCACAGTGAAGGAGAATTTTATCATGCCTTCCTCTCAGCATATTGGTCTCAAGCTATACAAGACCGAGTAAAACATAGCATCATAATGATGATACATTTCAAACAATCTGAATTTTCCAGTCTTGTGAAATATTTCGAAGACATGTTACATAAGAATCAGTATCTTTCAAACCTATACAGCCCCTCAGAACTCATCCGCATTTGCTTAATCAAATTGCCTGAACATTTACGACACATTATTTTGGCAGGACGTTGCAAAGACGACATTGAAGCTTTTCAGGGACTGTTACAAGAACTGGAAATTGACACTGACAATCGCGAGATGCAAAAACAGGAAAACAATCACTACAGGTCACATCTGTCACAATTCCGTGGCGACAGAAACAATAACTGGACACGACAAGTCTATTCTTACAACGCAAATCGTGACCAAAACAGACACCACCCATATGACAACCACTGGCAGAGTAATAATAGTTACAGAGAAAGATTGCATTTCCATAGTAATGAATATGACAGAGATTACCATAGAAACAGACAATATGGGAACAAAAACAATTATTATCAAGCGAGACAGAATAACTTCAGATGCAACAGTTCAGCGTGCAGTTACGATTCCGGGAGAAATTCTCTACCACAAGACCGACAAACAAGAAACTATGTAAACTACTGACAAAACGACAGACCTGAATTCCATCAGAACTGGCGAGACTCAAACAGAGCAGGGCACTCTCGACAAGGTGAATTTGTAGAAATTAGGCCTCCTAATCCTAATAACGACGCGCGCCAACAAAGAAACAGACAATGACTCGCACCGGCAGGCAGCCACGTGCGCCGGCTGGGCTTGAGACAAATAACATAAGCTAACCTTGAGAAAAATTCCAGTGTTCCTTACCGACGTATACCACATGATAATTGCGTTAAAGTTGAAACTCTGGGTACTAGGAAGAGCAAAGGGTTACACCACATTTCACATGTAAAACCATTTATTGAAAGGTAATCTGCTTTTTAACTTTGTCTTTGCTATAAAACTTTTCACTTCACGTTTCTAATATGCTTTGTCAGACTTAGATACTGTTAACATGCAACAATGTTTTGAAGTTAACTATCCAGTCTAGAACCTAGGGAACATTTTTAAACAGAAATTACGAATGTATTGTTATAGTGAACAGACGACACAGTGTTGTATTTGTACATTCTTGCTTGTTAGTTGCACGATTACGTAACGACTATCAGGCTTACATACTTAGAACATATACTGGTACTGCTAATGAGATTTTAATGCAACATTTTGGTTTACTTGAAAATACATTCTGGATTTAAAGTACTTTCAGTGAGACACCAGATGACACAGTGGTTAGTTTATGTGACAGCTACACGATTTTATCACGACGCTACTAATGAGTGACAATTTACATTGTTGCTTTTGCGGTGTATCTGTTTTATATCTGCACAGTTTTTCTGAATTCCTCTGGAAAGTAAAACATATTTTAGTAGTAACTTTTGTGGTATAGCTACAAGGAGACAGCCTTTTCCATAGCACAACAATACGTTACAGCACAGTACTTTCTTCATCACGGCAATAAGCGTAATAACTAAGATATCTATACGCAAAGCATTTCGCTTTTGTTTATCATGAGGTAAGTACATTGACTTCTGCAGCACTTAGTTTTCGGAGGACGATAACTACGACACTTCCACAGAGATTATCTTACAACAGGATGCACAGTTTAGCGCTACAGTACACGTATTTGAGTGATTAATTTTGTACTTGAAACATTTATTTTTAAACATATTTGAAGTACAATGATACAAAGTTTTTCCGTGATACATTTCATTCCACTGCAATAATCTGTAACACCTGAGGGTATAATTACATTAATCCTCAGGGGGGTACATGCTTACTTTGTGTATCATGTGTTTGGCAAGCACAAGGAGCCCTAGCTAATATGGTATTTGCTTATACAACTTTACACATTGGTACCGTATTTCTCTAACACATAATTACACAGCTATCTGATCATTTAACTGAGAGAGACAAACTTTTTTACTATGGCAGTGACAGATGTTTACGTAATTACACCGTTGGATAACTTCACACTTATGAAATTGTATTTTGTCTGTACTTTGTGAACTGTTCATATTTTTTTGGACCCATTGCGATATTATGAGAGCTTTGAATGATATATTTGGTATGGGATCACGATTTTTAAAGTACGTTTGAGGCAGATGACACTTTTGACATGAGCAGAGAATTTTTTTTAGGTTTTGAAATTATTGGAAGAAGCTACGACGATTTTGAGAGTTGACTGAGGTGTTATGATATTATTACGATGACTATGTGTATTATGCTGTTGCGGTATGTTTATGATCAATAAGCTGATGCTATATGAGTTATTTGATTATGCTGCATATCTGTTATGATAAAATATTGAAGAAGTGTCGACGAATAAGGTAAGGAATAATGAGTAGTGGTTAGGGACTCTGGTTTGTGAAAAAGGTTGTTGAAAACCACGAATCGTACTTTAAGAGTTATGAAATGTATGTAAATGCGTGAATGTATTACAATGCCGACGAAAATTTTTTGGACACTGTTAAATCAATAGGATTTTGTTTCTACAGATTTGTAACGCAAATTCTTGACCTGTGAAATATTTTTATATGAGACTGTCACTGTAGCGGAAACTGCTGTCATAAATATTTCGGTAAGAAAGTTAAGTGACCACCTTCACGTAATGCGTCGTGGGCACCCAGCTGCGCGACCGACGCCTGGAAAAAAGCCATTAGTGTTTGCCTTTCAGAGGCACAGGCGGAGAAGAAAAAAAAAAGAGACCATTATCCTCGCTATTGACATTCCTTTGTAGAAAGCATCATAAATACGACACCCTCAAACTTGAAAAGATGATTACACTGTAGAGTTCTTAATTTATGATATTTACTGAAATGAAACGATGAGAAACATTTCCTGTCTATTGTCTTGCTAGTTGAAAGATTGTTTACTGCATTATGAAATGCCATATGGCTAGTGAATGACGTTTCACACCTTGCTTTGCCTATTTTGTTTAATATCTAGTTCCTAGCCGCACTGCAGCATTGGTTAAAATAAAATTTTATAGATGTACTAATATAAATATTTTATACCTACAGATCCAGTAAAAGAATAAATTTATGATGGATATACTTAAAAAAAAATGAGGGAGCATAAAAAGACATTTCCACTTCACAGGAATTGCATTCATAATTTTTGTCAGTGACTTGGTAACTTTCTGCTAGAGCAAGTTACAGTGATGCATCACTCTAGTGTTAAGATGTGACATAGGTATTAGACATGGCCATCTTTACTGTAATATTTTCTCTGCTTGAGCTTTTTCATGATTAGATATAAGTTATTGCATTTGCTGCTGCTGCTTGCCAGGCATAGTGCTATTAAATTTCACTTTGTATTACTCTGTTAATCTAGTTTTACTACTGATTTATTTTTCTTGTTGCTGCACATTGGCTCATATTAGTTGTAATGTTGCATTGCTTGGTAATTTAGATTTACTGCAGCTTGCTTTGACAATTTCCATTTTTTTTTTCATTGCTGTTTGTATTAATTGTTTTATGCTGCTGCATTGCCTCGTCCCTTAGTTTAGCATCTGAGCTCAATAGATTTAAGTTAGCTTAAGAGGGGGTAGACTATATAAGAGAATGAGTTGCGATGAATTGGAAGAAATGCATTGAGAAGTTATACGAAAAAGTACAGAAAGCAGGTATAGATAGGACTTTTTGGGAATAATGACGAACTAAGGGAGATCTCCAAGAAAAAAAAGGTTTTGTTTGCAAAATACTGCAGTACCAAATGTTACACTGAAAACAAACCCTGTCCTTTCCCCCTGTGTTATTCTGCTATGTGTTTATGTACACTTGTGTATTTGTCTTTTTCCTGTCTTTACGTGTTTAGCTAATAAGACTTATGTTGTAGAATTTTTCAAATACTATGTTATTTTCTTTGTAAAGATGTTTAGACATTATTAATTCTGTTCTGTTTCAATTCTCATGTGCGAAATTAATGTTTCGAAAACTATTCTCATTATTTTATGTATGTACTTATGTCATAATTCCTGTAACACTGATGTATATGTTTATTTCTATTCTTTTGTAAAGCCCCTATTACTACAAATGTTATCTGTATTCTTATGTTCATTAATGATGTATTTTGTACCTGTGTAATTGTATTCTTATGTTATAAAATTGTAACTGACACCAGTTCATGATATTATTAACTTGTAAGTTACATTTCACTGCACACGTTTCTGTTGGTCACAGTATATGGACAATATGTGAGAAGTAGGGACTGTTAGTGTTTGCACATGTGTTAATAATTCAGCAAGGGACTTGATAACAGCATTGCTGGTTCTAAGGACAATTCCAAAAACTTGATGAGTGCACAAGTGGTGGTTTATGGACTTGCTATATTGTCTGCAAGACTTCTAAGGACAATTCCAGAAACTTTGTGCGTGCACAAGTGATGGTTTATGGACTTGCTATATTCTCCGCAAGACTCTTCGATGGTGATTGTGCACCTGGACAGTCGCAACAGATGGCTGCTAGCCATCTATACAAGGACTACAGTGGGTCTGCTTCTTTGATGGCCCACCAATACCATTATTTCTACAAAGACTGCAGTGGGTCTGTACCTCTGGTGGCCCACCAATACCATACTCTCTACCAGGACTACACTGGGTCTGCTCTGTGATGACCTACCTACCAATATTCTTCAAAACTTCGACTGACTCTGCTGCGGGTTTGCTCTGTTGTGGCCCATTACCTGTCTGCATGTCAAGAGTCAGCACTGTCTTTCTGTTGGAAGGACAACACTACTTCTTCAAGACTGCATGGAATTCCACTACTTCCGTGTGCATTCTCTTTTACTGCTCAGACTTTGAGAAAAAAAAAACACTGCAATTTTACTGTGATGAATAATCAGGACTGTCTTTATGGACTGTGAGAAAATTTTAGCTTTTGACCAACATTGTATCAATAAGTGTGTGCATTTGATATCTTTGTTATTGTAATTATGAAAAACTTCATCAAATCATTATTGGCCAGTGCCCAAAACAATTTGTAAATTTTTTTGTGGGGAGCATGGGGGCTATGTAAGTAGGCTGTTTATGTTTTCTTATTGGCAACGTTACGTAGCGCTCTGTATGAAAATCACTGGCTGTGCTGTGTGCAGTCTGTGGCTAGTTTACATTGTTGTCTGCCGTTGTAGTGTTGGGCAGCTGGATGTGAACAGCGCGTAGCATTGCGCAGTTGGAGGTGAGCCGCCAGAAGTGGTGGATGTGGGGAGAGAAATGGCGGAGGTTTGAAATTTGTAAGACTGGATGTCATGAACTGCTATGTATATTATGATTTTTCAACAGTATTAAGGTAAATACATTGTTTGTTCTCTATCAAAATCTTTCATTTGCTAACTATGCCTATCAGTAGTTAGTGCCTTCAGTAGTTTGAATCTTTTATTTAGCTGGCAGTAGTGGCGCTCGCTGTATTGCAGTAGTTCGAGTAACGAAGATTTTTGGTGAGTTAAGTGATTTGTGAAAGGTATAGGTTAATGTTAGTCAGGGCCATTCTTTTGTAGGGATTTTTGAAAGTCAGATTGCGTTGCGCTAAAAATATTGTGTGTCAGTTTAAGCACAGTCATGTATAATTGTTTAAAGTGGACGTTTCAAGGCTATTATCTGCAGTGCAGTCTAAACCAGTGTTATAGGACATAACTTGCGAAGAATATAAGGATAAATTTATGGAAACATTTTCGTGTTTAAATTTTCAACAACTCTGATGAACTGCATCAATATTGCAAAATTCATTTTTGTGGCATAAGAGACGTAGTACATTAGGACATCTGGTAAATTCACTACGATTTGGAGGAAATTTAAGACGAAATTATTTGAAAAATAAGAAATTAACAACGACATTTATTTAAAATTCATATAATACTATACAAAATTTTTGTGATAAGTATTAAAGTAAATCACATTTTAAGAAATTGCCAACTCTCTGAACCCACTTCAGTCATGCAGTAGTCTTTCAACATGTCTCTTATGTTTTGGCTAAGAGAGTTGCCTGATTTCTCATTTCATATGAGGGACATCTTCAAAATCTGACATTCCATTTGAAAACCATTTCGGTCTGTGCGAAATTGTGCAGAAGTATCAAGCTTTATATATATTCATACCATAGTCAGGATCCAAGTTAACTGGACGATGTTGCTAAGTATTTCAAAAGTGCATTCCACGAACTTGAGAGCTCTGGAAACACAATAGTTGTAGATCCTTTTCTCCACAGTCAAAATTCTCCACTGTACGGTTTGAGGAGGTGTTAATGTAAGCCAAAAGCATCATCTTCTATAAGGCTGAAACGGTACAGTACCGCCCAACATTGAAAATAGGTACGAAATACTTCATTATTTTTGTCAGAACAACGCATTTTTTTTGTAAAATAACTCAATTTCAATTAATACAGCGAAGCTGGATACCAGTGTGGGAAAGAATGACAATTTATTTATTTAATTGATCACATGTGCACTCCCACAAAGTAAATCCCTACATCCAGGTTGGTGAGATCTGTGAAATGAATGAATGTATGGTCGTCTGCTAACCGCAGATAGTGAATGTGAATATATGATCATCTTTGAGTCGATCCTTTGGCCACCTTTGGTGGGACCAAAGAGATGAAATTTACCTGAGCTTTGAGCGCCTGAAATGTGGCTGACCAATAAGGTAGCAAGGTGCTTCTCCCACTTCGACAGAGGTGCGAGAGAACCTGAATACGGCCATATTTCAGCACTCTGCCGCTGGATCTTGTGCTGTTAAGACCTGTTTTAGTTGTGCTCCGTAATGACGAAAGAGTGGAGACATGGTATGCATGTGGAATATTTAAGAGTAGTTTGAAATAATAATTTCTCTATCTCAGGAACTTTTGTGGGGAGAATTAAATGTCAGGCAGGTAATATTAATGGGATTGTAGTAATCTTCGGAAGTGACCAACGGTCACAATGAAACCACATGTAGCTATAAGTTGAAATACTTCCGTGTGCTTAAGTTAAGCTGAATTACTAGCGTGTGTACAATAAGTTGAAATATTTAAGAAATAGCGTGTGTATCATAAGCTGAAATATTTAAGAAATGGCGTGTGCAGGACTTGAAATTAGAGACGAGTACTTCCACGTGGTGAGTACTGTCTGAGTCTCAATCTGTGTATGAGACAAAGGATAAAGAGAAGTACTCGTCCATGGTATCAGTTGAGGACTCGCGTGTGTGATGAATACATTCTTAATATTACCTTGCGTGATATAATTCAGTGTGACGCTAGATTTAAACTCTGAGAGAGAATCAAGGTGAGTCGGCCGTCTATCCAGCAACGCCACTTGGCTTGCATTGCACAGGAAGACGTGCATATATCTCCAGAGTTCACAGTAGGAAAGTAGAATTACAAAGTGGGGCAGTGTCGTGTGAAACTGGGATAAATATTAATTGAAGTGGGAAAGCTGAAAGTGATAATGTTGTAACCATTCTCTGTGTAGTATTTCATATTGTTGTGTGGTGTATGTCATGTAATTTGGGTATGTGTGGTTTGCATGGGAGAGTAGCAAGGTAGTTTCAAAAGATTAATGGGTTATGCTTGTTTCCTTCTGTACCGCTCGGTCTGGAGGAAAGTTTCGTGATGATGATTGTGGGAGTCGAAGTGTGAGAAATAATAAAAGATCCACCATCCTATCCAGAAAGTGCACTGTAGCGTTAAATAATTACGAGACCATAATATAGAGATTCACTAATGTAAAGCCATGCCCACTGGGCGGAATTTCTCATGTGTTATTGTTGTAGGTTATAGAATTTGTGTGTTTAGGTTAGAGAATTTATCGGAATAAATAAGATAGTGAAAAGAAAAAGATTGGTGGACTTTTCCTTCGAATTGTATGTTGTCATAATGTCCCGAATTTATAATGTGTGCGCCATTCATATTCAGTGCGGTGGCCACGTGTTGACAAAAGCCGTTAAATAAAAAAAAAAGGAAAGAAAATGTGGTATTGCCAGTGCGTAGTGTACAGTCAGAGTTCTGTAAATTACTGATAGTCACATGCGTGTTTCCGTTGCGTATTATTCATACAGGAGGATAATTTGTAACTAAATAGTAAGGTACGAGAGTTCATGTTACTCGATAAATTAAGAATGAATCCACTCGCTTGGCAGACCACTCATCTTGCAGGCCTGACTGCTTGATGCCACAGTATGAGCAAGGCATGTGGGTGCCTCTCAAGGCAGTAACTCATTCTGGGTTTCTGAGTGCATGGAAGGCACTTGTCCTCAAGCGACCCGTGCGAGAACCGTGTATGTATGAGAGATTTCATTCGTTTTCGGTTAAAACCGAACAAGAACCGAACCGAATGGAACCCACACGTGTTAAACAAATCTAACGGCCTACCGTTGCGGCCGAGCAGTTGTAGGCGCCTCAGTCTGGAACCGCGCTGCTGCTACGGTCGCAGGTTCGAATCCTGCCTCGGGCATGGATGTGTGTGATGTCCTTAGGTTAAGTTAGGTTTAAGTAGTTCTAACACTAGGGGACTGATGACCTAAGATGTTAAGTCCCATAGTGCTCAGAGCCATTTGAACCATTTTGTTAAGTCCCATAGTGTTTAGAGCCATTTGAACCATCTGAATTATGTTGTCAGTACATCTACATCTACGTGATACTTTCTAATATCGTATCGGACCTCCTTCTGCTCTGC
The DNA here is from genome assembly GCF_023898315.1 of Schistocerca nitens. NCBI lineage: Eukaryota > Metazoa > Arthropoda > Insecta > Orthoptera > Acrididae > Schistocerca > Schistocerca nitens. The sequence goes on from NC_064622.1 coordinate 166,887,325, forward strand.
GTACTGCAGCAACGTGACGTTGCGTGGACTCAACAACTCGTTGGAAGTCCCCTGCAGAAATATTGAGCCATGCTGCTTCTATAACTGCCCTTAATTGCAAAAGTGTTGCCAGGGCCAGGTTTTGTGCACGACTGGCCTCTCTGTTATGCATTGCAGGTATTCATAGGTGCTTGCAGAATGTGTACGGAGACCTGGCAGTGAACAAAAGCACGGTGAGTCGTTGGGCGAGGTGTCTATCATCATCGCAACAAATTCACTCAAAGCTGTCCGATCTACCGCGTGTTGGCCAGCCGCACACAGCTGACTCCTAACAGAAGACCACAAAGAGCAATGAAGGACCATCTGTACGGAAAAGTTTGCTCGCGACAATTTTATGTCGAACATCGTCACAGGCGATGAAGCAAGCGTACATCACTTCGAACAGGAAACAAAACGGCAATTCGTGGAGTGGCGCCAAACCACCTCGCCTCCGAAGAAAAGGTTCAAAGCCGCACACTCAGCCTGTAGAGTCTTCTGAGGCTCTGAAGGGGTTATTCTTTTTGATGTCCTCCCTCATGGTGCAACAAGGTACTTTGCTACCCTCAGGAAATTGAAGAAAGACTTCAGAGTGCTCGTCGCCATAAAAACGCAAACGAGTTTTTGCTTCTCCATGACAACGCAAGTCTGCGCACCCGATAGAGGCTCACGTAACTTGACTGTTCTTCTTCCTCCACCCTACAGCCCGGATCTCGCGCCTTCCGACTTCCATCTGTTTGGCCCAGTGAATGATGAAATCCGCAGGAAGCAGTACGTGGGTAATGGGAAGGTTACGTTGGTTCCAAAGTGTACCAGTAGAGTGGTACCCTGTGGGCATACACGCCCTCCCAATACCGTAGCCCGGATCTCGCGCCTTCCGACTTCCATCTGTTTGGCCCAGTGAATGATGAAATCCGCAGGAAGCAGTACGTGGGTAATGGGAAGGTTACGTTGGTTCCAAAGTGTACCAGTAGAGTGGTACCCTGTGGGCATACACGCCCTCCCAATACCGTAGCCCGGATCTCGCGCCTTCCGACTTCCATCTGTTTGGCCCAGTGAATGATGAAATCCGCAGGAAGCAGTACGTGGGTAATGGGAAGGTTACGTTGGTTCCAAAGTCTACCAGTAGAGTGGTACCCTGTGGGCATACACGCCCTCCCAATACCGTAGCCCGGATCTCGCGCCTTCCGACTTCCATCTGTTTGGCCCAGTGAATGATGAAATCCGCAGGAAGCAGTACGTGGGTAATGGGAAGGTTACGTTGGTTCCAAAGTCTACCAGTAGAGTGGTACCCTGTGGGCATACACGCCCTCCCAATACCGTAGCCCGGATCTCGCGCCTTCCGACTTCCATCTGTTTGGCCCAGTGAATGATGAAATCCGCAGGAAGCAGTACGTGGGTAATGGGAAGGTTACGTTGGTTCCAAAGTGTACCAGTAGAGTGGTACCCTGTGGGCATACACGCCCTCCCAATACCGTAGCCCGGATCTCGCGCCTTCCGACTTCCATCTGTTTGGCCCAGTGAATGATGAAATCCGCAGGAAGCAGTACGTGGGTAATGGGAAGGTTACGTTGGTTCCAAAGTGTACCAGTAGAGTGGTACCCTGTGGGCATACACGCCCTCCCAATACCGTAGCCCGGATCTCGCGCCTTCCGACTTCCATCTGTTTGGCCCAGTGAATGATGAAATCCGCAGGAAGCAGTACGTGGGTAATGGGAAGGTTACGTTGGTTCCAAAGTGTACCAGTAGAGTGGTACCCTGTGGGCATACACGCCCTCCCAATACCGTAGCCCGGATCTCGCGCCTTCCGACTTCCATCTGTTTGGCCCAGTGAATGATGAAATCCGCAGGAAGCAGTACGTGGGTAATGGGAAGGTTACGTTGGTTCCAAAGTGTACCAGTAGAGTGGTACCCTGTGGGCATACACGCCCTCCCAATACCGTAGCGTAAAGCCTATGCAAATAGGGTTTTGTAGCCAGAAGAGTGGAGAATGATATGGTGTATTGGAATCTTGAATAAAACCAACACGCTTCCAGAAAAGAGTTGCATTACTTATTGAACGGCCCTCGTAAAAACCGCCACAGCTACATTTCGGGTACATTTATTGCGCCACAATTGGTTTTGTTCTAAATGAACATATTCATGTGATTTCCAGGGCAACGAGACAAGATGAGACTAAAAAAGCACTAACAATATACATAATATACACACACACTGCAAGTTCACCAATCGTCTTCGTAACCAATCCTTGCAAAGTGGCAGAAATGTGTTGGTGCCATGACTCAAAAACTGCTAATCGTACGCATAACCCTAAAAGGCACATTCTGAAACACGACGAACAGATTGGAACAATTCGTCGACTGTCTGGGAAAGGCACCGTCGTCAGTACATGGAGGGAACGTAACAACATTCTGTGCTATAGTGAACTGTCCACTCAGGACCCTGTTAGTGGACATCAGTATAGAGTGTGTCCAGCCTTCTCCTTTATGACGGTTAGAGCTCTGCTGGGGTCACTCTCAGTCACGTTTCTGAGAGTCTGTGGAGAAATGGCAGCGCATTTTTCTTCAACAGCCGAAACAAGGAAATGTAGTGATGTTGGATGCTGTGGTCTGCGACGAAGTCGACGTTCTGGTCCACCCCAAAGGTGTTCCAGTGGGTTCAGGTCTCGACTCCGAGCAGGCCAGTCCTTTTCGGAATTGTTGTTATCCACAAACCATTCCCTCACAAATTGCTGCTTCGCCGAGGGCGCATTGTCATTATGATACAATCATGGTCTCTGAAATGTTTCTCTACTGCATGCAGTACATATTGCTGTAAACTGTATTCATTTGCTTCTGCATTTAGCGTTTTCTTAATACTTTGGAGACTGCGCCCGAGCATATCTCGTGCCTCATCACAGTTTCAGAAAGACCGTGTCAGAGTATAGCTCGAGTCTCAATTTTCTCGCTGCGCGAGCCACATACCGCTCTAAAAATGGATCCATTTCGTATAATAACAATGTACAGACATCTCGCTACCTGTTCCTGGCAAGATGCTGCCTCCTGTTGCCAATTTCTAGAATTATTTCGGGAGTAACATTAGCGAATGTAACAGCTGGTGTTGTGATGGCTGAGCCAGTGTGTGATCGCACTGATGTAATTTCGTGCATGCACTCGTTAGGTTTCGCAATTTGCCGCAATTCTGCTACAAATACGTACGTCAGATTTGTCGAGTGATCAAGAAATATTGTAAGCTCAAGAGGAAGAAATTTCTCAATAATTCATCTCTCATTCTTCGGAAGGATAATTATACTCTCTCTTATCATTATGTTCAAATTTGTGATCTACCAAAGAACTAAAGTAAATATGAAAACTAAATCTTGAAGTTTGGTCTTTTTATAGTATGTATTACTCCTGAAGATATATCAGTTACATATGTGCCAGTAACGCTATAAATAATGGCATAAATAGTTGACGGTCTTCAAAACGTTAAGCGCAATAACGGGACCACACCCTAACTACGAGAAACTGCCCTTACTGTAACATCACCTCCACTGTACTTCACTGTTGCCACGACGCATGATGGCAGGTAACGTTCTCCAAGCACTCGGCAAGATCAGACCGTTCCATCGGATTACGGCAATCCATATCATTAGTTTTCGGTCATCTACCATCCAGTGGTGTCACTCTTTACGCCACCTCACCCGTCGCTTAGCTTTGACTACGGAAATGTGTGGCTTATGAGGAAATACTCGACCATTGTGCCCCATCTCTTTTAAATCCCGAAGCATAGTCATTGTGCTAGTTGGACTGATGGTAGCAGTTTAGGATTCACGAGTGATTCCTCCCGCTGATTTCATACGATTTTTTACGGTCACCCTCTGTAGTGCTCGACGGTGAAATGTCGCTGGTGGATTTGTTACTCAGGCGATATCCAGTGGCTAATCCACGTGCGAAATTCCTGAGCTATCCTGACCGACCAATTCTGCTGTTACGGATACGTAATACTTTCCCCCTCTTTTTATACTGGCGGATCCGCCTTTGACGACATCTAGCGGTAAATTTCACATTACAAAGAGGTGGGTGGTGTCAAGTCAGATGGTGTCTATTATGGAGAAATGTGAGGTTATAGACTGTATAGTTATACGAGGCGTTGTTACAAATAAACTGAATTGATAAAAGTTTAGTGCGATTTCCGATTCACAATCGAGAAGAAATGACGTTATTTTACTGCGATTTACGGCCTGCATTCGAAGATAAATGTCATAATTTTCGTACGATACTTACAGTGTGCAGTAGCACAGTAGCATATGATCACCAGCCTACACTGGCTACAACCTCACGATGCAGCAGCGCATTCAAAGGAGGGGTGACTTCCGTAACAGACGATTAACAACAGAGAAACATTATTCGCGTTTTTTGCTGATTTCTTATCATCTTCAGTACGTCACCGATATTCTCACTGTTAAACCCAACCGTATACAGGATGTTACAAAAAAGTACGACCAAACTTTCAGGAAACATTCCTCACACACAAAGAAAGAAAATATGTTATGTGGACATGTGTCCGGAAACGCTTACTTTCCATGTTAGAGCTCATTTTATTACTTCTCTTCAAATCACATTAATCATGGAATGGAAACACACAGCAACAGAACGTACCAGCGTGACTTCAAACACTTTGTTACAGGAAATGTTCAAAATGTCCTCCGTTAGCGAGGATACATGCATCCACTCCTCGTCGCATGGAATCCCTGATGCGCTGATGCAGCCCTGGAGAATGGCGTATTGTATCACAGCCTTCCACAATACGAGCACGAATAGTCTCTACGTTTGGTACCGTGATTGCGTAGACAAGAGCTTTCAAATGCCCCCATAAATGAAAGTCAAGAGGGTTTAGGACAGGAGAGCGTGGAGGCCATGAAATTGGTCCGCCTCTACCAATCCATCGGTCACCGAATCTGTTGTTGAGAAGCGTACGAACACTTCGACTGAAATGTGCAGGAGCTCCATCGTGCATGAACCACATGCTGTGTCGTACTTGTAAAGGCACATGTTCTAGCAGAACAGGTAGAGAATCCCGTATGAAATCATGATAAAGTGCTCCTTTGAGCGTAGGTGGAAGAACATGGGGCCCAATCAATACGACACCAACAATGCCTGCCCAAACGTTCACAGAAAATCTGTGTTGATGACGTGATTGCACAATTGCGTGCGGATTCTCGTCAGCCCACACATGTTGATTGTGAAAATTTACAATTTGATCACGTTGGAATGAAGCCTCATCCGTAAAGAGAACATTTGCACTGAAATAAGGATTGACACATTGTTGGATGAACCATTCTCAGAAGTGTACCCGTGGAGGCCAATCAGCTGCTGATAGTGCCTGCACACGCTGTAGATGGTACGGAAACAACTGGTTCTCCCGTAGCACTCTGCATACAGTGACGTGGTCAACGTTACCTTGTACAGCAACAACTTCTCTGACGCTGTCATTAGGGTTATCGTTAACTGCACGAAAAATTACCTCGTCCATTGCAGGTGTCCTCGTCGTTCTAGGTCTTCCCCAGTCGCGAGTCATAGGCTGGAATGTTCCGTGCTCCCTAAGACGCCGATCAATTGCTTCGAACGTCTTCCTATCGGGACACCTTCGTTCTGGAAATCTGTCTCGATACAAACGTTCCGCGCCACGGCTATTGCCCCGTCCTAATCCATACATCAAATGGGCATCTGCCAACTCCGCATTTGTAAACATTGCACTGACTGCAAAACCACGTTCGTGATGAACACTAACCTGTTGATGCTACGTACTGATGTGCTTGATGCTAGTACTGTAGAGCAATGAGTCGTATGTCAACACAAGCACCGAAGTCAACATTACCTTCCTTCAATTGGGCCAACTGGCGGTGAATCGAGGAAGTACAGTACATACTGACGAAACTAAAATGAGCTCTAACATGGAAATTAAGCGTTTCCGGACACATGTCCACATAACATCTTTTCTTTATTTGTGTGTGAGGAATGTTTCCTGAAAGTTTGGCCGTACCTTTTTGTAACACCCTGTATGGGTGCAACGGCAGCCAGCGAATCCTCATTTTCCAACAAATTCGCTACAATATTTACTAATGTTAAAACAGTGCAATAAGTACATTATGTATTCCATTAACATACATAAAATGGGTTTAGTATTTAGATGGAGTAATTCGCTCCGCCTTATTGGATCTGTTGCCCATTGTAACCTAAATTAATAAACTCTTCGTAAAAATTACGTAGCGTTATCGAATACGTTCTGAATTCAACAGTCACTTTAACGTCGGGAAAACGAGAGTCTCAGAAGTGGAAGGAAATGTATATATGATCTAATATGCCTACAGTAACACAAAATAAAATTTTATAGAACGGAAGAGTGAGTATTTCATTTATTTGTAAAGTTGTACAACCAAGTACCAACAAACCATTTCATTAGTTTCACCCAAAAATTGTTTCAGGAACCACAAAAAAGGAAAAAAAAACTTTCTGGGGCTCAATTTCGCAATCAGAAACGAGAGAAGGAAAGGCAAAAAGAAAAAATCTGTAAACGACTGTCAAGAAACTTTTGCCTCTGCCACGTGCTCGACGTCTGGATCTGAAACTATGGAAGCAAGTGAAGACAAGATATGCTGAGTTCCTACTCCCTAAGGTGGCCTCAACGAAAGCATTGACACCTGCGATGTTGCTGCTGAAGAATCTTCAAACAGTACAGTAGGAGTCTGTGAGAGTTTGACAATTAGCGGAGACCCAGGGCTGCGGCCTCTTGACATTAGTAGTGATCTTGTCAATATTTTAGTTAAACGTGGTCCTGTTCAAGCACATAATAGTATTTATCTCATTAATGACTAGGGAAGAAAGTTTGCTGACACTATTACAGAAATCTTTCTAACGGCGAAAAAGTTAAAAAAGACTGGCTTCTTTACTCTTTATCAAAGGATTCAGTGGTTTGTTACTGTTCGAAAATTTTTGGCAAAAGTGTGATATGAACGGATTTCAGATTGGCAGCATTTATCGTTGACCTCTGAAAAGATACGAAACAAGTGATTCCCACAATGAAAATGTGTAGTTATGGGTACAATTGAATAATATGTTACAAAGAAAGAACACTGTAAATCAGATGCAACTGAGACTAATAAAGGAGGATAAAAGCACTGGTGTGATGTACTGGAAAGGATTATTGTTGTTATTAAGTTTTTGTCGCGATAATGTCTGTCTTTTCGCGGTCCTTCAAAAAAAAAAAAATAGATGAACATGATAATGGAAATTTTTTAAAAGCAGTGCCACCTTTTGATTCAGTTATGCGGGAACATATTCGCAGAACTGAATCAAATTCTGACTCAAGTCAGTTGGGTATGACCCACTGTTTAGATCATATGAAATTATTGATTTTCTAGGTATAATGATAAAAAACACATATTTTGAAGAAAGTAAGACAGTCTAAATATTTTTCCATCATATTAGACTGCACAGCAGATGCAAACCTTACAGAACAAATAACAGTAATATTTAGTCATGATTGTCTAAATCAAACAGACAAGAAAGGGTTTCTGCCCGATTATCAGTTCAACTGGTGAGAGTTCGTTAAATTTCATTTTGAAATTATTTTATTTATTTTATGAATTGCTCCTGGAAATTCAAAATTTGCCCGGACAAGGTTATGATAATGGCTCTAAAATGCGTGGAAAACACAACGGACTGAAGGAAAGAACTTGGGATATCAATAAGCGTGCATTTTACGTCTAAGGTCAGCTCATAGCTTAAACCTAGTGGTATATGATGCAGCAAATATTTCTCACGAGACCATCAATTTCTTCAAGGTAATTCAAGAAATTTACGTCCTATTTTCATCATCAACAATTAGGTGGTCAGTCATCTGCAAACATCTATCAGAGCTAAAGCTAAAAGCTTTACGTATTTGATGCTCTGTTGGAAATGTCAGAAACTTCATCTAGTTGGGATTGTACCACCACTTTCAATGAGAATTCACCTGCTTTTAAAATTCAAAATTATAAATTCATTTGTTCTGCTGTAATCTGGTACAATGTTATGAGCTAAATTGATTTTTTAAGTACAATGACACAAAACCCTACAATTAATACTTAGATATGCATCAATTTGTTACAGAGTTTGATTGACGAATTGTCACAGTATTGCACAGAGGAAAACTTTGAAATAGTTTTAAAGGAAGCTACCAATGTAGCAAACAAACTAAATGCTGAAGCAAGTTTTTCTCCCATAAATATACTTCGCCCAAGAAGAAAACCGACTCAGTTTCAGTGTGAACATAGCGACGAAGTTTTGTTAGACCCCAAAATAAATTTCAAAGTAGAGTTCTTTTCCGAATTCTAGATGAGACATTAATTTCCTTAACAAACGGATTTGAATAGTTAAAAAGTTTAGACTATGTTTTTGGTTTTTTCAGTAGTACATTATTTAGTTACCCTAAAGGAGAACTGATGAAACGTTGTACAGATCTGCATATGAAACTTAAAGTCCATTCAAGGAAAGAAACCGACATTGACGGTACTCATTTGTACAGTGAAATCTACGCTGTAAGGTTGCATTTCCTACAAAATGTCTTGTGGTCTATATAAGATTCTTCAATATCTTTTCAAAAAATGATTTAATATCTACTTTTCCCAACACAGCAATAGCGCTAAGAATATATCTTACTCTGCCAGTCACAGTTGCATCCCGTGAAAAATTTTCGAAATTAAAAATTATAAAAAGTTTTCTAAGATAAACAATGCATCAACAAATACCTACCAATTTGGCTATTATTTCAATAGAACACGAGATCTTAAAACAGTTTAGATACTAGAAGACTTCGCAGTTATGAAATCAAGAAAAGTTCAGTTTGTGTGCGTATATGTAAGTGCCGAAGAAACTTTCTCTCAAGTCAGCAAACAAGCCAGAACTAAAGTATTCTTGGATTTACTAACAGTGATTCTCATTTATATGCAATAGCTAGTGAATTAGTATGTAAATGGATTTTCTTTTCGTAAAAATTATTATCAAAGAAATTCTCTATCACGAAAATGCCAATGACTAGTCTTTAACACGAATATGAAAAAAAAAAGGTTTTGCAGTGGGGGAAGGGGGCAGCAAAATCTGGTTTGCACATGGGCGCCATGGGGGCAAGCAGCGGGCGTGGCCAAATCATGTCGAAAATAACGCTGCAACGCGTTTGTAACACCTCCCTCAAAAAGGCACACAAAATACATGCAACAGCAGCAACATTAATTTAAAAGAAAGAGATAGTTTAAGTACAAGAAAAATGCTTATAACTAACGGTGGGTCAATAAAGTTACACTGAAAGTTAACACTTCACTTCCAACGATATTATTTACCTAGCAAAAGTTAAGGAAAGAAAAAAAGAGAAAATAGTTTTATAACCAAACAAACGGTTTACAATATCAACTACTGAATTCTGTTGGTCTTTAATGGCGGAGAATGCACAGCAATGTAGTTTATCTGTTCGTTGATTGAGGGGCTTGGCGGCCTGTTGAGATGACGTCAGTGGCTCGTGAATTTGCAGACTAATTTATTATAACAACTCTGTTTGTCGTATGTCCACGGTGAAGTTTGCTGGTGAAGTCTCTATTCGGTTAGGCTGTTAGGCTGTAAAGTCATCCGTAGTGGCGTTTAACAGGCCACTGGTTGAATAAACGTAATTGTTGGTGATAATCCACAGGTCTAGTATACGAACGTTTATTACTCTTTATGCACATGTAGTTGTCGCTTCAGTACTTTATATACTGTTCACGATATGTTCCGACCCCGATATAACTGTTCATTACGTTTCCGTATGACTACCGCGATCACAAACTTACACTCAGTAAAACCTTTCTTACACCTGATCCAAAATTGTAATTATGTTCACTGCGACAATTATAGCTTCATACACTAGGCAGTTCATTGGTGGCACACCTTGACTATACAGTTTTATGGAGCCTTGGCTCTCGTGATGTGGATAAATGTGAAAGCAGTTTTACACGGTAGCAATAACTATATGTCTTACTCGCGAAAGCATGGTACCGGTTAAGACAGTCCATTTTGTAACACTCAAAGCGCACGATCTTTCTGCTCACAATGATCACCTCCACTTTCATTTCGCTCTACGACGGTAATCCGTAAAGTTCCCCGATTCACTGTCTCCGCGAAGTTCTTGCATGCCAAATCAACAAAGCGCGTCTTGCCATATTGCAGCACACACAATAACATTGCCGCGCTGTATATCGCTGCTCAACTGTTATTCTTGATAACGCTCTCTGTGCTTTCATGTTTACGATTTACGTAGCAGTTCTTCACATCACAGTTAATATTACAAATGCAGATAAAATAAACAAAAGAATTTAAAGCCTTTCCGTATTCAAATGATAATAAGAAAACATATTTATCCATAAGAATAAAACTGCAGTTGCATCTTACCAAACACAACTATGCTACACCGTCAAAGATATGATTACTTAGTCTAAGAAAGCAAAGGAAATGACAGAAAAAGAGAAACAAAATTACCTATGACTAATGGCTATATCTTCACAGTATGTACCCATTTTTCTATAAAACACAATGTATGGAAGTCGGACACAGGGTTTAGTGGATCCTTACTCGACCTTTTCTGAGTTGCATAGTTGGTGTCCGCGCCTATAATTGAGAGTTATTTCGTTTCTGATTGTAACTGATGAACATTAACAGCTAAATGTTATTTCGTAGCGATTAAAACGCACATCTACCACTACCCTGCACCAGTCCCATTCGTTTTGACGTCATAAAAAGTGGCAGTGTGTTGTTCAACTTGCTTCACTGATGCAGTGGCGTTGTCTCCCTGTGGTATTCTATCACTGTGGGTGCGTCCCAAGGAAATGTGGTAGGGTCACTACCAAACAAGTCTGTGAGGCTGAGTTTCGTTATTTTTGTCTGAATGTCAATTCTTCATTTTGCCTTCACTTTTTGAAATTTTTGTTCCAAATCATTTCTTTACAGACTATTTCTTATTCTTTGAAGTTAGTTTTTCAAGTATTTTTTGACATCTTGACTCCAAGTGATTGCTGACGTCTTTCTCTTAAAGGTAATTGAAGATACTTTTGTTCAGTCAATTGTCATCCGAGACGTCAATATATACAAAGAACAGCGACCTTCGCTCCTTAATTGTGTCTGATATGTTTTCTTTGTCGTAATAAATTTCATTGTTGCTTTTAAAGATATTCTTTGCAATAGCATAGAGCGTTGTACCTTGGTGTTCTTCTCTAGCCAACCCTGTAACAGAAGTTTAATACATTTTCTTATTCCATTTTTAAATGATTGCATTCAGTTTCTATGTGCTGTACTCTTTTTCCAAAGTTACAAAATTACTCAGGAAAAACTAAGGTTTTTCTAAGTTAGGAAGCCTGTTGAAGGTACAAAATGGTTATGTACCAAGGAACAAATATTCGATTGTAACTTAAAAGCGTTGCAATCGAGACAATCTTGTCAATACTCTGCTACATAGCAATAATCAGTAAGCGAAAGTAAATCAAGCAGAAGTATTGTGAAAAAGTTAAGTACATTTTGATATAGAAGCTTTGGAATCGGACACAAATTTTCATTTTCTAGACATATAAAGCTATTCAGACGTTAACAAATTCAGTTCATTTGCAAGTGTCACATTTTCCATGGTAAAAGACTTTTTCTCTTTCAAGGTATAAAAAGATGCACGATTGACGAAGTATGGCGTAACTGTCTACATATTATACAAATAGCTCTAAAAATACATAGCATTTTACTCATCACAAAATTCGATAATTGAAGAATTAACTAAATATTCCAAATAGTTTTAATATATTACACAGCAGTTACATGTATAAAGCGCGAGATATTTACAAATGCTGCACAGAACACAATCTAATATTTTAAAAAAAAGCTTAGAAAATGGCAGATACTATTTATGGCAGTCACTAGTGGATATTCCTTCAACTTATTCCGAAATCAATCACTAGACTGAAATACTGACAAAAAACATCGTGTGTTCCTATGTTGACTATCCTCTAAGCACAAAATTCTTCCCTACTTCAAATTTTTCATGGTTATAATTCAGAATTAAGCATTCGCTGGAATACAGACATTCCAGTTTCACTGCTGTACTGCATATCTTTTTTTAAAGCCTCTAATAATTTCTTGTTGTAGGTGTTCTTAGTTATAGCAAAAACTCTCTCCGTCTTGTGTATTCTTTCTTCTACAGCAAACATTGTAACTGATTTTCTTGGATTTTCTTCCCCCACTTCCCTCGCCACATTCAACCCCCCCGTCCCCCGTCTCCAATATTCCGATTCCGATTATTACTTTGCCTTTGATACTGGACAAACATCCACCCCTAAAATTTTTGGGGCACTTATTATATTCGTCCATAAATTGTGTTTCCACCTCAGATATTCTTAGGCCTGCCATGTTGGCTGTTTCTTACAGATTGACTTGTACTGCTGCATTTGTCAGGCTTTCAGAAAATACGGCAAAATCATTTGCAAATGCTAAGCAGTTTTTTTTTTTTTTTGCAAGGTCTTTATTTTTTTTCCTTCCCAGGGTGAGTGGTAATATATTATGTTCTTTAAATTTTCATTCTAGATCCTTAATATTTTTCCAAGATGCGGTTTAAGTGACTTGGAAATAAGCCTTAGCATTTCTGACACCAGTGTTAGTTTTGAAAGATGCCGTACCTCACCCACAAATTTTACTCTTGAGACTGCGTCTGCAAGGGTTTCGTGGCTCAAGTTTGACAGTTTAAGACTTACAGAACGAATTTTCATTCTGCAGTGGAGTGTGCGCTGATGTGAAACTTCCTGCTAGATTAGAAAGCTGTGTCGGACGGGGACTCGAATCTGGGACCTTTGACTTACGAGGGCAAATGCTCTTCCGTCTGTGATATCCGAGCACGAATCACGACCTGTCTTCACAGCTTTATTTCCGTCAGTACCTCATCTCCTACCTTCCAGACAGTTCTCTGCAAAATTTTCAGGTTCGAGTCGCGGTTCGGCACACAGTTTTAGTCTGCCAAGAAGTTTCAATTTAGATTTGAACCCAAATTCACGAACGATTTCATCAGAGGTTTTTCCATCAACAGTTAACAGCTTTTCAAAAATCTATCAGTGTTACTACTATGGCTTTGGAGTTAAGTAATCTGTGACGAATAATTGATTTGAGGTCGAAAATCTGTTTGGAGCAGCATGATTAGATTCTACCCTGATCTGTAATGTATTTGGGAATATTATATGAGCAATTTATAAAATATGAATGTCTGGGCAATTGTCATCATCTTGCTTCTTATCTTTCTTGTGAAATTAATTTATTAGGTCCAATTTCCAGTCCTCCCTGATCATTTCTATTTTCCAAATTACTTTCAGGAATATTTACTTTACATTTCTAATGACGTACGCTAACGCTAGAGTGACTCTTTGAGATGCAGGCCATTATGAATGCCTTTTCTTTCCTGCCAAATCCCGGCATCTGCTTTACAATAAAGGGGAAATGCGGTCGCAGCCGAGAGACTCGAACTGTTTTCAATTTGTTCCCGAGTAAGTATCTTCCAGACAAAAGACCTCAATGCTTATTGTTAGTATGGCCTCTCTCTATGTGTGTAACATAGTAAAATCGAACAGTTGTTCGATATGTTATGCAGTGCCCTGGTGATTCAATCACTGCGTATTTTCATTCCCTCTTGGTGACGGAAGAGCAGGATTTTGCAAAACCCTTTATGGAGAATAATAACTGTTGATTCCCTTTCATTATTATTATTATTATTATTAGTGAATTTTCCCAGTAAATGGAAGACTTTAAGCAAGTAATCCAATCATCTTTTCTTTATGTTTTTCTTGTTGTTCCAGTGGGCTTTCTTTCCTTCAGAGAAGGCTCCTTTATGTTACCCTCTTCCGACCACTTTGATTTGCACTGTTTTTCTTCTGGTTGCTCTGATGTAACTTTGCATTTTTCTATTTTGTATCTGAAGGTGTCTCTTTCAAAAATGTCGGTTGGTCTTATGTTTGCGTTTTTGAGGTCTTTTCATATTTCGTTTAGCCAAGGTGTTGAGTTCTTAAGTGATGTCACATAGTCTGTTATCCTTGTTGTCAGTCGCTTTTCTGGTAGTCTGTTGAAACGACCAAACGATTTCATTCTCCTTTTCTTAATGCCAGTTTAGATGTTTGAAAACTTTTCTGTTGTTTTGATTGATTGTAGCCTGTAACCATCTTGGGTATATCCTGCTTCTAAAATGTTCCTAATGATCTTTTTCTCTTCTTTTTTGATTTCTTCAAGTTTGTGTTTTTGGTTAAGTGTCATGATTCTCTTGCGTAGAGTGGTGTTGGTTTTATGACTGTGTTGTAGTGCCGAATATTTGTCTGTCTTGACATGGATTTATTTGTTGTGGTTTCGGACTAAATCTAATTCTTTTTTGATTTTTTGAAGGCGATTTTGCTGTGAGATTTTTTCAAGGCCTGTAGACGATGAATTCTCCAAGGTATTAAAAGTACGCGATCGTGTTGATTTTACCGTATTTTGTTTTCAGGCTCACGATTTCTGTCTTTGAACATAAGAATTCAGATTTCTCGAATGAAAGAGACGGTTGGATATAAAAATTTAATACAGAGGAATAAATATTTTTTAATCTGTAATAATAGATCAAGCAGCTTTCTTTCCCATCTCCTCCAGCGCTGTGGAAGCAAAAATATAGTAAAATTTCGTTCTTTGAGCCAAATCCCAGCAATTTAGGTGTCGGGCAAAAGGGTTCCTTATTGGGTATTTTTGGGAGAGGATTTGCCTGAGAACCAAGAGAAACCTCCTGAAAGTCTTGGTCAGAACTGGGGGATGGGAACTATTACTAATTTACACATGTTGTTGGGCCGATATATTGCTGTAATTTACAATATTAGAAGCCAAGATCTCTTGACATGAAATAGTTTGTTTTATGACCAGTTTCGACAGTAACTAGCTGTCATCTACAGACCAGTATTATTATTACTGAAGCATGCTCTCAGTATGTTGACAAGACTGATGCGTAATTATGTTTCTGGGAGGTCTGAGAATCCTAAGCGACCTTGGCTTCTAATATTATAATTTTTTTAAAATTTTGTTTGGCATGATATATTAAAGACAAAAAATATGAAGTCTAGTTTATGCCAATGTTTCGTTGTTCATGTGTATACAGAATAAAGTTCATGACTTGGTTAGTGTTTTCAAAGCGAAAATGTCGAGTTTGTATTTGTGAAGTACGTAATTTCTGTTGTATGTATAATTTGTTTTCGAATTGATATCTGATGTCTGCTTGGCGTAGAGCTGCCCTTGTAAAAGTAAGAAAAGTATGCACACGTAAAGAAACTGAAATCCTAGAAGAAATCAGTGCATACAGAGTTCAACACAGAGGCACTTAAATACTCATTTACTGCACTATCTATATGCAAACTGAGCGGTAAATTACCTTGATAGGTGGTACAATGGCAAGCACTATCGGTCAGACACTTCGCAGTGGTTTGCAGGTTATGGATGAAGATCGCGCTTCTTTAGGAGAATTTGGCTCCCATAGGAGCTGGGAAATTAAACAGTGTAGTGATGCCGAAGATAATGAACTTTAGGGACGAATGAACTTCTTATACAGGTGCAACATTAGGCTTAAATATCACATGTAAACTTACTAACGCCCAGTCTATGAACGTACACTTCTAATGTTCTACTACGCACCAGAGAATTCGCAAGCCCAAATTAATGTGACTGAAAGCATGAACCATTCTAATACGTATTTGTTTTCTTTCATAAACACTTGCGCTATCGCTATCTTTATTAAGCTTATCTGCGCGCCCGTGATGTTGGATATCTTGGTGTGCAGTACGCGCTCTAATTACAAACGTGTCGTAAGGGCGCAAACAATTGTCACCTGCGCCAGTCACGTGTTCGCTGTCACGTCACTTTTGCCTATGACTAACAAAAGGCGACATCGTGTCACTCGTGTTTGCCCCTGCTCCGAGAATGTGCGTGTCAGCGTGCTTATTGCGAACGATACTGCGTGTGATGGTGTCAATAATGTTTCACAGAGCTGTGCAACGCCGGCTTTTATCCAGGGTGTTGCATGTTATATGCTTCTATAGAGATCATGGCAGCGGCACTGTTCATTTTTGTTCTTATTTTATAACGTGCGTGGGGAAGGTAAGAGACTATTTATGTAAGGTTAGTTGCCGTCACACTATCACTGTGTACTGTGATTGTAAATCACTTCTGCATCTGGATCTGTCTTCAAAAGTAACCGTAAGATGTGTGGCGGAAGATAGCTCGGACGGTGTTTCTTGGTTGAAATGACAGCGCAACATCATTTTGAAAATCGTCATTCGAACGAAGCTCCTAATAGACCCTCGCAGATAGCCGCGCGCATTAGCACGCCGCTTCCGGGATTCAGGGAGGCTCGCCGGTCCCGGACGAAACCGCCCGGTGGATTAACAACGAGGACAGGTATTCCGACCAGTCTGGATGTGGCTTTCACGCGGTTTCCCACATCCAAACAGATAAATACCGGGCTGGTACCCACATCACACCTGAGTTACACGATTCGCTATAACATCGAAAACGTTCGCACGTTTTCACATCCCTTTCGGGAGGAGGGGGCTGGTGACAGGAAGGGCATCCGGACACACTCTGCGTCTAACATTACCAGTCTAGGTTAACATCCCAACCCCGCGAAGGTACAGGATTAAGGAGAAGATGAAAAGAGGAAGTTCCTAATAGTTTACCAGCTCCGTGAGAATAAAGGTATTCAGCATGATGGGTTACGCGCTCGTCTCAACTGATATACTGCTTGGGCTATATGATAATGAATGTTCAAGACGAAACCGCTTGTACGAGTACAAACACAACTCGACTATGATTGCAATAGGCCTTATAGTGTAAAAATATCGCTCGGTTTAGCACTGAGCCAAGTATGGCAAATGTCACCAGTAATATCAATTGCTGGAAAAAAATGCAGCACCCTCAAGGACTGTGTTTAATGGCACTAGGGTGTAATATGTGCATACTGAGTGGTTGTAGTGTTAGTGTGTCACATGTCACGGTCATCGGCAATCAGGTTGGTCTCAGGTGCCTGTCTGTGCACCCTCTGTTTTGCTTCTGCAGGCGCTAACTGTGCTGAGTTTAGAGGTGAACAGTGTTTACAACTTTCATTCTAGGGTGCACCCATGCCTCACCAACGAGTACATATGCCTTTGGACAACTTAACTCACGGTGGGCGTGCTGAAAGCTGGATGGATATATTGGGCACGGTGTTCTGGGGGTGTGTCGTTGCTTTCAGCTGTGGTCGGTGAAACTTAACCATACCTGTAAACTAGATTCTAGACGTCCGCGTATTACAGATGCACGTCGAGAAAGACGCATTTTGTGAGCAACGGCGGCCGACAGGACATCACCCAGGAAAGAAAGCTGGGCACATGTTGGCCTGATGCATCAACCATGACCATTGGGAACAGTCTGCTTACAGCAGGAATGAGATCACATGTTGGTCTCGCTCGCTAGGCTACCACTGACACAACGATACCGCCAAGCATGGCTACTCTGGTGTAGTGAAAGAGTCAGTTGGAGAGTGGAATGGCACCCTGTTGTCTTCAGTGACGAGAATAAGTTCTGTCTGTACGCAAGTGATCGACATACACTTGCATGGTGTAGACTTGTTGAGCTGCCTATTCCAGTACGCATTCGCCCGAGACACACAGGACTCGGCCCAGCCTACATGGGGGACATCAGTTATAACTCATGGTCACGTGTAATGTTTCTGCTGGGTAAAATAACCAGTGTACGCTACACTGCACCTGCTGTCGTTCCCATTGTACTAGTGTTTCTTCGACCGGATGGTGATGTGTTTTTTTTTTCCAGCAGGACACTGCATGTATAAATACTGCTGCAGTGACGCAACTGCTCTTCGCAGTTTAAAACAATCGTCCTTGCCAGCAAGATCACCAGATTTCTCGCCTATTGAACTAATATGGGACACCACTAAGTGGGAATTAAATCTCCCTCCAGGGTCTGAAGAAACCATTGCAGAATTGCAACAAAAGGCGCCAGATGCTTGGGACAATCTATCACATCATTGCTCTGATATACTCCCACAGTGATGAACAACCAGTCACTTTACTTGTGAATAAAATGACCTTGTCCTTGAGAGTGTCTTCACAGTCTATTCGCGTGGCTCTTGCAGGCTCTTGCTGAGCTCACTGTATTACACTTGCCTATTCTTGGAGCCAGGCTGATTAACATAAATTAACAGAAAAGGGCTTCACGAGGAGGTCACATAAATGAGCTCAACGACCCCATTGGGGAACGTTGTAGGAAATGCGAAATTGTTAAATAGGAGCAAACGAACACAACAATTCCTCTAACATGAATCTCGTCTAACGATCATAATGATGCAGTTAAAGAAAGTCTGATGTACACAGAGTGTTGCCTAGCAAAAACAGATTTCTGGTAGCTGGAGCCCAAAGTTTTTTATAATCATGCCTTTTGCATTCTTGTGGAGATGTTTCCACAGCAACTTACATCCCCTAACAAATATTTCCTTACATCTAACCGAGAAGTGAAGTACCAATTTTCATAAATTTAGCTTTAAATCTTTGTTAAAGTAACGAAATATTTTCTTAAAAATTTTCATTCTCTATTG
This sequence comes from Schistocerca nitens, assembly GCF_023898315.1. Classification (NCBI taxonomy): domain Eukaryota; kingdom Metazoa; phylum Arthropoda; class Insecta; order Orthoptera; family Acrididae; genus Schistocerca; species Schistocerca nitens. The sequence continues at coordinate 166,906,003 of NC_064622.1, forward strand.
CACTTCCTTAGGTGTTGAATCTCCAGAAACACTGAAACATGTATTTTTTTTTAAATTTTGTAACCGAAAAGTCCCCCCATGAACCATGGACTTTGCCGTTGGTGGGGAGGCTTGCGTGCCTCAGCGATACAGATAGCCGTACCGTAGGTACAACCACAACGGAGGGGTATCTGTTGAGAGGCCAGACAAATGTGTGGTTCCTGAAGAGGGGCAGCAGCCTTTTCAGTAGTTGCAAGGGCAACAGTCTGGATGATTGACTGATCTGGCCTTGTAACAATAACCAAAACGGCCTTGCTGTGCTGGTACTGCGAACGGCTGAAAGCAAGGGGAAACTACGGCCGTAATTTTTCCCGAGGGCATGCAGCTTTACTGTATGATTAAATGATGATGGCGTCCTCTTGGGTAAAATATTCCGGAGGTAAAGTAGTCCCCCATTCGGATCTCCGGGCGGGGACTACTCAAGAGGATGTCGTTATCAGGAGAAAGAAAACTGGCGTTCTACGGATCGGAGCGTGGAATGTCAGGTCTCTTAATCGGGCAGGTAGGTTAGAAAATTTGAAAAGGGAAATGGATCGGTTAAAGTTAGATGTAGTGGGAATTAGTGAAGTTCGGTGGCAGGAGGAACAAGACTTCTGGTCAGGTGACTACAGGGTTATAAACACAAAGTCAAATAGAGGTAATGCAGGAGTAGGTTTAATAATGAATAGGAAAATAGGAACGCGGGTAAGCTACTACAAACAGCTTAGTGAACGCATTATTGTGGCCAAGATAGATACGAAGCCCACACCTACGACAGTAGTACAAGTTTATATGCCAACTAGCTCTGCAGATGACGAAGAAATTGAAGAAATGTATGATGAAATAAAAGAAATTATTCAGATAGTGAAGGGAGACGAAAATTTAATAGTCATGGGTGACTGGAATTCGAGTGTAGGAAAAGGGAGAGAAGGAAACGTAGTAGGTGAATATGGATTGGTGCTAAGAAATGAAAGAGGAAGCCGCCTGGTAGAATTTTGCACAGAGCACAACTTAATCATAGCTAACACTTGGTTTAAGAATCATGATAGAAGGTTGTATACATGGAAGAACCCTGGAGATACTAAAAGGTATCAGATAGATTATATAATGGTAAGACAGAGATTTAGGAACCAGGTTTTAAATTGTAAGACATTTCCAGGGGCAGATGTGAACTCTGACCACAATCTATTGGTTATGACCTGTAGATTAATACTGAAGAAACTGCAAAAAGGTGGGAATTTAAGGAGATGGGACCTGGATAAACTGAAAGAACCAGAGGTTGTACAGAGTTTCAGGGAGAGTATAAGGGAACAATTGACAGGAATTGGGAAAAGAAATACAGTAGAAGAAGAATGGGTAGCTTTGAGGGATGAAGTAGTGAAGGCAGCAGAGGATCAAGTAGGTAAAAAGACGAGGGCTAGGAGAAATCCTTGGGTAACAGAAGAAATATTGAATTTAATTGATGAAAGGAGAAAATATAAAAATGCAGTAAATGAAGCAGGCAAAAAGGAATACAAACGTCTCAAAAATGAGATCGACAGGAAGTGCAAAATGGCTAAGCAGGGATGGCTAGAGGACAAATGTAAGGATGTAGAGGCTTGTCTCACTAGGGGTAAGATAGATACTGCCTACAGGAAAATTAAAGAGACCTTTGGAGAGAAGAGAACCACTTGTATGAATATCAAGAGCTCAGATGGCAACCCAGTTCTAAGCAAAGAAGGGAAGGCAGAAAGGTGGAAGGAGTATATAGAGGGTCTATACAAGGGCGATGTACTTGAGGACAATATTATGGAAATGGAAGAGGATGTAGATGAAGATGAAACGGGAGATACGATACTGCGTGAAGAGTTTGACAGAGCACTGAAAGACCTGAGTCGAAACAAGGCCCCCGGAGTAGACAACATTCCATTGGAACTACTGACGGCCGTGGGAGAGCCAGTCCTGACAAAACTCTACCATCTGGTGAGCAAGATGTATGAAACAGGCGAAATACCCTCAGACTTCAAGAAGAATATAATAATTCCAATCCCAAAGAAAGCAGGTGTTGACAGATGTGAGAATTACCGAACAATCAGTTTAATAAGCTACAGCTGCAAAATACTAACACGAATTCTTTACAGAGGAATGGAAAAACTAGTAGAAGCCGACCTCGGGGAAGATCAGTTTGGATTCCGTAGAAATACTGGAACACGTGAGGCAATACTGACCTTACAACTTATCTTAGAAGAAAGATTAAGGAAAGGCAAACCTACGTTTCTAGCATTTGTAGACTTAGAGAAAGTTTTTGACAATGTTGACTGGAATACTCTCTTTCAAATTCTAAAGGTGGCAGGGGTAAAATACAGGGAGCGAAAGACTATTTACAATTTGTACAGAAACCAGATGGCAGTTATAAGAGTCGAGGGACATGAAAGGGAAGCAGTGGTTGGGGAGGGAGTAAGACAGGGTTGTAGCCTCTCCCCGATGTTATTCAATCTGTATATTGAGCAAGCAGTAAAGGAAACAAAAGAAAAATTCGGAATAGGTATTAAAATCCAGGGAGAAGAAATAAAAACCTTGAGGTTCGCCGATGACGTTGTAATTCTGTCAGAGACAGCAAAGGACTTGGAAGAGTAGTTGAACGGAATGGATGGTGTCTTGAAGGGAGGATATAAGATGAACATCAACAAAAGCAAAACGAGGATAATGGAATGTAGTCGAATTAAGTCGGGTGATGTTGAGGGTATTAGATTAGGAAATGAGACACTTAAAGTAGTAAAGGAGTTTTGCTATTTGGGGAGCAAAATAACTGATGATGGTCGAAGTAGAGAGGATATAAAATGTAGACTGGCAATGGCAAGGAAAGCGTTTCTGAAGAAGAGAAATTTGTTAACATCGAATATACATTTGTCAGGAAGTCATTTCTGAAAGTATTTGTATGGAGTGTAGCCATGTATGGAAGTGAAACATGGACGGTAAATAGTTTGGACAAGAAGAGAATAGAAGCTTTCGAAATGTGGTGCTACAGAAGAATGCTGAAGATTAGATGGGTAGATCACATAACTAATGAGGAGGTACTGAATAGGATTGGGGAGAAGAGGAGTTTGTGGCACAACTTGAGCAGAAGAAGGGATCGGTTGGTAGGACATGTTCCGAGGCATCAAGGGATCACCAATTTAGTATTGGAGGGCAGCGTGGAGGGTAAAAATCGTAGACCAAGAGATGAATACACTAAGCAGATTCAGAAGGATGTAGGTTGCAGTAGGTACTGGGAGATGAAGAAGCTTGCACAGGATAGAGTAGCATGGAGAGCTGCATCAAACCAGTCTCAGGACTGAAGACCACAACAACAACAACAACCGAAAAGTCAAAACCAAATGTCATAGAGGTAGCCTTAAAAATTCTTTAGTAGTTCTTTGGTAAAAAAATATTTTAAAAAAAACTTTCACCCACTATTTTACCCCATTACTGGTTGAATTTCCAAAAATGCTCGAACACCTAATTTTTATTTTCTGACTGAGGAACCAAATACCAGTTTCCGTAGATCTAGCTTCAAAATTCCCTTAGTGGTGATACATTATCAAAAAGCCTTTGATCCCCTATTTCACCCCCTTAGGAGTGCAATTTCGGACAATCTGTTCTTAAACGTTGCTTACAGTATAAGATCCACACCCTCTCCAAACTTCAAGTTTGTACCCTTAGTGGTTTGGGCTGGGTGATGATGAGTCAGTGAATCAATCTCACCCTATCTCACCCCTCTTAGGGATACAATTTTCAAAAATGTGAAAGAAATATTCTTTCTTCTCTAACCAAGAAGCCAAACACCTGTTTTCAAAGATTTAGCTTAAAAATGCTATCGCAAAGAAATATTTGCATATAACGTTTCACTTCCTTAGGGTTCGATTTTCCAAAAACAGTGAAACACGTATTTTCTTATTTCTAACTGAGAAGCCAACTTTAAATTTTCATACATTTAGCTTTAAAATGCTTTCATAGTAAAATATTTTCATAAAACATCCTGTACCCTATTTCACGCCCTTGGCGGTTCAGTTTCCAGAAACAATTATTGTTTTATTTGTAGCCGAGATGTCAAACACCAATGTTTACAGACGTAGCTTTACAAATACTTCAGTATTCTTTAATAATGTTATATTTTCATAAAAACTTCACCCACTATTTCCCCCAAAGGGTTAAATTTCCAAAAATACTGAAACACGGATTTCTTTATTTCTGAACTAGAAAAAAAAATACCAATTTTCGTAGGTCTAGCTTCAAAGCTGCCTTGTAACCTCCCCACAGAAATATTTAAATGGAAATGGAGCCAAATGTAACCTCCCCACAAAAAATGTTAATCAAAAATGTGAGCCAAGTGTAGCCTGCCCAAAGAATAATGATTAAATGAATTTTAAATATTGTAACCTCTGAACAAAATTGGCTCCCATTTATTGTCTGTGTGCAGAAATGCATTCACATTTAATGTTACCACAAAATTCTATTCTCATTTAATGTCAAGTTCGAAACAGAAAAATTCCTAAACATCAAAATAATAAAAAAGTTTTGTAACCTGATGAATTTTATGAGGACAGCAGCACTGCCCTTCGGCCCTGTATTCTGAATAAAAAAAGCAAAAATTCTTACCTCAATAAAACTACAATTATATCTGCTCTTAATTAGACATTTTCGACACAGCTTCGTGCAATGCTGGCGTATATTTTTTTTTTTGATTCTTGAGAGCAATGATAATGCATTGGAAATATTCTTTAAATTGAAATGAATGCTTTTCTTTAAAAGAGTTACTTTATATTATAAAAATTATTATTGGTGCATTTTTTTTGAACAAATTAAATTACAATCAACATACATTAATAAATATGCGCAAGGCTGCTTCTTTACCTTCTACAACAATACTCATCCTCCAGAGTCCTGACCAGAGTCGCGAGCAGAGAACACAGCCAACACAAGCCGACTCCCGTCGACTCACGCAGACTACTACTGTCGACTCGCGCAGACAAGCGCAGACTAGCGACAAGCAACAACTAACGATAAACTACTCTCTGGTCAGAGATTCTGTCATGCCTCGCCCCAGCCGGCAAAGCATACGTCTTACATAAATTTGGCAGCGATGGTGAGTCAATTGGACTTGCCATGAGCAACAAATTTTTCTTAATTAACTAACTTTACAATCACAGAATATACACATATATATATAGGTGCAGAACATGAAATAAAATATAGTACACATGCACTGAGTACAGAACATATCAGGCAATGACAAAATGTATACACAATGAGTACAAAACATATTAACAAATGGCAAAAGTGCACACACACTGTAGTTCAGAACATATCAGCAAATCACAAAAATGTATATGCAATGAAACAAATCATGTTAACAAAATGACGAAAGTGCACACGCACTGTAGTACAGAACATATCTGGGAATCACAAAATGTATACGTAATGAGTACAAATGGCATAAAGTGCACACGCACTGTAAAACTCTCTAGCATTTTTACAACAAATAAACATATCAAGGAGTGAAATAAAGTGCACATGCACTGTAGAAGTCTTTAGCATTTTTACATAACATATAATGTAGTGAAATAAAGTGCACACGCACTGTAGAAGTCTTTAGCATTTTTACATATCATATCATGGAGTGAAATAAAGTGCACACGCACTGTATAAGTCTTTAGCATTTTTACATATCATATCATGGAGTGAAATAAAGTGCACACGCACTGTATAAGTCTTTAGCATTTTACATATCATAGAATAAAATAAAGTGCACATGCACTGTATAAGTCTTTAGCATTTTTACATAACATATCACGGAGTGAAATAAAGTGCACACGCACTGTATAAGTCTTTAGCATATTTAGGACAACTGATCTTGTTAACAAATGAAATGAAGTGCACACGCACTGTATATGTTTTATCATTTTACAAGTATTTAAACGCATTGTATAAGTGTTTACCATTTTACAAGAACTAGGAAAGGAATGGGAAGGATTGCGTCATGGTTGTAGCACTTTAGGTTGCACGCAGCTGCACTGAAAGTCCATATCTTTCTATAGAAGCACAACACCAAGTGAGACAATCTGAAGTTCTTTTCCTTGAAGTATTAATCAGTGTAGCCAAGACACTGAAATGTCGTAATAATATTCCATGCTATCATTTTGGTAGTACATTAGGTACACCAAACAGTGGGACCATAATAACATCTCCATCGCTCAAGGTGGTGGACAGCATGTTGTGTCAACACCACGGTCTTGTAAAGTACACCAACGTAGAATTAGTGCAAAAACCATATATATACTGCTCCATGATCAAGAAGATAGACAGGAAAAACGGATATTGCAGTAATTTCTGGTAATTAGGTCAGAAGGTGAAGGACATTAAGTCACATACTAGTCTTCATTGAGATTTACACTAGTCTAACAACTGATTTGAGTAATTGGTGGCACTCATCGCCCAGTTACTGAACATTTCTGTACCATGTATGTAGTATTACAGAATAATGTTCATAAATTATATGAATTTAGTAATTATTGGCACTCATTGGCCAGATACAAAGCATTGTTTTATGCATTATTCAGAAGTCATCATTCAAAATGAGTTAATTATTGGCATAGCATTTATACATAATTAATCTAATTATAGTAATTATTGGCATCATAGGTCATCTTATTACAGTAATCAGTGGCATTCATTGGCCAGCTACAAAGCATTTTTTTTATGCATTATTCAGAAGTGATCATTCAAAACAAGCGTTAATTATTGGCATAGCATTTATAGAGTATGACAAACATATTATTTACAGAAATTATGCGCATAGTATTTATGCATTATTACAAAGCATCATTCAGTATTATTCAGGAGTATATGTGATCACATTCATAAATGACATAGGTTTAATGAACAACTGCTTATAGCACATTAATTTCATGAATAATTTCTCCTACAATATATACAAAAATGGATTGTTAAACTGAAAGAAGAAACGCATATTATGCTGAAAAGTAGTGAACTTCGAATTAACAGGTAGTGAAATGTGTATATATAATATATATATATATATATATATGTTCTCTAGCTGTCCTTTCCAAAACCTTCAGTCATCATACCATGCGATATAAGACATACTGTCAAAACGAACTGCAACAAATACTTAAATAACTACATAGCATCTCTTAACTAACAGTAAATATATAAACTTCATCATTATTTTCATCTGCAAAGAAAAAACTTCATTATCCATATTATCATAACTCCATTATTATCATCACCTGTAAAGAAAAACTTCATTATCCATAGTAGCATATTCTTCATCATTATTCATCACCATTCATTATCATCTGCAAAAAACTCACTTCATTATTCATTATACAACTATTCCTTATTTCTAGCATATTTCATCACTAAAACTAAGATGTGTAGTTCTGTCTGACAGCCTGCATCAATCGCCTCGTATTCTGAAAGAAAAAATTAATTAAGACTGCTATCATACGATGTGTATAGTATATTCTTGTTAATGCTTGTTAATTCTGATCCATTAACTCTTCGTCACGAGGTATTGCATCTTCTTTCTTTCATTCCGAAGGTGAAATTCGCATTTCTGTTTAATTTATTTCGTTTACACGTTATTTCTTTCTGAAAATGATGAACAAAGATGAATGTCTTGCATTTAATTCATATACCCATTAAATAAAATCTGGTTTATAGTAACATAATTGAGCATACAGCATAGCATGACAGAAAACGTAATATGTCAAAAACATCGACAGTGTTCAGAAGCAAAAATGTACACAGTGTATCACAATGTAGCAGCAAAAAAAAAAAAAAAAAAAAAAAAAAAAAAAAAAAAAAAAAAAAAGTAAAGTAGTCACGATGTTGAGATATCATATGGCAAAAATGTTAAAGTCAACTGGTGTTTGTTATATCTTAACTATTTCATAGTGCATACAAACAAAACAGGAAAACAATCATACATACATGAAAAATGGAAAATATGCACAGTCTTATGTGTAACGATAAGAAGAGCGACCTGCTAACCTTACCTTGCCGGGCACTTGCCAAGAAAAAATACGACAATCATCAGTAAGTAGTCACATAAATATAATTGCATAAGTGGTCAAAAAATGTGTAAGTTCATCTGGAAAAATATGCACGGTCTGATGTGTAACGACAGGAAAAGCGTCCTGATAACCATACCTTGCCGGGCACTTGCCAAGAAAAATTACGACAATCATCAGTAAGTAGTCACATAAATATAATTGCATAAGTGGTCAAAAAATGTGTAAGTTCATCTGGAAAAATATGCACGGTCTGATGTGTAACGACAAGAAAAGCGACCTGCTAACCTTACCTAGCCAGGCACTTGCCAAGAAAAAATACGATAATCATCAGTAAGTGTTCATGTGGATATAATTGCGTAAGTGGTCATAAAAAATTAGGAAATGGCATTACAGTGTGATAAATCATAAAGTATGTTCATTCAATAAAAGGTTTGATGTTCGACATGTGGTGGTTCCCTTTGGTTTTTCTGGTTCTCAAAGTTTCGACGTGTACTACATTGGGTTGAGGAATGCTGCGAATCCGATATGGACCTGCGTATAGAAGCTCAAATTTACTGCATCTACTCTTTCGTCTGTTGGATAAATAGTGTGTATGTACTAATATCTTCTGTCCAATGTGAAAGTCACGGCGTGTACAAACCTGTTTTTGCTGTCTTCTCCGGCGCTCTGCGGCACGTTTGATGTTGTTCAGCGCAATATCAATTATTTCATGGTGTCGTAGTCGACGAGATGTAGGAAAGGTTACTAATTCTTTAATTTTGTTAGGTGGTTCAACATTTTTCAGTATAACAGACGGAGATAGCATAGTAGATTCATTTGGTATGGAATTAATTACATCCTGGAATGTGTCCCAATCGATATGTTTTTATGGCAGTATATTCTACACAGTTTACCAATTTCTTTCATTAATCGTTCACAAGGGTTCGAAGAAGCATGGTACCTGGATATATAGATCGGAAAAATGTTTCTATCTCGTAACATACGTGTCCATATAGCAGATCGAAACTGTGATTCATTGTCGGAAATTACTTTCAACACATGCCCTACATGAAATAGAAAATGTTTTACAAATGCTTTCGAAACAGTTTAAGCAGTAGTTTTGCGTAACGGAGTGAAGGTAACAAATTTTGAAGTGAGTTCAACAGCGACAAAGATGTAGCAAAAACCTCTATTAGTTCTGGGAATCGGACCAAAAATGTCTACAGCGGCCATATGTCTCAATTTAACAGGTACAATGGGATGTAATGGAGGAATATGTGAAGTCGTGTCTGATTTAGCTTTCTGGCACATTTTACATGACGCTAAAACTCGTCGAATACGTTTCTCCATGTTGGTAAAATAACAGTTCTGTCTCAGTATAAGAAAACATTTTCTGGCTCCGTAGTGTGCGTAACTTGAATGAGTATACCAGATTAATTTGTTAACAAGTTCGTCAGGAATGCATAATAACCAATTGTTGCTGTCAGGATGAGAGCGGCGAAACAGAATGTCATTGCGTACAGTGTAATGGTTTCTAATGGTAACATTATTCCTATCTTGCCAAAGGTGTTTGATTTCTTTCCATAAGTTGTCTTTACTCTGCTCTTGTGCTACGTCTTGTAATGACGACGAAATGAAATTTTCAAATGCAACTTGTTGAATGTACATGACACTGAAATTTGCTTTGCAGAAGTTGGTTGCGATGTCTTGCTGATTGTTGTTAAGAGAACGGGATAGTGCGTCTGCTACAATATTTTGTGTACCGGGAATGTGAACAATTGTAAAATTAAATTCCTGCAAATAGTTTCCATCTACTTAATCTGTCGTGTGTAAATTTAGCCGAAAGTAAAAATTGTATCGCTCTATGATCTGTGTAAACGGTAGTGTGTCTTCCATAAAGAAAATGCCGAAATCTCGTAAATGCCCAAACAACACATAATGTTTCAAGTTCTGTAACAGAATAATTGCGTTCAGCAGGTGACAGGATGCGACTTGCAAAAGCGATGTTTTTAATTACTGTACAACCATCTTCTTCAATTTCCTGAAAACTATGTACGCCTAAAGCGGTGTTAGAACTGTCGGTGGCAATGGAAAAATTTCTGGTAAGATCTGGGTGTGATAAAAGTGGTGCATTCAACAAAGCTTGTTTCAGGTTCACAAATTCAGAATGTGCTTGCCTATCCTAGGACCAAATAGTGTTTTTACCTGTCAATTGACATAATCCAGGGGTGTCTAAAGCTGAATAATGAATAAATTTACGAAAAAAGTTAATTAAACCCAAAAAACTGCGTAGTTTTTTCTTCGTCGTAGGAACAGTAATGTCACGTAGAGCTTGAAGTTTTTCCGGGTCAGGCGTAATGCCCTTTGCTGAAATCACATGTCCAAGAAATTTTATAGAAGTTTTACCAAAGTGCGATTTACTGAGATTAACTGTGAGTCCTTGTGCACGAAAAGTTTGCAACAGTCGTTCAAGAATCAGACTGTGTTCAGACCAGTTAGCTTCTGCAATAAAAATGTCGTCTACGTACGTCATGATTCTGTCTTTAAGTTCTGTCGGAAGTATTGTATTCAAACCGCGAATAAAAGCTGCTGAAGAAATTGTTAAACCGAACGGTAATTTACAAAATTGATAACAGTCACCAAAACAGAGAAATGCTGTGTACTTTCTGCAGTTCGGATGGAGCTGAATTTGCCAAAATCCCGATTTCAAATCTAATGTGCAATAAATAGCAGTACCATGAAATTTCTGTAGAAGTTCTTCTAGTGTCTGTGGGCGATCTGTTGCATTAATAATAATGTCATTGATGTGACGCGAATCAAGTACGAGGCGAAGTGAACCATCTTTTTTCTTAACAATATGGAGCGGGTTTTTGTACGGACTAACTGCCGGTTCAATAATTCCTTGGTCAAGCATAGCTTGAAATTCTTTCTTAATTTGTTCTCTATGAATATACGGAATGGGATAATGCTTGGCTTTAAATGTGTCGTGCTGTTTAACTTGAAATTCATACATAAAACCTGACATAGTACCAGGAACGTTGTCAAAAACTGGAGCTTGCTGTAAAAGAATTTTGTGTAGTTGCGTGCGTTCGTCGTCTGTATTTGCACAGCTCTGAATAACTTTATCAGACGGTTGGTTGGTTGTTTTGAGGAAGGAGACCAGACAGCGTGGTCATCGGTCTCATCGGATTAGGGAAGGATGGGGAAGGAAGTCGGCCGTGCCCTTTCAGAGGAACCATCCCGGCATTTGCCTGGAGTGATTTAGGGAAATCACGGAAAACCTAAATCAGGATGGCCGGACGCGGGATTGAACCGTCGTCCTCCCGAATGCGAGTCCAGTGTCTAACCACTGCGCCACCTCGCTCGGTACTTTATCAGAAATCGTCTGTATAACGTCATAGTCGACTTCGTCTGGAGTATTATAGTTGTGTACGTACGTATCTGTGAACAATGTGGAATTACAGTCTATGTTACGTGATGCGGAAATGACCTCTGTACGCCCGCATCTCGTGGTCGTGCGGTAGCGTTCTCGCTTCCCACGCCCGGGTTCCCGGGTTCGATTCCCGGCGGGGTCAGGGATTTTCTCTGCCTCGTGATGGCTGGGTGTTGTGTGCTGTCCTTAGGTTAGTTAGGTTTAAGTAGTTCTAAGTTCTAGGGGACTTATGACCACAGCAGTTGAGTCCCATAGTGCTCAGAGCCATTTGAACCATTGACCTCTGTACGATTAATTGTTTGTTCTTCCGCGGATAAAGAGTGCTGAAATTCTAAAGCCAGTTGTACATTTTTATCCTTTAACCTTAAATAGGAATTTTGAAAATCAATAATTGCGTCGTGTTGTACCAGAAAATTCGTACCTAAAATAACGTCTGTTGTCAATAAGGGAACAATCCAAAAATTTGAGTGAAATGTATGACCTGCAATACAAAATGATAAATGTGTCTGTAATTTTACATCTGCTCCTTTACTAGATACTGCTCCTTTTACTTTTGTTTTGCCTAATGGTAACGTAGGATAGGCATTCTCTTTGTTACACTCGTTGAAAGTTTCTTCATTTAAAACTGACATAGGTGATCCAGAATCGATTACTGCTGAAAATTTCGATGATCCAATTTTAACTTCGATGACAGGGTGTGAAATGGTTTTTTGAACAACTGGTCTTTCCTGCAAAAGAGTGTCTCGGATGTCGTCAAAAGTAATAACATTTTCGTGAACAAGATTCTGTGTATCTGAAGTATTGCTTACTTTGCTGGAAGATGCAACCTGTACCGTATCTAGTCAAATTCTATCTGATGTGTTATTATTTTCAGGAGGATGCTGTGGCATTTCGACTATTTGAACTGTTCTGTTATTTCTTCCAGACGTATTACGTTCTGGATGATACCTACTGTCTGGTTCATTCATGATAATATGTTGTTGCTGATCTTCTTGCTGCTCGTACGATCGACTGTTATTAAATGTACGCTGAAAATTGTGCTAATTATTTTTACGTCTGTCATGATAGTCATTTCTATACGGCGCATTGCGATAGGAATTGAAGTAGTGTGTCTTCTGTACCTATTGATTCCCTTGTTGCTGTGCGTTACTATTTGTTGGGGCCGACGCTATACGCGTACGCGGCGAAACATTAAAGCTTGGTTGACCTTGTGCACTACATTGTTGGTTAGGTATGCTAACCGGCTGGCTTTCACGCTGATGCGGTGAAAAACGTCTATTGTTACCAAAACGTGTTTGCTGTTGCTGATAATTTTACACATACTGATGATTACAATTTTATCTGTTATTAAAGTTATGGCGATAGTTATCATTTCGGGAGTGTCTAAAGAGAACTGTCACTTTCGGTAAAATTTGTCATATCGGGTTTTCTTTACTCATTTCTTAATCCTAGATAGAGCGATAGTTGAAGAGCCGTTTTGATAGATATAAAGGATAGTAGAAGAGAAGGCAGCAGTGCAGAAAACTAAAGATGAAATAGCACTACTACGGCTCGGGGCCCTGTGCACGCTACGGCACATATTCATTAAAGCGTAATGAATTCCCTGAGGTCAATTACGCGCTGCAAATAAATTTTAGCTTTTGCGTTACAGGCAATGCCGGTGAAAATTCAAAAGTAAATTGTTGTATCCAGTCCAAAGCTAGTTTCTGCATTACAGGCAATGCCGGTGAAAATTCAAAAGTAAGTTGTTGTATCCATGCTAATTCTAGTTTCTGCATTACAGGTAATGGCGGTGAAAGTACAAAAATAAATCGACGTATCCAGTTCAGTGCGTGTACCTGTGCTCTGTCATTTTCAAATACCTTAGATTTTTTTACAGATACAAATTGCTTATAATCAACGTTCTCGTCACTGAATGTGTGAACAGGTTCACGATTACATAAGAATCTGTTTGTCTGTATCTTTTCGGAATCTAAGTCACGTACTCTCTGTAAATTACCCAAATTATACTGGCTGTGTGAGTGTGAGAAATGTTCGGAATGTGCCGTATGCTGTGACGTGTTATTAACTGAAATATTTTTTATCTCTGTCACTTCTTACTGTAAAGTTGACAATTTTCTACTTAATGTATTATTGGACGAATCTATCTCACTGATCGTCTGCTGTAAATTTTGGAATTCAGGTGTTTGATTAAACGAAATCGGTGAAGTATCGTCTGATTTGTTGTCATTATTACTTTCGATAACATCAATACGACTGGCCAATTCATCATATTTTTCAGTCAGTATTTTTACGTGTTCATCGTTTTTAGTGTCACAAGCATTAATTTGTTTTTGTATTTTAGGTGTGGTTTCGTTCAATTTTTTAACGTCAGCTTTGATGACTTCGGGATCCTGAATTAGTTCAAATTGTTCAAGTCTGTCAGTCACTGTCTGAAAGTCTACTGTGTGTGTGTCTGTTTTTGTTTTAAGATCGGAAATTTCATCACGCAATTCGGTGTTCAACTGTTTGATAGTATTAATTTCGTCTGATACTGCAGCAATATTGTTGTCTACGTATGTTTTTGCTTTCGTAAAAAAATTACGTTTATCTTCCTGTCTCTGTGCGGTAATTGTTTCCATGACTTGTCGCTTTACTTTATTCTGTTCCTGTATAAATTTACGGAAACGCGTTTCACTGTTTTGCAGGTGATGATTAAAACGTTCGTCAATTTGACTGTTTTGTTGGTCGAATTTCGCGTCTACTTTTGCATCCAGTGTGCGCTAAAGTTCTGCTGTCATTAATTTAAACTCGTCGTGTAACTGTGTTGTGTTTTCAGAGCATTGTTTAGCGACTGCACTAATTTCGTCTCTAAGTGATTCTGTTGTAGCTGTTTGCATATCCCTTAATTCTTGAGCAACAGATCTAATTTCTTCACTACTTTTCCTAGCACAAGCCTCAATTTCCTCACGTAATTGTTCTTTAGTATCTTGTTCATTGCGCGGCAACGGCTGTAATCTGTTCACTAAGCTGTTTGGAATTGTTATCTAGTTTTTCATTAAGTTTGTAATGTTTTTCATTAAGTTGTTTGAAATTTTCATTAAGGTTGTTTTGTTTTTCATTAAGTTGTTTGTTCTGTTCACTAAGTTGTTTCAAGTTGTCGTCTTGTTTTTCATTAAGTTGTTTGTTCTGTTCACTAAGTTGTTTGAAGTTGTCGTCTTATTTTTCATTAAGTTGTTGTTTGAGATTCTCGTTAAGTTGTATCATTAATGCTATGACTCGAACCATGCCAAAATTAGCTACTGTATTCTCTGTGCTGTGTGATGGTGTATGTGCATTTGTCACGTTTTCTGTAACCATTTGGTCATTCTGTAATTCTTGAAAGGGTTTGCCAAACGGATGTGCACTGTTAGTCACTAAATCGGAATTAAATAAATCTGCCGTACTTTGAGTACACTGTTCATTTTCGTTAGAAAAATTTATCTGTTCACAATTCAAATTTTGCAAATCGGGTGTGTTAAACTGGGCAGCGTTCATTGTAACAGAACGTGCCGCGTCATCAATTGTCGTTAAATTAACAGTGGACACAATTGAATTTGTTTGTTCATCATTAGGATCAAAATCATTATTAGTGGTTGGTACGCACTGATTGTCTGTAAATGGAGGATTGCCATCATTACACTGCGTGTCGCAAGTACTATCGGTCAAGTTATTTGAGTCGGCTATTTCACTCATTACACATCGCGATGTACTATTAACAGTTTTTCGCGGCATTTTTCACAAATCAGAATTAAGCACAAATGAAACAAGGACAATGCAAAAATGCAACAAACACAATTACAAGAAAGAGCAACAAATTGCCGATGATCTATGAAAGAAAGAGTGACAAATTAGTAAATGCGTTGCGCCAGGTGCAAACTACATTTAAGTAAATAAGAGCAGATATATGACTACTTATCAGAAGATTCACAAAGAAATACGATCCTGGCTGGATGTCGCCAAGTGTAACCTCCCCACAGAAATATTTAAATGGAAATGGAGCCAAGTGTAACCTCCCGACAAAAAATGTTAAATGAAAATGAAAATGAGCCAAGTGTAACCTCCCCACAAAAATAATAATTAAATGAATTTTTTTATATTGTAACCTCTGAACAAAATTGGCTCCCATTTATTGTCTGTGTGCAGAAATGCATTCACATTTAATGTTACCACAAAATTCTTTTCTCATTTAATGTCAAGTTCGAAACAGAAAAATTCCTAAACACCAAAATAATAAAAAAGTTTTGTAACCTGATGAATTTTATGAGGACAGCAGCGCTGCCCTTCGGCCCTGTATTCTGAATAAAAAAGGCAAAAATTCTTACCTCAATAAAACTGCAATTATATCTGCTCTTAATTAGACATTTTTCGACACAGCTTCGTGCAATGCTGGCGTATATATATATATATTTTGATTCTTGGAAGCAATGATAATGCATTGGAAATATTCTTTAAATTGAAATGAATGCTTTTCTTTAAAAGAGTTACTTTATACACTCCTGGAAATGGAAAAAAGAACACATTGACACCGGTGTGTCAGACCCACCATACTTGCTCCGGACACTGCGAGAGGGCTGTACAAGCAATGATCACACGCACGGCACAGCGGACACACCAGGAACCGCGGTGTTGGCCGTCGAATGGCGCTAGCTGCGCAGCATTTGTGCACCGCCGCCGTCAGTGTCAGCCAGTTTGCCGTGGCATACGGAGCTCCATCGCAGTCTTTAACACTGGTAGCATGCCGCGACAGCGTGGACGTGAACCGTATGTGCAGTTGACGGACTTTGAGCGAGGGCGTATAGTGGGCATGCGGGAGGCCGGGTGGACGTACCGCCGAATTGCTCAACACGTGCGTGAGGTCTCCACAGTACATCGATGTTGTCGCCAGTGGTCGGCGGAAGGTGCACGTGCACGTCGACCTGGGACCGGACCGCAGCGACGCACGGATGCACGCCAAGACCGTAGGATCCTACGCAGTGCCGTAGGGGACCGCACCGCCACTTCCCAGCAAATTAGGGACACTGTTGCTCCTGGGGTATCGGCGAGGACCATTCGCAACCGTCTCCATGAAGCTGGGCTACGGTCCCGCACACCGTTAGGCCGTCTTCCGCTCACGCCCCAACATCGTGCAGCCCGCCTCCAGTGGTGTCGCGACAGGCGTGAATGGAGGGACGAATGGAGACGTGTCGTCTTCAGCGATGATAGTCGCTTCTGCCTTGGTGCCAATGATGGTCGTATGCGTGTTTGGCGCCGTGCAGGTGAGCGCCACAATCAGGACTGCATACGACCGAGGCACACAGGGCCAACACCCGGCATCATGGTGTGGGGAGCGATCTCCTACACTGGCCGTACACCACTGGTGATCGTCGAGGGGACACTGAATAGTGCACAGTACATCCAAACCGTCATCGAACCCATCGTTCTACCATTCCTAGACCGGCAAGGGAACTTGCTGTTCCAACAGGACAATGCACGTCCGCATGTATCCCGTGCCACCCAACGTGCTCTAGAAGGTGTAAGTCAACTACCCTGGCCAGCAAGATCTCCGGATCTGTCCCCCATTGAGCATGTTTGGGACTGGATGAAGCGTCGTCTCACGCGGTCTGCACGTCCGGGACGAACGCTGGTCCAACTGAGGCGCCAGGTGGAAATGGCATGGCAAGCCGTTCCACAGGACTACATCCAGCATCTCTACGATCGTCTCCATGGGAGAATAGCAGCCTGCATTGCTGCGAAAGGTGGATATACAGTGTACTAGTGCCGACATTGTGCATGCTCTGTTGCCTGTGTCTATGTGCCTGTGGTTCTGTCAGTGTGAACATGTATCTGACCCCAGGAATGTGTCAATAAAGTTTCCCCTTCCTGGGACAATGAATTCACGGTGTTCTTATTTCAATTTCCAGGAGTGTATTATAAAAATTATTATTGGGGCATTTTTTTGAACAAATTAAATTACAATTAACATACATTAATAAATATGCGCAAGGCTGCTTCTTTACCTTCTAAAACAATACTCATCCTCCAGAGCCCTGACCAGAGTCGCGAGCAGAGCCAACACCTTGGCAGAGCACACAGCCAACACATGCCGACTCCCGCCGACTCACGCAGACTACACCAGACTACTACTGTCGACTCGCGCAGACAAGCGCAGACTAGCGACAAGCAACAACTAACGATAAACTACTCTCTGGTCAGAGATTCTGTCATGCCTCGCCCATCGCCGGCAAAGCATACGTCTTACAGCCTTAATAGTGATATTTTTTTAAAAAAAGACGTTTCATCCCCTATTTCACCCCATTGGGGTTGGGATTTCGAAAAATCCCTTCTTAAACGACGTCTACAGTATAAGATCCACATATTCTCCAAATTTAGAGTTTCTATTCTTAGCGGTTTTGACTGGTCAGTCAGTCAGTCAGAAAGGACATTGCCTTTTATACGTATATAGAGAGTCACTTGCTAAAAGAAATTATTGTTTTTCGTTTTCGGTCTACTGGTATCATCGCTGAGCGTTATCTGATTTCGTTCCCAGCTCCACTCGGAGAAGTCAAGAAAGGTCAGTCAAATTTTTGGATATTTTTTAAATGTGTGAACCAGCTTTGAAATGAAATCTAAAATTTTTTAAGTGTTATCTCCAGGACGGGCAGAGTCTGGCTTTCTTGAATTAAGTTTTCAGTAACAAGAAGTTTTCAAGAATTCCCTAAAATGTCGATGCATTTACAGGGACTTTGCCAAAAGCACTGAAAGTTATTTGAGTGCACAAAAGAGCAAATACACCGACAAATAAACACGCGAGAGGAGAAACACAATGTTTGTTAGTCTCCAAAAGTCTCCAACCAAAAATGTCGAATCTATGCGAAATTTACAACTACTGTCGAATTCAGGCTTCTAGCGTGTCATCTGGTTGCATATGTTGGCTTTTTAAAATTTGGCGTACGTACAGGATCGGAAAATCTAAATGAATTTTGTTACATTTCTTCAGTATTTTTAAATCGTCTCGAATTAAGGTCGCTATCCGTTTGCATTTTGTCAGTTAAGCCTTGCATTTTAATCTGCTTACGTCGGGTAGGAACAGACGAGAAATGTCATTTTTTTTCACTGCCTCAATATTCTACTTGCAAAAATTGTACGCATTAAATGTCGCTCTGATACTCAGATTTAATGGAAAGGTGTCGAAACGATAGTTATGTACTGCAATTTAATACTTACGATTTCGATTTTCGTCAAAGCGGTAGTTTTGTATCAAAATTTTGTGGGTGGTGTCAGCGAGTAAAAGTTTCGTAAAGGTTTGAAACTTGTGCCTCCCGCATTTTTCACCTATTAAAGAAAGAAAATTACAGTGTGATAATATAAGCTCATAGGCTTCCACGGCAGGTGTAATTTTGGATAAAATAATTTTTTGTATTAGGCCGCGTCATTGTAAACTACTGAAACAACCAAACTGACTACGTTTCGACCGACTTGCTGTGGTGAACCGCCCTGAAGAGGACCACACAAGTCAGTCGAAACGTTGGCAGTTTAGTTGTATTAGTAGTTTACAAATGACGAGGCCCAATACCCAAAATTATTTTATGCAAAATATAATAAAACCTCGAGACACAGGTTGGGATAGGAAAAGAATCACATGGAAGGGTGGATCCACAATTCTTGCTTCATTTGTGCTTCGAAAGATCACATTTATTTACAATGCATATGATTTCAACAATAAAATACAATAATCAACAAATTTCTGAAACGTAAGAAGTTGTTAAAAGGAAATAAGCTTTTTAAATTTTAGTCACAGACTGACATGACTAAACTTCCAATTCTTGCTACCCCGACGAATCAGTGCCAGCAACAAATAAAAAAATAAATCGTAATAAAAACTCTCTTAAACAATAATTAGGTAAAGATAACTCTCACAATCTTCTTAAACAGTCACAGTTATTATGTTAAGAACTGGTAATTTAGAATAAACACCCAAACACTGCAGATCCGACAAATTTACTTGCATTCATAGAACGGATACAATGACAAATTAAGCTCAAGCAAAGAATAGTGGGTTGTAATTAAAAATAGAAATCTAAGGAGATGGCAATCAGAAACGAAATTACATTAAAATTTTGCTCAGCACACCGTGGATATATGCAAATATTTGAACAGGCAAAGGAACTACCTCAAAATTTCATTACAACATCGCTGACATCTAGGCCTTTAGGCAGAATATTAAAGGAAGTACATCAGAGCCTTAAGAAGGGAAGGGTGAAACTCAGCTTAAAGATTGGAAGCCGCCCAGCTAAACGGTTCCACTACAGTAATAAAGGACACGCCTCAAACACAGCCGAGAGTCACGTGCAGGCGGACAACAGCGACAGGGACTCGCGGCCGGCAACCGGTCCGCCCCCGGTAGCTGAGTGCTAGCCGGCACGGTACCTCAGCGTGTTCGGTCAGAAGGTTAGCTGCCCTCTGTAATAAAAAAAACTGAGTTAATGGATCAACTACGAACTGAAGCGCGTGTCTTGCGACGTCCGCCTCGAGCAAATACAACGAACGAAAACGAACAAAATGAGATTAAAAAAAAAAGTGTTCAGCGCGACAGATTGTCAATCCAAAGGGCCCGGGTTCGATTCCCGGCTGGGTCGGCGATTTTCTCCGCTCAGGGATTTGGGTGTTGTGTTGTCCTAACCATCATTATTTCATCCCCGTCGACGCGCAAGTCGTCGAAGTGGCGTCAAATCGAAAGACTTGCACCAGGCGAACGGTCTACCCGACGGGAGGCCCTCGTCACACGACATTTCATTTTTTTTTTTGCAGCCGGCAACCGCCGAAATGTCGGGCTAGCGCTTCACAACAATAAGGATCGTTGCTGACAAACGCCACAGAGGTGGGGGAAAAAACAGCTACAGGAATACAAGTTACGTGAACAACAATCGCTACCTTCTTAAGAGGTCACCGCTATAAGTCCAAAAAATCCATCATGAAATAAGCTATCATATATTACTCCCAAAAAGCTGCCGAAACGAAATACATCTTAAATCAGCTGTAAGGGAGTATAAAAGTATAATATCTGTCGTCTACCCAAACAAGTTATGTAAACTTTACTCTAAATGTGCATGGCCAGGTGCTTACTTGAATCAAACAGATGGAACAAGTAAACTTAACCAGGGATATACATACAGCCCTCAGACTTGGCAACCATCTACAACCTAGTTTCAAAACACACATACTAGTACAGGGAATTCCACTTAAAGTAATTAAAAGATAAAATTACAAACCTTACAAAATCGATAGATGTAAAGGTAATATCGGGGGTACCACAGCGAAGTGTGATAGGACTGTTGCTGTTTAAAATGTATATAAACGATCTAGTAGAAATAACTGTGGGTTCGGTTTGGGACGGCGTTGGGTTGGGTGGACTGCTGTCGCCTGTTGTGGGGTTGTGAACCACTGAGGTCTACGGCAGAACAAAGCCTCTCCGTCGCTCCTAGGTCCCCGGTTTAATACACAACACACAATCTAGTAGAAAGCGTCTGATGCTCTTTAAGGCTATTCGCAGATGATGCAGTTGTCTATACCAAAGTAGCAACGTCAGAAGATAGTAAGAATTTGCAGAACGACCTGCAGAGAATTGATGAATGGTGCAGACTCTGAACGTAAATAAATGTAACACATTGCGCAGACGTAGGAAAAGAAAGCCACTACTGTACAGTTACACTATTGATGGCAAACAGCTGGAGACAGCGTCTGCTGTAAAATATCTAGGCGTAACTATCCAGGGCGACCTTAAATGGAATGATCACATAAAACAAATAGTGGGAAAAGCACACGCCATACTAAGATTTACCGGAAGAATCTTAAGGAAATGTAACTCATCCACGAAAGAAATGGCTTATAAGGCGCCTGTTCACCCGACTCTTGAGTATTGTTCATCTACCTGGAATCCCTATCAGGTAGGACTGATAGAGGAGATGGAGAAGATCCAACGAAGAGCGGCGCATTTCGTCACGGGATCGTTTAGCTGGTGAGAGCGTTACGGAGACGCTAAACAAACTCCACTGGCAGATGTTACAAGAGAGGCGTTGTGCATCACGGAGTGATTTACTATTGAAATTTCGGGACAGCACTTTTCACGAGGAATCGGACAACTTGTACTTCCCCCAATTACATCTCCCGTATTGACCACGAGGAGAAAATTAGAGAAATTAGACCAAATACAGAGGCTTAAAGATAATCATTCTTCCCACGCACTATTGGTGAGTGGAACGGGGTTGGAGGGATCAGATAGTAGCACCGAAAGTACCCTCCGCCACACACCATTAGGTGGCTTGCGGAGTATGATGTAGATGTGAACGTAAAAATATCTCAAACTCAGTGAACAGGAATTATGCCACACGGCTGATGATCCAGTTACTAAAACTGAGTAAAGAATTTCATTAAATACTAAAGCCTAAACACGAAGCTGCAATACACATAAGGCGAAGGTTAAGTTTCACTAGTAAACCACTGGATTTGAAAGTGTTGCTCGGCTTGTAGGCTTGGTGATCCAGAGCAAGTAACGTCTCAGTGGTACACTTTATCGCCAGCAAAAGGACAGTCATTAATTTCCGCCAAAATTTCCACCAATGAAATAAATGCAAAAATACAACACGGTTGAGGCCAAGATTAACCACAATAAATTATAGTGTTCCAGGAATCTATAAGACACCAACAGCAGAGGCGCAGATATCAAAGCGCGAGCAGTAATGCCCGCAAAGTTTTCCAGTAATGTGGCCGAACGGTTCTAGGCGCTTCAGTCTGGGACCGCGCGACCGCTACAGTCGCAGGTTCGAATCCTGCCGCGGGCATGGATGCGTGTGATGTCCTTAGGTTAGTTAGGTTTAAGTAGTTCTAACTTCTAGGGGACTGATGACCTCAGAAGTTAAGTCCCATAGTGCTCAGAGCCATTTGAACCATTTTTTTTTCCAGTAATGGTTCTTGCATACCCGGAATCGATCTGGGCAAAACTGAAAGCGTGCAGGTCCGTACAGCATATATAAACGAGGAAGTGCAAATCCACTGACGGACACGGAGGACACTGTCGATACAGCAGTATGATTGCTACTACCCAAAGGATCTCAGCAGAAAAAGAACTAACGGCCGAAAGAACACTTGCACGTGGAATCCACAAGCGATACGCATCAGCTGCGTCCCTCCTGCCCGTTCTCTCCTCACAACACACTGCCAGCCAATTTCAAAAACTATGAGCCAGCGATCATCTACGAAAAGTGCACTCTACACTCGCGCCGCCTGTCGGGGCGGGAAGGCACCGGGAATACAAAGATAAAAAGAACTGGAGCCGCCACTACTCAAAAATGATGTCTTTAGACTGTCTACAAATTTGGTATTGCCAAAAATACGTGATCAGTTAGCCTGTTACAGCGGTCGATTGTGTCAATACAACTTGCCGTGCATGAACCTACAAAGCAAAGCAAACGCCTGGAAAGTCACTATTTATATGTGTTTGAATGAGGCTATCTCAGTACCCGTGATCCAGCTGGAGAAGACAGCATCTTGCTATGCTCATATGGATGCACAGGACGTAACAAAAACATATGTTCGTGTGTATGGTCAGGAATTGATTTAAAAAATTGCTCCTCGTACCATTAACGAATTTGTTACCATGTAACTTGTAGGTCACTCGTTCCGCCCACCTAACAGTGTTTTGGGAGGATTGAAAAAGTGATCAGAAAAACAGAAACGATAAGTACCACTGATGGGTGCACCAACATTTTCAGTCAATGGTAAGGTGAAAACATTAGAAACAGAAATTTCTGTTTTTCATTGGAAAATCTCTTTACAAGAATGTACGTCTACGTTTTTACACATTTGACCTCTAGAGACTATGCAGATAAAGTTATGATCAGAAGCGTCAAGCCATTCCCAACTTGACACTTCTCCTTTTTAAGAAGCAGATCCAATCAATCATCGATTAAAGTCATGTTTAGACTAATGAACTTTTTTAAAAATTCGAGTTTAATAATAGTGGTTGTAAGGATCAAGTCATCTTTTAAACTTCTCCTCTGTGTTCTAATTGGGTTTTATTCGTGTAATGATAGACTCTTCGCCTGTGTGAAGGGAGGTTTTGGAAAGCCAGAAGTTAAACAGATCAGGGAAAACGAGCCCTGAGTGTTACTCTGCAGGGAACATGAGCGACTTTTAAAGAACTCGCTGAGCGATGAGAGGAGGTGTTGAACCATCTGGACATGGCAGGTAAGCCGCTAGCCCGTATTGTTCTGGGTCAGGCGTCTCCGTGGCGCTCGTAACGAACTTTTTCTTCGTCCTTTAGGAAACAGCGTACAATGCACGAGTCCAACGGAACGGTAAAAACAGTGACTTGTCGCCCCAGCAAATAAATGGTCGTTTTACTGCTAGGCCCTTCCACCAAAGCGCTTTCGGCTGAGGGCGTTGTATCTCGCCCACTGATTTCTCAGAAAGCAGGTGGAAGGGGGACCCATTTGAACAGATCGCCGTCTGCCTGCCTCTTCTGAAAGCAGCCGAACTATTCAGACTTCGTATTTTTTATAGCTTGGTGAAAGTGTCAACACCAGATGGCATGGGAGATTTTTTCCACCCACAGACAAGAAAGAAATGCGTGGGGCGTTCTCAGAAAAAAAGGGCTATCGTGGCAGGCCAAGAGCAGTTGTCTGAATTTTTGTATTGGAAAAGACCGTGCATTGGTGGAATAGAGAAGCGAGACGATGACGCATGATTGCGAGCCCGAAATTCTCGGAACCGCACAGGCAAAAAGCCGGTCAGTTGGACAATAGTTTTTACACAGTTTTTGGTCGTAGAAAAACAGTAACACAACTGGCAAGAGCTTGGATAACTTTCCCTCACTAATGGGTGATTCATAGACGCGAAATCGATGTAGAACAGGCACAAGACATGAGATACAGAAGACTCTCTTCTACATTAATTATAGGATTTCTACTATTTCATAAAATTCTGCTTGAGCGATTTTCTTGTATTTGGAAAGGTTGTTTTTAATGATTTCTATAGTTTCTGTTACTGGAATGTTCGTATACATGTTGCAAAAATCGAGTGATAAGCATGTTCCATTCACTGGTGTTTTTATATTTTTAATTTTAGTGACTACTTTTTACCAGTTCTTACACGAAATATCATAGAACCGTAGAATGTATAAATACAATTATTATTACTTGTAAATAAGACTCCAATGCGAATGATCAAGCAAACAGTAAGCAGGTCATGATGTGTTTTGCACGATTTTCATGGTTTTCACTATTGTTACATTAGAGCATTGTGTTCGACTTTATGTATATAAGATCTTTGTAACAACAATTAAAAAAAACCGTGCTTCCACAATAACAGAGCAATTATTTACAAGTTTTTTAGGGAAAAATTTTGTATTTGTGGGGATCTATTGCCTACAGATGCTTAATAAACATAAACATGGTCCATAGTAGGCTGTAATGTGATCTTTATTTAATCGTGGGATTACCTAATTTCGACTGACAAGGGGAGGCCGCCAATTGTGAAATTCCGATTCGATTCATACTGTGCATAATAAAAGCTCATGACCAGAGGTGAAATGTGGCAAAGCACCAATATGCACTTCTCAGACGTTGTCGAGAAAATCGACAGTTAAAAGAAACCGTTGCGGTGAAATACTCTCTACGCTTAATAATTTTCTACAGCGTCGTGGCCCAGCGGTAAGCGCTCGGGTTCGTAATCCGAAGGTCGCCGGATCGAATCTCGAGTTAATTTAAAAAACAATTGTTCTTGTAAAAACGCATCGTTTATCAGATGTGCTCGATGTCGGGCTGTTTTCTGCTTTCCATGTTTCTATGATAACTATCACTCTGGTTCGTGCGATACTCCAGCTACTTCTGGCCACTAATTGTTAATTATGTGCGAGTGTATACCGAACTTATCAATAAATTGTATCCACTTGAATATTATTTGTGATATTGTGTTTTATTCCAAGTATTATGTTTCCACGACAAACGACTTTCAACAACTTATTATATGCATAATTGTTGCAACTGATTGCCAGGAATTATATATATATATATATATATATATATATATATATATATATATATATATATATATATTTGAATTACAAAAAAACAAATAATAAAAAAAAGTTGTATGGCGCGGGATTCGATCCGGCGACCTTTAGATCACGAACCCGAGCACTTACCGCTGCGCCACGACGCTGCAAAAAACAGTGAATCGTAGAGAGTATTTCACCGCAACGGTTTTTTTTAACTGTCGATTTTCTCGACAACGGCTGAGAAGTGCATCTTAGTGCTTTGCCACATTACACCTCTGGCCATGAACTTTTATTATGCGCAATATGAATCGATCTGAATTTCACAATTGGCGGCCTCCCCTTGTGAGTGTCATTGTCAAGCAATTGTAAAACCAACCTGGAAAAGCATTACATTGTCTGCATGGATCACACGTACACACACCAAAAAAAGTTTTGCGTCACCCCGGTTCCCAGAACTCCTGAAGATAGACGTTGACTGTGGATATTATATCACAGACACAGTCTCTTTGACTGTTCAGAGATGTCACTAAACCTGCCCGAAGATGTAAACAACCATGCAATAGCAACGCCTATTAGACGGAGGGGGTCCGACAGCTAATCAGTTCCAGTCATTCCACCAGGAAGGAGGTACATGGCTTGTGTTGTCTGTCGTTCAACAATGCCTAGATCGTCAATGCCGCGGTTCGATCGCGTCTGTGTTGTTACTTTGCGCCAGGAAGGGCTCTCAACAAGGGAAGTGTCCACGTCTTGCAGTGAACCAAAGCGATGTTGTTCGGACACGGAGGAGATACAGAGAGACAGGAACGTCGATGACATGCCTCGCTCAGGCCGCCCAAGGGCTACAACTGCAGTCTGCAGTGGATGACCGCTACCTACGGATTATTGCTCGGAGGAACCCTGACAGCAACGCCACCATGTTGAATAATGCTTTCCGTGCAGCCATAGGACGTCGTGTTACGACTCAAACTGTGCGCAATAGGCTGCATGGTGCGCTACTTCACTCCCGACGTCCATGGCTAGGTCCACCTTTGCAACCACGACACCATGCAGCGCGGTGCAGATGGGCCCAACAACACGCCGAATGGACCGCTCAGGATTGGTATCACATTCTGTTCGCCGATGAGTGTCGCATATGCCTTAAACCAGACAATCGTTGGAGACGAGTTTGGAGGCAACCCGGTCAGACTGAGCGCCTTAGACACACTGTTCAGGGTGTGCAGCAAGGTGGAGGTTCCCTGCTGTTTTTGGGGTGGCGTTATTTGAGGCCGACGTACGCCGCTGATGGTCATGGAAGGCGCCGTAACGACTGTAGATACGTGAGTGCCATCCTCCGACCGATAGTGAAACAATATCGGCAGCATATTGGCGAGGCATTCGTTTTCATGGACGAAAATTTGCGCCCCCATCGTGCACATCTTGTGAATGACTTCCTTCAGGATAACGACATCGCTCGACTAGAGTGGCCAGCATGTTCGTCAGACACGAACCCTATCGAACATGCCTGGAATAGATTGAAAAGAGCTGTTTATGGACGACGTGACCCTCCAACCACTCCGAGGGATCTACGCCGAATCGCCGTTGAGGAGCCACGCGGGATTAGCCGAGCGGTCTAGGGTGTTGCAGTCATGGACTGTGCGGCTGGTCCTGGCGGAGGTTCGAGTCCTCCCTCAGGCATGGGTATGTGTATGTTTGTCCATAGGATAATTTAGGTTAAGTAGTGTGTAAGCTTAGGGACTGATGACTTTAGCTGTTAAGTCCCATAAGATTTCACTCACATTTGAACATTTTTTGCCGTTGAGGAGTGGGACAATCTTGATCAACAGCGCCTTGATGAACTTGTGGATAGTATGCCGCGACGAATACAGGCATGGATTAATGCAAGAGGACGTGCTACTGAGTATTAAAGGTACCGGTTTATACAGCACTCTTTACCATCACCTCTGAAGTTCTCGCTGTATGGTGGTACAACATGCAATTTATGGTTTTCATGAGTAATCAAAAGGGACGGAAATGATGTTTATGTTGATCGTTATACCAATTTTCTGTACAAGTTCCGTAACTCTCTAAACCGAGATGATGCAAAACTTTTTTGATGTGTGTATAACTAATAATTTACACACCTAACATTAAGATAAAACATTACTGCACAAATTTCTTACAACCACATGGTAAGGAAATTAAATATGTACATATTTACACCAGTGATGAACGACAATTAAAAATGATTGAGTACAAAGACATATATAACTTAATTAAAGAATTTCTGTAATACTATTATAATCTTCCTAGTGTAAGTATCAACAATTCTTTATTGATAATAAAGAGAATTACACACGCGAAAGAATGTTGTTTGATCTAAACACCCTATTTTTCCACGTAATCTCCATCCCGTTCTATGACCTTCCTCCTGCGCGGAACAAGGACGTGTATGCACTGTCGGTGCCAATTCTTGTCCTGGAGGCGGAGCCAGTGTTTCACTGAGTGAATCACCTCCTCATCGTCCTCAAAATGTCTTCCAAGAATCGTATCCTTTAATGGCCCAAACAAATGGAAGTCCCAGGGGACTAGGTCAGGGCTGTAGGGTGGATGGTGTAATACTGCCCAAATCTGTTTTGCGATGTGTTCAGCAGTGCGTAGACTAATGTGGGCCCGAGCGTTATCATGTTGCGCAAAACATCTTCTGGGTTTCTGTGGCGCCGAAGTCGCCGGAAGCGCGTCTTGGGTTTTGTTAGTGTGTTGACATATGATTCTGAATTAATGGTACCTCCTCTTGGTATCACGTCAACGAGACTCAGACATTCACAGTGACAGAATACGGTGACGATGACCTTATCGGCGGAAGCAGTTGCTTTGAATTTTTTCTTCTGTTGTGAGTGGGAATGGTGCCATTCGGCCGGCCGGAGTGGCCGAGCGGTTAAAGGCGCTACAGTCTGGAACCGCACGACCGCTACGGTCGCAGGTTCGAATCCTGCCTCGGGCATGGATGTGTGTGATGTCCTTAGGTTAGTTAGGTTTAATTAGTTCTAAGTTCTAGGGGACTTATGACCACAGCAGTTGAGTCCCATAGTGCTCAGAGCCATTTGAACCATTTGGTGCCATTCCATAGTCCGTAGTTTTGTTTCGGATTCAAACTGTGAACCCAGGTTTCATCATCTGCCACAATCCCGTACAAGAAAGCCTCCCCTTCAGCTTCATAACGTTGCAAAAAATCAAGACATATGCTTTTTTTCTGTGCGATCTGTTGTCCGCCAGTAGACACCGCGGGACCCACCTTGCACAGGCTTTTGAATATCTGAGAGTGCGTATAATTGCATCCACACTTCCTTTGCTGACTGACGGATGCAGCGTAAACTGTCGAGTTGTAAGGCGTCTGTCGTCGCGAATGACGTCAGCTTGCTGCAACATGTCAGGTGTGACAGCCATGGATGGTCTCCCCGACCGCTGCAAACCGTGGAGCTCCGCCGGCAACCCTAGTACATATGGCAACAACTGCTCCAAAATAACGTGTTCCTAAAACAACGAAAAACTGTTTCTAATTTATTTTATGACAATTACATGTAGTCATAAGAGCAAAGATATACATGGCGTAATATATCATTAAATAATCATGGATAAAGTTAGTTCTAATCCTCCTTGTACATCTTGGATATGACTTATTCCTATTTTAAATTCATAAGTGACACTAATGCATCCAATGTATAATGCATCCTATTTAGATACCTGAAAATGGCCTAAGGCTGAAATGGTACAAACGTACATCAAATAACGAGAATATCTGAAGGCATCATGAAATTATTTAAAAATTCATCGCAGCTGCAGACCCTATCACAATGAAGATTATACAATTTGATTCAGTTGGCTAAATTGTTGATTCACAGTTAGCGAATCCCTTTTCATCAGTGCATTAATATTGAATTATGGGAGCGCTAGTATCCAAGACTCAGCACTAGGACCTCTTTCTCTAAGAGCGTTAATTAAAATCTGCTGTGTAACACTTTATTGAGCACCGGAGATCTTCAGAGAGCAATGTGGCTGATGTCGATCATGATACCGTACCTGGGATAAGGTTCCGCTCGATTGGCATCTCGCAGTGGATACAACAGCCAGCACAGAGGTGGAGCAGCATTCCTGCTTGCCACGCTCCATCTGCGAGTGGAGGAAGAGCAGACTTTAATGCATGGTTCAGTAAAATGTACCCCCTGCGAGTAGTTTACAGTGATTCGCAGAGTACAGATGAAGATATTGGTTTTTAAGATACGAAGGAAAAGGAAGATCACAAAATAACGATTTTTCTAAAAATAACAGATTGTTTTGCACGTACAAGAAAGTGCAAAAACTCATATAAGTAAATCAGGAAATTAGATCAGTAAGCAAATACACTAACGGAATAAAATAGCAGCACCAAAAAATAATTAATATATGGTAATGAAATTTTGGAGTACATTTGTCTAACTAACATATTTACGTGATTAACGTTGCAAGACCAAAAGGTGATGTAAGCACGAGGAAAGCCATTGCAAGCGTGAAATGTTGGTACATTAATAACCGGTGTAACCCCCAGAATTTTGAATGCAAGCATGCAAACGAGGATGCATTGTGTTGTACAGTTGCTGAATGTCAGTATGTGGGATGTAGTTCCACGCCTGTTGCATTTGGTCGTTCAGTAAAGGGACGGATAATGCAGTTTGTGGAGGATCTGGAATTTTCGTCCGATGATGCCCCATCCCCATATGTGCTCGACTAGAGACGGATCAGGTGATCGAGCAGGCCAAGGTAAGATGTCGACACTCTGAAGAGCATGTTGGATTACAACATCGGTATGTGGACGAGCGATATACTGTTGGGAAACATCCCCTGGAAAGCTATTTGTGAACAGTAGCACAACAAGCCAAATCACTATATTGAAACACAGTTTTGTGGTCATGATGCTTGGGATAACCACGAGAGTGTTCCCGCTGTCATACGATCGCACCACAGACCATAACTCCAGATTTAGGCTCAGCGTGTCTAGCACGTAGACAGATTGGGTGTAAGTCCTCGACTGACCTCCTTCTGACCAACACATGGCCATCACTGACACCGAAACGGAACTAGCTTCCAGCAGAAAACACAACAGGCCTCCACCTTGCCCTCCAATGACTTCTCGCTTGACACCACTCAGGACGCAAATGGTGTTCGTTTGTGGTCAGTGGAATGCACGCTATAGAGCGTCCGGCTCGGAGCTGTCTTTGAAGTAACCGATTTGTAACACTTCGTTGTTTGACAGGGTGTCAACCGATGCTCAAACTGCTGCTGCAGACGCAGTACGATGCGCCAGAGCTATACGCCGAATACGTTGGTCTTCCCTCTGGGTAGTGCCACGTGGCCGTCCGGAGTCGAGCCTCTTGCGCCACTGCCACCAGTCATGTCCAGTGGCTACATTCGTGCCAAGTCTTTCTGCAGCATCGCAGAAGGAACATCCAGCTTCTCGTAGCCCTATTCAAGACCTCCTTCAAACTCAGTGAGGTGCTGATAATGGCATCTTTATCGCCTAAAAGGCATTCTTGACTAACGTCAACTCACTAAGTCCAATCTCAAAGGTGACTAACGCTCACGATAGTTACGGCGTGTAATTAAAGCAAAACTGATTTGCATGCTCGTAGTGGTTGGATTAGCGCCACTCTTATGTGACTGGCGCGAAATTGGAATAGACATCATCTCTCAGGTGTAGTAACACCCCTACCAACTTTCGTTTATGTCGCACAAGTCCTTCTTGGTGTTGCGATTTTTTTCCGTCAATGTATAGAACGTTTCATTAGCAGTTTACGTTTTTAATGCTTGTTCAATCTTAAGTACTTCTATGAAGTTATTTTTTTTCTTGACGTACAGTATGACGCATTATTTCATTTTTTGTAACCTTATTCAGTTCTTAGTTAATTAGTTTTTTATGTTTTGATTCTTAATGTAAGAAGATTGTAGTACTAGTTAATACAGTTCCTTACTACAGACTATTTGATTTTATATTTAATTAATATATACCTTGTGTAGTGAGCTTTATCTATTATGTTTTAGGAGCTGTTTTCTGTATGCGTAAAATGGGGAAAATTGCTAAGATTTTATTTCGCTTTAGCCAACTATTTAAAATAAAATACTGTTTCTTTAAGTATTTCTTGTTTGTTTCTCTTTTTGACTCAAGTTGAACGACAGTGGCTGGGTAATGTAGTATATATGGATTTGTAGGAGGGGTAGGAGGTTCTACTTAATGAACTTGCTCCAAGACCCCCATGACTATACTTATGCCAATGGAGACTACTGTATCCTGCTCATAGTGATAGCTTCACAAGTTCTAAGAACAAAACGAAAACTTACATCGTCTTCTGTGATCCTTAAATTCATCTGATATCAGTCAGTCTTAACTAATTAATTGTTGAGAAATTTTAGAGAATTCGACTTGTACCAGATTATTCACTGTTGATGTACACATGTACACCTAAGTCTGCTACCTTGATCGTAAGGCAGGTCTTACAGTTTTGTTCAACTCTACATTGTCAAATTTCTTATTGTTTTAAATTCCCCTTGTTTGTATCTTATTTCATGATTTGTGCCTAATTCAAGGACACTGTGGTGTATCCACTTAAAGCGTTTATTATTCTACAATTTCTATGATTTTGGACTTCAAGGTATGGATTTCAATTTAAATTATCAGGTTTGAAACATCGCAAACCTTAGCTCGTCGTTACAACATTTTATTTGTATAAAATAATACAGTGATGTAGATATGAGAATGACAACACATTTTCAACTGTCCCGGTTGATATTTATCAACGCCTGTAAGCAGCTAATGGTCTGGATTTCGTTGTAATTTCACTGTTAATGCAATCATTCTTCTCTTAGAGTTTGAGGTATTTTGCATATACAAGCTAATTATATGATATCATCTGTTTTCTTGAGTGGATATCCCTATATCTGTGTGTGAATACTACTATGGTTATCTTACGTATTTATTTTCTCCTTTGTAGGTTCTTTTCATTGATGTTGTAGATGTGAATGTGGTCCAGGTCGAGCCCAGATCTTTGAATGTGGCCCAGGCCGAGCCCAGATCTTTGAATGTAGCCCAGGTCGAGCCCAGATCTTTGAATGTGGCCCAGGTCGAGCCCAGATCTTTGAATGTGGCCCAGGTCGAGCCCAGATCTTTGAATGTGGCCCAGGTCGAGCCCAGATCTTTGAATGTGGCCCAGGCCGAGCCCAGATCTTTGAATGTGGCCCAGGTCGAGCGCAGATCTTTGAATGTGGCCCAGGTCGAGCCCAGATCTTTGAATGTGGCCCAGGTCGAGCCCAGATCTTTGAATGTGGCCCAGGTCGAGCCCAGATCTTTGAATGTGGCCCAGGTCGAGCCCAGATCTTTGAATGTGGCCCAGGTCGAGCCCAGATCTTTGAATGTGGCCCAGGTCGAGCCCAGATCTTTGAATGTGGTCCAGGTTGAGCCGAGATCTCCTGTGGACCCTCAGGTCACGCATACCCTGCAAGCTGACATATGTGGTGTAGTCAGTTCACTGGTTCCTCAATATGGTGAGTGCTAATGAGATCTTCCCAGTGCATGTGTGTGTAGGGGAGGGGGGGGGAGGATGTGTTTGAGTTGATTTTATAATGCATATTACTTATACAATATAGTTGGTTTCCTTTTTTTATAGAAATACCTAGAGTAGATTATTTTGTGAAACCCATGACACCATTTTCAGCTTTAAGTTCTGAGGGCTTGTCAATGAGTGCTTACATATACAGTGATACTTACAGTATTTCTTCTTCTACAATTATCACCACCACTAATATATCAGCATGGATTGTTCGTGAGTTCTCCTTCTTCTTTGTAGTTGCTATAAATACTCAGAATGACGATTCATCCCTAGCCATGATACTGCTTTCGTCCATTGCCTTGCAGGAATGGACACCAATACGTATGTAACAGTAGAAATTCAATATTGTTCTACAATAATTCACAGTTGCATCAATTGCTTATGGAGTGCTCTTCTTGCTTCTAGATGCTGTCGATAACAATGAGTCTGTGAGAGAATGGGTGGAGTTGTGTCACCCCATGACCCCTTTTTCTTCTATTAGCTCACAACGATGGATGCATCCCATCGTAGATGAGTAGATATTGGGTTGGTGCATAAGTTCGCACCGTTTTTCTACAGGTTTAGTAAACACAACAGATACACATAACAGAGACTTTAGTCACCAATAACATATTCTCTCTCACTTTTTTCAACAATCTGCCAACACTGTGGTAACTTTGCGAGGTGCCTGGGCTAGCAGTGTATTTAACACTAAATTCTTCTAGAATCTTCACACGGAAATGATGCTCTAAGCCCCCCCTTTTCTAACTCCGACTTTTGCTTTTGCACATGGATTAAGAAGAAACGCGAACTGACTGTAATCGACCCTGGAGTAGAAAAGACTCTGGAGTAGAAAAGAGTTTGGCACCTGCAATAATTTAATTTGATAGAAATTAATTTGATAAAGGAAAGTTTCATTAACGTAGTCATAAATGAAAGGGTTGCTCTACTGATCAACAGAATGAAAGTTCTGTCCAAAATAACAATTTGATTTATTATGACTAAACTCAAAATAATAAACAAAACACATGAAACATTTACAATACGTCAAATCGGATACTCAAATAAATGCTGTGAAGTCGAAGTTGTCCATAAACTAAATTGTGACATTTATGACCAAGTGGTATGTGGAGCCAATTCCTTGCAACTCAAATCTTAAGAGAAACACACAGAAAACCCAACATTAATTGCTGCTACAGTAGTGAGAACTCAGACAATGAACACCCAAGACAGAACCACGTTAGAAAGGATGGGAATAGGCGCGCAGTGCTGAGCTCTGACTGTCACATAGCTAAATTCTCTAATCTGCCGGTGCTGCGGACATACATTACCAAGCTGTCTTCTTAACTGCAAGGACACGATCTTGCATACTGGAGGCAATGGCTGGTTGCTTCGACGTCCCGTCGTGGTGATGATAATGTCGCGAGTTTAGCCCAAAACTAATTATCCTGGTCTGGTTGTTCCAGAATAAAGACTTTCTAGCAACACAAATGTGCTTCTGAGGTAGACGAAGAAGGCTCGCTACACAATCACTGACGGTACAGTGATTGATTTTAACAACCGAAGTCACACAGTAACTCCGATACAGTCAACTTTAGCCAAAACTGCTCAAGACGGACAACATAGGCCGCTTGTACGCAGAACGCTCAAGTGCCAACTGTACTCGGAAAGTTAGTTGAAGTCGAAACTTCAGCAACTTCATCAAACAGTTACAATTAAATGAAAGTATATTAGACAGCCAACGGAAGGCAGGCTGTCCAGAGCAGCGAGAGGTCAGTCTTGTAACCTACTCCGACCGAAAGGCGAGCGCCGACTCTCTCAAGAGCACCCATACAAGCCGAACAAAGAACATTTCCGCACCCACGGCAGTGGCCGTGGTTAAAACGTGCCAATCAGCAACTCGAAAACAGGCGGAAAATTCCACTCTATTGCCGAAGCACTACTATTCCACCAATGGAGATACTTGGCGCCAATTTCTGCGCCGATTTTGCTACGCCACGGAGCTATCCCCTGAGCAAGCCAATCACAGTTATGATTTTGCAGAAAACGCGGGAATTTGCCTGTCAAGACTGCCTGGGAACACAAGTCATTCCCACGCCTCGCTGGTAGCCTGTCAGAAAGTGTTTTCAATATGTTTCTGCGAATTAACGGAATCTCTAGTCCCAGCCGCTCCTTCAGGCCCCTGTGGGCGTGTCGGCCTTGCTCTTATGACAATGCCGGCGTCTGGAAAGCATCCACTCGACTCCCTCACACCCATTGGCATGACCCTTTCAAGATCAAAATCGGCGTCTGGAAAGCATCCACTCGACTCCCTCACACCCATTGGCATAACCCTTTCAAGATCAGCAGAACCCGCCTGTCACCGGACCACCCGGGTGACGAGACACGCTGCGTTGGAAGTCCGCGTGTGAAGCAATAGCAACTTTTCACCACATACAATCAGAGAGGAACATATTCATATCTTCTGAGTTCTCAATAGCATTGTAACGACAATACTCGGCCATACTTCCCCAAATCGAATTACTCAGAGTAAGATATAAATATGAGAGGGGGCAAGTCACTGTATGCATCTAAAGGCATGCCACCTCTCAACTTTTCAGTTCTGCAGAAATCGCATGGTTTTGAAGCGACGAACTCGTCGAGCCATGTTCGGAGCAATTTTCATACGAAAAGGAAGTTCCCTCAAAGTTGTTCGTTAGAGAGTGGAAAAGCTGAAAATATGATGGCGCGAGATCAGGTGAATCAGGTGGGTGCGGGATCAGGAGAATAAGGTGGGTCCGGTAGCCCAACTCCTGTACAGTCGTTTTTGTCAGTCTAGAAGAGTGCAGGCGGGCGTTATCTTGGAGTAGCGTCACTTCACAGAGTCTTCCTGGTCGCTGTTCTTGGATTGCATCTGCAAGACATCTCAGTTGTCGACAATAAATGTAACCAGTGATGTTTACACATTGGTGAAGCAATTCAAAGTACACAATGTCGCTGTTCAACCAGATGCATAACATTATCTTTTGTGGATGAGAGCAGCTCTTTGTATGTGGAGTATCATGACTTCATGCGGTCTTCCTTGTCGTTGTTCTTGGATTGTGTCTGCAAGATGTCTCCGTTGTTGACAGTAAATGTCGACAGTGATGGTTGCACCTTGAGAAAGCAACGCATAGTACACCACAATGTCGCTGTTCCACCAGATGCATAACATTAACTTTTGTCTGATATGCACGAGTGTTTATATGGGGAGTTGCTGGATTGTTTGGAGTGTTTGTTGAACGAAACAGGATAGGATTGGTTGGTGTTGTTCACGAGGCAATTGGTGACGAGAAAGCAGAGATGCACCTATGGCTATGCACAGATTTTTGTAATTTTGGCTTAGAGCATGCGGTACCCGATTTTTGAACCTTCCGCATTGCTTGCAAATGTTGCACGATGGTGGAATGATCGCAGTTCATAATATTTGCCAGTTATCAAGTACAGTGACTGAACCGTGCCTTCCTGTGATGCTACTGGCAGGACAGTATCTCTGTCGAAGTTATGCGCTTTGCAGTGTCTTAGTTGGCTAGCGCCCTCTATTTAGGACGGCCACGGCTCGCGGAGCATTGCGAGTATAGTCAGTCCACGTTTGGTGGACTACGAGGACGCACAGTGTTGACATTTCGGCCCCTGAACTGATACTGATCGTTACCAAAACTATTTACCATTGTCTATGGCAATTAGAGGAGAGTAATGAACTGATACTGTAAATCAAATGGAAATCAACCGGAAAAAATTTGTAAGCTAATGAAATTTTGTATATTTAGCTTTAAGTATGCAGCCACACAACATGTGGATTCCACTCAGTTTTATAATACTGACCCTTGAATGTAGAAACCAGGTATTTTCCATCAGATTTAATGTATAGGTTGATTAGGTATATCCGATTTGTAATATTTTGTGTTTTGTAATCCTGATACACAGAAGTTAAATTTTGGAATCTTTTTTACCAGACTTTTCTCATGTAACAGTCCAAGTGTTTTAATTAAGTCAGTAAGTGAGAACTGTAGGACAGTTCAGAAGTTCACTGATGTTGAAATTAATGTGAAATGTTTCGTATCAGATTTTGTGAAGGAGAAACTGTTTTGAATACAATTTTAAAACTGAAGCATTCAGTCTTATGATCAGTACCTCATCGTCATCCATGTCGTGTTTATTTAAATCCAATGAATATTTTTAAAAGAATTAATTTTTCAATCAGAATCAGAAAATTATTAATGTACCAGAATCAGAAGAGTATTAATGTTTGTAACAGTTCCAATGCGGGCAGCTGAGCCAACATCCAGTATTTTCACTGCCCATTTGCAAGGTTATTCATTTATCAGCTAATCTATTGATCTTATATGCATGAAGGTATTTTACGGCCGGTATTGCACTTCGCTGGGCTAAGATTGAATATTTTCTATGCCTACTGCGGAGAGAACAGAATACCAAGATTACATCCGTTGCGATTCTAGAGCTAAGGAAAATTTGTTTCATTGTTTATTTGCACAGGGAATTTTATCAGTTCATTGTACAGGGCCATAGAACTCGGTGCTCACGATACTGAGTAAATTTCAGAGGGACTGATTTCATTATGGGCATTGTTTAGTGGTTGTGCAGATTAAGTAATTTGCTCAACAACGCATCACACGCTTAATTTGAGTAACACAAACATTACGCATTGCATATTCATTAACAAACAAACACACATTAATAAAGAACTTTAAATTTTTTTTAAAGAAAACGTTACAATCTGATTGCCCCTTACACGTATAGTTCCGTAGGAGCAAATTTCCATGGCAATGGAACGAGTCAGTAAATGAAATTAACATCAGAAAAGACAAAATTAAAATAAATTTTACATGAATCCTATGCAGATGACAAATTGCTGGGTATATGTTAACGTAATCAACAATATAACACGGGAACTTGCTTAATTTTTTCCAGGATTTGCCCTAAAAAATGGAAGGTATGAGCCACGAGAAAATCCTTAATTTTAGATTTTAAAATGGATTACTGTTAACATTTTTTAATTTTTTCGTAGCTTACTGAAAATGGATGCAGCAGAATACTGTACATCTTTCCACACAAGAGTCAAGGAGGTATGAGCCAAATGTCGACTGGATTTTTTCCTGATACTAACTTAGTGAAAGCTGCTACTTCTTGGGAATAAGATCATATTGTTACCAGTGAACTAAATTGAAGAAAATACACACACAATTTCAGTAACACAAACATTACTCATTGCATATTCATTAACAAACACATACACATTAATACACCCTGATAAACCCGCAGGACAAGTAGTAGGAATTGTGGAAGGGGGCCAGAATGAGCGGCTGTCAGTTACACTCCAAACATAGCACTTTATTTATTTGTCCAAACATTACAGCGCAACTTCTAAGCTTGACTATCGATTGAAAACGTCTTTAATTCTAAAACGACTGAAGGCCCATGAATTAAATACAACTGCTATATTTTTTTTGTAGGCAGAAGGCTCTAGGCTTTAACCTAAAGTAGTATTTAAGCCCAAGTGATGTAAGACTTGGTAAGTAAGAATCCAAAATTTTAAAGTGTCGGAAGGCCCATCATTTTAAGAACACAACTACAATAAATTTTCAACATACAGAAGGCCCATAGCTTATCTTGAAAGAATGCAATACTTGATTAGTAAGATCCTTAAAACTTAAAGTGGCTCAAGGCCGATGCTTTCAAAAACAATACACTACAATAAATTTTCAACAGGGAGAAAGTCCACAGCTTTATCTTCCAAAAGGTAATACTTGATAAGTAAGATCCTTAAAACATAAAGCTGCTTAAGGCCAATGCTTTAAAAAAAAATATAATAAATTTTGAACAGGCACAAAGCCTTTGATTTTAAAAACACAATTACAAGCTTACAAATTCAAACCATCGGATATGAGCCATTAAAAACAGACAGTTAAACGCTAATAAGAAAGGCGGTATAGGCAACGGCGCTCAGAAATTTCCAGGGGCTCGGTCTGCCCTTGAAATCTTAACGTTCGCTTAGGTGAGACAAAAAGTCGGCCCAACTATACTCGATCCGCCTGCAACACAACCAAGAGACAGCGACCCAACGACAAGACAGCTTGCTAACCATCGACCAGTATATGAGGATTCCAAAGCCAAAACGTTACACACACAGCTGCCCACAACCAAATATACATTAAGCTGTCAAAAACTAACACCATGATGGACAGCGACAACAGGTGAGGAGAGGGCACTGCCTGAATTTACGTCAGCGACCAGGGCAGGTAACCGGAACACTAACGGCCACAAGGCAGAAAATTCCGCTGGCGCTCTTGAATTTCAAATCGACAAATATAGTTAATTCCACAACATGGTGGCCAAATCTTCACCAACTCGAACACTCACTGTTGCTCCCGGGAATACCACCAACAGTGAACTACCATCCAATGGGACAACGTGAACAGACGTAGCTTCGGTAATTAAATCACCGCTAAACTTTCATGTCCTGGGTCGGTGAGCCACTAACGTCGCAGCACTCGGAACAGCCCCCACACGCTCCAACACTGCGTAGAGACCGCCAGCAGGCCCGGCCGATTGCGCCGCGCAGTTACATGCTTGCTGATCTGCTCCAACCGATCGACTGGCTGCACACCGCCAAATCGGAACTATAAGCACCAGACCAAAGATGGTATATGGTGCAAATATCGATACACACCAATGCTGCCACACATTGAAAGAGGGGGAACCACGGCATGACCGCAATAACTGCGGGAAATCAAACAGAGTAACAGCCAAGTTTTAAAGCAACACATAAGCCGGGGTCAACACGGCTGACACGTTAATAAAGAACGTTAATTTTTTTTAAAGAAAACGTTACAATCTGACTGCCCCTTATATTTTACACGTATAGTTCCGTAGGACTAAATTTAGTAGCAAATTTCCATGGTCATGGAACGAGTCAGTAAATCAGAAAAGAGAAAAATAAAATATATTTTACATGAATCCTATGCAGTTGACAAATTTCTGGGTATATGTTAACATAATCAACAATATAACACGGGAGCTTGCTTAATTTTTTCCAGGATCTGCCCTACAATGGAAGGAATGAGCCACGAGAAAATTTTTGATTTTAGATTTGAAAGTGGGAGTATTAATGTTAAGACTTTTTAATTTTTTCGTAGCTTACTGAAAATGGATGCAGCAGAATACTGTACATCTTTCCGCACAAGGGGCAAGGATGTGTAAGCCAAATGTAGAGTGGATTTTTGCCTGGTACTAACTTAGTGAAAGCTGCTAATTCTTGGGAATAAGCTCATATTGTTACCAGTGAACTAAATTAAATACACCGACGGAGTTGCGCGACATAAACGAAAGGAGATAGGCGTGTTTCTATTTCTGAAAGATGATGTATATTCAAATTTCGCGCCAATCGCAATACGAGTGGTGCTAGTAGGCCACTGCGAGTATGCAAATCACGTTTGCTTTAAATACACGAATTGTCGTGAGCGTAAGTTACCTTTGTAATTGGATGTTGTTAGTTGATGTGTTAAGAATGCCTTTAAGGCGACAAAGACGCCATTACGAACACGTCACTGAGTTTGAAAGAGGTCGTGTAATAGGAGTACGAGAAGCTGAGTGTTCTTTCTGCGTTATTGTAGCCCCAGTACATAACTGTTGACAGCGGGTTCACGAGAATGTACGATCGCAAGAAGACCTCTCTCCAGACGGCCACGTGGCACTACCGAGACAGAAGACCGTCATGTTCGGCGTATGGCTCTGACACATCATACTCCGTCTGAAGCAGCAATTTTAACAGCAGTTTGCACCACAGTTGCACAGGACATGCACCAAATCTACGAGCTAGACACACTGGACCCACACCTGCAGTTACGGTGTGGGATGTGATTTCGTATGAGAGCAGGAGCACTCTCACAGTTAGCCCACACACCCTGACTGCAAATTTGAACGTCAGCCTGCTGATTCGACTTGTTGTGCTGCTACTTATGAACGGAATTCCTGGCGGTGTTTTCCAACAGGATAACCCTCGTCCGTATACCGCTGTTAACCCAACATGCTCTACACAGAGTCGACATGTTGCATTGGCCTGCTCGATCACCAGATCTGTCTCCAATCGAGCACATATGGGACATCATCAGACCACAAATCCAGCATAATCCACAAATAGCGTTAACCGTAACTTTACTGACCGACCAAGTGCAACAGACATCAGGGACGGTGGATAATGGAGTATCATATTACACTGGATAAAATGACTTCAGAAATCAGCGAATGTATTACTCCAACACATACAATCATTTTTTATAATTATGTAGCGCTATAGGTTGCAATGGATTTCAAACACATTTTAACAAAAGAATAAGATCGGCAAATAGCTTACTGTCCAAACGAATAAATATCATTTAACTTAAAATGGGCGTCTTACTATTTATTAAAGCACATTTTTACCCTGAACTCCAAAAAGTTATCAAAAACTACTTTAACCAACACCAAATTTTACCAGTTTGTCGGTGGAGGACCCCAACTCTCCTTTTGTTAAGTGATATTCCATTCCCCCAAACCCCCTTCATCCACCCCCCCCCCCATGCGCTCCCCCCCCCCCCCCGACCGACCGACTTCTAGAATCGCCTCTGACAGACATGGAACTCCAACCCACAAACGGACATCCGGCACCTGCACAACACAATTCATGCACATTTGCAAGTTTACATTCAAAATTCTAGCGGTTACAACGGATATTTATGTAGCAGCAGTTCATATTTGCAATGGCTTATCTCGCGCTTACATTAGCCTGTGATATTTTTAGTATATTATTATTATTATTATTTCTCTTTCTTGTCTCAGACGTTATGTCTGGTTAAAAATGGAAAGTGACGCGGACCTTGATCAAGCGTGACTTCCTTTTAACTGTACGGTATATGTTACATTGCATTTAGGAACTTTCGGGTAATTGAACATGTATCAATAATTACAGATTTCTGTAGTTGTATATACACGTTTGGATGTAGCTGTATTACGTTGATGTACTGGTGGATATTGTATGGTATGACTCCTGTAGTTGATAGTATAATTGGTATGATGTCAACTATATCCTGATGCCACATGTCTTTGACTTCCTCAGCCAGTTGGATGTATTTTTCAATTTTTTCTCCTGTTTTCTTCTGCATATTTGTTGTATTGGGTATGGATATTTCGATTAGTTGTGTTAATTT
Source organism: Schistocerca nitens (assembly GCF_023898315.1). NCBI lineage: Eukaryota > Metazoa > Arthropoda > Insecta > Orthoptera > Acrididae > Schistocerca > Schistocerca nitens. Next base: position 166,948,359 of record NC_064622.1, read on the forward strand.
CTTCTTTTTATTGGTGAGTATGATGTCAGGTTTGTTATGTGGTGTTGTTTTATCTGTTATAATGGTTCTGTTCCAGTATAATTTGTATTCAACATTCTCCAGTACATTTTGTGGTGCATACTTGTATGTGGGAACGTGTTGTTTTATTAGTTTATGTAGTACGGCAAGTTGTTGATGTATTATTTTTGCTACATTGTCATGTCTTCTGGTGTATTCTGTATTTGCTAGTATTGTACATCCGCTTGTAGTGTGATCTACTGTTTCTATTCGTTGTTTGCAAAGTCTGCATTTATCTGTTGTGGTATTGGGATCTTTAATGATATGCTTGCTGTAATATCTGGTGTTTATTGTTTGATCCTGTACTGAAAATCATGAATCCCTCCGTCTCACTGTATATATTGCCTTTTCTTAGCCATGTCTTGGATGCGTCTTGATCGATGTGTGGCTGTGTTAGATGATACGGGTGCTTGCCATGTAGTGTTTTCTTTTTCCAATTTACTTTCTTCTTATCTGTTGATGTTATGTGATCTAAAGGGTTATGAAATTGCAATGGTGTAGCCGATGTATTTATATGAGTGATTGCTTTGTGTATTTTGCTAGTTCCTGCTCGTTCTAGAAAGAATTTTCTTAAATTGTTTACCTGTCCATAATGTAGGTTTTTTATGTCGATAAATCCCCTTCCTCCTTACTTTCTGCTTAATGTGAATCTTTCTGTTGCTGAATGTACGTGATGTATTCTATATTGGTGGCATTGTGATCGTGTAAGTGTATTGAGTGCTTCTAAGTCTGTGTTACTCCATTTCACTACTCCAAATGAGTAGGTCAATATTGGTATAGCATAGGTATTTATAGTTTTTGTCTTGTTTCTTGCTGTCAATTCTGTTTTCAGTATTTTTGTTAATCTTTGTCTATATTTTTCCTTTAGTTCTTCTTTAATATTTGTATGATCTAGTCCTATTTTTTGTCTGTATCCTAGATATTTATAGGCATCTGTTTTTTCCATCGCTTCTATGAAGTCGCTGTGCTTATCCAATATGTAATCTTCTTGTTTAGTGTGTTTTCCCTTGAATATGCTATTTTTCTTACATTTGTCTGTTCCAAAAGCCATATTTATATCATTGCTGAATACTTTTGTTATCTTTAGTAATTGGTTGAGTTGTTGATTTGTTGCTGCCTGTAGTTTTAGATCATCCATGTATAGCAAATGTGTGATTTTGTGTAGGTATGTTCCAGTAATATTGTATCCATAATTTGTATTATTTAGCGTGTTGGAAAGTGGGTTCAGAGCAAGGCAGAACCAGAAAGGACTTAATGAGTCTCCTTGGTATATTCCACTCTTAATCTGTATTGGTTGTGATGTGATATTATTTGAATTTGTTTGGATATTAAGTGTGGTTTTACAATTTTTCATTACTATGTTTAGGTACTGTATCAATTTAGGATCTACTTTGTATATTTCCAATATTTGTAGTAACCATGAGTGGGGGACACTATCAAAAGCTTTTCAGTAATCAATGTATGTGTAGTGTAGCGACCTTTGTTTAGTTTTAGCTTGATATGTCACCTCTGCATCTATTATCAGTTGCTCTTTACATCCTCATGCTCCTTTGCAACATGCTTTTTGTTCTTCATTTATAATTTTGTTCTGTGTTGTATGTGTCATTAATTTCTGTGTAATGACTGAAGTTAATATTTTGTATATTGTTGGTAGGCATGTTATGGGGTGATATTTTGCTGGGTTTGCTGTGTCTGCTTGATCTTTAGGTTATTCCATGTGTAAGTGTATCAGGGAATGTTTATAGGTCTGCAATGTAACTGTTAAATAATTTAGTTAGATGTGAATGTGTTGAGGTGAACTTCTTTAGCCACAAATTTGCTATTTTATGTTTTCCAGGGGCTTTCCAATTGTGCGTAGAATTAATTGCTCGGGTGACTTCATGTTGCAAAATTATAACTTCAGGCATTTGTGGTATCATCTTGTATGTGTCTGTTTCTGCTAGTATCCACCGTGCATGCCTGTTATGTTGTACTGGGTTTGACCATATGTTGCTCCAGAAGTGTTCCATGTCTGTTATGTTTGGTGGGTTGTCTATTTTAATGTGTGTGTTATCTATTGTCTGATAAAATTTCTTTTAGTTTCTGTTGAATGTTTGGTTTTGTTTCCTTCTATTTTCACTTTTTTTTGTATCTTCTAAGTCGTTTGGCCAATGCTTGTAATTTCTGCTTCTTTTCATCTAATTGCTCTATCGCTTCTTGTTGTGAGATTTTACCTAACCTTTTTCGTTTTTTGTCTGATATTTCATTTCTTATAAATTGTCTTAGCTGTCTGATGTCTTTTCTCAGTTTTTCTATTCTGATCTGTAGCCTGTGTTGCCATGCTGGTTTTTTGGGTTTCTTCTGTCTGTTGGTTTGTTCTGATCTCTGCCTAGTGTGTATATTTAGTGTAGTGAGTGCTCCTATATAAACCAGTAGTTGTAACTCTTCCATAGTTGTATTTTCATTTATTTTGTTGTGTATGATTGTGTTGATAGTTGTTATTGTTGTTTCGACTTGTGGGTTATTTGGTGGTCTATGCAAGAATGGTCTAATGTCTGTATTTGTGTCTTTGTATTCTATATATGTTAGCTGAAATTTTTCTTCTGTATCTAACATGTGTGTCACTTCATGTTCTATTTGTGCTTGTTCTGGTGGCTGTCTTAAGATTTCGTTTTCCTCTGATTGTTTAATTGATGTGTGGTGTTCTTTGTTTGTTTGCTCTGGGATGTTTGAGTCCATTACTGTGTTTTCTTCTTCTTCTGAGTGTACATTATTTTGTTCCTGTATTTGTTGTACTTGTTGTTTGATGTTTTCTAATTCTGACTGGGGTATCCTGTTATTTTTGATTATTACACGGATCTGATCAGCTAGTCGTTGTTCTGTTAAAAATTTTAATTCTGGGTATCTGGTAATAAATGTTGTGTATACTTGTGATCTGTATCCAGTTGCGTTGGTTCCTAAGTTGGTTGCTTGGTAATATCAGAACATGAGGTGTCGATTAACTTCATGTGACCATCTCATCCTCTGTCTTTGTTTTCCTTCTAGAGTGGTTGCAGGAAGCATATTCTGCAAAACACCTCTATTTGGATTTAAATAATTTTCCGTATGGCTAGCAGTGTCGTTACCATTGTGGACGGGCATAGGGTTCAAGCGTCGTCCCCGACCATGACAGCGCTTGTCCGAGGCTTCATTAGTTCTGTCCTGAACCAACTAATCACACTAAAAGGGGGGTTAGCCCTATTAGTGGTTTGTTATTTTCGTCGCCTTTTACGACTGGCAGAACATACCGAAGGCCTATTCGTTTCCCGGGCCTCCACGGGTTATTATTATTATTATTATTGTTTTTAATATTATTGTTATTGTTGTTATTACTGATTAGTTAATTGAAATTTTCTTTATTCTTATTTATTATTATAAATAAATATTTTTATGTGTGCTTTTATTTTAATCATTGATTTAGTTACTGGTTTTAGTTGGTTTAGCTTAGTTCCTTATTTCCTTTTATCTTTAGTCTCCTGAAAACCTGGAAAATATAAATAATTCGTTTTAAATCACACAGAAGAGCAAGAGATGTGTTCCGCAGGGGCGATATCGTGGAAATTTCTCGTCGTTATCTGCTCCACCTGAAATCTCTAAAACTTTTACTCGCTACACAGATCGTTCGGTACAACTGTGTGCTATGTTGTTTGAAGAGCTTCTACGATAGGTCCAACAATTTAGCAAGTTAGGTTTTATTAATTCGGGGATAATCTCTCGACGAAATCTGACCGTGGAAAATGCAGATTCGCACTGTCTTTCCAAACTTCACCTCCGAGGGATCTACGTCTCGTAATATATGTACCGTGATAATTAACTAATTTCGGTTGAATATTTGATGTTAGTTATTGGATTTCATTTCATGCAAAAAAAAAGCTATTTCAACATTTACTACATACCAAAATGGTGTCTCACGACAATACAATCTCTCTCATGCTCTCACACGTCCGACCTCTCCATTTTCTTCGCAAATAGCCCTTCATTCGGTACAACATAGAGATGTGTTCGTAGCACAGAACGTCCAGTTCTCGCAGTCGGTATATGCGGTTCACTAGAGTATCAATATGTTGCAATGTTAATCACAGAGATATAGCCTTTAGTCCCCCGCGTCACTTCGTCACCGTCATCGCGCACGCTAACGCCATGGCTGTACGGAAAGGGAAGCAGGTTGCCGCCGCACAGGAAGCTCTCATCCATGCGATGGGGTTCAACGGCGGCCGCCAACGGCAGCGAAAGCGCAAGCGCACGCAGCAGAACAGCAAGAGCCTGCAGTGCTATAATTGCCAGCAGCTGGGGCATACTGCGCGCGAGTGCAAGAACGCCGTCGCGTGCTTGAAGTGCGCGGCGGCACACGACACCCGCAGTTGCACGAAGCCTCGTGGGATGGCTAGCAGCTGCGCGAACTGCGGTGGGCCCCATGCCGCCAACTCGCGTAGCTGCGGCTACCTCAGGGACTCACGCCGCAAACCCGCCGCACCACGCCCTGCGGCGGCGTCAAGCGCCACGACGGCCGCCCCCCCCCCCCCCCACGCGAGGGGTGCGAGCCGCGCCGCCTAGAAGCCGCCACCGACCGAGCTATGGCCGGCTCCCGAGCCGTCTTTGCGGCCGAAAGGGCCGCACTAAAGGAGGAGCTCGCAGCTGTGCATCGCCAGCTCCAGCAGCTGCGCGAAGAGCTGCGAGCTATCAAGAAGCAGCCGCCGGTTCCCGCCACCGCCCCCCCCCCCCCCCCTGTGAGTCGACCGGTGGGGGTCGATGCGGCCACGCAAACAACCGCCGCCCCGTCCCCTGCAGCAATGCGGGAGGCGGCGCCAATGGATACCGGCGATGTGACGCCTGGGCTGCCCCCCAAGGAGGCAGCTGCAAGCAATGGTGCTACCGCGCCTCCTGACTGCTCGCAAGTTGAGCAGCCAACGAAGAAGAGGAAGCTGTGGCTACCATTCCCTGGAGTGGACAACGTGCAGACCGTCCTCAAGAGCGTTGGCACGTCACTGCAAAACGAGTCATACCCCTACCCAGACCTCCCGTACCCCTTCACCCCACCCGGCCTGCCTAAGGCCCCTCCCCCCCCCCCCAACCGCTCCACTACGCACATACAGATGGCGTACCATGCTGATGGAAGCAGTCACGAAGAAAGAGTTAGCCACGATTAACTCATACCCTATTTTCAAGCCCCCCCCAATGGGACGGCCTAGTTGACATCATAGTTATGTGGGTGTGGAAAGAGTTCCGGTCTGGTAGGATAAAGAAGCTTCCCGACGACATATTTGCCAGGGAAGAAATCAGACAAAAATTCGGGAAATAACAGCGCCAAGTTCAGTAATGAACACCATGCGAGGCCATCACCAGACGTAGCGGAGACTTGCTGAAACCACCGGCCAGCCATTTAGGCCGTTCGCTTTCTACTTCTCTCACTATCCCTCTTACTATTCTTTAATCTTTCTTTTATTTAAAAACAAAAAAATAAAAAATCACAAAAAAGGAAAAAGCACAAAGTCAAGCAAATACGATAAAGCCAAGAATTTCTCCCCAAACCACCATGTTAGAAGGAGAAGCGCCTCGCGCGCTAGTACTTCGTTCCCAGACGAGGACATCTTCCTCCTTGAAGTGTGCGCAGACGAATCACAGAGATATATTACCTATGCAAATGTTTTCAGACAATTTCGTAACTCTACATTAATTATGTATCGTTTTCCGTTAGTGTATACATTGAGAGGCCAGTGTCAGAAATACTTCACTCTTGGAGGTCTTGGACAAGAGGTTCGCAAAACCTGCAGCACACAATACTGTAATTCCCTATTTATATGCCATAAATACCCTTTTTGTGTGGAAAGAGTTAACTCGGAATATTTATGTACGAAATATAACGCCGTATGTCATAATCGAATGAAAATAAGCAAAGTACTGTGATTTACCATCTATTTATTTTCCACAAATCATGAACTTATGGCCGGCCGAAGTGGCCGTGCGGTTAAAGGCGCTGCAGTCTGGAACCGCGAGACCGCTACGGTCGCAGGTTCGAATCCTGCCTCGGGCATGGATGTTTGTGATGTCCTTAGGTTAGTTAGGTTTAACTAGTTCTAAGTTCTAGGGGACTAATGACCTCAGCAGTTGAGTCCCATAGTGCTCAGAGCCAACCATGAACTTATGTCTTGAACTGCTCTACTTGATTCTTTTTCTATATTGCACTGAACATTCTTCACTACCAAGCTAAAGTCATCAGCAAAGAGAAATATTTCAGAATTAGCTGTCATACTAGAAGGCATATCAGTTTTATGTACAACGTGATTCAGCTGCAACTCGCAATTCTGTATCTGGCCCTCAAAAACCACGAGCGAGAAATGCGGAAACTAATTAGTCCTACAGAAAAAAAAGAACTGGACCTTTTTGTAAAATATAGTTAAATTTTGCACAGAGATACGTAGTTTTCGAGTTATTCAATTAAAACGTAGAAAAGTGACCTTCAAATACAACCCAACTGCCACAGTCAGCCCCCACGTCAGGATTTCTGGTATGTAGTTCACGGCACGAAGAAAAGTGGCCTTTAATCACACACCCGCTGCCACACTCAATCCCCATCAGCCAGGGTTTCTAGTATGTTGTTCATGCCACTACCTCCTACCATTGCACAAAAGTTTATGACTGCATTAGCAATTTCCCACATTCGACCTTTTGTCGTCTTACCGGTTTAGTTGAGCACATACAAACTGTAACACTGACGTTTGTGTAAATTTTACGCAACAATTTTGTGAATTTTAGCTGCATAAAATAAACAGTTATTTCGTCAGGCCTTCTGACTACGAACCAACTGTGCCTGTAAGGGTTAAGTTTGGAGCGAATTGCCGGCCGCGGTGGTCTAGCGGTTCAGGCGCTCAGTCCGGAACCGCGGGACTGCTACGGTCGCAGGTTCGAATCCTGCCTCGGGCATGGATGTGTGTGATGTCCTTAGGTTAGTTAGGTTTAAGTAGTTCTAAGTTCTAGGGGACTGATGACCACAGATGTTAAGTCCCATAGTGCTCAGAGCCATTTGAACCATTTTTTTGGAGCGAATTGTCAGTGTAATTAGTTTTGACTCTAAGCACTATGGGACTTAACATCTGAGGTCATCACTCCCCTAGACTTAGAACTACTTAAACCTAACTAACCCAAGGACATCACACACATCCATGCCCGAGCAGCGCGGTTCCGGACTGAAGCGCCTAGAACCGCTCGGCTACAACGGCCGGCAATTAGTTTTAGCGTAACGTTTACGGAAGTCTTTTTTCTTTCATTGCCATCATGGGCGCGTTTAAATTAATATGTTAACGAACTAGCCGACAATTGCTGATGGCGTAATAGCCCAGTCAAAAGGGACTAAGAAGGTCGAATATCGGGAATAGTTCGTTTAATCGGAAATTTTTGTTCGGTAGAATGACGGGGTATCACGAACAGTATACTAGAAATTCTGGCTGATGAGGGGTGAGGAGGGGAGGGTAGAGGTACGTTTCAAGGTCACTTTTGTACGTTTATAATAACTCGAAAGCCGTGGTCTCCAGAGAAAACGTATTTAATGTATTTGAATTCCCTACAAAAAGGTCGTGTTCATTCTTTTGTTGAAGTAATAGTTTTCACGTGGCGATGGAGAGAATATGAAAATCTCACGCGTGGTTTTTGAAGGCTAGATGTAGAATTTCGGCTTGCATAAAATGAAATCGATAGGGGCTGCTCAGAATGACCCTTATAAGAAGTAGCAGTGCTCCCAGCACTGACCTCTGACGCACAACTCTCTCGCCCCTCCCCCCACCCACCACTTAACCGTGACCCAATTAGACACCTAATAGCCGTTCTCATTACTGCGGTGAATGACTTTCTGCTGTCTGAATGAAAGAAGACGCCTAATGATCACAACTTTTTTTTTCCTATCAGCGTGCTTACAAATCTTAAAAGAAACGAATGTGGGTAAGAGGACTAAACAGGTTGTCACACAGTGAGGAGTAAAAGTACAAAATGAGGCTCACTTACTCACTCCCACCTCACTAGCATTGACCCACTCCATCTCACACGCAGTAAGACAATGGAGAAAGGGTGAAGGGTGGTATACCTAGAGTTAAAAGATAAAGAAACCGACAGAGGTGCTAAAATAATAGCATAGGGAGTTGTGACTGGCTGATCACTTCCAAATAGCAGGAGTGAGCCAGTCGGTAGTATACCTTTAAGGTGCTAAAACTGGAAATAAAACAGAAAAGAAGAGAGAAGAGCTAAAATAGTAGCATAGGGAAATGTGAGTGGCTGACCCTGTACAAAAAACTTGAGTGAGCCATCTCGTTGACAAATCAAAAAGAAATCCCTAAAATTTTAGCAAAGGTGTTGGACATTTCGCAAAACCTCAAAACTGTGACCTCGTTCATTTGAATGTCACTCAAAACAGAGGGCAGGTTTGTCGTTAAATATGGCGCCGTCCTCTTGTCTGAAAAAAAAGTCACAGTCTAGTAAAATGTGGCACACAGTGCTCTGTGTGGCACTAGCACCACACGTTGGTGGTTCCTCTCTTTTGAGCGGGCAGCCATGCGCCACAGGACGGTGGCCTATGCGAAGACGTCTGGTACCTCATAAAGAAAGGAGAATATAAGTATTTCAAGTTGTTAAACTTCGGTGGCTCAGAGAACTTAGATGGACGACCTGGTCCTCGTCCTGCGCAACGGCAGTGGCGTTGGCGGCAAATAGCACGTGTGGAGTCCCATGGCGCCGGTTCAGGCAGCGTCGTTAACGTTGGCAAACACCCGCGTTGCCTACAGGACGTGGGCTGCCCGATGAATGCGTCGCTCCCCTGCAGGTCTGCGATGTGATAAGACTGGTTTTACGGCCGATTTGCGGCGATTTTGGCCCTTACCAGTAGAAGCTTATTACGCCGGATCCGGCCGGAGCTCGTTGACCATCGACTTCGAAACCCGTGAGAGGCACCCACATGTCTTGCTCCTACTGTGGCATCAAGCAGTCAGGCCTGCAAGATGAGTGGTCTGCCAAGCGAGTGGGTTTATTCTTATTTCTCAATGACTGATTATGAGCTCTAGTACTCACAATTAAGCTACAAACTATTCTCATGTTTGAACATTACGCAACGGAAATGGATAACGCACATCTGACTATTAGTAATTTACACAACTCTGACTGTTCACTACGCACTGGCAATACCACATTTTCTTTCATACCCAACGGCTTTGATCAACACGTAGCCATCGCACTGAATATGAATGGCGCACACATTATAAATTCTGGATATCATGACAACATACTATTCGAAGCAAAAGGCCACCAATCGTTTTCGTTTCACTATCTTTTTTATTCCGATAAATTCTACAACCTAAACTCACCATTACATTTTCTACAACAATTACACATGAGAAACTCCGCTCAGTGCGCATGGCTTTACATTGGTGATTCTCTATATTATGGTCTCGTAGTTATCTAACACTACAATGCACTTTCTGGATAGGATGGTGGATCTTTTGCTATATCTCACACTTCGACTCTCACACCCATCATCACGAAAATTTCCTCCAGACCGAGCGGTACAAAAAGGAACATGCATAACCCACTGCCTCTGAACCTATCTTGCTACTCTCCCATGCAAACCACACATACTTAAATTACATGAAATACACCACACTGACAACATGGAATACAACACAAGGAATAGTCACAACGTTATAATTACATCACTTTCAGCTTTCCCACTTCAATTAGTATTCATCCCAGTTTCACACGACACTGCCCCCCTTCGTTACTTTTCTTTCCTACTATGAACTCTGGAGGATATATGCACGTCTTCCTGTGCAATGCAAGCCAAGTGGCGTTGCTGGATAGACGGCTGACTCACCTTGCTTCACTCTCAGAGTATTATAGTTTGAATCAAGCGTCACACAGAGGCATAACACGCAAAGTAATATTAAGAACATATTCGTCACACACGCAAGTCCTCAACTGATACCATGGACGAGTACTTCTCTTTCTCCTTTGTCTCATACACAGATTGAGACTCACACAGTACTCACCACGTGGAAGTACTCGTCTCTAATTTCAAGTCCTACACACGCCATTTCTTAAATATTTCCAACTTACAGTACACACGCCAGTAATTCAGCTTAACTTAAGCAATAGGAAGTATTTCAACTTATTGCTACACATAGTTTCATTGTGACCGTTGGTCACTTCCTAAGATTACTACAATCCCCTTAATATTACCTGCCTGACATTTAATTCTCCCCACAAAAGTTCCTGAAATAGAGAAATTATTATTCTAAATTACTCTTAAGTATTCCACATGCATACCATTCTCTCCACTCTTTTGTCTTTACGGGGCACACCTGCGACAGGTCTTACCAACACAAGATACAGCGACAGAGTGCTGAAAACATGGCCGTTCTTCAGGTCAGCTCGCACCTCTGTCGAGGTGGCGGCGCACCTTGCTACCGTATTGGTCAGCCACATTTCAGCCGCTCAAAGCTCATGTAAATTTCATCTCTTTGGTTCCATCAAAGGTGACCAAAGGACCGTCTCAAAGATGATCATATATTCACATTCACTATCTGCGGTTAGCAGACGACCATACATTCATTCATTTCGCAGATCTCACCAAATTGGATGTAGGGACTTATTTTGTGGGAGTGCACATGTGATCAATTAAATAAATAAACTGTCCTTCTTTCCTACACTGGTATCCGGCTTCGGTGTATTAAGTGAAACTGAGCTATTATTACAAAAAATATGTTGT